>NC_079197.1:33676956-34876956 GCF_029499605.1 Hyla sarda | reverse complement strand
TAATAAGAAAACTGGCAGTGTGGCTGCGGCTCCTCACATTGTTATCTGTATTAATGACCCCCTCCAGACGTATTCCGGTGGAAGGAGTTGTACTCTGCTCCTACAGAATTAAACATCTCTGGGGAGAAGGAAGTCTTTTTAGAGAGTCAGCAGTGGCAGAAGTAAATAACAGGCACAGACATCAATAGGTGCATATCAGGCAAAGATACCAAGTCTGCACTGAGCTCCCAAGTGCCCAGTTCTGCACAGAGATAAGGTAAAGCCTCTGACCAAACCGGTGATGACAGAGGAAAAACAGGTCACCCAGACCAAAAAAAGGAACACAAAGTAAAAAAAAAAAGGCCATCATCATAGCAGAGAGGTTAGTAATTCATGTAATTCATTGCATATCTAAACCATCATCACTAGATGCAGCTCATTCCCAAAGCAAACTTGGAGAACTGCCTGGACCAGTCCGTCTCCTGTAGGCTGGAAACACACTCCGGTTTTTTTTTGCAATTTTTTGAGTTGATTCATAAAGAATGGGAAAGACTTCTTAAGGATTAGAGATGAGCGAACTTACAGTAAATTCGATTCGTCACGAAGTTATCGGCTCGGCGGTCGCTGACTTATCCTGCATAAATGAGTTCAGCTTTCAGGTGCTCCGGTGGGCTGGAAAAGGTGGATACAGTCCTAGGAAAGTCTTTTCTAGGACTGTATCCACCTTTTCCAGCCCACCGGAGCACCGGAAAGCTGAACTAATTTATGCAGGATAAGTCGAGCCCAGAAGTTCGTGACGAATCGAATTTACTGTAAGTTCGCTCATCTCTATTAAGGATCTATTCACACGTACAGTATTCTGTGCAGAATTGATGCGCAGGATTTTCTGCTGCAGATTTCAACGTAAACTGAACACAGCTTGAAATCCTGCGCAGAAAATCTGCGCAGAATACTGTCCGCGTGAATAGTCCCTGATGATTGAACACTTCAGCATTATAGCCAACCTCTTATAAAACCCACTATTGGTATATAGTATATATAAACATACACTGTATAACAGCGTTTCCCAACCAGGGGGCCTCCAGCTGTTGCAAAACTACAACTCCCAGCATGCCCGGACAGCCTTCGGCTGTCCGGGCATGCTGGGAGTTGTAGTTTTGCAACAGCTGGAGGCATCCTGGATGGGAAACACTGCTGTATAAGGATATCAAGTTGCTTGAACAACTTCAAAGAGGTTGGAGTTGAATGAGCTCCGACATTAGGCGCATTATACACAGAGCAGAAGGCAATACTAAGAAACAGGTTAGTCCGGCATTGTAACCTTACAGGTCAAAAGTCATAACACTGATATGTGTAAAATGTAACGTTTACAAATAACACACGACAACTATACACTGTAGTATCAACACAGAAATGCATAACAAAACACAGGCGCCATGGATAATAAAATGTCAACAGAAAATACTCCATTGCTAGAATAGGTTATTTACATGCAGCGGAGGTAACCATTGGCTGATCTAATGTCCCTATACATAACAATCGCTTCCCATCACACACAATGTACCTGGGCTTCATTTTCCATTCATCCTACAAGCTCCTCTCAGCACAGTCTGTCCCGCAGCAGCAACGTGAGAAACTGACTGGAGTCTGAGGGACACCATCTGGCAGAGCTGCTGGGGGGGGGTGGGGGGGGGGGGGGGCCGAGCGCGCATGTGCAGCAGTAAGAACAAATCACTATTCATAGAGAGGTGCTCAAAAGAAGGAGCCCAAGCAAACAAGTCTGGACCATGGAGGGCTGACCACACGCTACAATGCACATTTTAATAGAGCCGCTATTCACACGACACTGGGGGGGCTTAACCACGTTACAGCAGAGGGTCAGTGCTGCATAGACAACCTGCCCCCTATTCACATCAATGGTCTACAGTCAACTCTTCATGTAAGGCTCAAAGCAATGGATTTCAGTGTATATCAGCAGCAACCATGGCAACATTATCCGACAACAACAAGAAGCCTTGTTAGAAAGCAAAGTGTGCGAACACTACAAACCGCACACCATAGAAAACAACATGGAGAACTCTTACTTATACTGATAGATTGATATGAGATAGATATGAGATAGATAGATATGAGATAGATATGAGATAGATGGATAGGTATGAGATAGATGGATAGGTATGAGATAGATGGATAGGTATGAGATAGATGGATAGGTATGAGATAGATGGATAGGTATGAGATAGATAGATAGGTATGAGATAGATAGATAGATATGAGATAGATAGATAGATATGAGATAGATAGATATGAGATAGATAGATAGATATGAGATAGATAGATAGATATGAGATAGATGGATAGATATGAGATAGATGGATAGATATGAGATAGATGGATAGATATGAGATAGATAGATAGATATGAGATAGATAGATAGATATGAGATAGATAGATAGATATGAGATAGATAGATAGATATGAGATAGATAGATAGATATGAGATAGATAGATAGATATGAGATAGATAGATAGATAGATAGATAGATATGAGATAGATAGATAGATAGATAGATAGATATGAGATAGATAGATAGATAGATAGATATGAGATAGATAGATAGATAGATAGATATGAGATAGATAGATAGATATGAGATAGATAGATAGATATGAGATAGATAGATAGATATGAGATAGATAGATAGATATGAGATAGATAGATAGATATGAGATAGATAGATAGATATGAGATAGATAGATAGATAGATAGATAGATATGAGATAGATAGATAGATAGATAGATAGATATGAGATAGATAGATAGATAGATAGATAGATAGATATGAGATAGATAGATAGATAGATAGATAGATATGAGATAGATAGATAGATAGATAGATATGAGATAGATAGATAGATAGATAGATATGAGATAGATAGATAGATAGATAGATATGAGATAGATAGATAGATAGATAGATAGATAGATAGATAGATATGAGATAGATAGATAGATAGATAGATATGAGATAGATAGATAGATATGAGATAGATAGATAGATATGAGATAGATAGATAGATATGAGATAGATAGATAGATATGAGATAGATAGATAGATATGAGATAGATAGATAGATAATAGATAGATATGAGATAGATAGATAGATATGAGATAGATAGATAGATAGATATGAGATAGATAGATAGATAGATATGAGATAGATAGATATGAGATAGATAGATATGAGATAGATAGATATGAGATAGATAGATATGAGATAGATAGATATGAGATAGATAGATATGAGATAGATAGATATGAGATAGATAGATATGAGATAGATAGATATGAGATAGATAGATATGAGATAGATAGATATGAGATAGATATGAGATAGATAGATATGAGATAGATAGATATGAGATAGATAGATATGAGATAGATAGATATGAGATAGATAGATATGAGATAGATAGAATAGATGAGATAGATAGATATGAGATAGATAGATATGAGATAGATAGATATGAGATAGATAGATATGAGATAGATAGATATGAGATAGATAGATATGAGATAGATAGATATGAGATAGATAGATATGAGATAGATAGATATGAGATAGATAGATAGATATGAGATAGATAGATAGATATGAGATAGATAGATAGATATGAGATAGATAGATAGATATGAGATAGATAGATAGATATGAGATAGATAGATAGATATGAGATAGATAGATAGATATGAGATAGATAGATAGATATGAGATAGATAGATAGATAGATAGATATGAGATAGATAGATAGATATGAGATAGATAGATAGATATGAGATAGATAGATATGAGATAGATAGATAGATATGAGATAGATAGATAGATATGAGATAGATAGATAGATAGATATGAGATAGATAGATAGATAGATATGAGATAGATAGATAGATAGATATGAGATAGATAGATAGATAGATATGAGATAGATAGATAGATATGAGATAGATAGATAGATATGAGATAGATAGATAGATATGAGATAGATAGATAGATATGAGATAGATAGATAGATATGAGATAGATAGATAGATATGAGATAGATAGATAGATATGAGATAGATAGATAGATATGAGATAGATAGATGAGATATAGATAGGAGATAGATAGGAGAGAGATAGATAGATATGAGAGGAGATAGATATGATATGAGATAGATGAGATAGGAGAGAGATAGATAGATATGAGATAGATAAATAGGTAGATAGTTTATTACCCAAAAGCTTTCCAGCTGTTGCAAAACCACAACTCCCATCATATTCCAGTTGGAGAACACTGTTGTAGATCAATACTTTAAACAGATAATGTAGATAGAAAGACAGACATATAGATACAGATAAAAAAGAGATACTGTATCAGTATCTCTGGCTGTCAAGACATGATGGGAGTATTAGTTTTGCAACAGCTGGAAAGCCACTAGCTGGGATCACTGCAAAACATGGGCTACTGTAACTAGACATTAGTATCCATCTACAGCAGTGTTACCCAACAAGCCACTCACCAGCTGTTGCAAAACTACAACTTTCATCTTGCCCTGACAGCATTGTTTCCGGGGTATGATGGGAGTTGTACTTTTGCAACAGCTGGAAAGCCACTTGTTGGGGAACACTGCTGTAGACAGATACTATGAATATAGATACTGTAGTTTAGTGTTCCCCAGCTGTTGCAAAACTACAACTCCCATCATAATGAGAGTTGTAGTTTTGCAACAGCTGGAGAGGCAGTGGTTGGGGAACACTGCAGTAGATGGATACTGTAACTAGATAATTGTATCCATCTACAGAAGTGTTCCCAACAAGCGACACGCCAGCTGTTGCAAAACTACAACTACCATCATGCACTGACAGCCGAAGGCCATCCTATCTACAGTATCTATCCCCATCTACAGCAGCATTTCCCAACAGGCGGCTCTCCAGATGTTGCAAAACTACAATTCCCATCATGCTCTGCCTCCATTATGTTAATGGGGCATGATGTTGTTTGGCAACAGCTGTAAAGCCCCATTTTGGGGGAACACGGCTGTAGATGGATACTATGAACATACAGACAGATACTGTAGATCAGGGTTTCCCAAACAGGCTGCCTCCAGCTGTCAAACTCCTACTCCCAGCAAGTCCTTATAGCCAAATGCCGCCTGGACATGCTGGGAGTTGTAGTTTTGAAACAGCTGGAGGCTTGCTGGTTGTGAGAACCCTTCTAAACACTAGTGTGCCTCTAAATGTTACAAAGCTACTACTCTCAGCAAGCCTGGACGGGCAAAGGTGCCATGCTGGGAGCTTACTTGAAACAGCTGGAGGCACACTGGTTGGAAAACACTGCTGTAGCCAGATCTATGGGTCATCCATGACTTCTCATGCGCCATCATAGTGACATACACATCTCACATATTGCTGAGGACCCTGTTCCTACGCCAAACACGGGTGAAGAACCCATCTATTCCGACCCAAGTCTGGGGTGCCAACTAATAGGGTACTTGTCCCATACAGGTCGGATCACTACCACCCTGGCACTTACACCACAATGAGCGAGATGATGATACTGATGTCCTCCAGCTAAGAGAGTCAATTTCTAACAGAGTTGCTCAACCAAGGTGCCTCCAGCTGTTGCAAAACTACAACTCCCAGCATGCCCGGACAGCCTTCGGCTGTCCGGGCATGCTGGGAGTTGTAGTTTCGCAACCGCTAGAGGTGTGCTGTTTTGGGTGTATGACGAAAGTATAGTTTATTTTATTTTATTTACAATTAGCCTATAGCATAGTTCCCCAACCAGAGTGCCTCCAGCTGTTGCAAAACTACAACTCCCAGCATTCTAGGATAGCCGAAGGCTGTCCAGGCATGCTGGGAGTTGTAGTTTTGCAACAGCTGGAGGTGTGCTATTTTGGGTGTATGATGAAAGTATAGTTTTTATTTTTTTTACAATTAGTCTATAGCAGAGTTCCCCAACCGGGGTGCCTCCAGCTGTTGCAAAACTACCACTCCCAGCATTCTCGTACAGCCGAAGGCTGTCCGGGCATGCTGGGAGTTGTAGTTTTGCAACAGCTGGAGGTGTGCTGTTTTGGTGTATGACGAAAGTTAGTTTTTTGTTTTTGTTTTTTTACAATTAGCCTATAGCAGAGTTCCCCAACCAGGGAGCCTCCAGCTGTTGCAAAACTACAACTCCCAGCATTCCAGGATAGCCGAAGGCTGTCCGGGCATGCTGGGAGTTGTAGTTATGCAACAGCTGGAGGTGTGCTGTTTTGGGTGTATGACGAAAATATATTTTTTTTATTGTATTTACAATTAGCCTATAGCATAGTTCCCCAACCGAAGTGCCTCCAGCTGTTGCAAAACTACAACTCCCAGAATTCTCAGATAGCCGAAGGCTGTCCAGGCATGCTGGGAGTTGTAGTTTTGCAACAGCTGGAGGTCCATACTGTTCTATAAAGGATGTAGCTGTGTAAATATCAGGTTTTTGTGGTAGGAACATGGATTTCTGCTGCGTGTGAATTCACCCCTAAAGGTGACCCTGGTCCAGCATTACAGATACAGGTGCCGGGGCGGTCAGACAGGACAATGGCAGCAGATCCTCCGGTCCTTAGGATGCTAAGGGGACATGAGAGGTAGTGGACCCCCCCCACTATACACTGATCGGGAGCCGTGCACACTGACCTGCGGTACTGCAGGGAGCCGGTCACATCCCGCACAGGACATCAGCACAAAGGACAGGACTAACTCATGATACCGACACTGCAGCGCTGCACGGCAGGAGCACAAGCAGCCTACATGCGCATCACTACTACGGGCACATGTATCATAGATGGCGCAGAGGGGACACTGACAGGTCGAACACGACGCCCGCCCCTGCCCCCGTCTCCTCACACGGTGCCCGGTCCGCGGCGGATGACTGCACTCGGGACAACTCTCTCTTATACGTTATCCCCCTATCCGCACCGGCACACGTCTCCCAAGCGTAGGCTCACACTCTCTCTCCCGCCCCCCTACCCGCAGCACTAGTTACCGGTCTCCCGGTGATGCTCCGCCGCCGTCGCCGCCTCCTCCTTATCCTCTTCACACACACACATACACCAGGCAGGCAGGGGCGCGAGCCCAGCGCTCGAGCACGTGATCGCGCCGCCAGCTCCCATTGGCCGAGGGCCTCCCGCAGCCCCGCCCCCTCCTCCTGCACCTGAGGGGGGCGCGCAGTGAGCGCTCGTACGGGGCAGGCACCTGAGCGGGGGGCGCGCTGGGGAGGACGAGCACGGGGGCTGCACCTGAGGGAGCACCGGGCACTGCCGCTCGTAACCCCCGGGGCTGCGGTAACCATTATTATGTGAGTGAAAAAGAATATTATAAGGGAAGGGAAATGTTATAAGCTTCAGTTCACACCATGTTATGGGTGTATGATGAAAGTGTAGTTTTTTTTGTATTTTACAATGAACCTATAGTAGAGTTTCCCAACCAGGTGGTCTCCAGCTGTTGCAAAACTACAAGGGAGTTGTAGTTTTGCAACAGCTGGGGGCACCTTGGTTAGGAAACATTGGCATATAGTGTCGTAGAACATAATTGTTTGCTATGAACATAGGTGAACTCCCTATGACATACATAAAATACAGCGGGCCCCATAGCATATATCAAAATGGGCCCCCCTTATAGCAGCGGATTTTTCACCCCCAAAAGATCTGGGGGTTTATTTTGCCTTTCTTTCCATGACCCCTTTGTATCCCTCTCCATTCATTTGCTGACAATTCAGTTCCCTGTAGAGATGAGTTCCGCAATGTTTCTTATCAAAAGAAAAAAATAAGACTACCCAAGACGGGGCCCCCCTCTCTCCAAGGGCCCCATAGTAGCCGTATGGTAAGTATGCCTATGCCGATACTTATATATCAGATTACGCACACATAAACAGGCCCAGAAGACAACAAGTAATAGGCAGCCCCCAAGCTCTATGTCAGTGTTTCCCAACCAGGGTGCCTCCAGATGTTGCAAAACTACAAATCCCAGCATGCCTGGACAGCCTTTGGCTGTCCAGGCATGCTGGGATTTGTAGTTTTGCAACATCTGGAGGCACCCTGGTTGGGAAACCCTGCTCTATGTACTTATATCGTAGATGGGTGCTCATTTACGGAGCCCATATGCTGTACTTTTTAAGGAGAGGGCCACACAGACGCTTGCTATAGCATTTGTACAGCCCTTGCTCCAATCACCCTTTGGCTGCACATCCCTTATTAGGCAAGGCTTACACCATGATTTGTTCCTTCGAGGCATTAATATGTTGGGGAAATAGCAAAATGAAATGCCGACGTGACCGTGCTCCGACAGACACGGGCCCCATTCTTTCCAATGGCCCGAGTGTAGTCAGCTAGTGATTCAGGGGATTTTTCCCCAAGGTATCCAAGTTTTGTCCTGTTAGACTGAAAACGACTGCAAGCCGCGTTTCTTAGTCAGAGACAAAACTTATATAAGCTTGGGAAATGACCCGAACGTAGTCACTACCTGACTACTCTCGGGCTATTGAAATGGATGGGGCCTGTGTATTTCTGAGCAAGGATACGTCGGCATGTCATTTTGACATTTTCCTGACCAATCTGTGCCTGAGAGGCACAAGTCGTGATGTGAACGAGGCCTTATGTAGGGAGATGTGAAGCCGACGGCTGATTTAGTGACAGTTAAAAAAGACTCGATCAGCTGACGAACAAGCGGGGGATCGCTGGCCCTTTTACACAGGGCGATATTGGCCTATTCTGCCAATTCTGAGCCCATTGACTTTTATGGGCCAAGTGTAGTCTTGGGGTCCTATTACAGTTGGAGATTACCGTCCGTACCACCCTGTGTAATGAGACCAGCGATCAGCAAATACTATTCATAGGCTGACCAGATTATTTTGACCCATCAAAAAATCATCATCAGTCAGCCGCACATTTCCCCATGTAATAGAAGATGTGTGGCCAATAGCAGATATATTGAAGTGAAGGGCCACACAAACAATCTAGCAGTCGTTCCTGTGGCACGCTGGGCCAATGCTTGAGCCATGAGTAGGCTCTGTATTCAGTCACTAATTCATGAGATTGGAGCTTCTTAAGGTTATCCTAAAGGGACTATGCTCCATTTCTTTGATTAATAAAATTTTTATACAGGATTCCAAACCATGGTAGACCACACATCTAAGTCCCGGGTGGACAATATATACAACCAGGAAACACAGTGCATACACCCTACCTCTCGGTGGTCTTGGTGCCAGGGGTGGACTGACAACACTCAGGGCCCCCGGACCAAATAAAGCAAGGGCCCGCTGCAAAACTTTGCCCCTGGCCACACCTCTATCACGCCCCTATCCCACCTAAATCCCTTCTCATGCCCCACTCCTACACACATTATAAAATAAAATTATAAATATATATATATATATATATATATATATATATATATAGCACAATAATGTCAGTAAGATGATTTTCCATGACCAATTATACCTGTAAACAAGGAGGAAATATATACCACCACACAGAAAACTGGATAATACTGCCATACTGTACTGATTAACCTCTATACACATACCAGTATTCCCCCAAACAGTGCTCATATAGTGGTAGATACCAGCTGTACTCAAGATCAGTATACCATATAAGTGTTTATATATGGGACCAACAATTCTTTTCTGATCAGCGGCGTCTTCTTTCCTTTTTTTTCTCCTTCACCATCAGACCGCAATGTCGACTTCTTCCAACCCAAAACTCATCTAATAACATCTGCAGGACAAACATGTTAAACTCTACATTCTTCCAGTGCCCTTCCCTCCTCTACACAATCTCCCAATCTATAGGCCCCGAATTGTAATAATGCCCTCCTTGGTGTCCTGCACAGAAAAGGGCAGGTATGTAGGTAGCTAGGTAGCTAACTGTGTTGTAAGGTAGGCAGATATGTAGGTAGGTAACTAGCCAGGTAAGTTGGTAGCCAGGCATGTAGGTAGTTAGGAAGCCAGGTATGTAGGTAGGTATGTAATTAGGTATTTAGGTATCCAGATATGTAGGTATCCAATTAGCCAGCTAGGTCGCTAGGTATGTAAGTAGGTAATACTGTAGCCAGGTATATAAGTAGGTAATTAGTCAGCCAGGTGTGTAGGTAGGTAGCAGAGTATATTGTTAGGTAGCCAGGTATGTAGGTGGTTAGGTAGTTATGTAGCTAGATATGTAGGTAGGTAGTTATGTAGCTAGGTAGGTAGTTAGGTAGCCAGGTATGTAGGTAGGTAGTTAGGTAGCCAAATATGTAGTTCTCCAAACAAAGATAGAAGAAGCAGCACTCCAGCCAGGAGTTTGGTGCTCACAGGTGAGGGTCCAAGTCCCAAGTCACGGATAGTGTAAAAAAAATAATGTAGCTTTATTCCATCACAGGCAGGCAACATTTCGGCTGCACAAATGCAGCCCTTCTCAAGCTTACAGGTATGTAGTTAGGTAGCCAGGTATGTAGGTAGGTAATTAGGTAGCCAGGAATGTGGGCCAAGTTAGGCAGACAGGCATGTAGGGGCAGCCAGGTATTTGGGGGCAGCCAGGTATTTGGGGGCAGCCAGTTACACTCATGCCCTCACGTTAATAAGGTTCTTAATCACTGTGCTATATATTCATAAATCAGGTTTTCATTTGGGACATTGATTTAATTTAGCAAGGACTCAATTTGAAACACTACTATCTAGATCAGCCTTTGCGTCTTTTATTCATTCCAATGTGAACAAAGTGTGATGCCCATAATAGTCCCCTTCAGATACTTTAAACCTGGGTTCTGGGCATAGAGAAGTAACAACAGAGTGAATTGTTCACAAAATGACCAAGGGGAATTGCTTCTGAATAACAGGTACACCACATTCACTCATGAGCATGTTTAGGGGAATCCCTACCTATAATGAGCGCACTATAGCCACAAATAGAGAGCTTATATGTCAGAATCTCCTCTTCCTCTTCTTAGTGCAACGAGAGGAGGCAAGGAAAGAATCAGCTGAGTGCTTCCCCCAGCTTGTTCTAGCGATCCTGCTCCACTCAAAGCTAAGCCTGCCTGACTTGGTGGGATTTTCTGTGGAAGCTTTCAAGCCATTGTCACCTTTGTGACCTTGACTTTAACCAACATGGGAACTATTACCCTGAGTGTGTGCCAACCAGTTCTCCCTCCATTGTTCCATCTGTAAGTACAAGTTTATGAGGTGGTAAGGTTACTGTGGTAAGGTTGTGTCAAAAAAGGACACTAGTGCTTAAAACTGCATTGAATGTGGGGGAACCTGTTTCAGACTGTGCATGAGGTCACATGAACCTCAAGTTCATGTACATTCCTATTCTCTAAAATCCCTAATGGCACATAATTGTGGCTGCCAGTGTCTCTGCCCTGTTCAATACAATGAACTAAGTCAGGGTTGGCTGGACTACAGGTATCGTGTTCTGTGTGTGTGTACAAGACCAATTGACCAGAGGCGTAGCTTGTAGCTTCGGGACCCCAATGCAAAATCTACAACAGGACCCCATATGCCAATTATTGTACTGCTCTCTTATGGGGCAGATGTGCTTTGGGGCCCCCTTAGGCCCCAATGCGACTGCTACCTCTATAGCTACGCCCCTGCAACTGACCCTAACCTTCTCTGATTTAAAAAAGGGTTAAAAACTCAGATATAAAGAACCACCATATTTTTTTATACCCAATCTGAAATGGCAAACTTTATATTACCTCTGATAAATTTGTGAACCCTCATTTTATGGAAAATCTTGAAGCCATATCTAGTAGTTAGTATTACAAACCTTGGCAGCTGTGGGCCTTCTTGTCAGCCTGCCTCTGCCAATTCGCAGCATTGTGAGCCTACTCTCATATTGCTGTTTCTTCTCTTGTAGTCACTCTTGACAGTCAGAGTTCATTGCAGGACAGTAACCTGACCGTATACCTTCAAAATGATGAAACAGATAGCACACTTAATGTTACACACAAGACTATGTCCACTTCATGCCCTACATATCACATTACATAAATGCATCTAAATAAAAAATATTATAAAGACAATCATTGGCCCAGATTTATCAAACTGTGTGAGAGAAAAAAAATTAGTTATTTTTAGGGATCGACCGATTATCGGTATGGCCGATATTATCGGTCGATAATCACGATTTTGGCCATTATCGGTATCGGAAATGACCTTGCCGATAAGCCGATAATGCCCCATCCCCCACCCCGACCCACTGCACCGCGACCGCCGCACCTCGTCGCACCGCCCCGGCCCCATTGCCTCCCCATCCCCGGTTTTATAATTACCTGTTCCCGGGGCCCACGCTACTTCTTGCTCCTGCTCCGTCCTGCGTTACGCTGTGCGCAATGACGAGTGACGTGACGTGCGCGACGTGACGTCACAGTCAGTTCGCACAGTGACAGCTCAGGAGGACGCCACCGGAGCCAGATGTGGAGTGGACCCCGGGAACAGGTAATTATAAAACTGGGGATGGGGGAGGCAATGAGGCCGGGGCGGTACGGGGGGGGGGGGCGGTCACGGTGCAGCGGGTCGGGGGGGGGCGGTCGTGGAGCGGGTCGGGGGGGCGGTTGCGGTGCGGCGGGTCGGGGGGGGGGGGGTCGGGTCGGTCGCGGTGATAGGACTCAGGACCCCCGGACAGGCAGGGGGAGAGAAGCGGGTGGCGGCGGCCTATGGCACCACAAAAGCCACTGCAGTGCATTGATTTAAAGCGCCCGCTTTAAATCAATGATCTGCAGCGGTGTCGCGGGGGGATAAATAGCCGATAACTTATACCGAAATATCGGTATAAGTTATCGGCTAGCGGCCCTAACCTCCACCGATTATCGGTATCGGCCCTAATAAAACGATATCGGTCAATCCCTAGTTATTTTCCCACAGCGACCAATCACATCTCAGCTAAAAATTTTCTCTCACACAGTTTGATAAATCTGGGCCAATTAACTTTGGCTCCATGCCAGAACTTGGCTGGCAGCAACACATACTTATACATGCCATGTTATGCCATATGGGTTTATGATCCTTCTGGTAATAGGTCAAGGACATGTGTTGGTGAGTGCTTGATAATTTGCATTCCAATTGCTTACATTGATTTGCAGAGAGGTAAAAATACATCAATATTAGATATAGAACTAAACAGACTGGTCAAGTGGGAATTAGACTCACAGGCATTTAAGTGGTTGTCAAGCAATTAAAAAAAACAGAGCTAATTTCTTCCAAAAGCCGCACCACTCCTGACTTTAGGTTGTGTGGTAATACAAGTTGACGTGGCTTAGTAAAACAGTCCTGCAATACCAAACACAACCTGAGGACAGGGGAGGTACTATTTTATAAAGAAATTAACTCTTTCTAATCCTGGACAACCCCTTTAAGGGTACGTTGACATGGCGGAATGTCCTTGCGGAATTCCGTAGGAATATTTTGAACAGACATTTCACTTCAGTCCCATTCCCACGGAGGAAATCCCGTTTTTGGCGTCCACAAAAAGAATAGACATGTCTATTCTTTTTGCGGATGTCTTTCAGAAATGCATTGCCGCCTAGTGCCTGCCGGATCAAACAAATGTGCAGAATGTCCACATGTGTTTTCCATATGGACATTCATATCTCACAAAATTCCCCAAGGGTTTCCCAGGGTTTGGAATATTAGTCTCAAATTCCAATCTGAGCCTAGGCACAGATGGGACTAGTTCCCTATACTAGGGATCCCCCCTTAAAATTTTACTTTTATTAATTCTTCTTCTTAAAATCTTTTACCCTAGGTGCTCATATACACAATGATATAGTATTAAAACTACATATGGGATCGAAACCTTTGTTTTATGGTTATGATAAGTATCCATTTCAGAATTCGGGATTGTTGCAATGTTAGTTTGCTGAGCGCTCATTAGTATTGCTAACCATAGGGGTCTGATGAGCCTGCCCCTCACATTAGTCATCCTCAGTTATTGATAACAATATCTCCCTTTTGTGGTCTATCCCTATGTGATTAAAATCTCACATGCGTATATACCCCCGAAGTTTAGCTGGAAGGAACCAGCTTTGTCAGGTTACCCTGACCCTTGACAAGGCTGGCTCCTTCCAGAGAAACGTTGGGGGGGGGGTTACGCATGTAAGATTTTAATCGCATAGGGACAGACCACAAAAGGGAGGTATTGTTGGCAATAACTGAGGCCGACTAGTGTCAGGGGCAGGCTCATCAGACCCCTATGGTCGGCAATACAAACTAACATTGCAGCAACCCCCAATTCTGAAGTGGATACTTATCATAACCACAAATCAATCTCCATCTCCCAGTGTCTCCTGCTCTGGTCTCAGATCGAGCAGACCAGAGCAGGAGATAGCCGATAATACTGATCAGTGCTATGTCCTATGCATAGCACTGAACAGTATTAGCAATCAAATGACATAAAAAGTGTAAAAAAAAAAAAGTTGAAAAATTTAAAAATAAAAAGTGAAAAATCCCCTCCCTCAATAAAAATGAAACTTGTCCGTTTTTCCCATTTTACCCCCAAAAAGCGTACACATTTTTTAAATAAACATATTTGGTATCACCGTGTGCGTAAATGTCTGAACTATCAAAATATAATGTTAATGATCCCATACGGTGAACGGCGTGAGCGTAAACATTTTTAAAAAGACCAAAAATGCTACTTTTTTGCCACATTTTATTAAAAAAAATTATATAAAAGTTTTATATATGTAAATGTGGTATCGACAAAAAGTACAGATGACGGCGCAAAAAATGAGCCCTCATACTGCCCTATATATGGAAAAATGAAAAAGTTGTAGGTGGCCAAATTAGGGTGATTTTAGATTACTGATTTTGTACAAAAAGTTTTAGATTTTTTTTAACGTTTTCGACTTTTACCAAAAATAGTACAGTGTGAAAACGAAACCCTCCAAAATGTGCAAAATTGTGGTTTTCATTTAAATTTACTCCCTAAAAAAAATATTTTTGGGGGTTTGCCGTACATTTTATGGTAAAATTAGAGGTTTCATTGCAAAGTACAATTGGTCACGCAAAAAACAAGCCCTTATATGGGTCTGTAGATGAAAATATAAAAGAGTTATGGATTTTAGAAGGCGAGGAGAAAAAAACGAAAACGCAAAAATAAAATTGGCCTGGTCCTTAAGGTGAAAATGGGCTTGGTCCTTAAGGGGTTAAAGCTTGCAAAATCTTTATGAACCAAAATAGCCATAATACAAATAGCCATGATTATTGCTTGTCTTTTAATGCATATTGATATCAATATAGGCTCCTGAAAATAGCGCAGAAAGATTCTGCGTTCTCCATACTGGCCACCATAAACTGTTTTCTCTTCTATAGCAACTATTTGTATAGATTTTTCTTCTGTACTCAAGGTAACTCCTCATGTAGAGCATTCATTGGTCTCTGCATTATGCAATATAATACTTACTAGAACAACATATTCTTTGTAAAACAAATACGACAGAGGGACATTGTATACAGTATTAGTGGTTGGTAGTCGTTTGTGACTGAACTTGAATGTAGCTTGTAAGTGTGAAGACAAAGTACAGATTTTTCTATTAGACTACTTTGTATCCTGGTAAGAACTTTAAACTATCTTTATCTTGTCATGGCCATGAAACAGTATTGTGTACTTGCTGCTTTGTATTGTATTGAGTCTGAATCACGTCTATCCGAATAAGCCACCATTTTCTGAATCATCAAATCGAGCTTTGTATTGTACACTTTATTTTCCTAAGCCACTCTGGTTTGGCGAGAATAAGCTATTCTTTGTATACTTATCACTAGAGCTAAGCAAATCTCCCGACATTTGTTTTGGGTTCGGTTTGCTAAAATTAGTCTTTGAATTTGGTTCAAATTCTTAATTCCATTGGAATGTGACAGTCAGGGCTGGCCCAAGACATTGTGCTGCCTGGTTCCAGGAGTGAAATGTTCCCCCTTTCCCCCCAAAAAAAGTACTATGCCATTGCATATCAGGAGGACATAATAAAAAAAAACGCAATTCTGGGGTTTTGTATTTTTTATACTTTTACACCATTTACCATACGGGATTAAGCATGTCATACTTTAATAGTTTGGACAACTACACAAGCGGCGATACCTAATATGTTTATTTTTATTATGTTCTTTATGTGGAAAATAGAAAAAGGGGGTGATTTAAACTTTTAATATGGAAGGGGTTAACATGGTTTTTTGTTTTGTTTTGTTTTTTAAACCTGCATTAAACTTTTTTTTTTAAACTTTATTGGTCCCCTAAAGGGACTTTAAGGTGGAATCAGTAGACTTCTTATACAGAGCAGAGAAGTTCCATAGAACTTCATTGATCTGTGTGCTCTGCGATCATTTGGTAGAGCCTGGTGCAGGTTCTATCAAATGAAGAGCCATGGAAGTAGAGGAAGAGAGATAAGCCATCCAGCTATCTCTACAGTATCTCACTCACTATCGTGCTGCAGGGGGGGTGATCCACCTTACTAGGCCACCAGGAATGGTTTAAAGCAGTGATCTCCAACCTGCGGACCTCCAGATGTTGCAAAACTACAACTCCCAGCATGCCTGGACAGCCAACGGCTGTCCGGGTATGCTGGGAGTTGTAGTTTTGCAACATCTGGAGGTCCGCAGGTTGGAGACCACTGGATTAATAGTCAGCTGCAGCGATTGCGATAGCGATTAGCGGCGCCCCCCAGCTACTGAAATCAGCTGGGGGTCACCGGGAATGGAGTGGGCTCGAGTCAGGAGCCCACTCCATACACTCTGAATGGCACCATGACGGTCTAAGTCCGTCATGGGTCAGGAAAGGGTCAAAAATCTTCTGGGGCTGGCAATGGACCCATTGTAGGGCCGGCCCTGGTGACAGTACAGGAACTTCTATACTGAATGGCTGCAGACTAGAGATGAGCAAACTTACAGTAAATTCGATTCGTCACGAACTTCTCGGCTCGGCAGTTGATGACTTTTCCTGCGTAAATTAGTTCAGCCTTCAGGTGCTCCGGTGGGCTGGAAAAGGTGGATACATTCTAAGGAAAGAGTCTCCTAGGACTGTATCCACCTTTTCCAGCCCACCGGAGCACCGGAAAGCTGAACTAATTTATGCAGGAAAAGTCATCAACTGCCGAGCCGAGAAGTTCGTGACAAATCGAATTTACTGTAAGTTCGCTCATCTCTACTGCAGACATTTACTGGGCTGGGTGCTGAACACCTGGCTCAGCGATTGTACTATGAATTGTAAGTGATGATGCATATACTATTTGCATAGGATGCCACAGAAAGAGCAGAGACTCTTGTCAAAGGCAGGAGTCCCTGCTCCTGTACAGTGAGTGATGAAGCATATACTGTATGCCTCGATGATCTGGCAACATGTGCTACAGCAGGTGTAGAGTGAATGTTGTGAGTGCAGGTGATACATCCAGCCTTAATGCATACTTCTAGGTGGCTACAAACATTCACTGGGAGGATTTGCACCCAGCACAGTGAATGCTAACATACAGGGGAGAATATATGTGGTTCATCTAGGGGCAGACTATGAAAAGGTGTACATTTTTCATGGAGGTGGCCAGAGGGTGGCATAAAGTGTGTGTGAAATGGGCCTCCGCCTCCTCTTACGGCTGATTTATTACAATTTACACTACAGAGATAGTGTAAATTGTAGCTGAAAACTGCGCTAACTCAGGGCTGACGAGAGCTTAAGCCACCCTGACCCCTTTAAAAAAAAGTTTTATATAATGTAGATAATAACATTATTTGTAACATACATTGGTTACAAAATGTATGTATTTGTTGGGTGAAAAAATGCTCTATACGATTTACTACTAGGGGTCCCTTCACTGTACAGTGTCTTGTCCCTGTAGCTATTGCCTATGTGTCTCTGTACCAAGACAAAATACAGGAATTTTGGGCAAGACGTGCAGGGTTGTGTGTGAGCCGGAGGTATGTCATGAAGCCTCAGTGCACAGAGGAGTAAGTGAGAAAGCTCCCACATAAAATGAATGGGAACACTCCCTCCTCCTCAGTGATCTGCATGCAGTATGCAACATAAACAAAGGAATTAGGAGCCATAAAAGGATGAAAAACAGGATTTAAAGGGGTGCTCCGGCGCTTAGACATCTTATCCCCTATCCAAAGAATAGGGGATAAGATGCCTGATCGCAGGGGTCCCGCCACTGGGGAGCCCCCGTGATCTTGCACGCGACCATCAGTCCCCGTAGCGTGTTTGCTCCGGGTCTGATTACTGGCGACCACGGGGCAGGCGGCGTGTGACGTCACACCTCCGCCCCCATGTGATGTCATGCTCCGCCCCTCAATGCAAGCCTACGGGAGGGGGCATGACAGCTGCCACGCCCCCTCCCATAGGCTTGCATTGAGGGAGTGGAGCATGACGTCACATGGGGCGGAGCCTTGATGTCACAATGCTCCGGCCCCGTGATCGGCAGTAATCAGACCTGGAGCGAACACGAAGATTATAAACAGGGTGTGGTGTGCAAGATCACGGGGGTCCCCAGTGGCGGGACCCCAGTGATCAGGCATCTTATCCCCTATCGCCAGAGTACCCCTTTAAGGATTTTTATCCTGTCTATCACATGGACAGGATTAATGAGTAAGCCTGAAGTTTTTATTTTTTTCTTTTATCTCATGAAAGTGTCTGGGCAAAAGCTGGAGGCACCCTGGTTAGGAAACACTGCCTTGGAGGCATAATACTTTGCTAAAAGGGGTACTCCGGCGCTAAGACATCTCATCCCCTATCCAGGGACCCCCGTGATCTTGCACGCAGCACCCCGTTACAATCAGTCCCCGGAGCACGTTCACTCCGGGTCTGATAACTGGCGATCACGGGGGCTGGAGCATTGTGATGTCACGTCCCTGCCCCCGTGTGATGTCATGCTCCGCCCCCTCAATGCAAGCCTATGGGAGGGGGCGTGACAGCTTTGGATAGGGGACAAGATGTCTTAGTGCCGGAGTACCCCTTTAATAGTGAACAGGGGGATCCTTTCCTAGGCCAGGGCTCTGAAATATAATAAACCCTGCAACATCAGTGTCTGTGAAGATCTGAACAGAAAACATCATCATCTCGAAAAAAAAATTTTGGTGACAACAGGTTGCTTTAGATGAAATTACTAAGTGAATCTGAGATCACAACCCTATAATTTGTAACAACAACACCTTCAGGTATCTTTATGAAGCACTACTGTTGGCAAAAATTCAGTATAATCACAAAAAACTAGTTTGTTAGAACTTGCAATGTGGTTTGGCTTTGTGGACAAAGCTGTTCTGTAGACATTACCTACGTGTGGGACAATGCCATTGTTATTGGAGAGCCATGTTACATGGTAGAAGACTGCAATTGGATTGGGATCCTGTGGCGCCTGATAAACTATTTGCAGATGGGGGTGGCATACTTATCTCCTATCCAAAGGATTGCTAGGACCCCATGCAACCCCCCTCCCCCCCCAACCCAATCTCCTGTACAGCGCCCTGGCAGTCCCCAGGAAGGGAGCATGTCGATCACCCGCACAAAGCGGCAGCAACAACCCCCTTTCATGTATCTCTATAGGAGAGCCGGGGATACTAGAACACATATCTCCAACTCTCCCATAGAGACATAGGGGATAGGCTTTACTACGCTGGGTACTCCGTTAGGAATGGGTTCACAGTATAAAATTTACTGCTTTGAAATTTAATGCAATGGGATTCCTCCGCACAATGCACACTGCGGGATTTTCGCTGGGGATATTGTGCCACCAAAAAAGGGTCTTGTCCATTCTTTAGGCAGAGTCCGCTCCACAGACATTGCCTTCTATGGGGATGGCAATGTCTGCGCTATCCTAGCCCTATGTGATTTAGTCAGCACTGGGCACACTTGGAATCTCTGTCTGCAATTTTTCTGGGCAGAATTCTGTAGCATGAACCCACCCTAGAAATTCCGCTCCAGTCCCTTGCCCCTGGCTTTCATTTATCCCACCACTCCTGTATTTCTTCCTAGCCATGATGACGTCCTATCCACAAAGATTGCCTCCTTATCCATAGAGGTAACATGACTGGGATGTTATCTTTTCAGCTGTATTTCCAATTGAGACAGAGGGTGAAAATACATTACAAAGCTTATTTTACTATTTTTGTGACTTTCAAAGAATTAGCTTTTCTTCAAAATTTTATTTATTAAAGAAGTGCAGAGTAAAGTAACAATCTACAGGCTAGGAAGAATGTGACTTCTAGATACAGAGTCAGGTTTACATACAGCAGGAAAGTTTATCGAGAGTGAACAGCAACAGTTTTCTCCATCTTTCACAGATTTTTCTGATGAATTTTCCATCATTAGAAGTGATGGTTGGTGCTGGTCTGATTTCTTGGACCACAAAATTCTCAGAAAACGGCCTACAGTAATGATTTATTCATAATGAAGTGTTACATGCTGTGGAGTAGTTTTTACAAATGCTGTCCTCAGCCAGGTTTGTGAGCCAGACCTCGTGTAGATTGAGGACTTTGCAACAAATTGTGCAACAAGTAAAACATGATAAATTCATGACCAATGCAAAAGGATAACCAGACTATGACATAGCTACGCAATTTTAGAAAAAGCATCTAAAGCGAAAGTTGCGTTGAACTTAAGTCATTACAAAGTACAATTGGTGATGCAAAAGTTAAACAGATTTGTAAATTACTTCTATTAAAAAAAATCTTACTCCTTCCAGTACTTATTAGCTGCTGAATACTACAGAGAAAATAATTTTATTTTTGGAACACAGTGCTCTCTGCTGACATCATGACCACAGTGCTCTCTGTTGACATCTCTGTCCATTTTAAGAACTGCCCAGAGTAGCATATATTTTCTATGGGGATTTTCTCATACGGTGGACAGTTCTTAAAATTGACAGAGATGTCAGCAGAGAGCACTGTGGTCATGATGTCAGCAGAGAGCTCTGTGTTCCAAAAAGAAAAGAATTTCCTCTGTAGTATTCAGCAGCTAATAAGTACTGGAAGAATTAATATTTTTAAATAGTATTTACAATATATTATATATTTATATTATATATTTTAAAGTAATTTACAAATCTGTTTAACTTTCTGCCACCAATTGATAAAAAAAAAAAAAAAAAAGTTTTCCACCGGACTGCCTCTTTAAGATTTTAAAATAGAAGTAATTTACAAATCTGTTTAACTTTTGGCACTAGTTGATTTTAAATTACCAGCTGTTGCAAAACTACAACTGTAGTTTTGCAAAGGCTGGAGGGCTTCAGGCTGGACACCTAGGCCTTAGACCATAAGAAGCAGAGATATTAATAAATAAAAAACATGTTGAGACATGTGGTGTCGCTGTACTGACATGTTTTTACTGCTATTTTTTTAATCACTGTAAAAATTGGGCAATTTTACCATGATTATGCCAATCGCTATAAAAAAAAAAGAGTACATAAAGTTTTATGAGCCAGTCACCCATCAATGTTTGTATATACAGATATAATCTGTACATATGTTCTCACTTAATCTATGAATACCACCTGACTACCTCTAACAATACTAAGAGACTTGCCATACAGGATTAAAGGGGTTATCCACCAAAAGGTGATTTTAGTACGTACCTGGTAGACAGTAATGGACATGCTTAGGAAGGATCTGCACTTGTCTTGGGGCTAAATGGCTATGTTGTGAGATTACCATAACACTGTGGCTAGCTTTTTGTGAACTTGTATTTCCTGTTTGACTTATGTTTTTTTTGACTACAAATCCCACAATGCCATTTTCCTCCCTCTCACACATCAGCCACCCCACCCATTGAAACAAAAGACCTGTGGTTTTCAATCAGGGTGCCTACAGCTGTTGCATTAGTTGCAGATTGATCCCTCCACCCTTTGAAGCAGACAGGCTCCCTGTCATCAGCTGACTAGTGAGTCAGGTCTCGGCCGCATTGCAAGCTGGGAAAAATCTGAGACAACAGTCATTTTGTATTCTGTTAAAAATAAATAGTGGGGTGAAAATCACAGAAAAATTGTGAGAAAACCGTCAAACACAGGTACAGACAGTATATTATGAACTACACTAACTTTACAGCCCCTGTAGCATAGTCAAATAAAAAAAAATCCTGGAATACCCCTTTAACACATTTGGGCAAACCCAAGAGATTATGGGGCTTGTTCCCATCTACCTAAATGTGACAGCACCAGTCTATTTTAATATTTTAGCTAGTGATTGAACGACCACACTATTTATTGACAACCTTTCCTTTATTTTTGCTTGAAATATTGGGACCAGCTGTTACTTCCCCTGCTGTCTTTTTATGTAAAATTGCCGATAAAAAAATGTATTCCTCAAGACACTTTGCTGTCAAGGAACTGTAATACATTCAAGTGAATAGGGCTGTGTTAGGCCTGGTTCACACTACAGAATTTCCAAGCCGAATTTAGTTCTGAAATTCCACTCAGAAATTCTGGTGTAAGGCTAGGTTCAGACTACGGAGTTTCCGACAGAAATTCAGTCGTAAAATTTCCGTCCGAAATTGCGCTTGCTAAAATGTCTAGTGTAGTGAATTTGTGAAGCGGAAAATCCGCTTAGAAAATCCGCTTAGAAATTTCCGCCTGAAGAAAGGCGGTGCTCTTTCTTCAGGCGGAAATCCGTGCGGATCACATTGCAGTCTATTGGAGACTGCAGTGTCCGCGCGGTCCTAGTGCCGACTGATTCAGCCGGCGCTGGCCACACTCTGAATCTCCGGGCGGAAATTTTCTGCCTGGAGATTCCGTAGTCTGAACCTAGCCTAACAGAATCCCATTGCTATCAATGGGATTCAGTTGCACAGTGCACTTAAAGGGGTACTCCAGCCCTAAGACATCTCATTCCCAGCAGAGAGCACTGTGGTCAGGCAGAAAAGAACCATACAACTTTTCTCTGTAGTATACAGCAGTTGATAAGTACTGGAAGGAATAAGATTTTTAAATAGAAGTAATTTACAAATCTGTTTTACATTTTTGCACCAGTTGATTTTATCATAATAGTTTTCACTGGGAGTACCCCTTTAACCACTTAAGGACCTAGGGCGTATGGATACGCCTTGACGTCCTGGTACTTAAGTACCCAGGGCGTATCCGTACGCCCGTGGGAATTTCGGTCCCTGCCGGGCGGGGACCGGGCCGGTGTGACTGCTGATATCAATCAGCAGGCACCCCGCGCAAATGCCCAGGGGGGTCATCAGACCATTCCCCCCCCCCCGCCATACGGATACGCCCTGGGTACTTAAGTACCAGGATGTCAAGGCGTATCCATACGCCCTAGGTCCTTAAGTGGTTAAAGGGGTACTCCCAGTGAAAACTATTATGATAAAATCAACTGGTGCAAAAATGTAAAAAAGATTTGTAAATTACTTCTATTTAAAAATCTTATTCCTTCCAGTACTTATCAACTGCTGTATACTACAGAGAAAGTTGTATGGTTCTTTTCTACCGCTTGTGAAAAGGAAAAGTTGGGGGCTAGACCAGCCTGTTAGTGTAAAAAAATAAAAATGTTTACACTAACATGCTGGTGTTGCCCCATACTTTTTATTTCCACAAGCGGTAAAAGGAAAAAAAGACCCCCAAAATTTGTAACGCAATTTCTCCTGAGTATGGAAATACCCCAGATGTGGGCGTAAAATGCTCTGCGGACGCACAACAAGGCTCAAGAATGAGAGCGCACCATGTACATTTGAGGCCTAAATTGGTGATTTGCACAGGGGTGGCTGATTTTACAGCGGTTCTGACAAACGCAAAAAAAAAAAATACCCACATGTGACCCCATTTTGGAAACTACACCCCTCACGGAACGTGACAAGGGGTATAGTGAGCCTGAAAACCCCACAGGTGTTTGACGAATTTTCATTAAAGTTGTATGGGAAAATGAAAAAATTATATTTTTTCACAAAAATGCTGATGTTACCCAAAATTTTTCATTTTCACAAGGGAAAATAGGAAAAAAGCCCCCCCAAATTTGTAACCCCATCTCTTCAGAGTAAGAACATAACCCATATGTGAATTTAAAGTGCTCTGTGGGTGAACTACAATGCTCAGAAGAGAAGGAGCGCCATTGGGATTTTGTAGAGAAAATTTGTCCGGAATTGAAGGCCACATGTGTTTACAAAGCCCCCATAGTGCCAGAACAATGGACCCCCGACACATGTGACCCCAATTTGGAAACTACACCCCTCACGTAATGTAATAAGGGGTACATTGAGAATTTACGCCCTACAGGTGTCTGACAGATTTTTGGAACAGTGGTCCGTAAAAATGAAAAATTAAATTTTTCATTTGCACAGCCCACTGTTCCAAAGATCTGTGGGGTGTAAATACTCACTGCACCCCTTATTAAATTCTGTGAAGGGTGTAGTTTCCAATGGGGTCACATGTGGGGTGGGTCCACTGTTCTGGCACCACGGGGCGCTTTGTAAACGCACATGGCCCCTGACTACCATTCCAAACGAATTCTCTTTCCAAAAGCTCAATGGCACTCCTCCTCTTCTGAGCATTGTAGTTCGCCAGCAGAGCATTTTACGTCCTAACATGGGGTATTTCCATACTCAGAAGAAATGGGGTTACAAATTATGGGGGTCATTTTCTCCTATTACCCCTTGTAAAAATGTAAAATTTAGGGGAAAAACAGCATTTTAGTTAAAAAAAAAATTTGTTTTCATTTACACATCCAACTTTAACGAAAAGTCGTCAAACACCTGTGGGGTGTTAAGGCTAACTGGACCCCTTGTTACGTGCCTTGAGGGGTGTAGTTTCCAAAATGTTATGCCATGTGGTGTTTTCTGCTGTTCTGGCACAATAGGGGCTTTCTAAATGTGACATGCCCCCCAAAAACCATTTCAGAAAAATTCCCTCTCCAAAATCCCATTGTCGCTCCTTCCCTTCTGTGCCCTCTACTGTGCCCGCCGAACACTTGACATACACATATGAGGTATTTCCTTACTCGAGAGAAATTGGATTACAAATTTTGGGGGCTTTTTCTCCTATTACCACTTGTAAAAATTCAAAAACTGGGTCTACAAGAACATGCGAGTGTAAAAAATTAAGATTTTGAATTTTCTCCTTCATTTTGCTGCTATTCCTGTGAAACACCTAAAGGGTTAACACACTTACTGAATGTCATTTTGAATACTTTGAGGGGTGGAGTTTTTATAATGGGGTCATTTGTGGGGTATTTCTAATATGAAGGCCCTTCACATCCACTTCAAAACATAACTGGTCCCTGAAAAATTCCGATTTTGAAAATTTTGTGAAAAATTTGAAAATTGCTGCTGAACTTTGAAGCCCTCTGATGTCTTCCAAAAGTAAAAACATGTAAACTTTATGATGTAAACATAAAGTAGACATATTGTGAATGTGAATCAATGTATAATTTATTTGTAATATCCATTTTCCTTATAAGCAGAGAGCTCCAAAGTAAAACATTTTTTTTAATTTTTTCATAAAATTTTGGAATTTTTCACCAAGAAATGATGCAAGTATCGACAAAATTTTACCACTAACATAAAGTAGAATATGTCACGAAAAAACAATCTCAGAATCAGAATGAAAGGTAAAAGCATCCCAGAGTTATTAATGCTTGAAGTGACAGTGGTCAGATGTTCAAAAAATGGCTGGGTCCTTAAGGTATATTTGGGCTGGGTCCTTAAGGGGTTAAGGCCACACTTTGGACACGTAGGTTAGGTTCACACTATGGAATTTCCGCCTGCAATTCCGCTTTGAAATTGCAGGCAGAAATTCCGCTTACTAAAATGCATAGTGTAGGGAATGGTTTTCCGTTCACAAATTCACATTTGTGAACGGAAAATCCGCTTGGAAATTTCCACCTGAAGAATGGCGTTGCTCATTCTTCAGGCGGAAATACTGGCAGAATACATTGCAGTCTATTGGAGACTGCAGTGTCCGCACGGTCCTAGCGTCGACTTCAGCGCTGGCCACACTCGGAATCTCCGGGTGGAAATTTTCTGGCCGGAGATTCCGCTGTGTGAACCTAGCCTTAGGGTCTAAGAAGTCCAATGGGTGTTCTTAACCAATGATGCACCAATGATCTCTTCATGCATGCAGGTAGTCAGTCACTGAGTTAACAACACTGGTCATCCCTACTGGAGTCCTAAGCTCAGGAGGAGATGAAATTTCATTCAATCACATAAAACTTTATATCAGTCTGCTCAGCTCGTCAGGCTCTATATCATGATACCAGTCAAGTAGACAGTATTTGCATGGTGATAGGTTCCACTTTTTTTTTCAATTGTTTTCATAGCATTTAAACAGTTTGTATAACACACAGAAATACAGAACCCCCTCCGCCCCCCAAATCACATAAAAAAACAGAGAACAATGCAATCAGTAGTAGATGTCTATAGACTGAAAGACACCCCCCCCCCCCCCCCACAGAGCCCCATCAAAGGCAGCAAAAAATATTAGGGTCTATCCAGGCCCAATCTACGACTGCACTCAAAGGACCCTCATATCAGGTAAAATTTGCGCATATTCTTACATTTGTATTAAACATACCTCTCTCAAAATGAACTATGAGGGAAACCCTCTTAGTCAGAACGTCCACAGTGGGAGGATTAGCTCTCATCCAATATTGGGAGATGATTTTCCTGGCCTGGTACAAGGCACGAAGAATATCTATTTTCACCTCAGGGGGCTGCTCAGTGACAGACATCCCTTCAATATAGAACCAGTAGAGGACAATCGAACACCATTTAAAATAAACAAGCATATAATTGGCCACATCGTCTCAGGCCAAGCCTATGCAGGAGTACCAGAGTTTTATACAATCTATGAAGGAGGGACAGCTGTGACAATCAATTTGCTTCATACAAAGATAAAAATGGGGTGTAGGACAAGGCAGCAGACCATTCCTCGGCAGACAGAGGTCCCAAGTCAGCCCCCCACTTGCCATGAACTAACAAGCGAAATTTCTCATGGTAGGAATGCAGAAGCTCCCTATAAAGCCAAGAAATAATTCCAATGGAATCCGTAGAGGAGGCAGTGGACTCCAAGATGAAGTGAATTACCAGTGACCTAAACCTGCCCCTCAAAGAGACACTTAAAACAATCAGAAAATTTACTTATTTTGTACAGTTTTTCAGTTGCAGTTTAATAATACTATTAAGTTTTTTTATTTTATGTTGGGCATTGTCAGTTCTTGTTGGCACCGATTCACTGAATAAAATGTAGATATCGTTTGAGAACAATTCACGCTTCTAGATATGAAACACTCGTTTCCATTGTGCTCTGTACTTGCATTATCTCCTCTGAAGCCTTGTCAATGTTATTGAGCTTCTAACGTTTCAGATGGTCCCTGGAATGTAGCACATTCTGGCATGTATCAAATTACAGTATGTGTTGCATTACCAAAAGTGACACCCGTCCTTACATGGTTGGTTACTATCAAGGTCAGTTTGGGGGTTTCCACTTCAGCTCTCCCTCCAGTGTCATAACATGAGATGATAGAAAAGTAACATCTTCAAGAGGTGCAAAGGAACATGCAGTACAATGCTAGTCCAGTAGGAATATATGTGTTCATTGTACATCTTTTTTGCACAGGTACACATTATTGTAAATCTTTTTATTGATAAAAGGAAATTTACTGCTTGCATACCAATATTTAGTACTTATCCAAGATTTATTGCATTGACATTTAGACTGCCTCAATGGTTTCTTAGTATTCAACAAAGCAGAGCGCTGTTAAAGTACAGTGTTTTTACTTTTCTCATGATGGCTATAGATCAGTAAGTTAATTATGCCAATTTATGGGAGTATGGCTGGGTTGGTGGCATTACTTGAGAACATTTAACTTATGCACATCAACCTAGCACATATCGGATTTAGTCACGAAACAGATCTATCTGAATGGTGACTTGTTTAGTTCCTTCTGTATGCACCACTACATTCAAACCATACACTCTAACCCACCCAGGTGCTCAGTGTACTGTACAGGAGCAGGGACACCTACCTTTGATACGAGTCCCTGCTCCTGTACATACTTTGCATGGGCAATTGCAGAGCACTTCTGAATCTAAATTCAAAACCGATCTAACAGGATCACCATATTGGACAGAGAACAAATCTCAAGATATTAGCTCATCTCTAACTTTTACATTAATCCCTTAAGGACCTTGGCCTTTGGCCTTAAGGAACAGATCATTTTTTGCCCATCTGACCACTGTCATTTTAAGCATTAATAACTCTGGGATGCTTTTACTTATGAATTTGATTCTGTGATTGTTTATTCATGACATATTCTAATTTAACATAATGGTAAGTTCTCGTCGATACTTGCATCATTTCTTGGTGAAAAATTCCAAAATGTCATGAAAAATTAGAAAATGTAGCATTTTGAAGCTCTCTGCGTGTGAGGAAGATAGACATACCAAATACATTATATATTGGCAGAATACATTATACATATACAATATGTCTACTTTATGATTGCATAATAAAGTTGACATGTTTTTACCTTTGGAAGACATCAGAGGGCTTCAAATTTCTGCAGCAATTTTCCAATTTTTCTCAACATTTTCTAATTCGGAATTTTTCAGGGACCACTTCAGTTTGAAGTGGATTTGAGGGGTCTTCATGTTAGAAATACCCCATAAATGACCCCATTATAAAAACTGCACCCCTCAAAGTATACAAAATGATATTCAGAATGTTTGTTAACCCTTGTCAGCAGCAAAGTGAAGGAGAAAATTCAAAATCTCCATTTTTTTACACTAACATGTTCTTATAGACCCAGCTTTTACATTTTTACAAGGGGTAAAAGGAGAAAATGCCCCCCAAAATTTGTAACCCAATTTCTCTCGAGTAAGGAAATACCTAATATGTGAACGTAAAATGCTCTGTGGGTACACTATAGGGCTCAGAAGCGAAGGAGCAACAATGGGATTTTGGAGATTGAATTTTGCTGAAATGGTTTTTAGGGGGCATGTTGCATTTAGGAAGCCCCATATGGTGCCAGAACAGCAAAAAAACAAAACCACATGGCATACTATTTTGGAATCTACACGCCACAAGGCACGTAAGAAGGGGTACAGTGAGCCTTAACAGCCCACAGGTGTTTGATGACTTTTTGTTCAACTCGGTCGTGTAAATGAAAACATTTTATTTTCACTAAAATTCATTTTTTTCCCCAAATTTACATCTTTAAATTTACATCTTTTAATAGGAGAAAATGCCCCCCAAAATTTGTAACCCCATGTGTGGACGTAAAGTGCTCTGCAGGTGCACTACAATGCTCAGAAGCAGAGGCGTACCTAGAGCATTTGGCATCCGGGGTGGACCCTTTGTTTGGCATCGCCCCCCCCCCCCCTCCCCCCACCCAGGGCAGACCCTGTGTTTACCCCATCCCCCCAACCCAAGAAAGTAAGAAAACACGCACAAACTTTGTAAAATGTTTTCAACAATATTTATTGCACAAATGCAGGAGTTTTGCAGAAGGGGGCCAGGGCAGGGGTTTTGTAAAAAAATGGGCTGGTGAAAAAAATTTTAGGTGCAGGTTTTTTTTTTTCTTAGTGAAGTTTTATTTCAAATTTTTTTTTTACCCCCATTTTTTTTTTTTACAGGGTGTTTGCAGTCCGTGCCATCAGTCGCTGTTCTGCACTGTGTGGCCGGACCATACCCCTTGCGCTTTTTTGTTAAGCGTTTACGCTTTTTACAGTTACAAAAATCACTACACTACACCTATACTTCTCACAAATAAAGTACGTAAAACACTACACTTACACACACACACTTACAACCCCCATCCCCCCCCCAAAAAAAAAAATAAATGGGCAGTAGAATATTTTCGGTAGAGGAGGCATACGCCATGCTTGCCTCCGATACCGAATCAGTCTGAGATGGGGAAGAGGAAGATCCCAGCTTCGTACTTTTTTCCTCTTCCTCATCATCTACTAATGATGAGCCCTCTAGAAGGCAGCGGCAGCGTGTCTGCCGCAGGGCACAGCCAGTAGAGGGCCCCCAAACTAGTAGCCCTGTCCCCCAAACTAGTAGCCCTGTCCCTAAACTAGTAGCCCTGTCCCCCAAACTAGTAGCCCTGTCCCCCAAACTAGTAGCCCTGTCCCCTGTACAATGTTCCCTGTCCACCGTACCAGTTTCCCTCTCCCCCCTATAGGTGACCCCATCTGGACCCCAGTTCCGGACGATTATGCCCCACTGCTTCCTTGGTTTGCTGGCCGCCCAGGAATCCAAATTGACACCACAGGCCTCACTGAAATTGACTTTTTTACTTTTTTTTTCAGTGAGTACTTTGTCAATTTGATGGTGGCCCAAACAAACTTGTACGCCGAACAGTTTATGGCCCAGCACCCCGATTCTTTTTTGGCTAGGCCCCATAGATGGACCCCCATTAATGCAGCCGAGATGAGGACATTTTGGGGCCTCATGCTACATATGGGCTTAGTCAAAAAGCCGACCATTAGGCAATACTGGAGTGGGGATGTTCTGTTTAACACCCCACTCTGCAGTATGGACATGCCACGGGCACGCTTTGAGGCTGTCCTCAAATGTGGAAAAAAAATGTATTTACACATCCAACTTTAATGAAAAGTCGTCAAACACCTGTGGGGTGTTAAGGCTCACTGTACCCATTGTTACGTTTCCTTGAGGGGTGTAGCCCCTATGTTGCTGGCCTGCCACCATAGGGGCTTCCTAAATGGGACATGCCCCCCAAAAACCATTTCAGCAAAATTTGCTTTCCAAAAGCCAAATGTGACTCCTTCTATACTGAGCATTGTAGTTCTCCCGCAGTGCACTTGACATCCACACATGGGGTATTTCCATACTCAGAAGAGATGGGGTTACAAATTTTGGGGGGCATTTTCTCCTATTACCCCTTGTAAAAATGTAAAATTTGGGGGAAAACCAGCATTTTTGTGAAAAAATAAATAAATAAATTTACACATCCAACTTTAACAAAAAGTCGTCAAACACCTGTGAGGTGTTAAGGCTTACTGTACCCCTTGTTACATTCCTTGAGGGGTGTAGTTTCCAAAATAGTATGCCATGTGGGAGGGGGGGGGGGTTGCTGTTCTTGCACCATAGAGGCTTCCTAAATGTGACATGCCCCCCAAAAACCATTTCAGAAAAACTCATTATCCAAAATCCCATTGTCGCTCCTTCCCTTCTGAGCCCTCTACTGTGCCCGACAAACACTTTACATACATATATGAAGTATTTCATTACTCGAGAGAAAATTGGGTTACAAATTTTAGGAAGATTTCTCTCCTTTTACCCCACGTAAAATTTCAAAAACTGGGTCCAGAAGAACATGTGATTGTAAAAAATGAAGATTTTGAATTTTCTCTTTCACTTTGCTGCTATTCCTGTGAAGCACCTAAAGGGTTAACACACTTACTGAATGTCATTTTGAATACTTTTAGGGGTGCAGTTTTTATAATGGGGTCATTTGTTGGGTATTTCTAATATGAAGGCCTTTCAAATCCCCTTCAGAACTGAACTGGTCCCTGAAAAATTCAGATTTAGAAAATTTTGTGAAAAATTAGAAAATTGCTGTTGAACTTTGAAGCCCTCTGATGTCTTCTAAAAGTAAAAACATGTAAACTTTATGATGCAAACATAAAGTTGACATATTGTATATGTGAATCAATATATAATTTATTTGGAATGTCCATTTTCCTTATAAGCAGAGAGCTTCAAAGTTAAAAAAAATACAACATTTTGAATTTTTTCATCAAATTTTGTAATTTTTCACCAAGAAATGATGCAAGTACTAATAATACTGGTATACAATGAGTAAATATATACCACCACACAATAACTGGATAATATCACCATACTGTACTGAATAAAACATCTATACACAGACCAGTATACTATAAAGGATCTGTATACAATAAAAGTAATTATATACAGGACCATACGGCGTTAGATAACAGCTGTACACAGGATCTGTATACCATATAAGTGATTACAGTTACATTTTGGGACTCACAATTACGTCTTTTCTGATCAGCGGCGTCCTCTTTCCTTTTCTTCTCTGTCCGGATAAGACCGCCATGTGGATCTCTTAACATCTGCAGGACAAACCCTCCTCTACAAAATCTTTCCATCTATAGGCCCACAAACTGTAATAATGCCCTCCTTGGTGTCCTCCACAGTAAAAGGGCAGGTAGGTAGCCAGGTAACTAGGTAGGTAGATCAAGAAGCCAGATATGTAGGTACCCAAAATTTTTAACCCCATTTCTTCTGATTATGGAAATACCCCATGTGTGGATGTAAAGTGCTCTGTGAGAGAATTTATTTGGAATGGAAGTCGGGGGCCATGTGCCTTTACAAAGACCCCATGCTACCAGAACAGTGGACCCCCCCACATGTGACCCCATTTTGAAACTACACAACCCACAAAATTTGATAAGGGGTGCAGTGAGCATTTAAACCCCACTGGTGTTTGACAGACTTTTGGAACAATGGGCTGTGCAAATGAAAAATTAAATTTTTCACTTTCACGGACCACTGTTCCAAAAATCTGTCAGACACCTGTGGGATGTAAATGCTCACTGCACCCCTTATTACATTCTATGAGGGGTGTAGTTCCAAAATGGGGTCACATGTGGGGGGGGGGGTTTCACTGTTCTGGCACCATGGGAGGTTTGTAAACGCACATGGCCTTCAATTCCAGCCAAATTCTCTCTCCAAAAGCTCAATGGCGCTCCTTCTCTTCTGAGCATTGTAGTGCACCCGCAGAGCACTTTACATCCACATATGGGGTATTTATATACTCAGAAGAAATGGTGTCACAAGTTTTGGTGGGCTTCTTTCCTATTACCCCTTGTGAAAATGAAAAATTTGGGATAACCAGCATTTTAGTGAAAAAATAAAAAGTTTTAATTTTCAACAAAAATTCTTCAAACACCCGTGGGTTATTGAGGCTCACTATACCCCTTGTTTTTTTTTTTTTTTTTTTTTTGCATTTATGTCAGAAACGCTGTTAAGATCAGCCACCCCTGTGCAAATCACCTCAAATGTACATGGCGCTCTCACTCCTGAGCCTTCTTGTGCACCCGCAGAGCATTTTACGTCCACATATGGGGTATTTCTGTACTCAGAAGAAATTGTGTTACATATTTTGTGGTCTTTTTTTCCTTTTTGTGAAAAAAAACAAAATATGGGGCAACACCAGCAAGTTAGTGTAAAAAAATTTTTTTTTTTACAATAACATGCTGGAGTACACCCCAACTTTACCTTTTCATAAGGGGTGAAAGGAGAAAAAGCCCCCCAAAATTTGTTAGGCAATTTCTCATGAGTACGGAAATACCCCAAATGTGGCCCTAAACTGTTTCCTTGAAATACAACAGGGCTCCGAAGTGAGAGGGCATCATGTGTATTTGAGGCCTAAATTAGGGATTTGCATAGGGGTGGACATAGGGGTATTCTATGCCAGTGATTCCCAAACAGGGTGCCTCCAGCTGTTGAAAAACTCCCAGTCAATGGCTGTCCGGCAATATTGGGAGTTGTTATTTTGCAACAGCTGGAGGCTCCGTTTTGGAAACAGTTCCGTACCTGATGTGGTGGTGGGGGGGGGGGGGGGGGGGGACTGTGTAGGGATATATGTATATGAAGTGTTTTACTTTTTATTTTGTGTACTGTAGTGTACTGTTTTTAGGTTACATTCACACGGGCAGGGGTTCACAGACTTCTAGGGGCGGGCAGAGCGGGGGAAATTAACTGAGAAACTGTGATTGGTTCACAGGGACCAATCACAATGATTGCTGACCAGGACCATCCACAGATGGTCCTGCGGGGCTGCAGAAGTTGTCCTCCGCTGGTAACAGCGGGACTTCTGCCAGTTAATCCGTGCGATGCCATGCATCGCCGGGTTAACTAAATGACTTATATAAACGTCATGATGCGCGAACTACCAGCATAACATGACGTTTATATAAGTCATTCTGCGGGAAGGGACTAATATGTAATAATTATATGTAACTATGATAATTATTACATTTACAAAAAGGTGATGCATCTAAAGAAGTTATCATATGGGTTCTTTCAGATTACCCTTATTTTCCTAGTCTTTTACATTAACCTGTGATTCATGCTAAAATTGTGGTATTACAGCAACTTGTGGGCAATTTTAACATTTCTATATGCCAAGAAAATTCCAAGCGACCTTACAAAACTTCCCATCATACTTTTTCATTGTGTAAATTCTACTACTGTTTTTGGTTTAAAAATGCTGATGTATATTTTACTGTCCAAAATAATCCCGTGTGAAAATTGACTTAATGAGATTGTACCACTAACCACATCTATCAACAGGATGAGTTATAAATATATTATTGCTGGAGGTCCAACCACTGGGACCCGAACAACCACAAGAAAGAAGTTTTGAGTCCCCTATTTGCATAGAGCAGCGGTCAAGCATGCCTGCTCCCACCTCATTAACCTCTGTTGGATTGATGGAGAAAGTCAAGTGCTGTACTTTATGGTCATTGGGCCAGGGTGTGTAGAGCCGAGGTACTTTTGTACCTAGGGGAGTGGTGACCCTGAGGTGCCGAAACTCACTGGGAGACTTGGCTCACGGAGTGGACGCACTGGCACCTACCTCTGCATTTCTGGCACTCACCTCTTGATTCCTGGCCTTCTGGCAAGGATCAGAGAAATTTTTATAGATCCGGCCAGATGTCCGGGAAGTATATCTGCACTCATCCACTTATAATTTTTTATTTTTCTTTGTCACTGTGCCACTATACATGTTTGTATGTGCTCACAGGATTTGTCAGGGTGCTGTAGCCCTTCTGGGTGTCCCACCTGTTAGTCTAGGGGAGGTGTGTGCGGCCATCAGGTTTCTCACCTCCCTGCAACCCCTGGGCATCTTGGCTTCGGCTGAGATGCCATCACTATATGGCTCCTTGGCTGACACCTTGATTAACCCCTTAAGGACTCAGCCCATTTTGGCCTTAAGGACTCAGACAATTACATTTTTACGTTTTCATTTTTTCCTCCTCGCCTTCTAAAAATCATAACTCTTTTATATTTTCATCCACAGACTAGTATGAGGGCTTGTTTTTTGCACGACCAGTTGTCCTTTGTAATGACATCACTCATTATATCATAAAATGTATGGCGCAACCAAAAAACACTATTTTTGTGGGGAAATTAAAACGAAAAACGCAATTTTGCTAATTTTGGAAGGTTTTGTTTTCACGCCGTACAATTTATGGTAAAAATGACGTGTGTTCTTTATTCTGAGGGTCAATATGATTAAAATGATACCCATTATTATATACTTTTATATTATTGTGGCGCTTAAAAAAAATCACAAACTTTTTAACCAAATTAGTACGTTTATAATCCCTTTATTTTGATGACCTCTAACTTTTTTATTTTTCCGTATAAGTGGCGGTATGGGGGCTCATTTTGTTGCGCCATGATCTGTACTTTTTTTTGATATTACATTTGCATATAAAAAAACTTTTAATACATTTTTTATAATTTTTTTTTTAATAAAATGTATTAAAAAAGTAGTAATTTTGGACTTTTTTTTTTTTTTCGTTCACACCGTTCACCGTACGGGATCATTAACATTTTATTTTAATAGTTCGGACATTTACGCATGCGGCGATACCAAATATGTCTATAAAAAATTTTTTTTTTTACGCTTTTTGGGGGTAAAATAGGAAAAAACTGACGTTTTACTTTTTTATTGGGGGAGGGGATTTTTCACTTTTTTTTTACTTTTACATTTTTTTACATTTTTTTTTTACACTTGAATAGTCCCCATAGGGGACTATTCATAGCAATACCATGATTGCTAATACTGATCTGTTCTATGTATAGGACATAGAACAGATCAGTATTATCGGTCATCTCCTGCTCTGGTCTGCTCGATCACAGACCAGAGCAGGAGACGCCGGGAGCCGGACGGAGGAAGGAGAGGGGACCTCCGTCCGGCGTTCTGAATGATCGGATCCCCGCAGCAGCGCTGCGGGCGATCCGATCGTTCATTTAAATCGCGAACTCCCGCAGATGCCGGGATCTGTATTGATCCCGGCACCTGTGGGGTTAATGGCGGACGCCCGCGAGATCGCGGGCGTCCGCCATTGCCGGCGGGTCCCTGGCTGCGATCAGCAGCCGGGATCAGCCGCGCATGACACGGGCATCGCTCCGATGCCCGCGGTTATGCTTAGGACGTAAATGTACGTCCTGGTGCGTTAAGTACCACCTCACCAGGACGTACATTTACGTCCTGCGTCCTTAAGGGGTTAAAGGGGTATTCCAGCAATTTTTTTATTTGACTATGCTACAGGTGCTGTAAAGTTAGTGTAGTTCATAATAAAGTGTCTGTACCTGTGTGTGACGTTTTTCTCACAATTCTTCTGTGATTTTCACTCCAATATTTATTTTTATCAGCATACAAAAGGACTGTTGTCTCAGATTTTTCCCAGCTTGCAATGCGGCCGAGACCTGACTCACTAGTCATCTGATGAGAGGGAGCCTGTCTGCTTCAATGGATGGAGCGATCACTTGGTGGGAGAGAGAGATCGATCTGCAACCAATGCAACAGCTGTAGGCACCCTGGTTGAAAAACCACAGGTCTTTGAATGGATGCAGCTCATTTATGTTTCAATGGGTGGGGTGGCTGATGTGTGGGAGGGAGGAAAATGGAATTGTGGGATTTGTAGTCAAAAAAAGAAAAGTCAAACAGGAAATACAAGTTCACAAAAAGCTAGCCACATTGTTATGGTGATCTCATAACATAGCTATTTATCCCCAAGACAAGCGCAGATCCTTCCTAAGCATGTCCAGGTACATACTAAAATCACCTTATGGTGGATAACCCCTTAGCACCTAGGTTGATGCCAGAAGCATTAGTGGTCCCTTAGTAGCTCGGCGAAAAGGGACATCAGACCCTCGCTGGTGCCTTTTGGCCTGGAGGTGAAGGGTAGGTTTGTTGGGGGGCCTCTCTCCTGTTGGAGAAGAGCTTTGCAATAGACCACATCCTTTTGTGCACATTTTTTTTAGTGTGACACGTTTGCAATTTTTCTTGCACATTGGGTGATAGAGAGCATGCGCCTCAGCTCTTTAAAAAAATGAAAGGTTGTTTCAGCACTGAGACTCCAACCTAACAAAACTTTTTGGATGTCTACATCATGTGTCATGTCATGTTTTTTTTATAATGACAGTAAGGCTTTAAAACTCATGGTAATGTTTATGAATCTTGTGGGAGATTATCTCTGTAGAACCAGTGAAATGACGGCAAAATAACAGGGACATGGAAGTAACGTTCAAACGGGGCTGTCTATATTTTTCAGTGACAAACCAAATAAGGCCTTCACGCTAAATAACAAAAATAAATCTAAATAGCTCTAAAAAACTAAAATAAATCCTGCTTTCCATCGCTTACTATACAGGTCTCTTCCCTGTCTATAACAGTGGCTTACTACCAGCCACCCCAAGAAAACTAGACAACAAGTGTGTTACATAGGCCTCAAAGTCTTCTTTTTGAGGCTGCAAACTTTCAGATTAAATTTCACATCAGATTGCAGGTTCCTCACAGCTTAAAGGGGTACTCCGCCCCTAGACATCTTATCCCCCTATCCAAAGGATAGGGGATAAGATGTCAGATTGCCGGGTTCCCGCTGCTGGGGACCCCCGGGATCTACCATGCAGCACCCACCTTTAGCGGCTTCCGGAACCGCTGGAGGTCCTCAGGCTGAGTCCATCTTGACCACGAGGACGGAGCATAGTGACGTTATGGTTCCGCCCCCGTGTGAAGTCACGCTCCGCCCCTCAATGCAAATCTATTGGAGGGGCGTAACAGCTGTCACGCCCCCTCCCATAGGCTTGCATTGGGGGCAGAGCGTGACGTCACACGGGGACGGAGCTGTGACGTCACTATGCTCCGTCCCTGTGATCGCCAGTAATCAGACCTGGAGCAAACACACTCAGGGGACTGATTCTAACGAGGTGCGGCGTGGAAGGTCACGGGGGTCCCCAGCGGCAGGACCCCCGCGATTAGGCATCTTATTCCCTATCCTTTGGATAGAGGATAAGATGTCTTAGCGCCGGAGTACCCCTTTAACTCACAAATTGACTATCCTCTAGTTTTAAACTCGATGTGAGCGATCTTCAGGACCTGTACTGACCTGGGTTAGTCTGAAAACCTGGAGTGGCCCAGGAAGGGGATCCAAAACCCCAATACTAAACCTGCCAAAAAAATCCAGGCCCAATAACAGGATTTACAGAGGTGCCTGCAAGCTAAGTCTCGCCAGGGATTTTCCTTTTTCTGGATTTTCCATATCTCACCCAACTTTCCATGGATGAGAATTGCTCTTCCTGAAACCTTTTAGCTACATTTGAGAGATACCTTGGAGAAATATAGCAATCCCCGAAAACCATTCCTGTCAATGTTATACAACCTGTATATACTTTATTGGAAATATTGACAAAGCATAATGTATTTTTACGTAGGAGTCTCTAGTAAACATCTGAGGAAGAAGCTGCTGCCTTAAATCATGTTATACTTTGTCAGTGTCTCTAATAAAGTGTATGCAGATTTATAAACTCTACCATGTGGTTTAACCATTATTGGGAGCATTAACACCTGGTCCTGGCTCTTCTTTGCGTTGCTTAGTGTGCAGTGCTGTACCCAGCTTTTCTTCTGTCCTTTCAACAGTGTCTTGTGATCAGTGGGGGTCCAGCAGTCAGATGCACCATTCTTGTGGATAGGTGAAAAATGTTCCTAGTCTAACCTCTTTACTGCTCTCAGCATTGCTTCTTTTCTCCAGGCATGTTGGCAATAAAGGGACCAAATATAGCTATTCAGATAATTTGATGTTCTCACCACAGACCTACTGTATAATCCAATGTTTCTGCCGGAGAAGTGAACAGTATCAATATTAGAAGTATATTTGTAAATCGCTGATGAATTGTGTTGATGAATTTTGGCTCTGTAATCTTCGGAGCTTTGTGTTCCTGATACAGAGCTCCAAATCCAAATTACATTTACACAGCAGGGGGCAGTTAAAAATCTGTTCTACAATCAGCAATGATATCATTTTGGGATATATTTCTCATCATGACAAGTGAAAAATAAGAAAAACTTACTTAAAAAGTTATAACTCTTAAATTGTGACAAAACATTGCTTGGTATAAAAAACACCTAAAACACATACAAACAAAAGTGTAATTTGCTACCAAGGCAGTCTGAGGGCCCTTTTGGTTGTTTTACATTGTTCTACATTTTCTCCTGCCCAATATGAGAACATTCCTGTGCTCCCAAAACTTTATGTGAATATACAGAGTTTTTCTTCAGATTTTTAAAGGGGTATTCCAGGCCAAAACTTTTTTTTTATATATATCAACTGGCTACGGAAAGTTAAACAGATTTGTAAATTACTTCTATTAAAAAATCTTAATCCTTCCAATAGTTATTAGCTTCTGAAGTTGAGATGTTGTTGTCTGTTTAACTGCTCTCTGATGACTTACGTCCCGGGAGCTGTGCAGTTCCTATGGGGATATTCTTCCATCATGCACAGCTCCCGGGACGTGACATCATCATTGAGCAGTTAAACAGAAAACTTCAGAAGCTAGTAACTATTGGAAGGATTACGATTTTTTAATAGAAGTAATTTACAAATCTGTTTAACTTTCCGGAGCCAGTTGATATATATAAAAAAGGTTTTGCCTGGAATACCCCTTTAAGTTGTCATCCATATTTGCTCTCATGGGGCTGCTTATTTTGTTATATGGTCACTGTGAGCATCTCCCTTTTTCTTCCAGGTTGCCATGCGGTCACATACAATGAGGGAACAGTCAGATACCTCTTATTATGCAGAGTCATCATCATTAAAGGACATCTGTAGTGCAATGTAACTTATCCCCTATCCGAAGGATAGGGAATAAGTTATAGATCGCGGGGGTCCGATCCCTGGGGCCCCTCGGGATCTCCTGGACGGGGCCGCAGCAGTATGCTGGAAAGGGGGGCGTTCCATCCCTGCATGACGCAGTGGCCGACACGCCCCCTCCATGTACCCCATAGAGATACATGTCTGCCGAGGCTTTCTGCTGGGGATGAAACTTCACTTCCTGCAGACTGCCGCGGCCCCGTCCAGGAGATCCCGGGGGGGCCCAGCGCTTGGACCCCCGCTATCTATAACTTATCCTTTGGATAGGGGATAAATTATTTTGCACTGGAGTACTCCTTTAAGGTTGTAAATGGCTAACTTCTTCTATTTTGATTTACTAGAAGTCTATATAGTTGGCACTTTTGGGACATATCTACATAAATGGAAAGGTAAGACTTTTTGTAAGAATTCTTAACGGTCTCCGGAAGTGTGTTGGTTTTGCTAATCAGTATTCATAGCTACTACCCGAAAAACTAAATATATAAATGTTTGCCATGATAATTTATGTAGAAGTATTTTTTTCTTTTTGTTTGTAAGGTGCAATTCAGCAAGTTCTATAAATTGCACAGTACACTGTGTGAATGTGACTTAAACAGGGCTGGCCCAAGACATTGTGCTGCCTGGGTCCAAGAGTGAAATGTTAAAAAAAATACACAGCCAACAAAAACATCTCCACATCTATTATTTTTGACTATTGTATTTTTTCTATACATATATATATATATATATATATATATATATATAACTTTATTGAAATGGCACAGGGGGATCACAGGGGGGATTGAAATGGTACAGGGGGAATCAAAGGGGGGGGGGAATTTAAATGGGGGGATAGGGAATTGAGGTGACCACTCTTATCCCACTGTGCCATTTTAATTACCCCCCCATGCCATTTCACTGTCACCCCCCTCAGTGCCGATTTTGCTTCCCCTCCCCATGCCCCATATTAGCTAGGCAGCAGATGTTCCCCCCACAATAGGTTAGGCAGCAGTTGTTCCTCCACAATAGGTTATGCAACAGATGTTCCTCCACAATAGGATAAGCAGATGTTCTCCCACAATGGGTTAGGCAGCAGATGTTCCCCCACAATAGGCTAAGCAGATGTTCCCCCACAATAGGTTAGGCAGCAGATGTTCCCCCCCACAATAGGTTAGGCAGCAGATGTTCCCCCCCCACTATAGGGTAGGCAGCAGATGTTCCCCCACAATTGGGATAGGCAGCAGATGTTCCCCCACAATAGGTAAGGTGGCAGATGATCCTCCACAATTATGTTAGGCGGCAGATGTTCCCCCACAATAGGTTAGGCAGCAGATGTTCCCCCACAATTAGGTTAGGTGGCAGATGTTTGCCCACAATTAGGTTAGGTGGCAGATGTTCCCCCACAATAGGTTAGGCAGCAAATGTTCCCCCACAATAAGTAAGGTGGCAGATGTTTTCCCCCCACATTAACCCCTTAAGGACTAAGCCCATTTTGGCCTTAAGGACTCAGACAATTGAATTTTTACGTTTTCATTTTTTCCTCCTCGCCTTCTAAAAATCATAACTCTTTTATATTTTCATCCACAGACTAGTATGAGGGCTTATTTTTTGCGTGACCAGTTGTCCTTTGTAATGACATCACTCATTATATCATAAAATGTATGGCGCAACCAAAAAACACTATTTTTGTGGGGAAATTAAAACGAAAAACGCAATTTTGCTAATTTTGGAAGGTTTTGTTTTCACGCCGTACAATTTATGGTAAAAATGACGTGTGTTCTTTATTCTTAGTGTCAATACGATTAAAATGATACCCATTATTATATACTTTTATATTATTGTTGCGCTTAAAAAAAATCACAAACTTTTTAACCAAATTAGTACGTTTATAATCCCTTTATTTTGATGACCTCTAACTTTTTTATTTTTCCGTATAAGTGGCGGTATGGGGGCTCATTTTTTGCGCCATGATCTGTACTTTTTTTTGATACCACATTTGCATATAAAAAACTTTTAATACACTTTTTATAATTTTTTTTTTAATAAAATGTATTAAAAAAGTAGGAATTTTGGACTTTTTAAATTTTTTTTCGTTCACGCCGTTCACCGTACAGGATCATTAACATTTTATTTTAATAGTTCGGACATTTACGCACGCGGCGATACCAAATATGTCTATAAAAAATGTTTTTTACGCTTTTTGGGGGTAAAATAGGAAAAAACGGACGTTTTACTTTTTTATTGGCGGAGGGGATTTTTCACTTTTTTTTTACTTTTACTTTTACATTTTTTTACATTTTTTTTTACACTTGAATAGTCCCCATAGGGGACTATTCATAGCAATACCATGATTGCTAATACTGATCTGTTCTATGTATAGGACATAGAACAGATCAGTATTATCGGTCATCTCCTGCTCTGGTCTGCTCGATCACAGACCAGAGCAGGAGATGCCGGGAGCCGCACGGAAGAAGGAGAGGGGACCTCCGTGCGGCGTTATGAATGATCGGATCCCCGCAGCAGTGCTGCGGGCGATCCGATCGTTCATTTAAATCGCGAACTCCCGCAGATGCCGGGATCTGTATTGATCCCGGCACCTGAGGGGTTAATGGCGGACGCCCGCGAGATCGCGGGCGTCGGCCATTGCCGGCGGGTCCCTGGCTGCGATCAGCAGCCGGGATCAGCCGCGCATGACACGGGCATCGCTCCGATGCCCGCGGTTATGCTTAGGACGTAAATGTACGTCCTGGTGCGTTAAGTACCACCTCACCAGGACGTACATTTACGTCCTGCGTCCTTAAGGGGTTAAGTAAGATGACAGATGTTGTTCCCCCACATTAAGTAAGGTGGCAGATGTTGTTCCCTCACATTAAGTAAGGCAGCAGATGTTGTTCTCCCACATTAGGTAGGCTGCAACAGTAGTGAGACAGGCCACCTGTCAGGCCCAAGGCCTGATTAGTAAAATCCTATATGTGTATTATAATTATAACTGTGTGATGTATTATCCAAGCTATGGTGAGAGGTCATTCAGACTATGTTTTGTGTATTGCATTTTATTGGGGGTCTGGCTGTTTGTTTGGTCCCATCATATAATCAAACAGATAAGGGGTCAAGAAGAGAGAAGACCCCCTGGTGGGATCAGAGGGGAGGGGGGAATGGAGTCTCCCTCCCAAGAAAGCAGATATAATATTTAAACAGTGCTAGACTCAGGTTGTTCAATGCTGTGCAACAAGCTGACAAGACCATCCTAAGAACAGCACTCGCACTCACTCATGGACTGCTAGATCATCATGCTGTAAGAACTTCATCTTTTGTTTTCTGAACTTGCCTTGCTAAACTATTTTATATATTTTTGTAACTGTATGTCATTTGTTTCTGTATTTTTATATAGTCAGCACTGTGATACCTTTTATCAGATTAAATGTTTAATTAATCAGCTCTGGTCTTTGATCTCTAAATATAGGAGCTCACCTTTCTGAAGGAGGCTCTGGTAAAACATGTTTATCTAAGGGTTAATTTGGTGACTTGCTGGGACTTGTAGTGGATACCCAGAGGTCTGGCGGCTTTAACCCTTGCACCATCACACTCTCTCTAGCGTCTTAGCTGGACCGATAGGGTGTGATCGTGACACTACCCCAGGGGGATTGAAATGGTACAGGGAGAATCAAAGGGAGGGGGGGGGAGGGGTTGGAAATTTTAATGGGGGGATTAGGAATTGAGGTGACCACTCTGATCCCACTGTGCCATTTTAATTACTCCCCCATGCAATTTAATTGTCACCCCCTCAGTGCCGTTTTTGCTTCCCCTCCCCCATGCCCCACATTAGCTAGGCAGCAGAGGTCCCCCACATTAGCTACGCAGAAGATGTTCCCCCACAATAGGTTAGGCAGCAGATGTTCCCCTACAATAGGTTAGGCAGCAGATGTTCCTCCACAATAGGCTAAGCAGATGTTCCCCCACAATAGGTTAGGCAGCAGATGTTCCCCCACAATAGGTTAGGCAGCAGATGTTCCCCCACAATAGGCTAAGCAGATGTTCCCCCACAATAGGTTAGGCAGCAGATGTTCCCCCCACAATAGGGTAGGCAGCAGATGTTCCTCCACAATAGGTTAAGCAGATCTTATTCCACTGTGTGAATGAGGTGGTGGTCAAGCATGCATGTTTCCATTCCATTCACTCACCATGGACTGCCAAAAGTATCCTAGCACAGGGCTCAGCTATATCCAGCAGTGTATGACTGCAGCTTCATTTGCTGGGGGTCCCGGTAATTAAACCCTCACTAATCAGATACTTATTACCTATGGATAAGTGATGTTATAATCTTTGGAGACCAATTTTTAAATTACATTTCAGCCCCAGAAAAAATGGAAATTGACTCTGGGTGATTTAAAAATAAAATAGAAAGAATACTTACCTGTGCCAATCTCCTCACCAATGCCTTCTGGTTCCGATGATGCTTTGACCCTACAGAAACTGCCCAGTACGTAGTAGGGACCAGGAGGCAGCGGAGCGGCAGCTGTGGGGAATTTGTGCAGAAGAGTATAATTTCTCTTTTATTTTTATATCACCCAGAATTGATTTCCAGTTTTGTTCTGGGGCTGCAGTACCCCTTTAATGTATGATAAAATCATTAAAATGTCACTTTATCCCTTGTTCTTTTTATACTTTGTTTTAAAATGGGACTGATGTGCAGATCAATATTGCTATGAAGTAGTTTCTTTTTTATCACATAGATATAACTCTGTGCAATCAATTTGTCTAAGGCCACATATGGTATATCTGAAGTCAACTGCAGAATTGTCAGGAAAACAGCTGAATCATGTCCTTGTATACAGGAATCATGGATCACTTAGTGGCCATGCTGTCCTTGCAGGATTACACAATTTACATTTAATATTCAATCAATATTAGAGGATCGTAACATTGTGACAACCTGTCATTAAAAAGAGTTTCCAACCCCTCATAAACAGTCCCAACCAAACAGCTGAACATAAACTGGAATATTCCTACCATTAAATTCCATGAACTGCAATGATGTGCTGTACATGGATACATGACCATGGCTGCCAGTATATATGTCATACCAATGCTGTGCTTAGGATTTTGCTACTGTGGTCATATCTCTGTTCAAGATGTGATGAAGGACCATAAACTGTATAGATAGGTACTCTTATCTTCTGGAGAGATCTCTGACTTGGTATTAATCCCAATAAGTTTCTAAAAATCTGTAACTGCAGTGAAAAACTGATGTTTAGGGAAAAACTACCTGAAATGGTGGTGTGGGTGAGCCACTTTGCATATTCCCTCTTCCCATATTACATTTATAACACATATCTCACAAAAGCAGGCAATAAGAAACGTGAATAGACACTATCCTGATTCGACATCTGTATAAAACTGGTTTGGTGAGTCTTAAGATGAGTCTATTAAATGAATATAAAGTATGCTTCACACCCAGTAGATTGAGAGAGTAGAAGTAATGTAGGAGAGTGCATGTTATATAGGTTAAGAATCTCATACCAGCCCCTCCTTATTATACTGTCGTCAATGGTATAGCAATCAGGTTTAACTGGTCATAAATTCTTTCGGTCTGCCAGGTAATATTTTTACAGATAAGACATACAAGAGTCACTCCCAGACTAAGCTTCTTCTTTATGAGATGTGTTAACAGTACTGCACTTAGCCTTCAAATTGGTCAAAGTACTGCCTTCAAATTGGTCAAAGTCAAAGTCTATGGCTGGCATTTATCATTGTAGTTGTAAGTGAAGCATTTTTTTACTTTTTTGTGTGTGCTGTAATGTGTAGGAGCACCAATTTTATTAAATGGTCACATTTGATAAATTTTGTGCAGGTAAGCATTTTCTGAAATTTCTCTCTTCACATACACCAAAAAGCTAAGCTAAGTCTGGGATGGTGTAGTTTTAGAGACTTTTCAGTGGCTTTGCGCCTTTTTTGTGCCTTTTCAAAAAAAGGAGCAGTTCATAAAATCCATCCATATCATGTGTATTGCCAAAATCAGTGGGTTGCAACTCAAAATCAGCGGAATTGTGTAAACCAAAAGGCGCAAAAGAGGTGCAAATAAACCCTGCTTGCACCTTTTTTGCACCTTTTCTAGACACAAAAAACTGTCTAAAGACAATGATAAATGTCGGCCTATGACTTTATCCATAAGGAATAGCCAAGAGACACAGAGCTCTCATACAGAGCAGCTGCAATTAAACAATTTGGCATCCAATAAAAAGGCTATATGCAGTTTATGTCCATCATCTCCTTCATACTACTTATATAGTAATTGAATACGAAATATGGAAAGGAATGTGTTTATACATTGTTAAGGAGAAATGAGCATTCAAAGGTAATTACTTGGATACCAGAACTGAATAGAAACCATATCATCACCAGTATCAGAGCCTACAACCCATGGCAAAAACTATAGACTCACCACACTGTATAGCAAATTCACAAATATCACACAAAAATGTTTAATACCTAAACATTCAGACATCATTAAACATTAATGGGAAATTATTTTTCTTATTAGTAGATGTTTTTTCCCCAGATCAAATAGAGGGGAAAACATCTGTAATCACCTTGTAATTAGCAGTAATAAACTTAAAATTGTAAATTTGTCTGCAGAAAAATAGGAGAAAGTACTTAACAGACCTTACCAAGCTGTGGACTGGCCCAATTTGATGAAAACATGGCCCCCGACAAGTGTGGTGGTACTTAACGCACCATGACGTACATTTCTGCTCCGCCATGACCGCGAGCATCGGTCCCGTCATCACGCCCCCTCCTATAGACTTGTATTGAGGGGGCGGAGCCGTGATGTCACGATGCTCCGGCTCCTGTATCGCCAGTCATTATGCACAGAGCGAGTTTTCTCCCCCCCAGCGGCGGGACCCCGCGATCTGATATCTTATCTCCTATCCTTTGGATAGGGGATAAGATGCTAGGGGCGGAGTACCACTTTAAGGCCAAAATGTGATTGGTCCTTCAAGGGTTAAAATTGTTTATGGGAAATTAGAAAACTTTGTTTAGTGCCTACCCATGAATTAAAACAGTAAATGAGTGCATACTTACCTCCCTCACTCTCCACTTACCTCCCTCATGCCACATCTTCCAGTCCCCCAATTTATTCTGTTCTGGAAGCTTCTAATGAAGTCCTGCTCTCCTGTTTAACCTCTTAAGGACCCATGACGTATGCGTACGTCATGAGTCCCGGTCCTGCGATATAACGCGGGGTCACACGGTGACCCCGCATCATATCGCGGCGGGCCCGGCGTCATAGTGAAGCCGGGACCCGCCTCTAATAGTGCGCGGCACTGATCGCTGTGCCGCGCACTGTTAACCCTTTAGCCACGCGGCTCAAAGCTGAGCCGCACGGCTAAAAACGAAAGTAAAAGTGCCCGGCTAGCTCAGGGAGCTGTTCGGGATCGCCACGGTATCCCGAACAGCTGTAGCACAGAAGGAGGTCTTCTTACCTTCTCCTGTGCTGTCCGATCGCCGAATGAATGCTTCAAGCCTGAGATCCAGGCTTGAGCATTCAATCGCCGAAAACACTGATTGATCCATTCCTATGGAGATGGATCAATCAGTGTAAAAGATCAGTACATGCAATGTTATAGCCCCCTATAGGAGCTATAATATTGCATAAGAAAAGTGTAAAAAAATCATTAACCCTTTCAATCATCCCTTTCCCTAATAAAAGTTTGAATCACCCGGCATTTCCAAAAATAAAAAAAACATTATGTAAATAATAATAAAAATAAACATATGTGGTATCGCCGTGTGCGGAAATGGCAGCATGGTGGCTTAGTGGTTAGCACTGCTGCCTTGCATTGCTGGGGCCTTGGGTTCAAATCCCACTAAGGACAACAATAAATAAGTAAAGACTTATTATTATTATAATAACGTCAGCAGAGAGGACTGTGCTCAGGATGTCATCAGAGAGCATTCCAAAAAGAAAAGAATTTCCTCTGTAGTATTCAGCAGCTAATAAGTACAGGAAGGATTAAGATTTTTTAATAGAAGTAATTTACAAATCTGTTTAACTTTCCTGAGCCAGTTGATTTAAAAGAAAAATGGTTTTCACCGGAGTACCCCTTTAACTCTGTGAGTAGCTGAGCTGGGGTTGGGGCATCATTGGAAGCTTGCAGAACAGGAACGCAACAGGGAGCTGAAGATGTGACAGCAGGAGCAGTGGGGGGAGTAAGTATGCACTCTTTTATTGTTTTACTGCACAGGAAAGCACTTAACAATGCCTCGAACGCATGGAAAACCCCTTAGTAGGTAGTGACTTTTTAGTCATAAAACCCTCCGAGGGTGCAGGGCCTATCAATACGTGTGGATAGCACAACCAAATGAGTGACACAGGATAGATGGGGGTTAAGTCATAGCATTCCGAAATACTCGCAGGGCGCAACCTGCCTCTCAGTAGACAGAGAAGCATTGAATGCTCCCAATCCCTAGTGGCAAACCACTCAAGAAGAAAATATAAATGGAGTTCAATAATGTTCAAGTTTCTAATTCACACCTATCTTATACCTCAAATAACTTCTAGAAGAAATTTGCACATTGCAATAAAATGTTCATATCTTCTTCAATCAAGATTCATTTAACAATGTATTCCTCATTTAATTGAATGTATTTTTTGCCTTAGTACATTTGCATTTATATTATACATTTGCAGATTCCAAACTCAGTACTGTATAACTATCCGTGTGGGTTGGTCTCACTTCTAAAAGTTTTTTTTTCAAATATAAAACTATTCTTGTAAACCTTTTTTGGACTGCTGAATGTATTACAATGTACAGTTATTCTGCATATATGTGCAGTTTTTTGTTGTGGTTTTTCGAGCTTAAAAAAAAAAAAACACTATGGAAACAGTATATCTGAAGGAAGCCTGAATGTGTTAGTTCATGATTTGTTCAGTATATGCACTTTCCTATTTATAACCAAACTTCTTGTTAAGACATATCTACATCATGCACTTATGTTAGCTTACACGAAATGACGTCTATGCGGATAGATTGTTTTTAATATAATGTCTATGAAAAGCTTCATGTAAAACTACTGTACTGTTTACTTTAAAGTAAAATTTAATTCTATTTCACCTACATGCAAAATATTTTCTACTGTAACCTCTATAAATCACTAGTAACAGTGGCCAATGTGCACTATATTATCTGAATAATTTTGTAATTCAAAACCTTTGTATGTTATTATTCCAAAAGATAGAACACATTTCTTGCATGACTTTGGATGCTTGTCCTCCGTTTTATAATTTTTACAGAAAATCTTTAAACGTCAAGAAAACAGAAACAAAATTAGCAAAGCAAGGGAGGAAATATTTCTTAAAATTGATGCGCCACTCTTATTATGGCTTATATTATAGTTTGACTCCTTACACTAAAAGTAATGAACCAGATACTATAGCATGGACTGTGGCATAGACTGTTTGGAGGACTGTCGTTTGTTGATCCAAAGATCCTAATTTTTTTAAAGCCTCAGAGAGTGGTGAAGGGAGTCCTGATATGGTATTGGATAAAAACCAACAAGCTACATTTCTGGATATCAACAATGATCTTAAAGGGGTACTCCAGTCGAAAACATTTATTTTCAACTGGTGCTAGAAAGTTAAACAGATTTGTAAATTACTTCTATTAAAACATCTTAACCCTTCCAGTACTTATCAGCTGCTGTATGCTACAGAGGAAGTTGTGAACTTTTTCAGTCTGACCACAGTGCTCTCTGCTGACACCTCTGTCCATGTCAGGAACTGTCCAGAGCAGGAGATGTTTGCTATGGGGATTTGCTCCAACTCCGGACAGTTTCTGATACGGACAGAGGTATCAGCAGAGAGCACTGTGGTCCAACTGAAAATAATTTGACAACTTCCTCTGGAGCATACAGCAGCTCATAAGTACTGAAAGGATAAGGATTTTTAAAATCTGTTTCACTTTCCAGAACCAATTGATTTGAAAAAAATAAATAAAAATGTTTTCCACCGCAATACCCTTTTAAAGGGAAACTGACAAGCAGTTTAGTAGCAGAGTGGAGGCGCCACTGCCTCACTACACAAGTTGAGTAGAACTTTGCCACTACAGGACCTATTAAAGTAAGTGACACTTTGTTTTAATGCTATAACCCCTTTATATTGGGTTTAGTGTGGGTGAACAACCTGTTAGTTTCCCTTTAACCCGATAACGACCACGGACGAGTATAGACGTCCAGGTTGGCGGCCGTTCCCGCACCTGGACATCTATACTCGTCCATTATTCTCGTGGGTGCTGCCCAGTGCACCGACGAGATCGCGGCAGGGACTCGGCTGTATCACACAGCAGGGACCCTGCTGCACTGCCAGGACCGAAGTAAACTTCGGTCCCGACAGTTTTAACCCTTACAGCCGCGGTCGGAAGTGACAGCGGGCTGTAAGTGTTATGACAGAGGGAGGGAGCTCCCTCTGTCTCCTCTGCAGCACCCCACATCGCGGTCGCGGGGTGCTGTGTGTGGCCGCGGCTGGCCGGGACCTGCCGCACTGCCGGGAGTGAAGTTCACTTCACTCCCGACAGTTTAACCCTTACAGCTGCGGTCAGAAGTGACCGCGCGCTGTAAGGAGATCTGACAGAGAGAGGGGGCTCCCTCTGTCTCTCCTGCAGCACCCCGGAGCATCGCGGGGTGCTGCTGCATACCTGGGCAGCCGGGGGTCCTACAAAGACCCCCAGGTCTGCCCTGGGTATTGCCTGAAAGGACGTGCCAGAGGCACGTCCTAATATGCTGTCTGCTAGGGAAAACTGGCAGGCAGCATATAACTGCAATGCTTTGGAATACTAAGTATTCCAAAGCATTAAAAAGTGTAAACATAAATAAATAAATAAATAAATAAAATAAAAGTGTAAAAATAAATAAAAATGTAATAAAAGTGTAAAAAAAATATTAAAAATACATTTATTAAATGAATCTAATTAAAAAAAAGCATAATGTGTAGGATCGCATTGGCGGACATCCGCAGCATGTAATATGCTGCGGATGTCCACCATGTGATCCTACACATTATGCAGCAGTTACGGTAATGAGCTCCCTGCTGCGGCTGGGTAGCTTTGTGTGTCCACTCATAGCGGTGGATTTCCCGCCAGCAGTCATGAGCGGACACACTGAGCTACCCAGCCGCAGCAGTGATGGATATATTTGCCATGAGCGGGTGCTTATTCCCACAACATGGCGGATATATCCATCAGGAGCCTTAACTGTCACAGACAGATGCGTTATACTGCCAGCTGACCAAGGACCAATCAGAGAGGTCCCTGGTCCAGCCAATAACTTGTAGGGGTGCGGTATATAAATGGGGTCACTTGTGGGGGTGGGGTTACTGTTCTGCCCTGAAAGCCAAATGGCGCTCCTCTCCTTCTGAGTCCTACCACGCGGCCAAGGAACCATATATGGCCAAAGCGGGGGTATTTCCGAACATGGGACAAGCAGCTAAATGAAATATAGGGTGCATTTCTTTCAATATCAGAAGTGATGTACAAAAAATATGCCCCCCAAATGATGCATTTCTGAAAAATTGCAAATTTCGAATTTTTAACACTGACTTTGTAATAATTCCTGCCAAAAAACTATGGTGTCAAAATACTCACTGTACCCCCTAGAGAATACCTTGAGGGGTCTAGTTTTTAAAATGGGGTCATTTGGGGGGGGGGGGGGGGTTCCTATGTTCTACTACCTTTTAATTTCTGCAAACCTTGCATAGCACATAAAAAAAAGATGTACTTTTCAAATTTTCTAAATTTCAAGTTACCGTATTTATCGGGGTATACCACGCACCGGCCTATAACACGCACCCTCATTTTACCAAGGATATTTGGGTAAAAAAAGTTTTTTTACCCAAATATCCATGATAAAATGAGGGTGCGTGTGTGCGCGTGTATACCCCGATACATCTCCAGGAAAGGCAGGGGGAGAGAGGCCGTCGCTGCCCGCTTCTCTCCCCCTGCCTTTCCTGGGGTCTAGAGCGCTGCTGTTGGCCCTTTTCACCCCCTGGTTATCGGCGCCGCTGCCCGTTCTGTCCCCCTGACTATCGGTGCCGGCGCCGATAACCAGGGGGAGAGAAGCGGCGCCGACAGCCAGGGGGAGAGGAGGGGCAGCGGCACCCATTGCCGGCGCCGCTGCCCCGTTGCCTCCCCCCATCCCCAGTGGCATAATTACCTGAGTCGGGTCCGCGCTGCTCCAGGCCTCCGTCGTGCGTCCCCGGCGTCATTGCTATGCGCTGAACGGCGCGGCGCATGACGTCAGAGCGCCGCGCTGTTCAGCGCATAGCAATGACGCTGGGGACGCACGACGGAGGCCTGGAGCAGCGCGGACCCGACTCAGGTAATTATGCCACCGGGGATGGGGGGAGGCAACGGGGCAGTGGCGCCGGCAATGGGTTCCGCTGCCCCTTCTCTCCCCCTGGCTGTCGGCGCCGCTTCTCTCTCCCTGGCTATCGGCGCCGGCACCGATAGTCAGGGGGACAGAACGGGCAGCGGCGCCGATAACCAGGGGGTGAAAAGGGCCGACAGCAGCGCTCTAGACCCCAGGAAAGGCAGGGGGAGAGAAGCGGGCAGCGACGGCCTCTCTCCCCCTGCCTTTCCTGGGGGTGTATCGGCGTATAACACGCACACAGACTTTAGGCTAAAAATTTTAGCCTAAAAAGTGCGTGTTATACGCCGATAAATACGGTAAATTGTTATGCTTCTAACTAATTTAAAATGTTAATTAAAAACAAAAAAATGACGTCAAAATAAAGTAGACATCTGAAAGCATAAGTTTCATAAACCATTTGGTCAGTATGTATAAATATATGCAACCTATTAGTGTTAAAATAGCAAAAAATCTTAATTTTTTTGTAAAAATGTCATGATTTTTTACATTGATAAAAAAAACTACAAATGATATCGGCTTACTTTTACTATGTACATGAAGGACAACTTGTGACAAAATAACAATGTCAGAATTATCGTGATTGGCAAAACCTTACCAGAGTTATTCTCTAATAAAGACAGACATCCCCAATTTGAAAAAACAGGCCTGGTCTTTCAGGGGCGTACAGGTTTATTTGTATTGGTCCTTAAGGGGTTAAGCTTTTTTATGACTGGGACAGGCAGTATACAATCCAGCACGTGGAGCACAGTGCAGGCAAATATGAATAGTTTCCACTTACAGGGGTGTGGAAATGTAATTAAAAAAAACTACTTGTCCACGGGACTAAAACGGAGCAAAATCTACTTGTCCCTCATGACGATCCACTTGTCTGGGCCATTTTTCACTTTTACACTATCGTTTTTTGCTCCTCGCCCTACAATAGCCATAACTACCTACTATAATGATACCTTTTAATTTTTCGAGAACATATTCTCTGAACCAAAAAAAAATCGGTGAAGTGAAATTGAAATAGTAAAAGATAATTTTGCTAATTTTGTGGTTTTCTCTTCTACGCCATTTACCTTGTGGTTGAGTTAACATGTTATTTTGATACTTTAGACCAGCCTGTTACAGCAACACCAGATTTGTATAGTTTCCGTCATGTTTTACTAATTTAAAAAAAATTCAGAACTTTTTAGAATTTTTTTAATTGCCATTTTTGACCCCTGTAGCTTTTTTTTTTTTTCCGCATACCGGACTGTATGAGGGCTCATTTTTTGCGCCATAATCTGTTTTTTGTATCGCTACCATTTTGGTATTGATCTGACTTTTTAATCGCTTTTTATCTTTTTTTTTTCTGGGATATTATAAATTTTATTTTCCGGGATACATAATGCTATATTTTAACTACTGTCCGTCCTGATCCGTCCACACAGGTTGCCCTGATGAAACTTGGGACTGGAGATAAAATGAAGTCAACAGGCAGGTGGCAAAGGAGCAAGGTAAGGTCACTAGCAAAGAGGTCAGGCGGCAAAGGAGCAAGGTCAGGTCACTAGCAAGGAGGTCAGGAGCACAGTAGGCAAACAAATGGTACGCTTTTATCAGAGGCACTAGGCTTAAAGATCTGGCAGTGAGCCGCAGGAAGTGCCTAAACTAAATAGAGACCGTTCTGATAAGCACCAGTTATTGGTGCACTGGCCCTTTAAATTAAGAAGAGTTGGTGCGCGTGCACTAGGAGGCGGGGACACGCGTACCAGCAGGAACGGACAGGAGGAGAACAGAGCGAGGCTATCAAGCAAGCACGCCCCGCAATGGACGGAGGGTAAGACTGGAGGAAGCAGAGAAGGCAGCAGAAGGTGAGCGTCAGTCCGGGGTTGGCATGATGGTATGTCCCACAATGCGAACCACGGCACTGCCAGGAAAAGAGGGGGACATGAGAGAGTGCTCCTGTCGCCAATGACTGAACCATACCAGGGTGCAGAGTCTAAGGTGCCACAAAATGGGATGGACTTGCTGCGGCAGGAGGCTACCCCTGGATGAAATTCGGCACTGGAGATTAAACAAAGTCAGGACATAGCAGTGGTCAACAGGCAGGCAGCAAAGGAGCAAGGTCAGGTCACTAGCAAGGAGGTCAGGAACACAGTAGGCAAACAAAAGGTATGCTTTCTCAGAGGCACGAGGCACAAAGATCCGGCAGCGAGCTGCAGGAAGTGCCAAACTAAATAGGGACTGTTTCTGATAAGCACCATCGCTGTGCATGCGCCCTAGGAGGCAGGGACGTGAGCCAGCAGGAACAGGCAGGAGGAGAACAGAGCGGGCTCGCAAGCGAGCATGACCCGCAATGGAAGGCGGGAAAGACCGGAGGAAGCAGAGAAGGGAGCGGAAGGTGAGTGGCAGTCCGGGGTCGCATGCGGACACATCCCATGATCCGAACCGCAGCACTGCCAGGACATGAGAGAGTGCTCCTGGCTGGAGTGCCAGAGGGGAGCATGAATCGTGACAAATGCTAGCTTGTCTATCGTAAGGGTGCTGCGTTACCTTCTTCTTGCTTTCTTTTATGATGTCTTCCAGAGGATAATTATTTCTGCTATTATTGTTAATCAAATTTAATTTCCAAAATAAATAAAAAGTGTTGAAAAAAACCCTCAATAGGCTACAATACAGAACCTCTGTACTGTGTGTTCATCGACTCACATATAACAGCAGATAATTGTATTTTTACTGGTGATTTATTTGTTTGTAGTTTATAATCATTCTGTTGTTGCTGCAATGAATAAAAGCTCCTCCTGCCTGGACCTCCTGGTGAGCTTGTGCTTACTCAAAGCAGACAATCTGAACAGGCAGAGCTGCAGTATGAAGAATTGAGAGAACTTACCATTAGAAAAGAGGTTGATTTCTGCCCACGTCAGACTCAATTTAGGGTTTATTAAAAGACGAAAGTCACAGCAATAACTCTTATTTGACTGCACTGTGTGAATAAACCCTAATAGAGCCAAAGCACTATGAAAAATCGATAGCAAAGCTAGCACAAATATATATCATTGGCATATATATATATATATATATAAACAGGAGAATACAGCAGCACACTGCTAGCACAAAGATACAGATAAAACATGAAATGCTATACCGCTATAGTGCAAAAAATGAAAAAGTGAAGTACTTAGCTCACAGTTTGGCGGCCAAATAGTTTGGACCATCCCACCACGGTAAGGGGACCTCATTGGGACGGACCCTACACTGTGAATATGCCTCTGTGAAATCACTTTAACCAGCATTGCAAAGTCTGAGATGTCGAGCACCTTATACAAACCTAATAGAGGTGGGTGGGGTGCAGAAGCCAACATGGAGGAAGCCACTCCCCCATAAGTATAACACAAACAAGGATAAGTTGGCCAGCACTTACTGATACCAAATTAATGCATGGACCTGGCATACAGGTGCACGCTGCTAGGCTGAATATACATAAACACATAAAGGAGAATACAGCAGCACACTGCTAGCACAAATATACAGATAAAACATGAAATGGTATACAGCTATAGTGCAAAAAATGAAAAAGTGAGGTACTTAGCTCAAAATTTGGCGGCCAAATAGTTTGGACCATCCCACCATCGTAAGGTGACCTACACTGTGAATATTCAGCCTAGCAGCGTGCACCTGTATGCCAGGTCCATGCATTAGTTTGGTATCAGTTAGTGCTGGCCAACTTATCCTTGTTTGTGTTATACTTATGGCGGAGTGGCTACCTCCATGTTGGCTCCTGCACCCCACCCACCTCTATTAGTTATGTATAAGGTGCTGGACATCTCAGACCTTGCAATGCCTGTTAAACTGATTTCACAGAGGCATATTCACAGTGTAGGGTCCGTCCCAATGAGGTCACCTTACCGTGGTGGGATGGTACAAACTATTTGGCCGACAAATTGTGAGCTAAGTACCTCACTTTTAAATTTTTTTATTTTTTGGACTATAGCTGTATAGCATTTCATGTTTTATCTGTATCTTTGTGCTACCAGTGTGCTGCTGTATTCTCCTGTTTATGTATATTCAGCCTAGCAGCGTGCACCTGTATGCCAGGTCCATGCATTAGTTTGGTATCAGTAAGTGCTGGCCAACTTATCCTTGTTTTTGTTATATATATATATAATTTAGTGTCATTCATTTTTACATCAGTATTGTTATTCTGTATCTTATACATTGTATTAACTGGAATATTCAGTTTTAAGAGCTACCAAAGTGATTTGTTAAAACATATTCATGCAGAATTTTAGAATGTTGCTGTTTTAAGACTAAAAACTGGAAAACAATCTTGGGGGGAGCTTTAGTTGCTGATCGCTTTCCAAGAAACATAATATAACAAAGATTCAGCTGAATGACATTTTTAGTGACTCAATAGAAGAGGACAACTCAAGGACTTATTGTTTCTGCCAAATTTCTGATTTTAGGAGGAATTGTTCCTTATCAGGTACATCAGCCCCTGCCACAGTCATTGTGTGTAAGCCATAGGAGAGATTTCCTTCCTCTTTCAGGTTTTGTAGGTATAGTTTTGTTCAATGCGAACACAGCAGCTTCAAACAGCAGTCCTCTGCCGTACTGCGTACAAATCCTTAGCACAAGAAGCACTGTGTATATCTCCCACTGCTCTGCAGCACGCACACAGAGCTGCATCTGTTCACTGTGTCCAAGGACAGAGCTAGGTCACTGTTTCTGAGGTAAGGATGGAGATAGAGGAGGGGCTTTATAATGATGCCTCTCGCTTTAAACATTTGGGAAATGATGGCTAGATGAAGCTAACACAAAGTTACAGCAGTTTAGTGAGATATTGTCTTTAATAGCTTTGGGTGGCGCGTGGAATGAAAAAGTAGCTTTTTATGAGGCACGGCTGCTTTTAGAAGTGTATTTTCAATTCATCTAAACCTGTTACCAGTAGTTTTGGGCTATAGTATATCCTTTTTTATGTCATTCTTTCTACTGCATTCAAGCATTCTATTTAATGAGAATGTGTTATCAGAAAATGATCTATTTAAATTCTATTTAAATTAAGTGTTTATGTTAAATGAAATTTTAAAGAATTTTTGGTAATGTTTTGTCTCATTTTTTATTCTATTATCAATATCATAAAAAATCCTTAAAAAGGTACAAATTTTATTCTGGCCACTAAGCCTAATAATAAGCTGACACATCTTGTTCTGTTGAAAAAACATTACAGCAGTGTCCATCTAATCACTTACAGAATTACAGTGAATAGTGACACCAATATATATAGATAAGACAGGATCAGGGCAGTCACGATAAGTGGTGCCAAGAGCTCAAACTCTCCCTTCCTGCATAATGTCCTTTGCACAGGACACAGAGCGACATGGACCTCATGGGCTTGCTGTAAAGCAGAGGCAATATGGCTGCTCTCATAATAATGTATTCAAATTAATTAAAAGAAATTCCAGTCAGAAAATAGAAACAAGTTAGAAAAAAAAGAACATGTTTCTGTATCTGGCTCTAAAGAATAAAAATAATCTCGGTTGTACATTCACTTTAAAGAAATGCTAATCTTATTGATAAGCACAGTAAATGGACTTTACACAATTAAGGTATATGGTTAAAATAAGAAGTGGACTTCAAAATGAATTTAGAATTTAAATTAAATGTATAGTTTCTGGGCTGTGTAACTTTGGGAGTGTATCCAATAGAACGGGGGCAGAGTTTAAATTCTTTGAAATTGAAATGAGTATGCTAAAGTGTTGGCTAAAGCATTAAGAGGTTTTCTGGACAGTAAAATGTGTATTTCAGGTGTTAAAGGTCTAGGTAACTGTATTTTTTACATTGTACATGTATTATCCCTTCATAACATGCAGAGGGTTAATTTTTGCAAAAATGTGTCTTACATTGCATTGTATTTCTGTAAACCAGAAGCAACAATCTAGTCACAAGTAGGACTCCTAGCCAAGATCTACAAGAATTGTCCCAACTCTACCCCTAGACTGAGAAGAGGTGGAACTTGTTTATCTATACTTAGAGTCTTGGCCTAGCCAACTGCACAGATTCCTCATATCCTTTCACGATTCACCTTCCAGGCAGAGTGCTCTGAACCTAGGTGTAGCTAGTGTCAGGCAAACATTCAATGTACAGTGATCCCACAACATACGATGGTAATTAGCTCCAAATAAACCAGTGTTACTTGAATTTATCGTATTTTGAGGGTTCCGTGCAATAATAAAAGACAAAGTTATAGTTGCGCCATTCCGGACCGTCACAGCTGCCCTGGATTGCCGATCTCCATCGCCGTCATCAGGTCACCGCGCATGTCGCTCCTATTGGATGACGGGACGGCATGCACGGCGACATCATAATGACAAAGGAAAGCGACGGCTATGCAGCGGAGCATGAAGAGGATGGTCTGGAGCGGCAGGGACAGGTGAGTGACACTCACAGGGGCACACTGGGCACATTAAATGGCTATCCGGTGGTAGCTGAAGCAGTTTGCGCTGCCAAATAGCCGTTAAGCATCGTATGTTGATGCTGCCTTCAACATACAATGGCCTCGTATATTGAAGTGATTGTATGTCGGGGCCATCATATGTCCGGGGATCACTGTATAAACCACATTGTTAATAGTCCTGTATTCAGTCAAGTTAAAATCTGTCCTAGCCTTAAAGTCCCACAGCAAGGATTGTGCAGCTCTTCAGAATTCTTTCCAAGGGGTTCATGAGGATAAAGCTTGCCTACCTGTTAAGTCAAGGGAACTTGAAGTAAGTGGAGTGCAGTTCTACAGTATATTTTGCCATGGTCAACCCCGTCATGAGATCCTTGTTCAGATTGCTCAAGTAATTAGGACATTAAGCTGGGGCATCAGTAAGGCTTCCTTTAAAAATATCAGTTGTCCGACGGCGTTTCCCTCTGGCGTGCACTGGAGGGAAACTGATAGCAGAACTGATCCCATTCATTTCAATGGGACAGTTTACAATCATCCAGCGTCTCAGTTTGGATGCCGGATGATTGGACTCACCGGACCTGCACCAGAAAGGGGAACGCATCTTGCTGGATTCCCCTGTCTGGCATTCAGAAGACTGGATGCTACACTACTGGCAACAATTTTGGCATCAGTTGCAGTGAGTTTTGCCAGAGCCGGAAGCCAGATATATGTAACTCTAGCCTTAGTTCTCACATCAGTCTACACCTGCATGAGACATTCTAAAATTCACAGGCAAAAACATCACAGTCATAGTTCTGTTAAAAGCATAGTCTGAGAAAGTCACATCAACTTAAAGGGACAGAGACTAGAATCTGCTTCTACTGAGTCTAAAGTTGTACTATAAAGCTGTACTGTATCAAACTACCTTCAAAGGATATGAATTGTATTAACCACTTAACGACCACAGACGTATATTTACATCCTGTGGCCGGCTCCCGATCTGTGAACCACGCTCAGAGGCTGAGCGCGCTTCATATCTGCGGGGTCCCGGTTGCTATCAGCAACCAAAACCCGCGGCTAATATCGGACATCGCCGATCGGGCTGATGTTCGGTATTAACCCTTTAGACGGCGCAATCAAAGTTGATCGCGGCATCTAAAACGGGAGAGTACACTGCCGGTTAGCTCAGCGGAGCTGTTCGGGTCCACTACAGTGAAATTGCGGCGTCCCAGACAGCTGAGAGAGGACAGTGGGAAGTTTCTTACCTTCTTCCCAGCTGTCCGATCGGCATTTGATTGCTCCAAGTATGAAATTCAGGTTTGAGCAATCAAGCGCAGAAAACACTGATCAAGGCATTCCTTTGGCAATGCATTGAACAGTTCCTACAATCAGTGTATGCTGTATTATAGCCCCTAGAGGGAGCTATAACGCTGCATAAAAAGTTTTTAAAAAAGTTAATAAATGTGATTTAACCTCTTCCCTAATAAAAATCAGAATCACCCCCCTTTTCCCATAAAAAAAAAAAAAGCGGTAAATAAAAATAAAAACAAACATATGTGGTATCGCCGCATGCGTAAATGTCTGAACCATAAAAATATATAGTTAATTAAACTGCACGGTCAATAGTGTACACGTAAAAAAAAAATCCAAAGTCCAAAATAGCGTATTTTGGTCATTTTTTATACCATAAAAAATTAGGAAAAAAGGATCCAAAAGTTCGATCAAAACAAAATGATACCTATAAAAACTTCAGATGATGGCGCAAAAAATGAGCCCTATACCTCCCTGTTTGTGGAAAAATAAAAAGTTATAGGGGTCAGAAGGTGACAATTTGAAACGTATTAATTTTCGTGCATGCAGTTATGATTTTTTCCAGAAGTATGAGAAAATCAAACCTATATAAGTAGGGTATCATTTTAATTGTATGGACCTACAGAATAAAGGTAAGGTGTAGTTTCTACCGAAAAATTTACTGTGTAGAAACGGAAGCCCCCAAAATTTACAAAATGGGGTTTTTTCTTCAATTTTGTCACACAATGATTTTTTTTCCGTTTCACCGTAGATTTTTGGGTAAAATGACTGATGTCATTACAAAGTAGAATTGGTGGTGCAAAAAAAAAAGGATTTTTAAGTGCAAAATTGAAACGGTTATGATTTTTAAGATGTAAGGAGGAAAAAACAAAAGTTCAAAAACTGAAAAACGCTTGGTTCTTAAGGTGTTAAACTGCTTCAGGAGTTAAGTTGTTCACCAAAAAACCCTGGCTGACAGAAGTCTCATTCCTGGTCTTAGCTTAAAGCGTACCTGTCATAGTGCAAAAAAAAGAAAAAAAGTGATATGTTACTCAGGACTCAATCCTGATCATGTGCATTTTTATGTGTCTTGGACCTATATATCCAGAGATATAAGCATTTATCTGCTGGTGAGTTACTTTTTCATTGTGCAAGCTGGAGGTGGCGTGTCAGTCTGTCTCCCTCACAGGAGCAAGCCTGTGCAGTCAGCCAATCAGTACCCTCTACTCTGTAACCCTTTCCTCTCTGGTTTCATGCTGTACATGTTAAACAGAGGAAGATACTTGGAGCTTGCCTGCAGTAATCAGAAGACATTATGATGAATTCATAACAGGATAAAATGTATAAATATAAGAAGAGATCTTTATAAAATTAGTGCAAAGATTTTTTAGATAAAAGTACAGCATTTTTATGAATACATGTTCTATCTGTTTTATCTTCTCCTAGTAAAGCTGGATGCTAATCAGCATAGCTGTCACTATGTGTGTCATTCATCTTTCACAGACTCCTGAATGTCTGATCAACTTCTTTGTCATTCAGGAATCAGAGAAAGCTTTGACTATTTCAGCATGCTGGGAGTTGTAGTTTAGTAACAATGCAATGTTTGTAAATAACTGTGTTAGAGCAGTGTTGCCTCCAGCTGTTGTAAAACTACAGCTCCCAGCATGTCCACACATCCTTTATCTGTAATTTTGCATACACTCAATAGAAATCTCCTATACTGGATACCGGTATGCTTTACGGACGGTATCCAGTATGCTGTAAAATCTAGACTAGTCTGTCTGGCTAAAAGACAGGCGACCCCTAGTGGTGGCTATTTTGAGCTTGAATTTCAGCTTGAAAATGTAATTTTTTTTAACAGGTGTATATTGTGAAATGTCATATTATGAGTCCCGCAATATATGAAAAGTTTTTAACAATGACAGTGCCTCTTTATGGCTATAGCTACACTGAAAAGGTGTATGAAACATTAAAGGTGTATGAAACTTTTGGGGGTTAAAGCCACATGACATTTGCTTCAGGGACTACTATCCTCATCCTGACTCCCATTATATTGCCAGCTGATCTCCATATTTCTGTAGTGTGTTGTTCATTGATTTAACATGCACTATGAAAGTAATATACAGAGCAAAACAGATATTCAGCATGTTAAGTAAATAATATTATTGAAAACACAAAAAAATGCAAACATGAAAATTACAGAAGCGTACTACAAGTGCTAAGATATATGTATAATGTTAGTAATTTGACATTGCAATACTATTATAGAAAAATTGAGGTTCTTAAAGGGGTACTCCGCCCCTAGACATCTTATCCCCTATCCAAAGGATAGGGGATAAGATGTCTGATCGGGGACCCCCTTGAACTCGGCTGCAGCACCCCGCTGTCATTACTGCACAGAGCTAACTCGCTCCATTTGTAATGACGGGCAATACAGGAGCCGGTGCACCATGACATAAGAGCTCCGCCCTCTCGTGACATCACAGTCCACCCCCTTAATGCAAGTGACAGCTGCCACGCCCCCTCCCATAGACTTGTATTGCCAGTCATTACGCACACAGCGAGTTTGCTCTGTGCAGTAATGACAAGGGGGGTTGAATCCGAGATATGAGATCCGGGGGTCCCCAGCAGCAGATAGGGGATAAGGGGATAAGATGTCTAGGGGCAGAGTACCCCTTTAATGTACCATTTAATCAAATAGTGTGTATACTTTCACCTCTGTAAGGTGACTATCGGGATAGACTCTACAATACACTATAGACGTGCCTCTCCTGGACAAGCAATAATCCTACAGCCCCCAGAAATGGGAATTAGGAATTACTATTACACTCCAAGCAATAGTTCTGTTTGTGTCACATGTGAATATGCTCTGCATGTGAATGAGTAAATATGAGTTTGAACCTGCTCTCATGTGTCCCTGGAGTCTCCGGTCTGTTTGACTCATCCCTGATAGAATAAGATGATGAATTAGACATTTGGGTACTAAATGTGAGATATTCTCCACCCAATGAATGGCATAGATTCAATGAAGTAAATCTCTGCACAACGAGATGCATATTGAAGGTTGGTAAGTCAAATTAGCAGCTAGAGATGGAAGAGCCCATATACTGTAGTGTTCGTCCATAGGGGTTCTCAGTTGGTGCTATTACCTGCACTGGATGACAGAAATTGCATTCCCATAAGGACATTCCCTGGTAAAGAGCTGCACAGACTCAATGGCCCAGATTTATTAAACTGTGTGAGAGAAAAAGTGGAGTGATTTTCCCACAGCAACCAATCACAGCTCAGTTAACGAGCTCTGGTAAAGTGAAACTGGAGTTGTGATTGGCTGCTGTGGGAAAATCACTCTATTTTTTCCTCTCACACAGTTTGATAAATCTGGGCCAATGTGTTGCCATACTGATATGCTGTTATGGTAGAAAAGCTCTGAAGATAAGAAGTCCGATGGAGCATAGCACATTTTTTGTCTGTCAGATTTGTACATACCATTTCAGAGGCCTACAGAGGTACAGTAGAGGGCTTATACACCTCTATGGCTTAAGTCTGAAGTTAGGCAATTACCCAGACACCAACGACCATGTGTTGAACTTTGGGCAACTCTCCACCATGTCCTCACAACAGCAAGCAAGTAGATATCCAAGAGACCCGAATTCCCTTATTTCAGTACAAACACTAACATTTTGCCCATAGTGTGCCTTCTTTAAAGGGGTACTCCACCCCTAAACATCTTATCCCCTATCCAAAGTATATGGGATAAGATGTCTGATCACAGGGGTCCTGCTGCTGGGGACCCCAAGATCTCCCTGCTGCACCTGGCGTTCGTTTAGAGTGTCAGGTGCAGCGCCAGAGGATCGTGATGTCATGGCCATACCCCGCTCGTGATGTCACGACCACGCTCCTCAATGCAAGTCTAAGGGAGGGTCCCATAGACTTGCATTGAGGGGGCCTGGCCACGATGTAGTGAGCGGGGCATGGCTGCGATGTCACAAGCCTCCTCCCCGCAACGCCAGTCATCCGGCACGGAGCAAAGTTCGCTCTGTGCATCGGGTGTCTGGCAAGGTGGAGCCGAGATCGTGGGGGTCTACAGCGGTCGGACCCCCGCGATCAGACATCTTATCCCCTATTATTTGGATAGGGGATAAGATGTATAGGGGCGTAGTACCCCATTAAGTTAAGATTGTTAAGATTGTTTTAGATTTCACTCTGGGAGCTGATTTACTAATGTGTAGCATGTCTGTTCATTATTTTTATTTTATTTTTATTTTTTTTTGTGTCGCACGGAAAAATGTGTTGCATGACACATGGGTATAGAATACAAATTATCAATAGCATGTGCCAAACCAAACAAGCAAAACACAAGATTTAACGGGTATTAACCCCTTAAGGACCAAGCCCATTTTAACCTTAAGGACCAGGCTAATTTTATTTTTGCGTTTTCGTTTTTTCCTCCTCGCCTTCTAAAATCCATAACTCTTTTATATTTCCATCTACAGACCCATATAAGAGCTTGTTTTTTGCATGACGAATTGTACTTTGTAATGAAACCTCTCATTTTACCATAAAATGTACGGCGAACCCAAAGAAATATTTTTTTAGGGAGAAAATTAAAATGAAAACCACAATTTTCGTTTTCACACTGTACACTTTACGGTAAAAATGAAATGTGTTCTTTATATGTGTTCTTAAAATGATACCCATGGCTAGATAGCTTTGTGGTAGGCCTCTGGGGTAGGGGTAGTGTAATCAGGGTTTTGCTTCAGTATATCAGGGGTTAAGGTTAACCCTATTGTTCGTGACGCTAGGCTGAGGGCTAGTATGCTAAGGTAATTCTCCGGCCTATCGCCGCCCTTCCCAGTAACGATAGGTGCACGCAAATAATGACTGAAGGTCCACAAGGTAGCTGAACTTGAACTTGGATAAACTTTACTTAAAGGCTTGCGGTACATCCAATGAACAGTAACAGTCTCATTGAAACAGTCTCTATACACTTCAGTGACTGACAGTTGTTGCGGACCTTGACTTGGGTTATAAGTCTTTGAATTTAGGGTAATTTTTGAAGATCCATCCGGATTTAGGGGATAGATAAGGTCCGGTGATCTTGCAGAGTGCTTAGGGATTGATACACTCACGATTTTGTAATGATCAGCCGTCGCCGCAAGGGTGCAATACGTCATAGGGACCTCCAAAGGTCCTAAAGCAAAAACCATAGAGTTTACCTCACCACGTGACCCGCAGTTCCTGCTACACTCCGTACAGGTAATTAACCAGTTATATACATTTATACAATTATATTTATATAAATCCTGAATAAACTGTTAGATTTACTAATTCCTAGATGAGAGGTGACAAGGGGCGGACTAGATAAGAAGGACCCCGACGTCCTAGGGACTCTGGCTATGGGGACCTATATACAGGTACCGTATAGGATGCGGTACCGGGACACCACACTTTTATATTTTTGTACCACTTAAAAAAAATCTAAAACTTTTTGTACAAAATCAGTAATCTAAAATTGCCCTATTTTGACAGCCTATAACGTTTTCATTTTTCCGTATATAGGGCGGTATGAGGGCTCATTTTTTGCGCTGTCATCTGTACTTTTTATCGATACCACATTTGCATATATAAAACTTTTAGATCATTTTTTATAAATTTTTTTGGAATAAAATGTGACAAAAAAGCTGCATTTTTGGACTTTTTATTTTTGACGTTTACGCTGTTCACGTATGGGATCATTAACATTATATTTTGATAGTTCGGACATTTACACACGTGGCGATACCAAATATGTTTATTAAAAAAATGTTTACGCTTTTTGGGGGTAAAATGGGAAAAACCGACAATTTTTATTTTTATTGGGGAGGGGATTTTTCACTTTTTTTTTACTTTTTTATTTTTACATTTTTCAACTTTTTTTTAAACACTTTTTATGTCCCCATAGGGGACTATCTATAGCAATTATTTGATTGCTAATACTGTTCAGTGCTATGCATTGAGCATAGCACTAATCAGTTGTCACGATGCCGGCTGGCAGGAGGTGGATCCTCTGTGCCAGAGAGGGATTGGCGTGGACCGTGCTAGTGGACCGGTTCTAAGTCACTACTGGTTTTCACCAGAGCCCGCCGCAAAGCGGGATGGTCTTGCTGCGGCGGTAGTGACCAGGTCGTATCCACCAGCAACGGCTCAACCTCTCTGGCTGCTGAAGATAGGCGCGGTACAAGGGAGTAGACAGAAGCAAGGTCGGACGTAGCAGAAGGTCGGGGCAGGCAGCAAGGATCGTAGTCAGGGGCAACGGCAGGAGGTCTGGAACACAGGCTAGGAACACACAAGGAAACGCTTTCACTGGCACGATGGCAACAAGATCCGGCAAGGAAGTGCAGGGGAAGTGAGGTGATATAGGGAAGTGCACAGGTGATCAGACTAATTGGAACCACTGCGCCAATCAGCGGCGCAGTGGCCCTTTAAATCGCAAAGACCCGGCGCGCGCGCGCCCTAAGGAGCGGGGCCGCGCGCGCCGGGACAGGACCGACGGAGAGCGAGTCAGGTACGGGAGCCGGGGTGCGCATCGCGAGCGGGCGCTACCCGCATCGCGAATCGCATCCCGGCTGGAGGCGGTATCGCAGCGCCCCGGGTCAGTGGATCTGACCGGAGCGCTGCAGTGAGGAGAGTGTAGCGAGCGCTCCGGGGAGGAGCGGGGACCCGGAGCGCTCGGCGTAACAGTACCCCCCCCCCTTGGGTCTCCCCCTCTTCTTAGAGCCTGAGAACCTGAGGAGCAGACTTTTGTCTAGGATATTGTCCTCAGGTTCCCAGGATCTCTCTTCTGGACCACAACCCTCCCAATCCACTAAAAAAAAGGTTTTCCCTCTGACCTTTTTGGATGCCAGAATCTCTTTGACGGAGAAGATGTCCGAGGAGCCGGAAACAGGAGTGGGAGGAACAGATTTGGGAGAGAAACGGTTGATGATAAGTGGTTTAAGAAGAGAAACGTGAAAGGCATTAGGAATACGAAGAGAAGGAGGAAAAAGAAGTTTGTAAGAGACAGGATTAATCTGGCACAAAATTTTGAAAGGACCAAGATAGCGTGGTCCCAACTTGTAGCTAGGGACACGGAAGCGGACATATTTAGCGGAGAGCCATACCTTGTCTCCAGGGGAAAAAATGGGAGGAGCTCTTCTTTTCTTATCCGCGAACTTCTTCATGCGTGATGAAGCCTGTAAGAGAGAATTTTGGGTCTCTCTCCATATGATGGAAAGGTCACGAGAAATTTCATCCACAGCGGGCAGACCAGAGGGCAAGGGGGTAGGGAGGGGGGGAAGAGGGTGACGGCCGTACACCACGAAAAATGGGGATTTGGAGGAAGATTCAGAGACTCTGAAGTTATACGAGAATTCGGCCCATGGAAGGAGATCTGCCCAGTCATCCTGGCGGGAGGAAACAAAATGTCGTAAATAATCACCCAAGACCTGGTTAATTCTTTCTACTTGTCCATTGGATTGAGGATGATATGCAGAAGAAAAGTTTAATTTAATCTTGAGTTGTTTACAGAGAGCCCTCCAGAATTTAGACACGAATTGGACGCCTCTATCCGAGACGATCTGCGTAGGCAACCCGTGAAGACGAAAAATGTGTACAAAAAATTGTTTAGCCAACTGAGGCGCTGAAGGAAGACCAGGAAGAGGGATGAAATGTGCCATTTTGGAGAATCGATCAACGACCACCCAAATAACAGTGTTGCCACGGGATGGGGGTAGGTCTGTAATAAAGTCCATACCAATCAGAGACCAAGGCTGTTCGGGGACAGGCAGGGGATGAAGAAAACCAGCGGGCTTCTGGCGAGGAGTCTTATCCCGGGCACAGATAGTGCAGGCTCGCACAAAGTCCACAACATCCGTCTCCAGAGTCGGCCACCAATAGAAGCGAGAGATGAGTTGCACAGATTTCTTGATGCCCGCATGACCTGCGAGATGGGAGGAGTGACCCCATTTGAGGATTCCGAGGCGTTGGCGTGGAGAAACAAAGGTCTTTCCTGGAGGAGTTTGCCTGATGGAGGCTGGAGAAGTGGAAATCAGGCAGTCAGGAGGAATGATGTGTTGCGGAGAGAGTTCAACTTCAGAAGCATCCGAGGAACGAGAGAGAGCATCGGCCCTAATGTTCTTATCGGCAGGCCGAAAGTGAATTTCAAAATTAAATCGGGCAAAGAACAGAGACCACCTGGCCTGGCGAGGATTCAGCCGTTGGGCAGACTGGAGGTAGGAGAGGTTCTTGTGATCGGTGTAAATAATAACTGGAAATCTTGATCCCTCCAGCAGATGCCTCCATTCCTCAAGTGCTAATTTAATGGCTAGAAGCTCTCGATCCCCGATGGAGTAGTTCCTCTCCGCCGGAGAGAAGGTCCTAGAAAAAAACCCACAAGTAACAGCATGCCCGGAAGAATTTTTTTGTAGAAGGACAGCTCCAGCTCCCACTGAGGAGGCATCAACCTCCAATAGGAAGGGTTTGGAAGGGTCAGGTCTGGAGAGCACGGGAGCCGAAGAAAAGGCAGACTTGAGCCGTTTAAAGGCGTCTTCCGCTTGAGGAGGCCAAGACTTGGGATCGGCATTTTTTTTGGTTAAAGCCACGATAGGAGCCACAACGGTAGAAAAATGTGGAATAAATTGCCTGTAATAATTGGCGAACCCCAAAAAGCGTTGGATAGCACGCAGTCCGGAGGGGCGTGGCCAATCTAAGACGGCAGAGAGTTTGTCTGGATCCATTTGTAGTCCCTGGCCAGAGACCAAGTATCCTAGGAAAGGAAGAGATTGGCATTCAAACAGACATTTCTCAATTTTGGCATAGAGTTGATTGTCACGAAGTCTCTGAAGAACCATACGGACATGCTGGCGGTGTTCTTCTAGATTGGCAGAAAAAATCAGGATATCGTCCAGATATACAACAACACAGGAGTATAAAAGATCACGAAAAATTTCATTAACAAAGTCTTGGAAGACGGCAGGGGCATTGCACAGGCCAAAGGGCATGACCAGATACTCAAAGTGTCCATCTCTGGTGTTAAATGCCGTTTTCCATTCATCCCCCTCTCTGATGCGGATGAGATTATAAGCACCTCTTAAGTCCAGTTTGGTAAAGATGTGGGCACCTTGGAGGCGATCAAAGAGTTCAGAGATGAGGGGTAGGGGGTAGCGGTTCTTAACCGTGATTTTATTAAGACCGCGGTAGTCAATGCAAGGACGTAGGGAGCCATCTTTTTTGGACACAAAGAAAAATCCGGCTCCGGCAGGAGAGGAGGATTTACGGATAAAGCCCTTTTTTAAATTTTCCTGGACGTATTCAGACATGGCAAGAGTCTCTGGGGCGGACAGAGGATAAATTCTGCCCCGGGGTGGAGTAGTGCCCGGGAGGAGGTCGATAGGACAATCATAAGGCCTGTGAGGAGGTAGAGTCTCAGCTTGTTTTTTGCAAAAAACATCCGCAAAGTCCATATAGGCCTTAGGGAGACCGGTTACTGGAGGAACCACAGAGTCACGGCAAGGGTTACTGGGAACCGGTTTTAGGCAGTCCTTGGAACAAGAGGGCCCCCAACTCTTGATCTCCCCAGTGGACCAATCCAGGGTTGGGGAATGAAGTTGAAGCCAGGGAAGTCCAAGGAGAATTTCAGAAGTGCAATTGGGGAGGACCAAAAGTTCAATCCTCTCGTGATGAGATCCGATGCACATTAGAAGGGGCTCCGTGCGGAAACGTATGGTACAGTCCAATCTTTCATTGTTTACACAATTGATGTAGAGGGGTCTGGCGAGACTGGTCACTGGGATGTTGAACCTGTTGACGAGAGAGGCCAAAATAAAATTTCCTGCAGATCCGGAGTCCAAGAAGGCCATAGTAGAGAAGGAGAAGGCAGAGGCAGACATCCGCACAGGCACAGTAAGACGTGGAGAAGCAGAGTAGACATCAAGGACTGTCTCACCTTTGTGCGGAGTCAGCGTACGTCTTTCCAGGCGGGGAGGACGGATAGGACAAAATCCCTCAGGAAGTGTTCGGTACTAGCACAGTACAGGCAGAGATTCTCCATGCGGCGTCGTGTCCTCTCTTGAGGTGTCAGGCGAGACCGGTCGACCTGCATAGCCTCCACGGCGGGAGGCACAGGAACGGATTGCAGGGGACCAGAGGAGAGAGGAGCCGAGGAGAAGAAACGCCTCGTGCGAACAGAGTCCATATCCTGGCGGAGCTCCTGACGCCTTTCGGAAAAACGCATGTCAATGCGAGTGGCTAGGTGAATGAGTTCATGTAGATTAGCAGGGATTTCTCGTGCGGCCAGAACATCTTTAATGTTGCTGGATAGGCCTTTTTTAAAGGTCGCGCAGAGGGCCTCATTATTCCAGGATAATTCTGAAGCAAGAGTACGGAATTGTACGGCATACTCGCCAACGGAAGAATTACCCTGGACCAGGTTCAACAGGGCAGTCTCAGCAGAAGAGGCTCGGGCAGGTTCCTCAAAGACACTTCGGATTTCCGAGAAGAAGGAGTGTACAGAGGCAGTGACGGGGTCATTGCGGTCCCAGAGCGGTGTGGCCCAAGACAGGGCTTTTCCAGACAGAAGGCTGACTACGAAAGCCACCTTAGACCTTTCAGTGGGAAACTGGTCCGACATCATCTCCAAGTGCAGGGAACATTGGGAAAGAAAGCCACGGCAAAACTTAGAGTCCCCATCAAATTTATCCGGCAAGGATAGGCGTAGACCAGAAGCGGCCACTCGCTGCGGAGGAGGTGCAGGAGCTGGCGGAGGAGATGATTGCTGAAGCTGTGGTAGTAACTGCTGTAGCATAACGGTCAGTTGAGACAGCTGTTGGCCTTGTTGCGCTATCTGTTGTGACTGCTGGGCGACCACCGTGGTGAGGTCAGCGACAACTGGCAGAGGAACTTCAGCGGGATCCATGGCCGGATCTACTGTCACGATGCCGGCTGGCAGGAGGTGGATCCTCTGTGCCAGAGAGGGATTGGCGTGGACCGTGCTAGTGGACCGGTTCTAAGTCACTACTGGTTTTCACCAGAGCCCGCCGCAAAGCGGGATGGTCTTGCTGCGGCGGTAGTGACCAGGTCGTATCCACTAGCAACGGCTCAACCTCTCTGGCTGCTGAAGATAGGCGCGGTACAAGGGAGTAGACAGAAGCAAGGTCGGACGTAGCAGAAGGTCGGGGCAGGCAGCAAGGATCGTAGTCAGGGGCAACGGCAGGAGGTCTGGAACACAGGCTAGGAACACACAAGGAAACGCTTTCACTGGCACGATGGCAACAAGATCCGGCAAGGAAGTGCAGGGGAAGTGAGGTGATATAGGGAAGTGCACAGGTGATCAGACTAATTGGAACCACTGCGCCAATCAGCGGCGCAGTGGCCCTTTAAATCGCAAAGACCCGGCGCGCGCGCGCCCTAAGGAGCGGGGCCGCGCGCGCCGGGACAGGACCGACGGAGAGCGAGTCAGGTACGGGAGCCGGGGTGCGCATCGCGAGCGGGCGCTACCCGCATCGCGAATCGCATCCCGGCTGGAGGCGGTATCGCAGCGCCCCGGGTCAGTGGATCTGACCGGAGCGCTGCAGTGAGGAGAGTGTAGCGAGCGCTCCGGGGAGGAGCGGGGACCCGGAGCGCTCGGCGTAACATCAGTATTATCGGTCATCTTCTGCTCTGCTCGATCTCAGACCAGAGCAGAAGACCTGAGGAGACGGACAGAGGCAGGTGAGGGGAACTCTGTCCGGCATTACAGATAATCGGATCACTGCGGCAGCGCTGCGGGGGATCCGATCATCTATTTTAACATGCACATTGCCGCTGATGCCGTAATCTGTACTGATCATGGCATCTGAGGGGTTAATGGCAGACATCCGTACGATCACAGATGTCGGCCATTACCGGCGGGTTCCAGGCTGCTGGAACCTGCCGTGTATGACAAGAGCACCGCTCCGATGCTCGTGGTCATACACAGGACGTAAATGTACGTCCTGGTGCACAAAGTACCACCAAATCAGGATGTACATTTATGTCTGTGGTCGTTAAGGGGTTAAGCAACAAAAAAGAACTTAAATGTAATGGACTTAGACCATGTAATATAGGAGTTTTAAAAATACCCCCCCCCCCACAAAAAAATAAATAGAGGCACATTTTAACCCCTTAAGGACCAAGCCCATTTTGGCCTTAAGGATCAGAGCGTTTTTTGCACATCTGACCACTGTCACTTTAAACATTAATAACTCTGGAATGCTTTTAGTTATCATTCTGATTCCAGATATATATTTTTTTTCGTGACATATTCTACTTTAACATAGTAGTAAATTTTTGTGGTAACTTGCATCCTTTCTTGGTGAAAAATCCCCAAATTTGATGAAAAATTTGAAAATTTTGCATTTTTCTAACTTTGAAGCTTTCTGCTTGTAAGGAAAATGTATATTACAAATACATTTTTTTTTGGATCACATATACAATATGTCTACTTTATGTTTGCATCATAAAATTGATGAGTTTTTACTTTTGGAAGACATCAGAGGGCTTCAAAGTTCAGCAGCAATTTACCAATTTTTCACAAAATTTTCAAACTTGATATTTTTCAGGGACCAGTTCAGTTTTGAAGTGGATTTGAAGGGTCTTCCTCTTAGAAATACCCCACAAATGATCCCATTATAAAAACTAAACCCCCAAAGTATTCAAAATGACATTCAAATACTGAATACAGGTAGCCTCGCAACCCTTGACAAAGCGGATTCATCCGCGAAACGTCGGGGAGGTTCTGAATGAGTTTTAACCAGCGGCAGTTTGAATCACAACAGGACTGGTAGCTTATGGTTAGGTGATGCAGACACTGTAGCACACCAATTATATACACTAATTAGGTACCATAGCTCCAGTGATACCGGACACAGTACGGGGTTAATATAATACCCCCACTGAACAGTACTGCATCGCTGACAATTTTAAAACGTGTGAAGGGGTTATAAGATTTTATATAAATTCAATAAAAGTTGATTTTTAGGGGAGGGTATCTAGTAAGGGCTTATCCCCGAGAGGGGACAACCCCTTAAAGGTTGTTCAATACTTAGGGTACAGTCACACGGGCAGGGGTTCACAGTAGTTTCTCGCTGGCAGTTTGAGCTGCGGCAGAAAATTTGCCGCAGCTCAAACTTGCAGCCGGATACTTACTGTAAACCTCCGCCCGTGTGAGTGTACCCTGTACGTTCACATTGGGGGGGGGGGGGGGATGTACATGCTGAGAGTTTTAATTTTGCAACAGCTGTAGGCACACTGGTTATGTATCACTGAGTTTGTGACCTAACTCAGTGTTTCACAACCAGTGTGCCTCCAGCTGTTGCAAAACTACAACTCTCAGCATGTACGGTGCATGCTGGGAGTTGTAGTTTGTAACAGCTGGAGGCACACCGGTCGTGAAACACTGAGTTAGATAAAAAAAAACTCTGAGTTTCACAACCAGTGTGCCTTCAGCTGTTGCAAAACTACAACTCTCAGCAGTCACTGACAGCCAACGGGCATGCTGGGAGTTGTAGTTATGCAACCAGCAGATGCACCACTACAACTCCCAGCATGCACTTTAGCTGTTTGTGCAAGCTGGGAGTTGTAGTTATACAACAGCTGAAGGTACACTTTTCCATAGAAAAAATGTGCCTCCAGCTGTTGCAAAACTATAAGTCCCAGCATGCCCATAAGGGAATGCTGGGAGTTGTGGTGGTCTGCCTCCTGCTGTTGCATAATTACAGCTCCCAGCATGCCCTTTTTGCATGCTGGGAGCTGTTGCTAAGCAACAGCAGGAGGCTGTCACTCAGCTCCAACTGCTGCTCCCCAGGTCAGTCCCTCGCCGCCGCCGCTCCTGGGGCCCCCGATCACACCATTGACGCCGGGGATCGGGGTCCCCAGCTGCCTGGGTCCTCTTCCCGCACCCGATCACGTCCTCCAGAAGAGGGGCGGATCGGGTTGCGGGAGTGACATGCGCAGCAGGTGCCCTGATTGGTCAGCCGGTAAACCGGCCGACGAATCAGGGCGATCGTGAGGTGGCACTAGTGCCACCTCACCCCTGCTGGCTATGGTTGTTCTGGGCCGTCAGAGATGGCCCCGAACAGCCTGTAATTCCGGGTCACTGGAGACCTGATTGACCCGGAATCCGCCGCAGATCGCTGGGCTGAATTGTCCACCGATCTGCGGCCATCGCCGACATGGGGGGACATAATGACCCCCCTAGGCGATATGCTGGGATGCCTGCTGAACGATTTCAGCAGGCATCCGGCTCCGGTCCTCAACCGGCTAGCGGTGGGGACCGGATTTCCCACGGGCGTATGGATACGCCCTGTGTCCTTAAGGACTCGGAATGCAGGGCGTATCCATACGCCCTGTGTCCTGAAGAGGTTAAAGTTTAAAATGCATAGCATATTCTAAAAATACTTGTGTAGAACTGTATAGCAATTAAATTTTATTTTTATTTTTAAGCACTCCCCACCACGTTAAGCTGTACCTTTGCCAAAATCACTCGCTTTTTAGTTTTTACACATCCTCTTGGCTGTCAGTTATTCTTTGAGCCAAACTCATGCTTTTTCAGGAGTGATTTCGGAAGTACTCCAAGTAATTTCTGCTTTTTGTCAGGAACACGCCCAATTTTTGGTTAACCACGCCCATTTTCTTGTAATAAAAAACACTACGAGTGTTTTCAAAACTGTAGGCTGTGTGGTGTAAAATTTGGGCGCAGAATTAGTCGCACGGATGGTGCAACAAAAATTTAGGTGCATAAACCGAGAGAAAAAAGTCTGTTGGACTTTAGTAAATCAGGGCCAATTTAAGTTGCATCAGAACTTTGATGCCTTGGATTGTCTAAAGTTCCCTTTGGTTTTATACAGTAAAAACCTGTTATACAGCCCTGTGCATTATCTATTAGAGCTTGAATGGCTGACAACTGTACCTGTCAGATAGTGTCTGCCTTAGGCATTGATGGCAGGAAAACCCTGGACTACAGATAACTGGTTGCCCATATTCATTTTTAAGCAAAGTTATGTTTCTGTATTTGGCTTTTCATGAGATATCAGTAGAGATTTAGTTCAAAGTTGCAGAAAGCCAATATATCAATACGTTCTGTAAAATAACAAACTCTATCCTGTTACACTAACAATCTGATTTCTACAGATCTGTACATGAAAAACATTAGTCAAGAATTCTGTAAACAGCCTATACTCTGCTAGATACTGTATGAACATGTCCAAAGTGTCAGTAAGTGGTAACTGGGGATAATAAGAAGTGCCAGTGGCAGTGAGGAGTGGCACAGTTCCACAACAGTTAATTAAATTTTTTGTTTTTGAATAATCTTAACCCCCCCCCCCCCTGCACCCTAGGCAACTGCCCACCTTGCCTACCCCTGTGCTCGAGCCGTTACATCCAATCACTGGCCTTAGTGGTCATGAGTACTTCACATACACTTCTTTTTACTGGCCATTCCTGCTAACCAGCTCTATTTAAAAAAAAAGGCTTGAAACCCCTTTTATGTCTTTAAGACAATTTTATGCCACTAATTTAATATGTAAAGTATGCCAACTGTGAGATGGCATAAGGAATGAAATAATATTTAACAGGTAGTGATGTGTATAAGTTGTAAAGGACTTGCAATACCAAAAATGAGGGGGTAACTGTATGATATATGTATTTGGGGAAAGAAAAAAAAAAACAACAACAAAAGTCTTCCTTGGACTCCACAGGGACAAAAATTTCCAGGATCTCGGGCAAGTCCAGAAATAGAATCTTATTACATGTTTCACAAAAATTTACTTATTGATAGCTATGACTAATGATAATAATTGTTATTACTGTTATTCTGCAGCAATGTACAGTTTTAAGAGTACAAATAATGACAAATATCAGACGTGAAATGCATAGCTTGCCATAACTTGTTGCACAATGTGTAAGCTATTCACACTTTTATTTATGTTTGCACTTGCTTTTAATGACATAAAATAAGAGTTTGAACAATTTTCATGGACCTGTAGCTTATTATGGAATATAAGTATGTTCTATTATTCATACACATGCGACTGCCTGAGGAGCTGAGGATGATGTCACAAGGAGTGCTGATCACCTTTACAAGGAGGTTCCTCCAAACAAACACTGTCGCAGCACTGAAGCGGTTATTTGCCAGGCTCAGGATTTTCTCCAATCTTGTCAGATGAAGCAGGAGATACAGTCATGGCCGTAAATGTTGGCACCCCTGAAGTATTTCTCACAGAAAAGGATTGCAGTAACACATGTTTTGCTATACACATGTTTATCCCCTTTGTGTGTATTGGAACTAAACCAAAAAAGGGAGGAAAAAAAGAAAATTGAACATAATGTCACACCAAACTCCAAAAATGGGCTGGACAAAATTATTGGCACCCTTTCAAAATTGTGGAAAAATAAGATTGTTTCAAGCATGTTGTGATAGCCTGGGGGAGTAGGGTATGGGGGAGTGTAGCTGTGCGGTGATTAAAGGGTGTTTGTTAACCCTTGCTATTTGTGATGCCAGGGTGAGGGCTCCTCAGTAATGCTTGTCCTACTGCCACCCTTCCCAAGAGCGATAGAGAGGTAGAGAATAATGGAATGTCCACAACGGGAGAGTTTTCTGAAACAGGTGTAACTTTTACTAAAGGTTTTAGGCAAGCTTCATTACCGAAACAGTCTCTATACATACAACTTCTTTCTTGGAGATTGACAAAGGTTGGGACTTTAGCAATTTAGAGTCTTTAAGGTAATATTCGCTGTTCCGCTGAATTTAGGGGATTTAGTTGTGGTCCAGTAGTCACGCTAGCTTTAGGCAGCTGAGCCGGGTATGTTTTCAGGCCTAGCGTGTCTTTGAAAGCAGACCCATCCTGCTAGTCCGGCATCCACGTGAGCAGCAACCCAAGAGAGCGATAATTGGCTACAGCTCCCTTATATGGGCAGGGGCTGGACTAGTGCTGATTGGTCCAATACTTGTGTCAATCCCCATTACAAAGGATTATGGGCAACATGTGACCCAAGGACCTCCAAAGGTCCTCTAACATACCATAGAGGATATTAACACAGTCACATGACCGAAGGTACTGTGACGCTAAACAAAGTAAGTACTATACATTATATTAATTATGCATTATTACTAAATATAGACAGGTATAAACAGTACAGAATTAGAGTAGAGGAGAGGCGACTTGGGGCTGTCCCACCTGAGGGATTCTACCTGAGCGTAGTTACTCTGACTTTGGGGACCTCTACACTAGGTATGCAATCCGGTACCAGGACACCACAATCCGGTACCAGGACCCTCACCTGGGGCAAGTAACAGGTGTTGGCAATATAAATTCAAACTTGACAAGAAAGGAAAGTCCAGCACTGCAGGTCCAAAGCAAGGAAGCCGTTTTATTGTATAAGAACACACGGACACCAAACGTGGATCACAAGTGACGCGTTTCGGCGAGCTCTGTCGCCTTAGTCGTACAAAGAAAAATTAAGATCCTTCTGGTCTATATAGGGGAAAGCAGCTCCACCCCCCACCAGGTGAAAACACCTGAGTGGTGTGGGTGGAGCTACCCTCTCCCCACACAGACACAGTTCAAATGTACAATACACATAGAAAAAATTCACTCCAGTATGTTATATACAACAATAAATATAGTGAATATACAAAAATAATAAAGAAAAATGTTACAAAATACATGATTTCAGCTGTGACGTGTACAAAATAGTAAATACACAGTTTCATGGAAAATATATAAAATATATAAACATGTTGATCAAAAAAACCCCAGCAGTAGAAATAATAAGAATAATGAAAATAAATACGGTGGGTGTTACACCACTCATTACTGACTCAGTAACATAACCAATAATGTGCATGTAAAATTATATAACAAAAGAACGGGGGGTATAAGCATAAGGTTAAAACCTGTGTGTGTGTGAACGAGTCTCTAATCATACCTGCATGTATTAGCAAGTAATGTGAGAGTCGTTCTAACAGCAAAGTTAGAGAAAGAAATACGATGAAAAAACTCATGCACCTGATAGAAAACATGTATAGAATTCTGAATGACAAGATTGCATTTATATAATATAAGGTGCAGAGTGATCATCGGAATCACAAAATGAAATAAACTTGAGGGTGATCACTGGACACATGGGACATAAGCAAAGGCGAAAATATATACCTCAAGTAATTAGATGTAGATAGTGCATACAAATGTATGACTGTAGTTTCTGCACTATTATTAAATCCAGTGATAACCCTGTGGTTGAAGGAGGTCCGTATAATGATAACTGATATTGTTAAAGGGGGACAAGTGTGAACAGGAGGCAATACACACAAAATCCTGTAACTTTTATCACACAATTTAGTGACGACTTTACTGCCATTCGTAGGATTGTCAATAAATACATCCCCATGATTTCGGGGGACCCAGCATATTCTGGGATTTTTTCGAATGGTTTTAGAGTCGTCCCTAGGAAAGCTAGAACTATTGCAAGTAGGGTTTCCCCAAGCATGTTTCAACACACTAGTGGTAGTACACCGTGTTGGTTGAAACACAAAGGATCGTACAAGTGTGGCCATAATAAGTGCACATGCTGTTGTGTCATGCTTAACAGTACAGAATTTAAGTCCACCAGCAATGGAGAAATATTTCAAATGGAAAGATACATCAATTGCAATACCACTTTCGTAGTATACTGTATTACGTGCCGGGAATGCAACATTCAATATGTGGGGTGTACGACGGGTTCCCTCAAAGTGAGAATTCGGAGGCATCTGTCGGACATCCCACATTTTAATTCCCGCCACGTATCCATGGTTAGCAGACACTGTGCAGAACATCATGCAGGCTCTTTCCTGAGTCTATATATTCAAGGCATTGAGAAGGTCACAGCCCCAATACGAGGAGGGGATCATAGAAGGAAGCTTTTGGACCGAGAGGTATGAACAGGTATGAACAGGAGGCAAGATACCATGTTATATTACTAGCTCAGAATAAGGTGTGGTGAGTTTGTGTGTATTGCCTCCTGTTCACACTTGTCCCCCTTTAACAATATCAGTTATCATTATACGGACCTCCTTCAACCACAGGGTTATCACTGGATTTAATAATAGTGCAGAAACTACAGTCATATATGTGTATGCACTATCTACATCTAATTACTTGAGGTATATATTTTTGCCTTTGCTTATGTCCCATGTGTCCAGTGATCACCCTCAAGTTTATTTCATTTTGTGATTCCGATGATCACTCTGCACCTTATATTATATAAATGCAATCTTGTCATTCAGAATTCTATACATGTTTTCTATCAGGTGCATGAGTTTTTTCATCGTATTTCTTTCTCTAACTTTGCTGTTAGAACGACTCTCACATTACTTGCTAATACATGCAGGTATGATTAGAGACTCGTTCACACACACACAGGTTTTAACCTTATGCTTATACCCCCCGTTCTTTTGTTATATAATTTTACATGCACATTATTGGTTATGTTACTGAGTCAGTAATGAGTGGTGTAACACCCACCGTATTTATTTTCATTATTCTTATTATTTCTACTGCTGGGGTTTTTTTGATCAACATGTTTATATATTTTATATATTTTCCATGAAACTGTGTATTTACTATTTTGTACACGTCACAGCTGAAATCATGTATTTTGTAACATTTTTCTTTATTATTTTTGTATATTCACTATATTTATTGTTGTATATAACATACTGGAGTGAATTTTTTCTATGTGTATTGTACATTTGAACTGTGTCTGTGTGGGGAGAGGGTAGCTCCACCCACACCACTCAGGTGTTTTCACCTGGTGGGGGGTGGAGCTGCTTTCCCCTATATAGACCAGAAGGATCTTAATTTTTCTTTGTACGACTAAGGCGACAGAGCTCGCCGAAACGCGTCACTTGTGATCCACGTTTGGTGTCCGTGTGTTCTTATACAATAAAACGGCTTCCTTGCTTTGGACCTGCAGTGCTGGACTTTCCTTTCTTGTCAAGTTTGTATTTATACGTGGAGTCCACACGTTTCCGTGCACTGAGACGAGGAATGGTGAGCTGGACACTGCGTGAGTGTGTGCAATATAAATTCACACCTGAAAGCAGATAAAAAGGAGAGAAGTTTACTTAGTCTTTGCATTGTGTGTCTGTGTGCCACACTAAGCATGGACAACAGAAAGAGGAGAAGAGAACTGTCTGAGGTCTTGAGAACCAAAATTGTGGAAAAATATCAACAATCTCAAGGTTACAAGTCCATCTCCAGAGATCTAGATTTGCCTTTGTCCACAGTGCGCAACATTATCAAGAAGTTTGCAACCCATGCCACTGTAGCTAATCTCCCTGGGCGTGGACAGAAGAGAAAAATTGATGAAAGGTGTCAATGCAGGATTGTCTGGATAGTGGATAAGCAGCCCCAAACAAGTTCCAAAGATATTCAAGCTGTCCTGCAGGCTCAGGGAGCATCAGTGTCGGCGTGAACTATCCGTCAACATTTAAATGAAATGAAACACTGTGGCAGGAGACCCAGGAGGACCCCACTGCTGACACAGAGACATAAAAAAGCAAGACTACGTTTTGCTAAAATGAACTTGAGTAAGCCAAACTCCTTCTAGGAAAACGTTTTGTGGACAGATGAGACCAAGATATAGCTTTTTGGTAAAACACATCATTCTACTGTTTACCGAAAATGGAATGAGGCCTACAAAGAAAAGAACACAGTACCTACAGTGAAATATGGTGGAGGTTCAATGATGTTTTTTTTTTTTTTTTGCTGCCTCTGGCACTGGGTGCCTTGGATGTGTGCAAGGCATAATGAAATCTAAGGATTACCAACGGATTTTGGGTCACACTGTACAGCCCAGTGTCAGAAAGTTGGGTTTGTGTCCGAGATCTTGGGTCTTCCAGCAGGACAATGACCCCAAACATACGTCAAAAAGCACACATAAATGGATGGCAACAGAGCGCTGGAGAGTTCTGAAGTGGCCAGCAATGAGTCCAAATCTAAATCCCATTGAACACCTGTGGAGAGATCTTAAAATTGCTGTTGGGAAAAGGCGCTCTTTCAATAAGAGAGACCTGGAGCAGTTTGCAAAGGAAGAGGGGTCCAACATTCCGACTGAGAGGTGTAAGAAGCTTATTGATCTTTATAGGAATCGACCTATTTCAGTTATTTTTTTCCAAAGGGTGTGCAACCAAATATTAAGTTAAGGGTGCCAATAATTTTGTCCAGCCCATTTTTTGAGTTTGGTGTGACATTATGTCCAATTTGCTTTTTATCCTCCCTTTTTTGGTTTAGTTCCAATACACACAAAGGGAATAAACATGTGTATAGCAAAACATGTGTTACTGCAATCCTTTTCTGTGAGAAATACTTCATTTTCTAGAAAAATTTCAGGGGTACCAACATACATGGCCATGACTGTATGACAGCACCCCAGAGATCATCATGATGGAAATGTACTTCTTGGTGCAGCAACTGACAGCCGCCATCGGCAACAGGTGACGGAGAAAACTTATACTGTACTTTTTTTTCTCTGCAATCATTCAGATTTACTAAAAGTGGATTAGTGATTTGAAAATATGGTATTTTTTTTCATTAAAATTTTTATGCACTAAATATTTTTTTTTCCATTCTTGGTACAGCTAACTTCTTTACATTTATATAATAAATTAAACTTGGAAATAAAAAAAAAATAAAAAAACAACTAACAAACTGAGTGATGTGATTATGGAAATTGGTATTCTGATTTTATTCTGCATTATCCAAATACCTGCATGCAAAATTAATGAGAAAAACAGGTTTTGATCCATTTTCGAACTATTATGTTTGCTGCTGCTCAGTCTAGAGTCTTTAACATTTCATACAAATAAATAGCTGTCATGTGAGGAAGAAGCTATGCCGAAAAACTAGTTACTAGTTAGGCACCTGACAAGGAACGGAGCAAGTGAGAAGAAATTATAAGGAGGCCAAGGTGTCTTCTAATAACGTACTTATAATTTATTAGGGAAAATCTAAAGACCTGGAAATAAAGCGGCGTGACATTTATTGGAATTTTACAAAGACTTGTAGGATCTAATTTTTGTATCTTGCATCCAACATGTTTCATGTAACTGTCTTTGTGTCTCTCATCTGTCTGTGCAAAAAATTCCATCTATTCAAAAAGGAAAAAGTCCGGTGGACGTTGCGTTGCTCTTCTCTGGTGACTTGTATCTTTCCCCAGTGTAAGGTCTAGTGGTGTCTGACAAGGCTGAAGGCAACCAACCAAGTGCAGAACACAGGAAACTAATAAGATGAATCTATTATAATTCAAGTCAGGGATTCAAGGCCATCCTTTACAAGTTCAAGTGTTTGTGCTTAAAGCACCATTACAAAAATACAGACTTCTATAATCCTTATATTAAGAGAATGTGCAGTCGAAAGCATCAATTATTAAGGTTAATATTATGAAAATGCCTTTTTCATGTCCCTTCTTAACAGCTTAAGCCAATTAAATATTAAAGCAGACACCATAGCAGGATAGATCCATGTTGACTTCATGATTTAAAACAAAAAGCAAAGAAGGCCTGGCAGAGACAAAAGTTTGGAAATGCAGGTGGACCTCAGCTCAGCACAGTGTACAGGGGGAGATTTATCAAAACCTGTGCAGAGGAAAAGTTGACCAGTTGCCCATAGAAACCAATCAGATCACTTCTTTCATTTTTCAGAGGCCTTTTCAAAAATGAAAGAAGCAATCTGATTGATTGCTATGGGCAACTTTTTGCTCAGCACAAGTTTTGAGAAATCTTTCCCCATAGAGCCCCAGCAGGGCTTCAGATGATGTCACGCCTGCTGAAAAATGCTGCCTCCCACTCTGAGGAGCTTACTAAGACTGAGCAGAAGATACAGGGCAATATCAAGATAGAAAACTAAAAAATAACAAAAATAAAATAAAAGGGTGGTTTATCGTGATGGGGAAGTGAACTGGGAGGATGATAACATTTATTAAGAATAGGTAATTTTCTGATGACCCATTGGGGGAGATTTATTAAACTCTTTTTACTTTTTACTTGTTATTGGTGGAATTTGTGTGTTTTTTTTGCAATTTTTTAGGAATTTCATATTCTTAGCACTTTTTTTTTAAATTTACATTATAAGTGATTTCTGAACACTTGTCTATGTAGGCCACGTTACATGCAGTGCTTATTAATTCATCATTTGCGTGTTTTTTTTTTAAATAAGCAAAATTTACAATGCAATGTTTAAAAATCCTTTGCAAACACAGATCACCTTTGTTACGCCGAGCGCTCCGGGTCCCCGCTCCTCCCCGGAGCGCTCGCTTCACTCTCCCCGCTGCAGCGCTCCGGTCACATCCTCTGACCCGGGGCGCTGCGATTCCGCTGCCAGCCGGGATGCGATTCGCGATGCGGGTAGCGCCCGCTCGCGATGCGCACCCCGGCTCCCGTACCTGACTCGCTCCCCGTCTGTCCTGTCCCGGCGCGCGCGGCCCCGCTCCCTAGGGCGCGCGCGCGCCGGGTCTCTGCGATTTAAAGGGCCACTGCGCCGCTGATTGGCGCAGTGGTTCCAATTAGTGTGTTCACCTGTGCACTTCCCTATATCACCTCACTTCCCCTGCACTCCCTTGCCGGATCTTGTTGCCATTGTGCCAGTGAAAGCGTTCCTTGTGTGTTCCTAGCCTGTGTTCCAGACCTTCTGCCGTTGCCCCTGACTACGATCCTTGCTGCCTGCCCCGACCTTCTGCTACGTCCGACCTTGCTTCTGCCTACTCCCTTGTACCGCGCCTATCTTCAGCAGCCAGAGAGGTGAGCCGTTGCTAGTGGATACGACCTGGTCACTACCGCCGCAGCAAGACCATCCCGCTTTGCGGCGGGCTCTGGTGAAAACCAGTAGTGGCTTAGAACCGGTCCACTAGCACGGTCCACGCCAATCCCTCTCTGGCACAGAGGATCCACTACCTGCCAGCCGGCATCGTGACAGTAGATCCGGCCATGGATCCCGCTGAAGTTCCTCTGCCAGTTGTCGCTGACCTCACCACGGTGGTCGCCCAGCAGTCACAACAGATAGCGCAACAAGGCCAACAGCTGTCTCAACTGACCGTTATGCTTCAACAGTTACTACCACAGCTTCAGCAGTCATCTCCTCCGCCAGCTCCTGCACCTCCTCCGCAGCGAGTGGCCGCTCCTGGGCTACGCCTATCCTTGCCGGATAAATTTGATGGGGACTCTAAGTTTTGCCGTGGCTTTCTTTCCCAATGTTCCCTGCATCTGGAGATGATGTCGGACCTGTTTCCCACTGAAAGGTCTAAGGTGGCTTTCGTAGTCAGCCTTCTGTCCGGAAAAGCCCTGTCATGGGCCACACCGCTCTGGGACCGCAATGACCCCGTCACTGCCTCTGTACACTCCTTCTTCTCGGAAATCCGAAGTGTCTTTGAGGAACCTGCCCGAGCCTCTTCTGCTGAGACTGCCCTGTTGAACCTGGTCCAGGGTAATTCTTCCGTTGGCGAGTATGCCGTACAATTCCGTACTCTTGCTTCAGAATTGTCCTGGAATAATGAGGCCCTCTGCGCGACCTTCAAAAAAGGCCTATCCAGCAACATTAAAGATGTTCTGGCCGCACGAGAAATTCCTGCTAATCTACATGAACTTATTCACCTAGCCACTCGCATTGACATGCGTTTTTCCGAAAGGCGTCAGGAACTCCGCCAAGATATGGACTCTGTTCGCACGAGGCGTTTCTTCTCCTCGGCTCCTCTCTCCTCTGGTCCCCTGCAATCTGTTCCTGTGCCTCCCGCCGTGGAGGCTATGCAGGTCGACCGGTCTCGCCTGACACCTCAAGAGAGGACACGACGCCGTATGGAGAACCTCTGCCTGTACTGTGCTAGTACCGAACACTTCCTGAGGGATTGTCCTATCCGTCCTCCCCGCCTGGAAAGACGTACGCTGACTCCGCACAGGGGTGAGACAGTCCTTGATGTCTACTCTGCTTCTCCACGTCTTACTGTGCCTGTGCGGATGTCTGCCTCTGCCTTCTCCTTCTCTACTGTGGCCTTCTTGGACTCTGGATCTGCAGGAAATTTTATTTTGGCCTCTCTCGTCAACAGGTTCAACATCCCGGTGACCAGTCTCGCCAGACCCCTCTACATCAATTGTGTAAATAATGAAAGATTGGACTGTACCATACGTTTCCGCACGGAGCCCCTTCTTATGAGCATCGGATCTCATCACGAGAGGATTGAACTTTTGGTCCTTCCCAATTGCACCTCGGAAATTCTCCTTGGACTTCCCTGGCTTCAACTTCATTCCCCAACCCTGGATTGGTCCACTGGGGAGATCAAGAGTTGGGGGTCCTCTTGTTCCAAGAACTGTCTAAAACCGGTTCCCAGTAACCCTTGCCGTAACTCTGTGGTTCCTCCAGTAACCGGTCTCCCTAAGGCCTATATGGACTTCGCGGATGTTTTCTGCAAAAAACAAGCTGAGACTCTACCTCCTCACAGGCCTTATGATTGTCCTATCGACCTCCTCCCGGGTACTACTCCACCCCGGGGCAGAATTTATCCTCTCTCTGCCCCAGAGACTCTTGCCATGTCTGAATACGTCCAGGAGAATCTAAAAAAGGGCTTTATCCGTAAATCCTCCTCTCCTGCCGGAGCCGGATTTTTCTTTGTGTCCAAAAAAGATGGCTCCCTACGTCCCTGCATTGACTACCGCGGTCTTAATAAAATCACGGTTAAGAACCGCTATCCCTTACCCCTCATCTCTGAACTCTTTGATCGCCTCCAAGGTGCCCACATCTTTACTAAATTGGACTTAAGAGGCGCCTATAACCTCATCCGCATCAGAGAGGGGGATGAGTGGAAAACGGCATTTAACACCAGAGATGGACACTTTGAGTATCTGGTCATGCCCTTTGGCCTGTGCAACGCCCCTGCCGTCTTCCAAGACTTTGTCAATGAAATTTTTCGTGATCTGTTATACTCCTGTGTTGTTGTATATCTGGACGATATCCTAATTTTTTCTGCCAATCTAGAAGAACACCGCCAGCATGTCCGTATGGTTCTTCAGAGACTTAGTGACAATCAACTCTATGCCAAAATTGAGAAATGTCTGTTTGAATGCCAATCTCTTCCTTTTCTAGGATATTTGGTCTCTGGCCAGGGACTACGGATGGATCCAGACAAACTCTCTGCCGTCTTAGATTGGCCACGCCCCTCCGGACTCCGTGCTATCCAACGCTTTTTGGGGTTCGCCAATTATTACAGGCAATTTATTCCACATTTTTCTACCATTGTGGCTCCTATCGTGGCTTTAACCAAAAAAAATGCTGATCCCAAGTCCTGGCCTCCTCAAGCAGAAGACGCCTTTAAACGACTCAAGTCTGCCTTTTCTTCGGCTCCCGTCCTCTCCAGACCTGACCCTTCCAAACCCTTCCTATTGGAGGTTGATGCCTCCTCAGTGGGAGCTGGAGCTGTTCTTCTACAAAAAAATTCTTCCGGGCATGCTGTCACTTGTGGTTTTTTCTCTAGGACCTTCTCTCCAGCGGAGAGGAACTACTCCATCGGGGATCGAGAGCTTCTAGCCATTAAATTAGCACTTGAGGAATGGAGGCATCTGCTGGAGGGATCAAGTTTTCCTGTTATTATCTACACCGACCACAAGAACCTCTCCTACCTCCAGTCTGCCCAACGGCTGAATCCTCGCCAGGCCCGGTGGTCTCTGTTCTTTGCCCGATTTAATTTTGAGATTCACTTTCGTCCTGCCGATAAGAACATTAGGGCCGATGCCCTCTCTCGTTCCTCGGATGCCTCAGAAGTTGAACTCTCTCCGCAACACATCATTCCACCTGACTGCCTGATCTCCACTTCTCCTGCCTCCATCAGGCAGACTCCTCCAGGAAAGACCTTTGTTTCTCCACGCCAACGCCTCGGAATCCTCAAATGGGGTCACTCCTCCCATCTCGCAGGTCATGCGGGCATCAAGAAATCTGTGCAACTCATCTCCCGCTTCTATTGGTGGCCGACTCTGGAGACGGATGTTGTGGACTTTGTGCGAGCCTGCACTATCTGTGCCCGGGATAAGACTCCTCGCCAGAAGCCCGCTGGTTTTCTTCATCCTCTGCCTGTCCCCGAACAGCCTTGGTCTCTGGTATGGATTTTATTACTGATTTACCCCCTTCCCGTGGCAACACTGTTATTTGGGTGGTCGTTGATCGATTCTCCAAAATGGCACATTTCATCCCTCTTCCTGGTCTTCCTTCTGCGCCTCAGTTGGCTAAACAATTTTTTGTACACATTTTTCGTCTTCACGGGTTGCCTACGCAGATTGTCTCGGATAGAGGCGTCCAATTCGTGTCTAAATTCTGGAGGGCTCTCTGTAAACAACTCAAGATTAAATTAAATTTTTCTTCTGCATATCATCCCCAGTCCAATGGACAAGTAGAAAGAATTAACCAGATCTTGGGTGATTATTTGCGACATTTTGTTTCCTCCCGCCAGGATGACTGGGCAGATCTCCTCCCATGGGCCGAATTCTCGTATAACTTCAGGGTCTCTGAATCTTCCTCCAAATCCCCATTTTTCGTGGTGTACGGCCGTCACCCTCTTCCCCCCCTCCCTACCCCCTTGCCCTCTGGTCTGCCCGCTGTGGATGAAATTTCTCGTGACCTTTCCATTATATGGAGAGAGACCCAAAATTCTCTCTTACAGGCTTCTTCACGCATGAAGAGGTTCGCGGATAAGAAAAGAAGAGCTCCTCCTGTTTTTTCCCCTGGAGACAAGGTATGGCTCTCCGCTAAATATGTCCGCTTCCGTGTCCCTAGCTACAAGTTGGGACCACGCTATCTTGGTCCTTTCAAAATTTTGTGTCAAATCAATCCTGTCTCTTATAAACTTCTTCTTCCTCCTTCTCTTCGTATCCCTAATGCCTTTCACGTCTCTCTTCTCAAACCACTCATCCTCAACCGTTTTTCTCCCAAATCTGTTCCTCCCACTCCTGTTTCCGGCTCCTCGGACATCTTCTCTGTCAAAGAAATCTTAGCTTCCAAAAAGGTCAGAGGGAAAACTTTTTTTTTAGTGGACTGGGAGGGTTGTGGTCCTGAAGAGAGATCCTGGGAACCTGAGGACAACATCCTAGACAAAAGTCTGCTCCTCAGGTTCTCAGGCTCTAAGAAGAGGGGGAGACCCAAGGGGGGGGGTACTGTTACGCCGAGCGCTCCGGGTCCCCGCTCCTCCCCGGAGCGCTCGCTTCACTCTCCCCGCTGCAGCGCTCCGGTCACATCCTCTGACCCGGGGCGCTGCGATTCCGCTGCCAGCCGGGATGCGATTCGCGATGCGGGTAGCGCCCGCTCGCGATGCGCACCCCGGCTCCCGTACCTGACTCGCTCCCCGTCTGTCCTGTCCCGGCGCGCGCGGCCCCGCTCCCTAGGGCGCGCGCGCGCCGGGTCTCTGCGATTTAAAGGGCCACTGCGCCGCTGATTGGCGCAGTGGTTCCAATTAGTGTGTTCACCTGTGCACTTCCCTATATCACCTCACTTCCCCTGCACTCCCTTGCCGGATCTTGTTGCCATTGTGCCAGTGAAAGCGTTCCTTGTGTGTTCCTAGCCTGTGTTCCAGACCTTCTGCCGTTGCCCCTGACTACGATCCTTGCTGCCTGCCCCGACCTTCTGCTACGTCCGACCTTGCTTCTGCCTACTCCCTTGTACCGCGCCTATCTTCAGCAGCCAGAGAGGTGAGCCGTTGCTAGTGGATACGACCTGGTCACTACCGCCGCAGCAAGACCATCCCGCTTTGCGGCGGGCTCTGGTGAAAACCAGTAGTGGCTTAGAACCGGTCCACTAGCACGGTCCACGCCAATCCCTCTCTGGCACAGAGGATCCACTACCTGCCAGCCGGCATCGTGACAACCTTCAGTGCTGCTCTAGAAACTTGCTTTATAAAGTGAGAAATGGTGTTGTGAAGTCATATTGTTTGTTTTCGTGAACTTGCACATTATTTATAACACATATGATAAATTATGCCCCAAGAAACCGACACAAAAGTTACTTTAAAAATGACATACAAAACAACTCAGTAATAAATCTCCCCCATTCACTTTACAGAAAGGAAAATACCTAATTGAACTAGTACCAGATTACACATAAATATACATTGCCCAGTGTATTTATAATATTTATTTGTATATTCTCCTTTTATCAGAAGCCCTTCACCCAGCTATGAAAGGGTACCTATGGGCACAGGCTATAGAGAGTGTAGTTTCTCGCTGCTATGGGGCCACATACTTACTTATATTTTACAGTTACAGAGCTGGAGACAGAAACTTTGTGTTACAGTTGTGCTCCGGTCGGACTCGGCGGCCGTGAGCGCTTTCTGTCCCCGCTGTCGGCGGGGCTGAAATTCGCAGTGTGGGATGTGCCCACATGTGAATCTCAGCCCGTCGCTTACCGTCCTGTGTCCTTGCTCCCTTTTGTTCCACAGCTCCGGCGTGTGTGCCTCTGGTCCCTTTAGGCGCGCGCGCGCGGGAGCTCTGTTTTTTAAAGGACCAGTACCCAGTTAGGCTAAGTGTTTGCACCTGTCCCCTGGTCCATAAGTATCTTCTCCTCCCTGCTCCGTGGGCCGGATCTTGGTTGTCTGTCTTAGTCTTTGTGTGCCCTAGCCAGAGTCAAGTCCTGTTCCTGAGTCTAGTCCTGTTCCCGAGTCAAGTTCTGTTCCCGGGTCTGTGTACCTGTTCCTAGTTCTGGCCTGTCCTGTACCTGTGTTCCTGCCTTGTCCTTCTGCCCTGCCAGCCATGTCCTGTCCGCCACGTCCTGCCAGCCACGTCCGGCCCGCCACGTCCTGCCAGCCAAATCCTGCCTGTCTCTGTCAGTGTCACGTCACCCCTAGCTACCTATGTGGACGAGTTGTGCCAAGGGTAGCGACCTGGGTGCCACCTGACGCTGCAAGACCATCCCGCTTTACGGCAGGCTCTGGGGAAAACCAGTGGTACCTTAGACCCCGCTCCCTCGCACAGCTCAAGTCTCCATCCACACAGGTCCAGAGAATCCACCACCTGCCGTACACCATGGATTCGGCCATGGATTCCGCTGGAGCGCTTTTGTCAGATTTTTCGGGTCTTTTCAATCCGGCCTTGGATTCTGCTGTAGTACCTCCGCCAGAAGTCTTTCCCACTGTCATGGTCAGTAAAGCACAACTACTGAGGTTACTTTCAGAGATAATGCAACAGCTTTTGGCCTTGCAACAGCAGCAGGTATCCCGATTTGGCACCTGTGTTCCAACATCCACCTCTGCTACCAACTCTTGCCGAAGAGTGGACCATTTGCACCTGTCAGCTCCAGCTTTGCCTCTTGCCGAAGAGGCTATGGATGCGGACTGTCTTGAATTTTGCCAAGTTCTTTGTTTTGTTACTTTTCTCTCTCCAGGTGTTCATCTTAGAAGACAGATGATTCGTTGCCAGAGGCCTGTTAGTTCCTTTCAGCCTTTGCCCAGTCCTGTACCCCCCTGGTCTCAGGTAGTGGGGAACTCTTCTAGTCCCAAAGAAGAGGGTAGAACAAAGGGGTGGGGGGTACTGTTACAGTTGCGCTCCGGTCGGTCTCGACATCCGTGAGCCCTTTCTGTCCCCGCTGTCGGCGGGGCTGAGATTCGCAGTGCGGGACTCGCCCGCATGCGAGTCTCAGCCCGTCGCTTACCATCCTGTGTTCTCCCTTGTGTTCCGCAGCTCAGGCGTGTGTGCCTTTGGCCCCTTTGGGCGTGCGCACCAGAGCTCTGTTTCTTAAAGGACCAGTACCCAATTAGACTAAGTGTTTGCACTTGTCCCCTGGTCCATAAGTATCTGCTCCTCCCTGTTCCCTGGACCGGAGCTTGGTTGTCTGTCTTAGTCTTTGTTTGCCCTAGCCTGAGTCAAGTCCTGTTCTGAGTCAAGTCCTGTTCCCGAGTCTGTGTACCTGTTCCTAGTTCCGGCCTGTCTTGTATATGTGTTCCTGCCTTGTCCTTCTGCCCTGCCAGCCATGTCCTGCCAGCCACGTCCTGCCTGTCTCTGTCAGCTACCTGTGTGGACAAGTCATGCCAGGGGTAGCGACCTAGGTGCCACCTGCAAGAGCAAGACCATCCCGCTTTGCGGTGGGCTCTGGTGAAAACCAGTGGCACCTTAGACTTCGCTCCCTGGCACGGCTCAAGTCTCCATCCACACAGGTCCAACGAATCCACCACCTGCCGTGATTCCTAACAGTAAGATCAGTAAAACCATATCTTGTGATTTATTTTGTGTAAACAAGTATAACCCCCTTAAATTTGAGTGCCTTTAATACAGGAAGTATTTTGTGCAAAATATATATAGACGCAGCTGTATGCAGGCCTCCCCACTCTGTATGTATAACACAGAGATTAAGTACTCAGTTTGTTATGTTTTCTTGAGAGGGGAAATTACTTTGCACTTATGTTTTACAACCTCGGATCAACACGGTACTCCTGATTTTAGGGTAATGTCACTATGAAGTGATGGCTTCACAAATCGTCCTACAAAACTTATAGAGTATGGGATTTTTTGTTGCAAGGAAGACGATTAAGGCTAAAAATGAGCAAATTGCTATTTGTAGAAAGGAGAATTTAATGGAACAAGTTTGTTGACAGTAGTGCGGCCACATGTTCACTAAGCTGCAGATCCCAATGTATTCCACACACCCACTCACACAAACCTTGTCCGCTATCCACCCTAAATCTTAGCGAAGGCAATAAACAAAAGCTGGAAAGAAGAATTTATAAGATGGAGAGCAGATATTTTTAAATTGTTAAAAAAAAATATTTTTACTTAAAATTATATTTGAAAATGAATCACATGCTCAGACTGATCTTTAAACACACGAGATTCCACCAAATGTAATAACTCTCTTTAGTGCTCTTTAGATAGAAAAAAATTATGTTTCTGTCTTATAACCTGAGTCTGGGGAGAATTCCATATTGTATTTAGTTGAAACTTAAATAGTTACTGCAATTTCAAAAGACTTCACTCCATGTGATGGTCTAGGTTATTTATAATGTGTTTATAAATAACATACTTTATAATAAATAACTAAATTACTAAAATCTTGGCCTCTTGTTTTCTCACTTCCCTGCTGTTTGTTTGTCTCAGTCAGTTTCTAGTACCAGAGAGACCAGGGCAGAAAAAACAAAGTGTGGGAGGTGCCTAGCTATTGTGGTGACACCACGGGTGGAATTAACTTTTTCTTGATGCCAGGGCACTGTTAACCTCCACGGTCCGAGGATGAGATAGCTTCTCCTGGGCCAAGCATGGGGACAGTGATGACACAGATGCCTGGTTGCGGATAATTATCTTTACTGCTGCAAGAATAAAAAAATCAGTGACAGTACAGACCTTAGTGCAGAGGGATGTGCAAAGTGTAACCCGGAAAGCCTGTCGCCTTGCTAAGACTTGTAGTAGGTGAAACTGCAGATTAGTGATTATAATAGCCCATGCTGCATTGAGAGACTTTGTGCTGACAAACTGTAGAGAATTTTTCTCCCCAAAGGACTCTGTGTTTACTGCCAGGCTTTGACTTTCACCGTTCCGCTGGGGTTTTCACACTTAATAAGGCCTAGACCCAGACTGAACACAAGTGAACAGTGCCCTACACTACATAAAGGACAAGCTCAATGTTCTGGGGCTCTCATTGGGTACAGTACATAATTTAACACAACATAACACAGAAATACAACACAGTACAATAAATTACACTACGGAGCAGTGGGCCAAACACGGCGACTGCAGGGATGTCTGAGGCAATCTTTAGCCTATAAGACAGCTTTGGTGCTGGGACACCACACTATTGCTATGTGCAGGGCAATCTGTGTACAGGGATCATGTGGTTTATCACACTCTCATTAGATATATGAGAATCACAAGTGTTTTGTTTTGGTGGTCCTTTTATGTGGACATTTTTAGTAATCATAAAAAATTATTTCGGTGATAGCAATCTGTGTACCTGCGAGATAAATTACTGTGGCTGTGTACCTGCAATATATGAGCCTGTCTCCATTCTTTCTAAATGTAATTCAAGGCTCCCCACTTACATCATTAGCAGCTCAGTGCAGAGGATAACCAATTTCTTGCTGTGCTGCTGCTGTTTCTTCCTTTCTGCTCACATAACACTATGGTAACTCAGTGCATCAGTTAACCCCCTTACCCTTCACATGTCATCTATAGTAGTTGTATTGTGTAAATGACTCCCCAACACAGTACCAGCTTGTTTACTTCTTTGCACTTCATGGAGTGTCATGGAGTAATAGCTGTGAGGAATAGGTGCTGAGAGTGTTTACACAGATAGCTGAGTTGGCAGGACAACGCGTTTCGAGAGGGGATTCCTCTCTTCATAGGGACCTGACAAAGAGAGGAATCCCCTCTCGAAATGTGTTGTCCTGCCATCTGTGTAAACCAATTTGCCTCTGTATGAATTATACTCAGGTGAATAAAAAAGTTTTTCACAGTAAACTGCCTGTGAAAACTTCTTCAACATCCCGGTGAAGCACCGATCCCGCAAGTCGGAATATTGGGATCACCCTCGCCAGGGATTCCAGCAACCTGCCTCCAGCTACGTTACTGATCGCTGCCAGCAGTACCGACGATCGGCAGCTCCTGGACCGTGCCGCAACCTACTTTAAGCGCTACTCAGAGTTGTGCCTGCCATTAGCGCAACGTAACTAGGTGAGCGATATTTCTGCCTTTTTTACACACCTATATCATCACAATTTACTACACTATCAGAGCCCCGTTTTCTCTGTCTCCTTTTTCACCCCCCCCCCCCCTATTCACTGCTACTCCATGACATAATGCTAATGAAAGTGCAAAGCATTAAACAAGCTGGTTCTGTGTTGGGAAGTCATTTACAATAGTAAGCTGAAATTTCTGGGTTTCTGCAGCTCACTTTTCACTTGTGCTGTGTAGACTGGGAAAGAGTAGAGTCATCTCGTATTCATGAAAGGACAGATGACAGCTTTGTTTTACTGCTGACAACCTAAGTAAGGCAAGATACTGAAGATGGCCATACATAGAGGAAAGCTAATGACCAAAGGCTTTGACATCTCTCCTAATCACCCATACACATGCATATTCATCTCTGCTGAGTATGCAAATGAACTCAGTAGTGAAAGAGGAGAAAGCTGCTTCTAGGTGCCCCTGATGGCTTATGTTAGATGCCCCTGAAAGCCAAAATGGCACATCCTTCTCTTATTAAAAACGGCTTATTAAAAAATAGTTGGGAGGTCACCATGCACATTAGATGGCTGTTCAGTCCAGCCAAAATCATCTAATGTTTATGGCCACTTACCGCCATATGCTATAGATACAGATGAGGCTAGGGCTCTGTGTTCATCTCTGTTTTCTCTTTCTGGTCTCAGTGAGAGGGACAGTGTTCCATCTCTTCCAAAAGACTATATCAGTCTAATTTGCACTTTTCTGACCATTTGCTCATATTCATTTACAACTACCTTAAAGGGAGTCTGTCAGCATTTAAGACCCACCTGAACCACTGACAGAATTAGACACCACTGACAGCACTCCACAAGCCCAAGTTTCCCCCTGGGCATTCCCTAATTGTGAAGTGCCCTGGGCTCTCTGGAGTAAATGCTTGCCAAACTCTTTTCTCTGATCTTGATAGCCATCTCCCGGATTGGAACTAGAACTGTCACTCTGTATAAATTCAGAGTTATTATTATGATGATGATTATTATTATTAACACCTTGAAGACCAAGCCCATTTTGGCCTAGAGGACCAGGCCAATTTTCATTTTTGCACTTTAGTTTTTTCCTCCTCCCCTTCTAAAAACGCTTTCAATTTTGCACCTATAAACACATATAAGTGCTTGTTTTTTGCATCACCAATCGTACTTTGTAATGACATCACTTATGTTATAACATAATCTGGAGCAAAACAAAAAAATGCATATTTGTGGGGTGAAAAAAAAAGAAATTTTGTAACTTTTGGGTAAAAATGACACCTTATCTATATTCTGTAGGTCCGAACGATATCCAAATTTTAATTTTTATTATTTTATTTCAAAAATGGGAAAGGGGTGGGGCATCAAACTTTTATTAGGAAGGGGTTAATTCACTTTTATTAACTTTTTTAACACTTTTTTTTTTAGCCCCCATAGGGGGCTATAAAATGCAATCCTTTGATTGCATATACTGATCAATGCTATGCCATAGCATAGATTGATCAGTATTATCAGTGCTCTGCTGCTTCAGCTTGCTTCAGCTTCCTGGATGAGCAGAGCACCGATCGGACAGCGAGGAAGCAGATAAGGGTCCTCCTGCCGTCCTCTCAGCTGATCAGGACATCGTGCTTTCACCGTGATGGTCCTGATAAGCTCCACTGAGCTGCCGCGATAATTTTACTTTAGTTTTAAATGTCGCAATCAACTTTGATCGTGGCATCTAAAGGGTTAGTGCCGGGCATTGGCCCAATTGGCGGTGCCCGTCATTGACCCTGGCTGCTGATAGCAGTCGGGACCCACCGGGTTTGAAGTGTCAGCACGCTTGAAACCCCAGCAAGGGGACCAGGGCGTACATGTACACCCTTGGTCCTCAAGTACCGGGATGCAAGGTTGTACCTATAATCATAATAATCATAATTATTAAAGTCTTTTTAAGCTCCAGTAAAGCAGGAATCTTGTGACTTGTTTGGTGTGTTTAGATCAGTTGTAAAGTATGAGAAAAAAACAAATATTATCCTCCCTTAAAAAACATGGACCAACCTTACAGGAAAATGAACCCTAGATTGTTTTCTTTATAAGAAGACAGCAGGGACCCGAGCACAGGCAGATATTTTACATGAATGAAATTAACAAGTCTACAAGGAATGGTATCTAATAAATGTATGAGCTCCTGACAGACACACTTGTCATGTTCACATTTTCTTTCCACAAGGTCAGGTTTGCTTGTCACTTATGACATGGAGCAGTAGTAACTTGTCAACACATTATATTGGCTTGAGTTAAATCATCCATAACTAGGAACACATGATGTCACTTGTGAACCTGTGCTGTGACTTACATCTCAGTGACCAAAGCTTTGTGGTTATTTGGCTTGTAAGGGGTCATGACCTTCTGAAAAATTGCAGACCCTTTATGGTGCAATAATATATTAATTTTCCTTTCTAACATAGAGGCCCAGAAGCTGAATGGTTGCAGTCACTAAACATTTGTTGGTTTCTTTTACACTTGTTGGGTAAATACTATTACATTGAGGAACAAAAATCTTTAACAGTGTGCTGTATCTTCCATGTAACATTTATTACTAGTGTCTTCTTATGTAGTAAAGGGATCTCTACTGCCACCTCAGTATTACTCAGGGGTGTATGTAAGGGGGTAGCTTTGGCAGCCCCCTTCAGCACAACCAGATGATGTCTTTGCACTTGCCTACACCTGTACACTGACAAAGCCGCCACAGCTCAAAAGTGGACTGCACTGTTCATTGAGGGAATGGGTTTAGGTAAGTATTATTTTTGCAGGGACACTTTCTCTCAAGGCACTAAGAAGGTACACACTGGCCCTCATTTACTATTCTAATCCTGACTTGTTTTGTCAGGGTTTTTTTGGCGCATCTTTGTCTGCGACATGTCGCAGACATCGTGCGCCAGTCTGCGACACGATGCGACATTTTTTCCCGACGGACACGATGTGGATTCTCCCAAACCCGAAAAAGGGGCGTAACCCGACATTTCTGAGCTTTCCCACGTATTTATGAAGGTTTCCAACCCGAATTTGTTGAATTGTTGTGGATTTTTTCCCGACAACTCAGATGAGTTGGAAACCAAAACCAACAAAACCCACGTGCGACAAACAGGATGCGACATAATAATAAATACCAGGGGAAAAAAGCAGTCGGGTAAGAAAGCAAGATAGACTTACAACCCGATTTTCTAAGTAAATGAGGGCCACTGTGTTTTATGCACTAAGTGAGCACATTATTTGTGGGGGACACTACAGGAGTGCTTGCTGTGTATTGAGGTACTAATGGGAGTACTTACTGTGTGTTGGAGTGCTACTGGGTCATCCACAGGGTGTGGGCACACTGCAGGGGTACTTCCTGTGTTCGGGAGAACTTACTTTGTTCAGGGGCATTAGAAAGCGCTTTTTGTGTGAGGCACTTTGAGAGCATTGTTTTTATGGGAAGGTACAGGAAGGGTACTATTACTGTGTGGGGGCACAGAAGGGGCCATTTTACTGTGCTAATATTACTTCAGAACACTATTTCTGTGAGTGGAATCGAGAGTTATTAGGGGCACTATTACCATCTTGGGCTCAATTTTATTGGGGGAGATAGTTATGAGGGCACTGGGGCAGCAGCTTGTACAGCAGAATTAATAGTTTATGTAGAGGGTGGGGAACAGTTGGTGAAGTTAGAGCCAAAGACATCTGCATTGGAAACTCTGCATACACAAGTTAAGCCTGGGAGAGGTCATCATGGCGGTCCGGGCCGGAAAGTGACTATGTCACCTGAATATAATCACTTCTATGATTTAAAGAGCATCTGTGTATTGTTGATATCTACCACTATATGGACATTGTATGGGATGATAGCTGTCTTAGTATAGTGTGACTTACTTAGTAACAATACCGTTATAATATGTGATCACGGGGAGGTGGTATTATTTAGTAGCAGTATGGTGGTACTATCTAGTCACTATGTGATAGTAAAATGTGTCCCCAGTCTGGTTGCATTTTATTTAAAAAAATGTTTTTACCCCCCCCCCACACACACACACACACACACACAATACAACTTAATAATCCTCATCTTTTTATAAAAACATAGAAAAGTGATGAACAATATAATGAAGATCGGAAAGGTTAGATATTCACAAAGAGAAATATTGATTTCAGTTTCTAGAATTTCAGGTGAGGTGACTGCACAAAGTGCCAGCAAACATTAAACAATATTCATCATTGTGATGATTTTGCCAAAGGCAGTATTGGCTTATGTAACTCATCTGTCAGTGACTATTTATTTATATGTTGTTCGGACCAGTTGTGTAATTACTGATACTGTCATGGGGTTTTATTAAAAAGTCAACAACAGAATAGATAAAGACTTTTTGAGAAAAAAACAAAAAAAAAAAACACCATCTGGACCAGATTACCTGTGATAAATATTCACTATGTAAAATACATTAAAGGAGATGTCAGGAGCAGACTTTTCTAGTCCATCCTGCCCGGGCTGCAAAAAAAGACAAAACAAACTTTCACTTACCTTCCTACGATCAGTCGGCCGGGCTGTTTACTTCCTACTTCTCTTAGCCCTGTACGTCACACGGTGCTTCAGCTTATCACTGGCCAAGGCGGGACATCGCTGTGGCTGGTGATAGACTGAAGCGCCGTGTGACGTACCGGGCTAAGGGAGATAGTAAGTAGACAGCCCGGCCGAACGATCAGCTGTTGCGGAGCTCCGGGGGAACATATGGAGGTAAGTGAAAGTTTGTTTTGTCTTTTTTTGCAGCCCGGGCAGGATGGAATAGAAAAAGTCTGCGCCGGACATCTCCTTTAAGTATAGTGGCTATTTTATTTAAGAAAATAACTCCCAAAGAAGACTGCATTCCACATTGCAATTTTTTGTGGTCCTCAAGAGATTTCACTGTATGTATGGTCCCTGCTGTACCTGCAATAAGTCTCCAGTTTCATATGGAGTCATACAAGGCATTCTGTTTGGATTACATATTATGGAAATGTTCTATAGTATTAAACCAAACTATTTTCTTTTAAATGCAATAGGAGAAAGTCTTGAGTTACAAGAATATCTGAGATGCAACCCAGGCAGTAAAGTATTAAAGGGGTATTCTGCGCATAGACATCTCATCTCCTATCCATCATGCCCACATGAATGGAGGGGGCGTGGCATGATGCCACAAGGAGCGTGGCATGACGTCATGTCTACAGTCCCAGAAACCAACGTTTCCGAGACTGGAGCAGCACCCGGCACTATCCTTTGGATAGTGGATAAGATGTCTATGGGCGGAATACCCCTTTTTAAAGAGAAACTGTAACCCTGATCACCCAGACTAAACCCAATACACTGGTTTATAGTGTGGGTGACCAGGAGTCCAAAGATGGGTCACTTACTAAAGTCTGTGTTTTTCTTGTGACATGGGTTCCAGAAGATCTCTTGCTATATTCACTTAAGTGCATGCAGGAGACAGGGCTCCACCAGCTGGCTGCCCCTTCGTCTGTCTGTCCTCTTCTACTGCTGGCCCCTCAATTTGCATGATTATCTTCTGCGACTCCACATCCGCTATTAGCAGAGCACTGTCAGCAAACACAGCGACATTACGACATGAGAGCTGTATAGTCCTTTGGCGCATGTGCTCCAGCTACAGAGCGGAGAGCTCATGTGACCGGCAACTCCACATGGAGTGACTCCACTCCACGTGGAGTCACCAAAGATGATTATGCAAATTGAGGGGCCAGCAGTAGAAGAGACCGACAGAGGCAGGGGTGGCCAGCTTGCAGAGCCCTGCCTCCTGTGCACAATTAAGTGAATATAGCTAGAGGTCTTCTGGATCCAATATCACAAGAACCACTAAACCAAATTTAGTAAGTAACCCCTCTTTGGACTCCTGTGTATTGGGTTTAGTGTGGGTGATCAGGGTGACAGTTTTCCTTTAAAAAAACAAATAACACAAAAACAAATAAAAACATAATAAACATGTCATGCCAACTGAAATAATAAACTTGAAGGACACACCATCTCAAAGTGGAGTACATCAGTACAACAATAAATTATTTCTGAGATCAGGATAATGAGCGGAAGATAACCAGAGCTCCCACACCTTCTGAAATCTGTCAACCCCATGAAAACCTTCTTTACTAAACATAATGCTTGCAGTGCACCATATGGAAGCACATGGAATGCCCACAACTCAGTAGTTGTAGAATCTTAAATGAGTTGTAGCTTTGGTCAATCCATTATTGTTAGAAGGTTTGTTGATAAACTGTTGTCCATGCTGGAAGCCTTAAAGGGGTACTCCGCTACCCCAGACGTCACAGCGGGTCGGGATGTCATGGCTACACCCCTCGTTATGCCACGCCCCCTCAATGCAAGTCTATGTCACGGCCACACCCCTTGTTATGTCACGCCACGTCCCCTCAATGCGAGGGGGCGTGGCCGTGACATCACGACCCCCGCCACCCGCACCCAGTGTTCTAAACAAACATTTGGTGCTGTACATAGATCGTGGGGGTCCCAGCTGTGGGACCCCTGCGATCAGACATCTTATTCCCTTTCCTTTGGATAGGGGATAACATGTCTAGGTGTTGTGTACCCCTTTAATGTTCATCTGCGGAGGAACCCAGTAGTAAGCATCCAACTTCTCTTCAGTGCCACCTCTGGAAAAATAAGGTATTACACAGTAATAGACAGATATGCCAGGTCCTTCCCATGTGCTTTGTAGCTGCCAAAAGTTTAAAAACATTTGATGTAAAAAGAGATCAACGAATAAAGAAAATCTTTTTTTTGGATTAAACCCTAATTTTGATGAATTGCTCCAAAACAGCAATGTGTGTATGAAGCCAAGGTGTTTATTTTCACCATCCAAAGTAGCTAAATGGTAAATGAATCTGATAAAGTGATAGCTGGTTCACATACACACGTGACTGCTCAGTAAGATCCAGTGTCTCATCCATAAACTACGTCTTCCTTTCTGTATTTCAAGCTCTCTTTGTTGAAGTGCACTATCCATGTAAGAAAGTAAACTGAACGACATATTTTAAAGGCAATACTTAGGGGATTAAAATGCATTCTATTGTGTATTACTTTGCATAATGCTTTGGTTATTACTAATTTGTTTATTCGCGCGATGTGGTTCAGTGGAGTTGGGAGGTGCAAGCGGAAAAAGAATCAAAAACACTTTACGTAATCATTTTAATTTTAGAAAAGGTCAAACTAATTCCCAAGAGAAGACATTCTGCGCATGTTTTTTCTTTTAACAAGTAATTAAATATAAAAGAGAGGTCACTTCTAGCACTACTGAATGTAAGTACAGAAAACAAGAGATCAATAAGAGAATGCAGCCTTGAAGGAGGTAAAGTGTTGGTTAACCGCGAAAAAAACAAGGACACCAGAAATAGAAACAGTCCGGGAAATAAATAACAAACCTACAAGCACTAAGAGCAGGTCATACAGAAGATGTCATAGAACAAAGCAAAGGTCTTCAAAGTCTTGCCAAGTCTTGGGGAGGTCTTAGTGATGAGTTGGTTGTTGTCCCTGAGTATTTCATTTTCCCTCTTGTGAATGTCACAGAAACATGTCAACATTTTTATTGGTCAGGGTTTTAGTGCTGAGACCCCCACTGAACAGAAGAATGAGCAGAGATAAGTGCACCACTTGTTTTACTCCCCAGCTCTCAGTGATATTTGTCCCTCTGCTTAAAGGGGTACTCTGCCCCTAGACATCTTATCCCCTATCCAAAGGGTCAGGAACTGTCCAGAGCAGGAGAGGTTTGCTATGGGGATTTGCTCCTACTCTGGACAGTTCCTGACATGGACAGAGGTGTCAGCAGACAGCACTCTGGTCAGACAGAAAATTAATTCAAAAAGAAAAGAACTTCCTGCCGAGCATACAGCAGCTGAGAAGTACTGGAAGGATTAAAGGAAAACTGTCATATGTTTTGTTCCGCACTATCCATGGGTACCTGTGGATAGTGCGGGAGACGCTGAACATTTTGAGTCCAACCTTGCCCGGACCCGCTGCGCCGTTCGCCCGTTATAGCTGGTTTCGGTATATTCAAATTAGCTGCTAACTGGCACGGGCGGGGTTACTGCCTTCAACTGGCACTGTGATGTAACCGCCGCCCGGCCCGCAGCACCGCTGGCTAATGAATATTCATACGTTGTCTTACACTCTCTGTCTCATCTCGGCCGAGTCCTGGACGATACTGCGCTTGCACCGTTACTCCAGCGCTGCTCCGGAAAAATGAAGCAATGCTGAAGACCGCTTCTGGGTATAGTAGGAAATCCTGCGCATGTGCAGTATCGTCCAGGACTCAGCTGAGATGAGACAGAGTGTAAGACAACGTATGAATATTCATTAGCCAGCGGTGCTGCGGGCCGGGCGGCGGTTACGTCACAGTGCCAGTTGAAGGCAGTAACCCCACCCGTGCCAGTTAGCAGCTAATTTGAATATAACGAAAACCAGCTATAACAGGCGAACAGCGCAGCGGATCCAGGGCAATGTAGGACTCAAAATGTTCAGCGTCTCCCGCACTATCCACAGGTACCTGTGGATAGCGCGGGACAAAAGATATGACAGTTTTCCTTTAAGATTTTTAAATAGATGTAATTTACAAATCTGTTTAACTTTCTGGCACCAGTTTATTTGAAAAAAATTGTTTTCCACCGGAGTACCCCTGCTGCTACAAAGATAACCAAGATTGGTATTTGTTTGCTCGGCCTTCCCAAGATTCAATCAATTGGTCCCCCAGACCTCCAAAACGATTGCTGGAACACAACCTTAACACAGGATGAGTATAGAGAGGAGTATTGCTAGGAACGCTCATTCAGCAGAAAATAAAACAAGTGCTTAGTGGGATGGGGATGTGGCCTTCCACAACCCGAGAACATTTTCTTTAATTTATATAAGAAGTGGGTCTAAATTCTGGGCAAATCAATTCCATCTCACAGCTGGCATAGATTTCTGAGTATGGCACATAAACAGAATTGCCAATCATATCCTTCATAGACTTTATTGTATCCATAACATGGGGCAGTTAAAGGGGGTATTCCATCTTAGACTCCATCTTTTCCCAATCCACAGGATTTTGTGGGGGAGGGGGGCACCTGAGTGTCACCTTGGTATGGAGCAGCGAGTCACACATGCACACAGCTGCTCCATTCATTGTCTATGTAGCTGCCGAGTCCCGTACTCTCTTCTATTTCTACCAGCTCCATAGACAGTAAATAAAGCAGAGCATGTGAAGCTCACCACTCTATTCTGAGGCAAGACTTGGGTGCCCGTTCTCAAGATTGCAGGGGTCCCAACTATGGATAGGAGATAAGAGTTATTAGTTGGTATCAGACAATTTTGCTAAATGTCACTAGGGTGGAGGAGAGGTTTATTGGAGATCTTGGATGAATTGTACTGTAAAAACTCATTTACTTACACAGGGAATGTACTTTCTACACAAGTATATTCACGTATAGTTAATAAGGTATCTATATTTCGTATGATGAACAATCAAACCATTCAGCTTGTTGATCTACCGCTTTATGTGATGGTACACGGTGGCTCCAGCACTCTGTGTCTAAGCATGATATCATTGTTATTGTTTGTTGGGTGTGGGTTTATCCTTATGCTTAAGGATAGGGAGGAAGGGTTATGTGGGTGGGGGAGGATTTGGGTGGATTTGTCTGTATAAACAAAAAAAAAATGATCTAATAAAAACTTGGGCAATAAAATATTGATTTAAAAAATGCCTTTTTCATAGTACAGCCATATATGTGTGAATTGTGTATTGTATGACATTGCATGATGATTTGTAATGTATCACCGTCTCTTAGTGCTATGTGTATCCAAGTGCTTCATAACATACATTCTACTCATACCCAAGCAAAATGTGTCCTGCAGGATTTTCCAGAATAACTTATATATTTTTTGCACTTTGTATTTTTATTTTTAAAACTATTTATTTACATATTATCTATTTCACTCAGCATGGGCTCATTGTATCAGGGGGCACACGATATGTTCTCAGCATGTCGCTGTTTACAGATCTCTCCCCCCATTAGAGTCACCAGTGTTCTGCGTATAGGAACATGCATAGATCATGTCTGCTCAGCAGCCCCTGCCTCCCTTCTGTCCTGGGAATTCCCTTTATGTAATTATTGACATCACTGGTTTTTATAACCACCAAAATGCAGAAAGCAATTGCTTCAGCTCTCTGAGCACAATGCTCAATATGTGAGTGTAACAGGATGATCCAGCTTATGGTACCTTGTGCGTCAGTATCATCAAACATGAGGAACGTGAATTAATGCGCTGACGGAACAAGGACTGCTCCGAGAGGATGTGTAAATGTGACGGATGAAAAAGATGCCAGGATAGCCAAACACTTTCATAGCACTTGAGGGGCGCTTTATTTGATCACTGTAGATCTGCCTGTTAATACCAATAGAATATCAGCTAATAATGTGGCCACAACTAGAAAAGAGTAAACCAGCTCCCAGCTTCCTAAATTCCACCAAAGGTATGCTGAAAATAAAGATGAAAGATTACTCTTATCAAGATGCCAAACTTAATTTTTTTTGCATACAATGATACAGAGATGGTCAAGAGGTTGTTCTTATTCAGGCCAAACGTCAATATGTGATCTGATTTACATGATGTAAACTCCAGTGAACAAAGAATGGAGCCAAAAACAAAAACATCCATGATCCACCAGTTATGTGGGTGGACATATGACATACCTCAGTGAAAGTGGATGTAATGTCCGTTTATTTGTTTTTGTATTTTTCTGTTTAGGTGTGCATTCACACACTAGTTTGTTCAGAGGAGTTTGCTATTCCACCTGGATAAGGAATAGTTAATGCTCTGAGAGAATGAGAAATTGGGTGGAGTTATTTACCCAGAGTTCTCCTGCATTCTGGTGCCGGTTATTGAGTGCAATACTACTATGTCTGTATGTGCTATATTCTGACTATCTCTGCTTGAGCATTCACCTTGTATTTATCTTGTCATTTTATCTGGGTTTTTAGCCATGGTTATAGAGCATGCTCCTTGTATTTTTGTCTGTGTTACATTAGTCGGTTTTAGGATTATGTTTGTTTGTTCTGCTCTGTCTGTGTTCACATTATGTCCGAGTCTTGCTTGTTACCTGTGCACTGTATGTTATATTCCTGTTCTGGAGTCTATTCAGACTCATCCAGTTCTAGTCTAGTGTTTCATGGACTATATTTCTGTTTCCTACTGGGTCAGCATTTTGTCCACACGGTGGAGTTTGTTCGCTGGCCTGTAGCCTATTTGGCTTTATTATTAATGGCTACTCCTATAGTGGAGTGGGGAGTCCAGTTTTTATGTTCTGTGTCCCAGTGTGAACAGTGTCCTATATTTATATCCTGTTTGGTTGATGTAATCTTTGTCCTTTGTACCTGCTTGTGATAGTTCTTAGTAACTTACCTGTTCAGTTTAGTGTTTTGGCTCACAGTTCTTCTGTTTATTCCCATCATCTCCTGGATTCTGCTGTATACTCATATCATGCCTTGTTCATTTTATCATGTCTGCCATTTATCTGATATTCGGTTTATGAACTGTTTGTTAATTCACTATATTCTGCTCTATTTGTGAGTTTATATTCTGCCCTGTTAGTATTTGTATTCTGTCTGGTATATCTGGTTGTCTATTAGTTTTCTGTTTCTGTTCTGGTCTGTGACCGACTATGTATATGTGTTTTTACGCCACTGCACTTTAGCGCAGGAAGGGACCGGCGCCCAGTTGTCGATCCACCGTTTAGGATGGATGGGCAAATAGGCAGTGAGAAATCTTTTTTGGTCAGTTTAGGGCTCACTCCCTGTCCCCTGGTCAGTCCGTGACAGTGGATAGTGATAAATGGGCAGAATGTTTTAAGGGTGGGTGGGTTTTTGTGGGGGGGGGGGGGGGAGGAGTAAATCAAATACAGGCTCATTCACAGGACTCTATTACAGCAGGACCTTCTACTGTGCCTCCATATGCTTACAACTTTACATGGAGGCATACAGTGGTTTTCTTTATGTTGGAATCCATAGTTGTATTACTTCTAGGGGAGAATGTATCCACCAAGGACTGTATGGCTCTAAGTTAAAGGATCCATGCAAACTTGTAATACAGATGCATGTCCATATCATTTGTTACAATGCCATCATGCAGAACATCTCAGGACAACCAATTTTGAATGAAAGTAGCAGAAGGCCTCTTAAGATTCCACTCCTGTCAGCTAAGAACAGTACTTGAGGTTGAAATAACACTTTATTTTTTTAAATAGAAAGTTAAAGGTTAGAAGGTTGAAAATGTGTTAAAAATGCAATTTTGTGATGCACCATGAAAGTCTGAATTTGGCAAAAATCATGTCTACCCATTGATCCAAGCTCCTGTCAACAATTCATACCATTGTTATATGTGTAATGGTACAATAACCACCAGCAGCATTACATATGTCATGTATGTATCTCAGGCTTGTGGCCTGTTCGGTAACCTAATCTTAATACTATAGAACAGTTGAATGTGGTGGAACTGGAGGGTCCCAGTAGGAATATGTAGTATATCTATGTCTACAAGTCAACAATAGAAATGGATGGGATTGAACGTGTTTAGCAACACCCCAGCATCAAATTGAAGACTAGAGAAGATTTAGATCCCTTTCTCCTCTGTGTCTGTTATTCGGGCTCATGACTATATGAGGATTGGTGTTTTTTTGCAATGCTAGTCATAACACAGGGTATCGCTTGTGCCTATAGTGTTCCATGAAACCATAGCCGAAGTTCAGGTGGGGATGCTTAAAGGGGTTATCCAGGATTTTTTTTTTAAATATATCAACTAGCTCCAGAAAGTTAAACAGATTTGTAAATTACTTCTATTAAAAAATCTTAATCCTTTCAGTACTTATAAGCTGTTGAAGTTGAGTTGTTCTTTTCTGTCTAATTGCTCTCTGATGACACCTGTCTCGGGTACTGTTCAGAGTAGAAGCAAATCCCCATAGAAAACCTCTTCTACCCTGTGCAATTCTTGAGACAAGCAGAGATGTCAGCAGAGAGCACTGTTGCCAGACAGAAAAGAACAACTCAACTTCAGCAGCTGATAATTATTGGAAGGATTAAGATTTTTTAATAGAAGTAATTTATAAATCTGTTTAACTTCTGGAGCCAGTTAATATAAACAAAAAAGTTTTTTCCTGGAATACCCCTTCAACCTTAGTCCTTAAGGACGCAGGACGTATCCATACGCCCGTGGGAAATCCGGTCCCCACCGCTAGCCGGTTGGGGACCGGAGCCGGATGCCTGTTGAAATCGTTCAGCAGGCATCTCAGCATATCGCCCAGGGGGGTCATCATGTCCACCCATGTCCACAATCGCAGAACATCGCTGATCAATTCAGATCAGCGATGTGCTGCGATTCCGTTCCCCGCCGCTCGCGGGGCGGGGATCGGAGCCGGATGTCTGCTGATTTCATTCAGCAGACATCACGGCAGTGTGCTGGAGGACCTCCTATACCGGCGATAGCTGCAGGACGCCGTTAAGTATTAACCAGCGTTCTGCAGCGGTTCTGGGTCATCAGGGTCACGTGTGACCCGGTGACCCGGATAAAGATGATGAATGGTGGTGTAGTATGCACCACCAATCATCATCCGTACTGTACTGGGGGCTGCCACCCCCCAAAGTGGCCACACCAATCACAGTGTAAAGGGAGGGGATGGTGGGGGCTAGGAGCATGTTGCTCCATTCTGCCCGTCATTCCACAGAGATCTGGCGAGCAGGACAGAGCCCCGTGCTGCCAACATCCCCTCACTGTAAAAAAAAGTGCCCCTTGCCTCCTTTAAATTTTTTTTTCGATGTACATCAGTGAGTGTCCGGGGGTCCGTAGCACCTTTAGCTGCGTGACCTCGGCCCTGCTGGGTCGCTGCGGTCTGCCGCCAGCCTTTTTTTTTGGCACAGATCTTTTTTTTCTTCCCCTAAGCGTGTGTGCGGACCCTCTTAGTTATAAAAGAGCGGTCCGCCACCGTTTGTTAAAGCCCACCCGCCGCTGATCAGTCCCGTAGTACTGATCAGCGTATTTTTTTGTGGTGCTGTCGCTTTTTTTTCCGCGTTTTCTAGCGTTTTTTTGCACCCATAGGCGGTCTGTGCCACCAGTAGCAGGCGTGTACTGTGTGGACGGACCGTACCTGTGTGTGCAGCCTGTCCCACCGCTGTCAGTGATTTATCACTGATCAGCCTTTTTTGGGGTTCAGGTGGGTGCATTTTTTCGGGGTTAAGCGGTTTTTTATTTTATTTTTAGAGTTTTTTGTGTGGGGGTCTGTGTACAAGCCCCCTGCAGCCACAAGCGCTAATCAGTGCGCACACCACTGATTAGATAAAAGCTTTTTTTGGCGCAGGGCTTTTTTGCGCTAGAAGTCCCTTTTTTTTTTAAAGTCCCCTTTTTATTTATTTTTTTCTGTTAGGGCGGGTTAGTTTAGTTAGGCTAGGTTAGGGAGGGTTAGGGCGGTTTAGGGAGGTAGTCTCGCACCACACCACACACAGCACACACACCAATATAGTTTCCCCCCCCCCCCCCACACACACACCCATCCCCATTAGAGTAGGGAAATGGCCCGCAGAGCGTTTTCGGCGGAGGAGGCATATGCCCTAATTGCCTCAGAGGACGATGAAAATCCCACCTTCCTTATTTCATCGTCCTCATCATCTAGTTCTGATGATGAGCCACCAAGGCGGCAAACTCGCCGCCGTGCGGCGCCGCAAACCTCCTCTGTCCTTGACCCTGTGCCCTATGCTAGTATGAGTCCCCCTGGCGCTCATACTAGGGAAGCCCCCCTGCCAAGGTCACTGGTACCTCGTACCGGAGAACTTGTCTGGGCTGAGCCAGCGGACCACGAGCCCATGCTTCCTGAGTTTGTTGGCGACTCAGGAATCAAGATTAACATCGCCGGGTTCACTGAAAAGGACTTTTTTGCTCATTTTTTCAGTAACGACTTTGTTAATCTAATGGTTACACAGACGAATCTGTATGCCCAACAGTTCGTCACCGCTAACCCGGGCTCACTTTTAGCTAGACCCGGCGGCTTGACTCCAGTCAATGCAGCCAAAATGAGGACCTTTTGGGGCCTTGTGCTGCATATGGGTCTAGTTAAAAAACCCAGTGTCAGGCAATATTGGAGTGGGGACATCCAGTACCAGACCCCGCTCTACAATATGGCCATGACACGTCCCCAGTTCGAGGCCATTCGGAGATGTTTGCATTATGCTGATAATGCGGCATGTCCCCCCCAAACTGATCCCGCGTATGACCGCCTGTATAAAATCAGGCCGGTCATCAATCACTTCGGGGCCAGATTTTGGGAGGCCTATGTCCTGGGGCGGGAGGTCTCTATTGATGAGTCGCTCATCAGCTTCAAGGGGAGACTCAACTTCTGGCAATACATCCCGACCAAGCGAGCGCGGTATGGCATGAAGATGTATAAACTTTGCGAGAGTACCTCCGGGTACACTTGCAAGTTTATAGTAAATGAGGGACGAGATTCCCGTTTTGAACCCCCAGAATGTCCCCCACTCTGGGTGTTAGCTGGAAAATTTGGGGCCTTTTGCACCCATTGCTAGATAAAGGTTACCACCTTTACGTGGATAACTTTTATACCAGTATCCCTCTCTTTTCATCCCTCTCCACCAGATCCACGGTCGCTTGTGGGACAGTCCGGAAGAATCAACGAGGCATTCCTTCCTATCCCCTGCAGACTCCTATCCCCCAGGGTGAGTCCTGTGCCTTTTCCCATGAGAACCTGTTGTTGGTCCGGAATAAGGACAAGAGGGATGTCCTTATGCTCACCACTATTCATGGGAACGGCAGCACCCCTGTCCCTGTGCGAGGTACCGTGGGACCGGTCCTCAAGCCTAATTGTATCTGGATTACAATCGATATATGGGGGGAGTTGATCTTTCTGATCAAGTCCTCAAGCCATATAATGCCATGCAGAAAACACGCGTATGGTACAAAAAAGTTGCGGTCTACATGGTACAGGTTGCCATGTACAACTCTTTTGTACTATACAAGTACGCTGGCAACACAGGGACATACCTGCAGTTCCAAGAGGAAGTTCTAAAGGCCCTCATCTTTGGTGACCACCAAAGAGCGGGTCAGAGCACCTCTGGAATTGTGGGCCCCTTGATCATCCCTGGCCAACACTTTCCAGGTGTGATCCCCCACACTGGAAAGAAGGGACGATCTCAGAAGAAATGCAGAGTGTGTCACAAGAGGGGGATTCAGAAGGACACCACCTATCAGTGTGACACTTGCCCAGATAATCCGGGCCTCTGCATAGGCTGCTTCAGGGAGTATCACACTTCCATGCAGTTCAAAATTTTCCATCCTTTGCCCTAATTTTCATTCCCCAAAATTTGACTCCAATGTACCAGTCCAGGGTACATTGTCTTCCAAATTTTATATCAAACCCCCCCCCCCCCTCCCCAAAAAAAAATAAAAATTTTTTTCCCAATACCCCCAATATCTTTTTGGGTAATGGAGGTTTGCAGTTGCCTCAAATGCTCAACGCTCTCTCCCCACCTGAGCGGGTTGCGCATTTGAGGTAACAGAATAGGAACGGCCCCACACATCCCCTTCCCAGAATGATAATTCAGAGTATAGGGTTTGGGGCAGGCATCATTTTTACTTTTGGCTGTACTCTGGGTCATCATTCTGGGAAAATAATTGGCATATCAGTACTAAAATTGCAATTTTCTTTCCCCCCCATAGTACACTTCATCCATTCCTGGAAAATAAATGAAGGGAACACCCGTCTGTTCCAAATCTCCACTTCACCCTATACACCTTCCCTAGGGGGTGTAGTTTGTAATAGGTTCACATGTGGGTGTTCCTTTCTTGGATTTTCCTCTGAATGTATGTATCTGCCTCAAATGCGAAGAGTTCTCGCTGAGCTCTGTCGTATTTCCAGGCGACAATTCGGAGTCACATGTTAGTTGTTCCCAGAAAAATGAAGCAAAGCATAGGTTGAAAATTGCAATTTTCAAAAGCTACTATTCATCCATTCCTGGAAAATAAATCTGTAGATAAGCAATTTGACCATGTAGTAGGAGATGTCGGCACTGGATAGAGGAACCAGGAGGAGTGCAGCATGAAATCAAGTTGGGTTTATTAGATGCAACGCGTTTCGCTGCGCATGCGCAGCTTCATCAGGCATTGCAAGGTTGGGTTCACAGGAGGTATAAATACCTCCAAGTGTTAACCCTTTATGTTACATGAAATTATACATATCAAAAAGGTATAACAATCAGAATATATAAACACCACATAAGATACATATCACTATTCATATCATATGTTTAAACAACAATTAAAACATTATAACATTAGTATTGTAAATAAAATGTCACATCATTGTATATGTACATAGAAATAGTTCATAGGGGGTTAATATCCTCCAGGTACACCAGCCGGAGACCTCGTCAATCAATTTCAGAAACCTGGATCTCAAGGCGAGGTTACGGAGTGTGAATGGTGAGCTTAGAAAAAGGCAATAGAAAAACAATAAAAATCTTTTATATACACAAATTTGTGGATTATAGAACTGGAATATACAAGTCCGTCAAGTCAGATCCACAACATGCCGCCCCCACAGGAGTTTCCAAACCACCGTCCGAAGGCACGTGGATTATGGAACCCCACATGGTGAGAAGGCAGTGTGTGAATACCGGCCGATGAACCAATAAATCCTAAAATTATCTACAGACACGCCTCACACCGAGACGATCTTGGTAGGGAAGGGAAAAGGGGAAGGAGGGGCCGTGAACACAAGGCACAGATGGTAATACCGTAGCGTGTGTATATAGAGTGACTAAATTTATATAGAAAAAACTTTTTTTTTTTTTTTTTTATGTACATATACAATATTTGTTGTACAGATAACTTCATAGATTACAAAAAAGTAGAAAAAGAAATAAGTGCATATAATGTGGACAAGCACCGATGGAACAAATTAGTTTTTATCCTACCTAACTGTCTCTATACATTCATTAAATCCGTAAGGGGTTAAAGTTTGAAGTTTGTGGATCCAAAAGGATTCCCTATTGATTCGTTTTTGATATCTATTGGGTGTATTGGGTAAAATAGATACTAAAATGATTAATTTTAATGATTCTGTATTTTTATTGTGTACAGTGAGAAAATGACGTGACAAGCTATGAAGTAGGAATCCATGACTAATTTCCATCGGTGCTTATTCATTCTGGCCCGATCAGTTTGAATTGTACGACCAACATATTGCATATTGCAACCACAAGAAATTAGGTAAATTGCATGATCTGTGTCGCAACTAAGACAACCCTTTATTTTAAAAATAGATTGTGTCTGGTAGGATGAAAAAGACATCAGTTTTGTTAATCCAGTGGCAACATAAACATCGGTTCTTATTGCATGGAGAGCATTCAGATTTCTGTATAGTGGTATTTTTAATAAAACCCTCTTCTCTAAATCTAGGGGCTAAGAGGTTACTTAGATTTTTGGAACGTCTATATGTTACATTTGGAGTTTTAGGAACTAGTTGTTTTAGGATAGGATCACTTCTTATTATTAGCCAATTTTTTTTAATGTTAGAGGCTTCTGAGTTGTAATTTGTAATGAAGTTGAATTTAAACTGGTTATTTATTTTTTGGTCATGGTGTGTTTCAGGTTCTGATTTAGTTTTGGGGACAACTATTTGTTTTTTGGTTTTTACCCTAGAATATGCTTTAGAGAGTAGAGAGTTCGGATATCCTTTCTGTTTAAATCGAGTTTTTAGGATTTTAGTTTGAATTTCAAAATCCTCATTAGAGGTGCAATTTCTACGAACTCGTAGATATTGCCCATAAGGCACTCCTCTTAGCCAGCTAGGGTAATGGGCACTGTCGAATTGTAGAAAACTATTCACATCGACAGATTTGAAGTAGGTTTTAGTATTTAGTGAACCATTAGATGTCTTAGAGATATCAAGATCTAAAAATTGAGTAGAAAAATTAGAAAAATGCATAGTGAATTGGAGACCCCAAGTATTGGAGTTCAATTCTTCTACATATGACACAGCTTCTTGTTGGGACCCTGACCACAGAATGAATAAATTGTCAATAAAACGACGGAAAAAAAAAGACAAACTTAAAATACAGGGACTGTGCCATAACTAGGGACTCGAAACGCCCCATGAACAAATTTGCATAACTAGGGGCGAATCGAGTCCCCATGGCACAGCCCCTGTTCTGACGATAGATGACTTTATTAAAATCAAATACATGATTAGTAAGTATGAATTTCATAGACTCTATTAGGAAGTCTGCCTGATGTTTATTCAAGTTTGAATCACTATATAAAAATGTTCCTACTGCTGGAACACCAAGAGCAGTGGAGATATTAGAGTAGAGGGAGCATACGTCCAGTGTCAAGAAACTAAACGTGGGGGGTAAGGATAAATTATGAAATTCCTGGATTAGTTGCGCTGAGTCCCTCAAATAGGAGGGTAGTTTTAATACATATGGTTGTAAAAATAAATCAATGAAGTGAGATAAATTAGCAGTAATAGATCCAATACCTGAAATTATAGGTCTACCTGGAGGTTGAGATAAATCTTTGTGAAGTTTGGGTAAATAATAAAAAGTGGGTAGGGTATAGTTCTTGACACTAAGGAACGCATGCTCCCTCTTATCCAATAAATGTATCTCCGCCGCTCTGTCGATAAGGTTACAATAACTTTTGTAATTCTCTGGAGATGGGTCCTCTGATAATACCATATAATATGTGGTATGTGGAAAATAAATCTAGGAAACACCTGTGCGTTCAAAATGTCCTCTTTACCCCTATACCCATTCCTCAGGGTGGGTACTTTCTGTAATGGTTTCACATGTGGGTGTTTCATTTTTGTATTTTCCTCGGAATGTATGTAACCGTCAGCTACTGATATGCCATAGGCCACAAATACAAACTGACCTCTATGACTTCTGAGCCTTGTTGTGCACCTGCCCAGCACGTTACCCCATATGTGGATGTATTTTCATAGTCAGGGGAAAAAGCCCTCCAAAATTTGTAACCCAATTCCTCATATTACCCTTTGTGAAAATGTTAAAAATTGGGTAACCTCAGCATTTTACTGTAAAAAAAAAATCAAATTTTTCAATTTATGGCCCACTTTTCAAAAAACCTGTGAGGTGTTATTTCCCACTGTACCCCTTGTTACGTTCATTGAGGGGTGCAGTTTCTAAAATGGTGTCACATGTGTTTTTCTTTTTTGCTGTTATTGCACAATGGGGGCTTTATAAATGCACATGACCCCCGACTTCAATTTCAACAAAATTTTCACTCCTTCTATTCTGAGCATTGCAATGCGTCCACAGAGCAATTTACATCCACATATGGGGTATTTTTTTTCTCAGACAAAATTTTTCTACAAATTTTGGGGGCCTTTTGCCCTATTACCCAATGTGAAAATGAAACATTTGGGGTAACGCTATCAATATAGTGCAAAAAAAAATAAAATTTTTCACTTTTACGGCCCACTGTTCAAAAAACCTGTGAGGTCTAGTTTTTTTTTTTTTTTTACATATGCAAAAGTCGTGAAACCCCTGTGGGGTATTAAGGTTCACTTTACCCCTTGTTACATTCCCCAAGGGGTCTAGTTTTCAAAATGCGATGCCATATGTTTTTTTTTTTTGCTGTCCTGGCACCATAGGGGCTTCCTAAATGCAGCATGCCCCCAGAGCAAAATTTGCTTCCAAAAAGCCAAAATGTGACTCCTTCTCTTCAGAGACCTGTAGTGCGCCAGCAGAGCACTTTTCACCCCCATATGAGGTGTTTTCTGAATCGGGAGAAATTGGACTTCAAATTTTGGGGGGTATTTTCTGCTTTAACCCTTTTAAAAATGTCAAATTTTTAGGAAACCAAGCATTTTAGGTAAAACATTTTTTTTACATATGCAAAAGTCGTGAAACCCCTGTGGGGTATTAAGGTTCACTTTACCCCTTGTTTCGTTCACCAAGGGGTCTAGTTTCCAAAATGTGATGCCATGTGTTTTTTTTTTTTGCTGTCCTGGCACCATAGGGGCTTCCTAAATGCGGCATGCCCCCAGAGCAAAATTTTCTTCCAAAACGCCAAATGTGACTACTTCTCTTCTGAGACCTGTAGTGCGTCAGCAGAGCACTTTTAACCCTCATATGGGGTGTTTTCTGAATCGGGAGAAATTGGGTTTCAAATTTTGGCAGGTATTTTCTGCTATTACCTTTTTTTTAAATGTAAATTTTGGGGGAAACTAAGCATTTTAGGAATTTTTTTTTACATATGCAAAAGTCGTGAAACCCCTGTGGGGTATTAAGGTTCACTTTACCCCTTGTTACATTCCCCAAGGGGTCTAGTTTCCAAAATGGTATGCCATGTGTTTTTTTTTTGCTGTCTTGGCACCATAGGGGCTTCCTAAATGCGGCATGCCCCCAGAGCAAAATTTGCTCCCAAAAAGCCAAATGTGACTACTCCTCTTCTGAGACCTGTAGTGTGCCAGCAGAGCACTTTTCACCCTCATATGGGGTGTTTTATGAATCGGGAGAAATTGGGCTTCAAATTTTAGGGGGTATTTTCTGCTATTACCCTTTTTAGAAATGTTACATTTTTGGGAAAACAAGCATTTTAGGTAATTTTTTTTTTTTTTTACGTTTGCAAAAGTCATGAAACACCTGTGGGGTATTAAGGCTCACTTTATGCCATGTTACATTCCCCGAGGGGTCTAGTTTCCAAAATGGTATGCCATGTGTTTTTTTTGCTGTTTTGACACCTTAGGGGCTTCCTAAAGGTAACATGCTTCCCAAAAACCATTTAAGAAAAATGTTCTCTCCAAAATCCCCTTGTCGCTCCTTCCCTTCTGAGCCCCCTACTGTGCCCGCAGAACACTTTACATAGACATATGAGGTATGTGCTTACTCAAGAGAAATTGGGCTACAAATAGAAGTAAAAATTTTCTCCTTTTATCCCTTGAAAAAATTCAAAAATTGGGTCTACAAGAACATGCGAGTGTAAAAAATGAAGATTTTGAATTTTCTCCTTCACTTTGCTGCTATTCCTGTGAAACACCTAAAGGGTTAAAACACTGACTGAATGTAATTTTGAATACTTTGGGGGGTTTAGTTTTTATAATGGGGTCATTTATGAGGTATCTCTAATATGAAGACCCTTCAAATCCACTTCAAAACTGAACTGGTCCCTGAAAAATATCGCGTTTTCAAAATTTTGTGAAAAATTGGAAAATTGCTGCTGAACTTTGAAGCACTCTGGTGTCTTCCAAAAGTAAAAACACATCAATTTTATGATGCAGACATAAAGTAGACATATTGTATATGTGTACCCCCCAAAAAATTATTTTGAACATCCATTTTCCTTACAAGCAGAGAGCTTCAAAGTTAGAAAAATGCTAAATTTTCATTTTTTTTTTATCAAGAAAGGATGCAAGTTACCACAAAATGTTACCACTATGTTAAAGTAGAATATGTCACGAAAAAACTATCTCAGAATCAGAATGATAAGTAAAAGCATCCCAGAGTTATTAATGTTTAACCCCTTAAGGACACAGCCCATTTTCACCTCTAGGACGCAGCCCTTTTTTGCACATCTGACCACTGTCACTTTAAACATTAATAACTCTGGAATGCTTTTATTTATCAATCTGATTCCGAGATTGTTTTTTCGTGACATATTCTACTTTAACATAGTGGTAAATTTTTGTGGTAACTTGCATCCTTTCTTGGTGAAAAATCCCAAAATTTGATGAAAAAATTGAAAATTTTGCATTTTTCTAACTTTGAAGCTCTCTGTTTGTAAGGAAAATGGATATTCCAAATATTATTTTTTTTGGATTCACATATACAATATGTCTACTTTATATTTTCATCATAAAATTAACAAGTGTTTACTTTTGGAAGACACCAGAGGGCTTCAAAGTTAAGCAGCAATTTTACAATTTTTCACAAAATTTTCAAACTCGCTATTTTTCAGGGACCAGTTCAGGTTTGAAGTGGATTTGAAGGGTCTTCATATTAGAAATACCCCATAAATGACCCCATTACAAAAACTGCATCCCCCAAAGTATTCAAAATGACATTCAGTAAGTGTTTTAACCCTTTAGGTGTTTCACAGGAAAAGCAGCAAAGTGAAGGAGAAAATTCTAAATCTTCATTTTTTACAATCACATGTTCTTGTAGACCCAATTTTTGAATTTTTACAAGGGGTAAAAGGATAAAATTTATACTTGAATTTGTAGCCCAATTTCTCTCGAGTAAGCACATACCTCATATGTCTATGTAAATTGTTCGGCGGGCGCAGTAGAGGGCTCAGAAGCGAAGGAGCGACAAGGGGATTTTGGAGAGTACGTTTTTCTGAAATGTTTTTTTGGGGGCATGTTGCATTTAGGAAGCCCCTATGGTGCCAAAACAGCAAATAAAAAAACATGGCATAGCATTTTGGAAACTAGACCCCTTGAGTAACGTAAAAAGGAATTAAGTGAGCCTTAATACCCCACAGGTGTTTCATGACTTTTGCATATGTAAAAAAAAAAATTTCACTAAAATGTGTGTTTCCCCCCAAATTTCACATTTTTGCAAGGGTTAATAGCAGAAAATACCCCCCAAAATTTGTAACCCCATCTCTTCTGAGTATGGAGGTACCCCATAAGTTGACCTGAAGTGCATTACGGGCGAACTACAATGCTCAGAAGAGAAGGAGTCATATTTGGCTTTTTGAGAGCAAATTTTGCTCGGGGGGCATGTCGCATTTAGGAAGCCCCTATGGTGCCAGGACAGCAAAAAAAAACGACATGGCATACCATTTTGGAAACTAGACTCCTTGAGGAACGTAACAAGGGATAAAGTGAACCTTAATACCCCACAGGTGTTTCACGACTTTTGCATATGTAAAAAAAAAGATTTTTTTTTTACCAAAAATGCTTGGTTTAGCAAAAATTTTACATTTTTAAAAAAGGTAATAGCAGAAAATACCCCCCAACATTTGAAGCCCAATTTCTCCCGATTCAGAAGACACCCAATATGGGGATGAAAAGTGCTCTGCTGGCGCACTACAGGTCTCAGAAGAGAAGGAGTCACATTTGGCTTTTTGGAAGCAAATTTTGCTCTGGGGGCATGCCGCATTTAGGAAGCACCTATGGTGCCAGGACAGAAAAAAAAACCCACATGGCATACCATTTTGGAAACTAGACCCCTCGGGGAACGTAACAAGGGGTAAAGTGAACCTTAATACCCCACAGGTGTTTCACGACTTTTGCATATGTAAAAAAAAAATATTTTTTTTACACTAAAATGCTTGTTTTCCCCCAAATTTTACATTTTTACAAGGGATAATAGCAGAAAATACCCCCCAAAAATTGTAACCCCATCTCTTCTGAGTATGGAAATACCCAATAAGTGGACGTGAAGTGCACTGGGGGCGAACTACAATGCTCAGAAGAGAAGGAGCATCATTGAGCTTTTGGAGAGAGAATTTGGCCATGTGCATTTCCAAAGCCCCCCGTGGTGCCAGAACAGTGGACCCCCCACATGTGACCCCATTTTTAAAACTACACCCCTCACGGAAGGTAATAAGGGGTGCAGGGAGAATTTACACCCCACTGGCATTTGACGGATCTTTGGAACAGTGGGCTGTGCAAATTAAAAATTTTATTTTTCATTTTCACAGACCCCTGTTTCAAAGATCTGTCAGACACCTGTGGGGCGTAAATGCTCACTGTACCCCTTGTTACATTCCGTGAGGGGTGTAGTTTCCAAAATGGGGTCACATGTGGGTATTTATTGTTTTGCACTTATGTCAGAACCGCTGTAAAATCAGCCACACCTGTGCAAATCACCAATTTAGACCTCAAATTTACATGGTGCACTCTCCCTTCTGAGCCTTGTTGTGCGCCCCCAGAACACTTTGCGCCCACATATGGGGTATCTCCGTACTCAGGAGAAATTGCGTTACAAATTTTGGAGGCTTTTTTTCTTTTACCGCTTGTGAAATTTTAAAGTATGGGGCAACACCAGTATGTTAGTGTACAAAAATGTTTTTTTTTTTACACTAACATGCTGGTGTAGACCCCAACTTTACCTTTTCATAAGGGGTAAAAGGAGAAAAAGCCCCCCAAAATTTGTTAGGCAATTTCTCCCGAGTACGGCGATACCCCATATGTGGCCCTAAACTGTTGCCTTGAAATACGACAGGGCTCCAAAGTGAGAGCGCCATGCGCATTTGAGGCCTAAATTAGGGATTTGCATAGGGGTGGACATAGGGGTATTCTACGCCAGTGATTCTCAAACAGGGTGCCTCCAGCTGTTGCTAAACTCCCAGCATGCTTGAACAGTCAATGGCTGTCCGGAAATGCTGGGAGTTTTTGTTTTGCAACAGCTGGAGGCTCCGTTTTGGAAACACTGCTGTAGGATACGTTTTTCATTTTTATTGGGGGGGAAGGGGTGGTGGTGGGGGGGGGGGGCAGTGTACGTGTGTATATGTAGTGTTTTACTCTTTATTTTATGTTAGTGTAGTGTAGTGTTTTTAGGTTACATTCACACTGACGGCGGATTACACTGAGTCTCCCGCTAGGAGTTTGAGCTGCGGCTGCTGCAGCTCAAACCTGAAGCAGGGAATTCACTGTAATCCGCCGCCAGTGTGAATGTAACCTGTACATTCACATGGGAGGGGGGGGGGAAACTACAACTCCCAGCATGCACTTACAGAACGTGCATGCTGGGAGTTGTAGTTTTGCAACAGCTGGAGGCACACTGGTTGGAAAATACTGAGTTAGGTAATAGAACCTATTACCTAACTCGGTATTTCCCAACCAGTGTGCCTCCAGCTGTTACAGAACTACAACTCTCAGCATGTACTGATTGCCAAAGGGAATGCTGGGAGATGTAATTATGCAACAGCTGGAGGCACGCAAGTACAACTCCCAGCATGCCGAGACAGCCATTTGCTGTTCCTGAATGCTGGGAGTTGTAGTTTTGCAAGATTTAGAGGGGTTTAGGCTGGAGATCACTGACAGTGGTCTCTAAACTGTGGCCCTCCAGATGTTGCAAAACTACAAATATCAGCATGCTAAGACAGCAAACTGCTGTCTGAGCATGCTGGGAGTTGTAGTTTTGTAATATCTGGAGGGCTACAGTTTAGAGACCACTGTCAGTGATCTCTAGCCTGAACCCCTCTAAATCTTGCAAAACTACAACTCCCAGCATGCCAACACAGCAAACAGCTGTCAAGGCATGCTGGGAGTTGTAGTTTTGCAACATCTGGAGGGCGACAGTTTAGAGACCACTCTCTAAACTGTCGCCCTGCAGATGTTGCTAGGCAACAGACTCCTGGACACGCGGCGTCATACTTACCTCCACCACCGAGATGATCAAAGCCGCCGCCGTCATCTGGAGCTCCGCCGCCGGGTAAGTGACCGCCGCCGCCGCTATTACACGGTTCCCCCCGCTGTGCCCGGACACCGATGGGCGGGCATAGCGCGGGGAACCGAACTTTAACCCCCCCGCCCCCAGTCTGCTATTGGTCGGCCGCTCCGCCGATCAATAGCAGGGATAGGAGGGGTGGCAACCCTGCCACCTCACTCCTATCTCTTCAAGGGGGGGTGGAGGGTGTCTTGGACACCCCCGATCCCCCTTATTTTATCGCGGAGCCGCCGTTGATGGGCAGGGGGAGAGCGCTCCCCCTGCAAACACCATAGATGCCGTGATCAGACTGATCACGGCATCTATGGGGTTAATGCTGCCGGGACCGGCGCGATCGCGGCCCCGGCAGCTGCGGTGGGACTCTGGCTGTGATTGACAGCTGAGTCCCACCCGCGATCTCCTGCGCTGCCCGCGGCAGAGCAGGAGAACGCTTGGACGTATGCATATGTCCATTTGCGCGAACGTGTAATTCGCCTGGACGTATGCATACGTCCAATAGCGGGAAGGGGTTAAAGTGACAGTGGTCAGAATTGGAAAAAAGGGCTGAGTCCTTAAGGTGAAAAAGGGAAAATTTTGCCGTGTGCATAGTGCAGTGGAATCTAATTGAAAATGATGGGACTCTGCAGCAGAATTTCCAAGCAGAATTTTTCCTCTGGATTTGGCTCATAAATTCCATGGCCATGACCTAAGGCTAAAAACAGATAAAAAGCAGCAAACAACATGGTGTTTTTTGGGCCAAAAACGCTGTGGCCAGATGGGAGTCAATAGGGAAATAGTGGCCTTTTTTCACCCTTTAGTAGGGTTTTTAGGCTCAGTGGCAGTTATTCAAAATTGCAATATGCTCTGAGTATGATGTTTTCTCAAATACGTTGGGGGAGATATTCAAAAACTACTGTAATTTCTGTTATAGTGATATTAATTACACTTTTTTTTTCTCATCCCATTTTCAAAGGTCTCTTGAGTTGCTATGAAAATATGTGAGAGTTCATTTTCGTACCACTTTAGTTTTTTTTTTAGCATCAAAAATTGCCAAATTTGACGCGAACATTTTTTTTGTTGCCGCCATATCGAATTTTTTGCGCCAACATTGCCAAGTTTGGTGCCAAAATTAGCAATTTTGGTGCCAAATTTTACATCCATTGAAAATTCTAGTGGAAGCATCTCATGGAATTTTCCATGATTACTAGTGCCCCGACAAGCGATAACTGTATGAATAAAACATTTCTAGGACTTAAATGTGAATTCAGGTGCAGTGACCATGAAAAATAAAAAAAATTTAAAGTAGGGGAGCGTGGCTTGGACACCGACGAAGATGGCCGCTTGATCCATACATTAGCTATCTTAAGCAGTGACCTGCCGGTACCTGATGGGGAGAACCTCCCGCAGGTTGCCAAAGAGACTCTCCGTTCCCCAGCAGTCTTAAGCTCCCCTGCCAGGGATCCACTGCTTCCTCCAGCCGCTTCCTCCTCTGTCTGCAGGCTGCGCAGTCGCCATTACAGGGTCGGCACTCTGGCTCCAATTCCGCTCTGTCGGCACTCCCCACCGCAGTGCTGATCTCCTCCTCACTGCTTCGCTATGGGCCCCCATCCACGGGCAGATTGTGTCTCCACAGTCGGTGCCTCCGGCATCCCTGCTGACCTCTGTGGACACCAGTCTCCCTGCAGTGGCGCCGCCATCTTCCTCGCCACAATGGGCTTCTTCTCCGGTGACTGCTGCTGCACTACTCTCTCCTGGACTTGATCAAACTGCATCTTCTCCTCTGGCTGCTGTGTCCTCCAGTCTGTCGCCATGAGTGGTGAGTTCCCACTCTGCTGGGCTGGTTCCTTCTGCACTTAGTCCCTTGTCCTTCCCAACCCAGGATTGCAAGACGCCATCTTGAAACTCTATTGTAGGTGTATCCCGCTCCTCACTTGGCTCCCCCAGGCATCCTCCTACCTAGCAGCCTCTCCTGTAAAAAACCCTGCTTGCCTCTATCATCTGACCCTCCGCAGGATTGGACTCTTGGTCCTGTGCCCTCATACCCTCTGGGGGCCCTACCTGCAGCCTCTCTCCTAACTGCCCTGCAAAACCCCAGAGGGCTATGGCATCTAGCCGACAGGCTGTGGGGGTCTCTCCTTCATCATCTAAAAGGGGCCCGCTGTGGAGCCTCCTTTCTCACCCCTGCTTGTGGGTAACAAGGCACCCTGGGCTACCCTAGAGGAAGCTGATCTGGACTGCTCTGGCATCCCTGCTGTATCCCCTGCTCCCCCTGACTGGAGGCAACTTCTTTCACAAATTCCCACAAAGGAATCGCTCCCTCATTGCTAAGGTCAAAGACACTTGCCGAGCGGAGATTTCATCTTTACGCCAAGATTTACAACATGTCTCTGACAGGGTTGAGGGGCTGGAAGAGGCCCATGATTCTACTAGGGCTTACATTGCTCAACTTCAGTCTACTGTTGCCTCTCAGGTGGACTTTTTGAGTGATCTCCATGACCATGTGGAAGATTTGGATAACCCTGGGAGGCGCAACAATATCCGAGTGCGGGGTCTCCCCGAGGCGACACAGGCGGAGGATCTGAATGTGACTCTGGAAGCTATATTTAATCTCATCTTGGGCGAACCTTCCTCTCAACTGGACAGGGCCCACTCTCCGCCCTAAGTCTTCCTCTGGTGCCCCCAGGGATGTGATTTGTTGTGTTTATGAATTCCAGCTTAAAGAGGCTATAATGGCGAAGGCCCACACCCTCAGGGACTGTGACTTTGATGGCGCTCCTATCCAGCTTCATCAGGATCTCTCTTGGATTACCTTGCGGAAAAGGCATCTGCTACAGCCCTTGCTATCTGTGTTGCGGAATTTCCTGGATTGAGATCTCCCGTGAATTGGTCACTAGAGATCTGAGTACTCTGACAGCCCAACAGGGCACAGTCAGAAATAATCTATCTTACTCAGAAAGATGAGCAATCAGAGAATTAGAGACCAACAATAATCTTGTCATAAAACCCTCAGACAAGGGGGGCAATATTGTTGTACTCGGAGGGAATCAATACAGGAAAATTGCTACAAAATACTTGAAGACAAAGGCCCTCATTTACTATTCTAAACCCGACCTCTTTTGTCGGGTTTTTTTGTTGCATCTTTGTCTGCGCCATGTCGCAGACATCGTGCGCCAGTCTGCGACACGATGCGAAATTTTTTCCCGACGGACCCAATGTGGATTCTCCCAAACCCGAAAAAGCTCAGAGGAGTTGGAAACCAAAACCAACAAAATCCAGTGCGACAAACAGGATGCGACATAATAATAAATACCAGGGGAAAAAAGCAGTCGGGTAAGAAAGCAAGATAGACTTACAACCCGATTTTCTAAGTAAATGAGGGCCAAAGAGTTCTACGAGATTTTATCTCAGGATCCGAATGCAAAGTATAAGGAGACTCTTACTAGTATTTTGCAGGAGGCAAGGACCAATAAGTTGATCAGTGATAAAGAATATGAGTTTATGCTTCCCACGGCTCCAATTACCCCCATATTCATAAAGGCACTGTCCCCTTAAAGGGATGCCCGATTGTTTCGGGCATTGGTAGCATTTCACAGAACGTGGGGGTATATGTGGACAGAATCCTCAGGCATTTTGTCCCATCCCTCCCCTTATTTATTTGTGATACAATGGATCTACTATCAAAACTTGATGGGATAGAGGTTGACGATAAGATGTTACTAGCAGGAGTGAATGTAGAAGCCTTATACTCATCGATTCCACACGAAAAAGGTCTTCAGGCAGTGAGTTACTACCTGTCCACATGTCCCACATACATGCAGAATCAAAACAAGTTTGTTCTCACATTGATGGAATGGGCAGTCCCTGTGCGCCAACGTACGCAAATATCTATTTGGGCGGGTAGGAGGCGACAATAGCATTTGTCGGCGAGAGAGAGAAAAATGCTTCTTTTACTTTACAGGTCACATGTTATAATGGAACAGGCACTGTATCTCTCGTTCCTTTGGTTTTGAGTGTCTGATGTCTTTTTTGCATACAGTAATTATATCTTATCCTGTGATATTATTGTGGTAGCCCTTGGGGGGTGTATGGTAGTGGTGGTATGCTATCAGTATATGAGGGGTTAATGTTAACCCGATAGTTCTTGACGCCAGGCTGAGGGCTGGTATGCTGAATCAATGTTCCGGCCTATCGCCGCCCTTCCCAGTAACGATAGGTGCATAAAATAACTGAAGGTCCACAAGGAGATTTGAACTTGAACTTGAATAACTTTTACTGAAGTGCTTGCAATAACCACGGCACAGTAACAGTCTCATACAAACAGTCCTTAGGTTGTTTAGCGACTGGCAGTAGTTGCAGACCTTGAGCTAGACATAAAGTCTCTGAATTTAGGAAGAGATTTGCAGATCCGTCTGGATTTAGGGGAGTTATTAGGTCCGGTGATGCTGCAGAGTGTTTGGGAAGTGATAAACTCTATAATTATAATTGTTGAGCCGTTGCCGCAAGGCTCAGGCCTAACTCACTGCGATTACTGCTGTACAGGTCTTTCCACGTCAGGAGTACAGGAGTAAGAGAGAGAGAAGATGGCCGCCGCTCCCTTATATGGGCAGGGGGCGTGGCAAATCTGATTGGTCCGAACGTCTGCCATTCACCACTACACGGTGTGATGGGATTGCTTACGTCACAGGGCCTCCAAAGGTCCTTAAGCTAAATACCATAGAGTTCACTCAGTCACATGACCCGCAGGTCCTGCAACGCTAATGGCAACAAGTAATTAACCATTTATTTACATATATTATCTTATTTACACTAACCTATGCATAAGTTAGAGATTTATTCACTAGAATAGAGGCGACTAGGGGTAGACTGGATGACAGGGATCCCTACGTCCTAGGGACTCTGGCTTTTTGGGACCCATAAATAAATAAGTACCGTATGGAATGCAGTACTGGGACACCACATTATTATACCCCATCTATTCTCTGAGGGGGTCGCTGACCGAATCGCGTTGGATTGCATGGGATGTCAATGATTATTGGTTACATAGGATAATAACTTTTTCAGACTGACACTGTGACACATTCGTTTAACAGCTTGATAGCATCTGACATGTGTTGACAATCAGGTTAGACGCCACTAGTCTCCTGATAATACATTCACCTATTTGTTATATCTTTTTAGCGATATATAATTAAAAGCTGAGTTTTATTCACTCCTCCATCTATTCTTTCTAATATAAAACTACACACAAGATTATTTTTATCCTTTGGAGAAAAGTGTTAAGTGGTAGCCAATAATAAATGAAATCTCTATTGTAAGAGCATCCGTAATTCTGCACTGAAATTGCAAGGAAAAAGAAAAATATTAATTAACTAATACTAATTGGTAATCGATAATTGGTATTCAATACTATATTAATCAATAATTGGTATTTCAGCTTGTTCTAACTTGTATTCAAATGTCATAGCTTTAGCTGAAATTTTTATATCTTCTACAGCTGTTTAAACTTTATTTACAATTACGCTAGGAACCTCGCTGATAAGACTTCACAGAGAGCTGAAATGTGTTTGCATCCCGCTGCAAAAATCTGACATACTTGTCTCCTAGCTCCTGGCTAAGGCTGGAATGTCACTTGTTTTTTTTGGGGAAAAACGGCTAGAAAAACTCCAATTCTGCCGCATGGTGTTTTTTCGACCAAAAAACGCTGCGGCCAGATGTTAGCTGTAAATCAATGAAAAAAACGCTAAATTCTTTTTCCACTTTGCGTTTTTCAGTTTTGCATTTTTTTTAATCCTTTTGGCATTCTTTTTCAGCTCCTTGGCAGTTTTGCAAAATCACAGCATGTTGAGCCTATGGTGTTTTTTCCCCTGAAATCATGGGGCTTTTCTTCCATAGAAGTCAATGGGAGTAAAGAAACGCCCCAAAAAATGCCATGTGGGTTTTAACTTTGGCGATGCAGGCGTGATCCCGCGTCATACCGGGTTGGTCCCGGCGGCTAATGAAAGCTGGGACTCTGGGCTAATAGCTTGCGGTACCAATCGTTGTGCCGCGCGCTATTAACCCTTTAGATGCGGCGTTCAAAGTTGATCGCTGCATCTAAAATGAAAGTGAAAGCTTTCCGGCAGCTCAGTCGAGCTGATCAGGACCATCGCGGTGAAATCACGATGTCCCGATCAGTTAGAATGCGAGCGGAGGTACCCTTACCTCCGTCGCGTCCGATCGGCGATTGATTGCTCCAAGCCTGAAATCCACAGCCGATAACACTGATCTTTGCCGTGTCAATGCACGGCAATGATCTGTGTAGCAGATCAGTGTGTGCAGTGTAATAGCCACTGGGGGGGGGGGGGGGGAGGAGGGGAGTGTGGAAAAAAAAGTTAATAAAGATCATTTAACACCTTCCCTAATAAAAGTGAGAATCACCCCCCTTTTCCCATAAAAAAAAAACTGTGTAAATAAAGATAAAATATGTGGTATTGCTGCGTGTGGAAATGTCTGAACTATAAAAATAGATTATTAATTAAACCGCACGGTGAATAGCGTACGCAAAAAAAAATTACAAAGTCCAAAATACCATATTTTTGGTTACTTTTTATATGATAAAAAAATGAATAAAAAGCGATCAAAAAGTCCGATCAATACAAAAATGGTAATGATAAAAACTTCAGATCACGGTGCAAAAAATTAGCCCTCATATGAAAAAGTTATAGGGGGTCAGAAAATGACAATTTTAAACATATAGATTTTCCTGTATGTAGTTATGATTTTTTTCCAGAAGTACGACAAAATCAAACCTATATAAGTAGGATATCATTTTAACCGTATGGACCTACAGAATAAATATAAGATGTCAATTTAACCAAAAAATGCACCGCATAGAAACGGAAGCTCCCAAAATTTACAAAATGCATTTTTTCTTCAATTTTGTAGGCACAATGAATTTTTTCCCGCTTTGCTGTGGGTATTATGGTAAAATTACTAATGACACTGCAAATTAGAATTGGCCATAATATGGAATTTTAGGTGCAAAATTGAAAGCGTTATGATTTTTAGAAGGTGGTGAGGAAAAAATGAAAATGCAAAAATGGAAAAACCCTGCGTCCTTAAGGGGTTAAACACAGTCCCCTTTTTCTCCTCACAAGAAAAGAAAACATCTTACACTATCATTTATATTACATTGGTGAACATTAACTTTATCCTGCTATTTTGTCTTTTTGTGTCTTTGTAGGTTTTTGTCTTTTTATCCGCTGGTCATATTGTTGTCTGGCTCCGGCTATGTATATTACGTTTAGAATTATATTAATGTTTGGCTTATTTTGACGGTGATATATTACCTGACCTATTTTTTGTTTTGTGCTACTGTTCATCTTTGGCCTTGTTTGCTATTTGCACAGTTTTTTTTTTTTTATTATTTTAACTATAACATTTTCAATAAAAATTTACAGTAAAAAAAAAAATTATAATTTTTATTAACCCCTTAAGGACACAGGGTTTTTCCATTTTTGTACTTTCATTTTTTCCTTATCACCTTCTAAAAATCATAACACTTTCAATTTTGCACCAACAGACCCATATGAGGGGATTATTTTTTGAGCCACCAATTGACATCAATCATTTCCCCACAAAAATAACGTCAAAATGAGAAAAAAAATATTTGTGGGGCAAAATTGGAAAAAAAAACCCCGCCATTTTGAAAGTTTTGGGGGTTTCTGATTCTATGCAAGGCACTTTTCAGTAAAATGACACCATATCTTTATTCTGTAAGGTCGATATGGTTACAAGGATACCTAATTTATATAGGTTTTATTTTATTTTACTACTTTAAAAAAAATTATAACTACATGCATCAAAATTACTGTGTGTAAAATTGTCGTCTTCTGTCCCCTATAACTTTTTTATTTTTTCATATACAGGGATGTTCTGAAGTTTTTATTGGTACCATTTTTGTTTTGATGGGAATTTTTTAAAGCTTTTTATACATTTTTTTGGGTTATACAAAGTGCCCAAAAATACGCAATTTTGGACTCGTGCACACCATTGACCACGCGGTTTAATTAACATTATATTTTTATAGTTCGGACATTTACGCACGTGGCAATACCACATATGTTTATTTTTATTTAAAAATTTTTTTTAATGGAAAAAGGGGGTGATTCAAACTTTTATCACATTTATTCACTTTATTTTATTTTTTACACTTTTTTTTATCCCCATAGGGGACTATCACATGCAATCTTTGGATTGCATACACTGTTCAATGCTATTCCATAGCATAGCATTGATCAGTGTTATCGGTGCTCTGCTGCTCCAGCCTGGATTTCAGGCATGGAGCAACAGAGCGACAATCGGACAGCAAGAAGCAAGGTAAGAAGCCTCCAGCTGTCCTCTCAGCTTTTCGGGATGCCACTAAGCTAACCGGCAACTGTTTTCTCCCGTTTTAGACTCCGCGATCAACTCTGATCACGGTGTCAAAAAGGGTTAATACCGGACATCAGCCCGTTTGTCAATGTCCAGCCGCTGAGCGCACTTCACATGACGGGAGCCGGCGCAGGAGGTAAATATATTATATATTTACGTTCTGTGTCGTTAAGGGGTTAATAACATTTTCTAAAAATAATTATTTATTTTTCAATAATTGATTAAATAACAACTTTTCCCAAAAAAACTAGAGAAACAAAAGCAAAAAACTACAACCATTTCTGTGATTTCTACACTAGCAAAAAGCTGGTGTGAAATTTTTTATGTAAAATGGACTCTCACCCCTTTGAAAATATCATGTTAAACATGAAATTTAAAAAGCCACGCCCACTTTTGCAAAACTGGTGTGGCTAGTGTAAATCTTGGATGATTCTTATGTAAAACACTTTGAATATCTGATGTGTACTGTATATACTCGAGTATAAGCCGAGACCCCTAATTTCAACCCAAAATCCCAGGAAAAGTTATTGACTCGAGTATAAGCCTAGGGTGGGAAATACATCATTCCCCCCTGTCATCATCCAGACCCTCATCATCATCACCTGTCATCATCCCCTTGTCATCATCCCACACCCCCCTTCATCATCCCCTTGTCATCATCCCCACCCCCCTTCATCATCCCCTTGTAATCATCCCACACACCCCCCCCTTCATCATCCCCTTGTCATCATCCCCACCCCCCTTCATCATCCCACACCCCCCCTTCATCATCCTTTTGTCATCATCCCACACCCCCCTTCATCATCCTCTTGTCATCATCCGCCCTCAGTGGTCTTCAACCTGCGGACCTCCAGAGGTTTCAAAACTACAACTCCCAGCAAGCTTGCTGGGAGTTGGAGTTTTGAAACCTCCGGAGGTCCGCAGGTTGAAGACCACTGCGGCCTTCGACATCATCCAGCCCCCTCTCACCCCCTTTAGTTCTGTACAGTACTTGCCTCCGCTCGGCGCTGGTCCGGTGCTGCAGGGCTATCCGGTGAGGAGGTCGTCCAGTGGGATAGTGGTTCCGGGCTGCTATCTTCACCGGGGGCGCCTCTTCTCCGCGCTTCGGGCCCGGAATAGAGGCGTTGCCTGGACGATGACGCAGAAGTACGTTGGCAATGAACGTACCTCTGCGTCGTTGTCAAGGCAACGTGACTATTCTGGGGCCGGGCCCGAAGCGCTTAGAAGAGGCCTCCCCGTTGAACATAGCAGCCGGGAACCACTATCCCACCGGACCACCTCCTCTCCGGACAGTCCTGCAGCACAGGACCAGCGCCGAGCGGAGGTGAGTACTGTACAGAACTAAAGGGGGTGAGAGGGGGCTGGATGATGTCGAAGGCCGCAGTGGTCTTCAACCTGCGGACCTCCGTAGGTTTCAAAACTACAACTCCCAGCAAGCCCGGACAGCCGATGGCTGCCCGGGCTTGCTGGGAGTTGTAGTTTTGAAACCTCTGGAGGTCCGCAGGTTGAAGACCACTGCGGGTGGAGAGTTCACTCGAGTATAAGCCGAGGGGGGTGTTTTCAGCACGCAAAAATCGTGCTGAAAAACTCGGCTTATACTCGAGTATATACGGTATGTAATTTTTATGTGAACAGTTTAGAATATGACCCCCGTTGTGTTTCCTTCCATAGACTTATGTAAGTAAAAATATTGAGAGATTGTGGGGGGGGATGGGGGGGGGGGGGGTCAGACATGCGATCAGACATGTTTTCCCCTATCCTTTGGATAGGGGATAACATGTATAGGGGTGGAGTATCCCTTCAATACCAGGTATACTTGGTATTAAAAGGGTATTATCATGGAAATTATTATTATTTTTTTTAAATGAACTGGTGCCAGAAAGTTAAACAGATTTGTAAATTACTTCTATTAAAAAATCTTAATCTTTTCCAGTACTTTTTAGGGTCTGTATACTACAGAGAAAATGGTTTTCTTTTTGGAACACAGAGCTCTCTGCCGACATCATGACCACAGTGCTCTCTGCTGACATCTCTGTCCATTTTAGGAACTGTCCAGAGCAGCAGATGTTTGCTATGGGGATTGTCTCCTACTCTGGACAGTTCCTAAAATGGACAGAGAGCACTGTGGTCATGATGTCAGCAGAGAGCTCTGTGTTCCAAAAAGAAAACCATTTCCTCTGTAGTATTCAGCTAAAAAGTACTGGAAGGATTAAGATTTTTTTTTTTTTAGAAGTAATTTACAAATTTGTTTATCTTTCTGGCACCAGTTGATTTAAAAAAAAAAAAAAAAAAGTTTTCCACCGGAGTACCCCTTTAACTGTGACACTTTGCACAAGGAAGTGGTACAAAACCTTTGAAAATAGGGTGTTAATAGCACAAAAATCCTAATCACGCCCTAACCATGCTAATTCAGGTGCTGAATATCTGAATATGTGGCGCTAATAGTGTGCGCCACATTTTAAGCAAATGTAGTGCAGCTAAAGTGAGAAAGTGGTGCTGTATTCTTTGAATATCCCCCCCCCCCCCACACTATTTATAAAAAATGCCACAAAAACTGCTACACGGATAAGCAAAATGAAAATATGAGGGGGGGGTGGGGGGGAGAGGGAGGTAGTTTTTATAAGTGTTTTTTTCTTCTTTTTTTTTTCAGGCTAAAAAACACCAAACAAAAGTTGTATATTTTTCGTAGCCTAAGGGAGGATATAAAAGAATAGGGGATTGCAAAACCCCTGAACAGAAATTGAGGATTTTGCTTCTAAAGATTTTTAATAACGGGACGTTCTCACGGTAGGCATAGAAACAATCCGTTGGCAGGAGCGGCAGCCTTTTTGTCAGGAATCTGAAGTGGGCATAAATAATTTATATCATTGCTTTCCCGGGGACCTGCACTATTTTCTGAGTTTAGAAATATTTGCAGTTAATAGATGAAGGTTTCATGGAGGATAGCCTTTTATCTGGTTTAGACCAGTGTTTTCCAACCAGTGTGCCTTCAGCTGTTGCAAAACTACAACTCCCAGCATGCACGGACAGCCGAAGGCTGTCCTGGCATGCTGGAAGTTGTAGTTTAGCAACAGCTGGAGGCACACTGGTTGGAAAAAACTGATTTAGGCACTGCCCATACCTGAGCTGTGAGAATTTTTTTCCCCAAGAAGGCAGAGAGAGCCTTTACAATCTTTATGGGGGGCCCCAACTCTCCTTGAGAAGAATCGGACATGTTGGCTTTCAACTGCCCTCTATTTTTGTGAATGTGGTCAGACAGCACTGTGGTCAGACAGAAAAGAAATTAAAAAAGAAAATAACTTCCTCTGGAACATACAGCAGCTGAGAAGTACTGGAAGGATTAAGATTTTTTTAAAAGAAGTAATTTATAAATATACTGTATAACTTTCTAGCATCAGTTAATAAAAAAATTAAAAATTGTTTTCCACCAGAGTACCCCTTTAAGGGTGCATTCACACGCTGAGGGTAATTTAAAAGGAATTGTAGCAAACGGCAAATCTGACACTATTGCGGACTGTCTGTGGACCCATTCAAATGAATGGTAGCGTAACTCGCAGCGGATTTCCTGAACGGGAAACCTGCTGCTAGTTACTAGCGTTTGAAAGCACCAATAGGTTCACATGCTCATTGTTTTTGCAGGTTTTCCACTGCGTATTTGAAAGGGGCAGGCTCTTCTCGGCTGTCCATAGCAGATTGTCCGCGGTGGAATATACGCTGCGGAAAATCCGCTGCAGTCCCTACTGACTTCAATGGGGCTTGCGGCGGATTTTCCGCAGCATAAATTCCTCTGTGGAAAATCTGCTGCGGATAGCCGAGAAGAGCCCGCCCCTTTCAAATACACAGTGGAAAACCCGCAAAAAACAAAAAGCATGTGAACGCACCCTGAAAGGGTTTGATTAGAAAAAAAAAGGATCTGTTTTTCTAGAAACATCTCTATTTCTGAGGTATGTCCGGTATAACATCTCATCCCTATTAAAATGGGGCTGAACTACAATACCCAGCACAGCCCATGGTGCTGTTTTTTGGAATAATAATATGAGAAAAAGTTTTTTGTTTTTTTCCTAAGTAACAAAATAAATTAAATATTATTTTATAACAATGAAATGATGATATACCGGTAAGTACAATCTAAGTGCTCCTGTAGCAGTGCAAAGGGTGTATTCCTTCCTCTTTAGGCTAGATTTCAGGAAGGATCTTCAGGATAGTGTCTTGTGGTGGAGGGGGGGGGGGGTCTCACCACTGGGACCCCCCTCAATCTCCAGAATGGGCCTGGCTCTCCTCACTGAGCACTCCAGCCCCCCCCCCCCCCTTCCAAGACCTGTCTCGACAGTGGCGGCCTACTCAGCCAATCACCGACCGCAGCAATATCCCGCCCCAGCCAGGGATTGGATTGATCACTGCCGAAACTAGTACAACTCAATAAGTGGGGGCCAGAGCACTCAGTGGGGAGAGTTGGGCGCTATTCTAGAGATCACAGGAAATGAGTCCCAGCAGTTGAACTTGTGGATAGTTAGTTGATGCATTTTTATGAGCGAATACCCCTTTTAGCCCAGCTATCAGCTTTCCTTCTGCAGGAAACTACTTCATGTCGGTCATTTCACTAATATCATGGTTTCTCTGTTTAAAGTCTATGGGGGAGATTTATCAAAACCTGTGCAGAAAAAGTTGACTAGTTGCCCATAGCAAATCAGATTGCTTCTTCCATTTTTCAGAGGCATTTTTTTTTCTTAAATAAAAGAAGTGATCTGATTGGTTGCTATGGACAACTGGTCAACATTTCCTCTCCACAGGTTTTCTAAAATCTCCCTCTATGTTTCCATATACAGCTGCCAAATTAGATGAAGATTGGCCAAATTTGAATTATTGATTGTATGTTGGATTAGTACAATGAATGATCTCTCTCCCGTCATCTGCCCATACTGAATGGCTGATCAGAGGGTCATAAATATAGGGGAAACCCCATAAAACACATGCAGAACGTGATGGACAATCATGGTTATTGACTTACTACACCATAAATACAAAATATCGGAAAGAGCCCATCTAGTAGCCTTTAGAATGGTTTCACACAGTGTTTTTCGGAAAACCAACTATCTAGTATTTAAGCAAAAAGCAAAAGTGGATCCAGAAAGAAGTTAAAGAGGGGACGTCCTTATTTTAATATTCACCATTCCTTTCAGATCTGCCTATAGTTTTGGTTAAAAAAAAGTGTCAAAAACTGTAGTGATGTTTTTTCAAAAAAATTGTTACGCCGAGCGCTCCGGGTCCCCGCTCCTCCCCGGAGTGCTCGCTACACTCTCGCTATTGCAGCGCTCCGGTCAGATCCACTGACCCGGTGCGCTGCGATCCTGCCTCCAGCCGGGATGCGATTCGCGATGCGGGTGGCGCCCGCTCGCGATGCGCACCCCGGCTCCCGTATCTGACTCGCTCTCCGTCGGTCCTGTCCCGGCGCGCGCGGCCCCGCTCCCTAGGGCGCGCGCGTGCCGGGTCTCTGCGATTTAAAGGGCCACTGCGCCGCTGATTGGCGCAGTGGTTCTAATCAGTGTGTTCACCTGTGCACTCCCTATGTATACCTCACTTCCCCTGCACTCCCTCGCCGGATCTTGTTGCCATTGTGCCAGTGAAAGCGTTTCCTTGTGTGTTCCTAGCCTGTGTTCCAGACCTCCTGCCGTTGCCCCTGACTACGATCCTTGCTGCCTGCCCCGACCTTCTGCTACGTCCGACCTTGCTTCTGTCTACTCCCTTGTACCGCGCCTATCTTCAGCAGTCAGAGAGGTTGAGCCGTTGCTAGTGGATACGACCTGGTCACTACCGCCGCAGCAAGACCATCCCGCTTTGCGGCGGGCTCTGGTGAACACCAGTAGTGACTTAGAACCGGTCCACTAGCACGGTCCACGCCAATCCCTCTCTGGCACAGAGGATCCACCTTCTGCCAGCCGGCATCGTGACAGTAGATCCGGCCATGGATCCCGCTGAAGTTCCTCTGCCAGTTGTCGCCGACCTCACCACGGTGGTCGCCCAGCAGTCACAACAGATAGCGCAACAAGGCCACCAGCTGTCTCAACTGACCGTGATGCTACAGCAGCTACTACCTCAGCTTCAGCAATCATCTCCTCCGCCAGCTCCTGCACCTCCTCCGCAGCGAGTGGCCGCTTCAGGCCTACGACTATCCTTGCCGGATAAATTTGATGGGGACTGTAAATTTTGCCGTGGCTTTCTTTCTCAATGTTCCCTGCACTTGGAGATGATGTCGGACCAGTTTCCTACTGAAAGGTCTTAGGTGGCTTTCGTAGTCAGCCTTCTGTCTGGAAAAGCTCTGTCATGGGCCACACCGCTCTGGGACCGCAATGACCCCGTCACTGCCTCCGTACACTCCTTCTTCTCGGAAATTCGAAGTGTCTTTGAGGAACCTGCCCGAGCCTCTTCTGCTGAGACTGCCCTGTTGAACCTGGTCCAGGGTAATTCTTCCGTTGGCGAGTACGCCGTACAATTCCGTACTCTTGCTTCAGAACTATCCTGGAATAATGAGGTCCTCTGCGCGACCTTTAAAAAAGGCCTATCCAGCAACATTAAAGATGTTCTGGCCGCACGAGAAATCCCTGCTAACCTACATGAACTCATTCATCTAGCCACTCGCATTGACATGCGTTTTTCCGAAAGGCGTCAGGAGCTCCGCCAGGATATGGACTTTGTTCGCACGAGGCGTTTTTTCTCCCCGGCTCCTCTCTCCTCTGGTCCCCTGCAATCCGTTCCTGTGCCTCCCGCCGTGGAGGCTATGCAGGTTGACCGGTCTCGCCTGACACCTCAAGAGAGGACACAACGCCGCATGGAGAAGCTCTGCCTGTACTGTGCCGGTACCGAACACTTCCTGAAGGATTGTCCTATCCGTCCTCCCCGCCTGGAAAGACGTACGCTGACTCCGCACAAAGGTGAGACAGTCCTTGATGTCAACTCTGCTTCTCCACGTCTTACTGTGCCTGTGCGGATATCTGCCTCTACCTTCTCCTTCTCTACTATGGCCTTCTTGGATTCCGGATCTGCAGGAAATTTTATCTTGGCCTCTCTCATCAACAGGTTCAACATCCCGGTGACCAGTCTCGCCAGACCCCTCTACATCAATTGTGTTAACAATGAAAGATTGGACTGTACCATACGTTTTCGCACGGAGCCCCTCCTAATGTGCATCGGACCTCATCACGAAAAAATTGAGTTTTTGGTCCTCCCCAATTGCACTTCTGAAATTCTCCTTGGACTACCCTGGCTTCAACACCATTCCCCAACCCTGGAATGGTCCACAGGGGAGATCAAGAGTTGGGGTACCTCTTGTTTCAAGGACTGCCTTAAACCGGTTCCCAGTACTCCCTGCCGTGACCCTGTGGTTCCCCCTGTAACCGGTCTCCCTAAGGCCTATATGGACTTTGCTGATGTATTTTGCAAAAAACAAGCTGAGACTCTACCTCCTCACAGGCCTTATGACTGTCCTATTGACCTCCTCCCGGGCACTACTCCACCCCGGGGCAGAATTTATCCTCTGTCCGCCCCAGAGACTCTTGCTATGTCTGAGTACATCCAGGAAAATTTAAAAAAGGGCTTTATCCACAAATCCTCCTCTCCTGCCGGAGCTGGATTTTTCTTTGTGTCCAAAAAAGATGGCTCCCTACGTCCTTGCATTGACTACCGCGGTCTTAATAAAATCACGGTAAAGAACCGCTATCCTCTACCTCTTATCTCTGAACTCTTCGATCGCCTCCAAGGTGCCCACATCTTTACCAAACTGGACTTAAGAGGTGCTTATAATCTCATCCGCATCAGGGAGGGGGATGAATGGAAAACGGCATTTAACACTAGAGATGGACACTTTGAGTATCTGGTCATGCCCTTTGGCCTGTGCAACGCCCCTGCCGTCTTCCAAGACTTTGTTAATGAAATTTTTCGTGATCTCTTATATTCCTGTGTTGTTGTGTATCTGGACGATATTCTGATTTTTTCTGCCAACCTAGAAGAACACCGCCAACATGTCCGCATGGTTCTTCAGAGACTTCGTGACAATCAACTTTATGCCAAAATGGAGAAATGTCTGTTTGAATGTCAATCTCTTCCTTTCCTAGGATACTTGGTCTCTGGACGGGGACTACAAATGGATCCAGACAAACTCTCTGCCGTCTTAGATTGGCCACGCCCCTCCGGACTCCGTGCTATCCAACGTTTTTTGGGGTTCGCCAATTATTACAGACAATTTATTCCTCATTTTTCCACCATTGTGGCCCCTATCGTGGCTTTAACCAAAAAGAATGCCAATCCTAAGTCATGGCCTCCTCAAGCGGAAGACGCCTTTAAACGGCTCAAGGCTGCCTTTTCTTCTGCTCCCGTGCTCTCCAGACCTGACCCATCTAAACCCTTCCTATTGGAGGTTGATGCCTCCTCAGTAGGAGCTGGAGCGGTTCTTCTACAAAAAAATTCTTCCGGGCATGCTGTTATTTGTGGGTTTTTTTCTAGGACCTTTTCTCCGGCGGAGAGGAACTACTCCATTGGGGATCGAGAGCTACTGGACATTAAATTAGCACTTGAGGAATGGAGGCATCTGCTGGAGGGATCAAAATTTCCAGTTATTATTTACACCGATCACAAGAATCTCTCCTATCTCCAGTCTGCCCAACGGCTGAATCCTCGCCAGGCCAGGTGGTCTCTGTTCTTTGCCCGGTTTAATTTTGAAATTCACTTTCGCCCTTTTAAGAACATTAGGGCCGATGCTCTCTCTCGTTCCTCGGACGCCTCGGAAGTAGAGCTCTCTCCGCAACACATCATTCCTCCTGACTGCCTGATCTCCACTTCTCCAGCCTCCATCAGGCAAACTCCTCCAGGGAAGACCTTCGTCTCTCCACGCCAACGCCTCGGAATCCTCAAATGGGGTCACTCCTCCCATCTCGCAGGCCATGCGGTCATCAAGAAATCCGTGCAACTCATCTCTCGTTTCTATTGGTGGCCGACTCTGGAGACGGATGTTGTTGATTTTGTGCGGGCCTGCACTGTCTGTGCCCGGGATAAGACTCCTCGCCAGAAGCCCGCTGGTCTTCTTCATCCTCTGCCTGTCCCCGAACAGCCTTGGTCTCTGATTGGTATGGACTTTATTACAGACTTACCCCCATCCCGTGGCAACACTGTTGTTTGGGTGGTCGTTGATCGATTTTCCAAGATGGCACATTTTATTCCTCTTCCTGGTCTTCCTTCAGCGCCTCAGTTGGCAAAACAATTTTTTGTACACATTTTTCGTCTTCACGGGTTGCCCACGCAGATCGTCTCGGATAGAGGCGTCCAATTCGTGTCAAAATTCTGGAGGGCTCTCTGTAAACAACTCAAGATTAAATTAAACTTTTCTTCTGCTTATCATCCTCAGTCCAATGGGCAAGTATAAAGAGTTAACCAGGTCCTGGGTGATTATTTACGGCATTTTGTTTCCTCCCGCCAGGATGACTGGGCAGATCTTCTACCATGGGCCGAATTCTCGTATAACTTCAGAGTCTCTGAGTCTTCTTCCAAATCCCCATTTTTTGTGGTGTACGGCCGTCACCCTCTTCCCCCCCTCCCTACTCCCTTGCCCTCTGGTTTGCCCGCTGTGGATGAAATAACTCGTGATCTTTCCACCATATGGAAAGAGACCCAAAATTCTCTCTTACAGGCTTCATCACGCATGAAGAAGTTTGCTGATAAGAAAAGAAGAGCTCCCCCCATTTTTTCTCCCCCGGAGACAAGGTATGGCTCTCCGCTAAATATGTCCGCTTCCGTGTTCCCAGCTACAAATTGGGACCACGCTATCTTGGTCCTTTCAAAATTTTGTGCCAGATTAATCCTGTCTCTTACAAACTTCTTCTTCCTCCTTCTCTTCGTATTCCTAATGCCTTTCACGTTTCTCTTCTTAAACCACTCATCATCAACCGTTTCTCTCCCAAACTTGTTTCTCCCACTCCTGTTTCCGGCTCCTCGGACATCTTCTCCGTAAAGGAGATACTGGCCTCCAAGAAGGTCAGAGGGAAAACCTTTTTCTTGGTCGATTGGGAGGGCTGTGGTCCTGAAGAGAGATCCTGGGAACCTGAGGACAATATCCTAGACAAAAGTCTGGTCCTCAGGTTCTCAGGCTCCAAGAAGAGGGGGAGACCCAAGGGGGGGGGTACTGCTACGCCGAGCGCTCCGGGTCCCCGCTCCTCCCCGGAGCGCTCGCTACACTCTCGCTATTGCAGCGCTACGGTCAGATCCACTGACCCGGTGCGCTGCGATCCTGCCTCCAGCCGGGATGCGATTCGCGATGCGGGTGGCGCCCGCTCGCGATGCGCACCCCGGCTCCCGTACCTGACTCGCTCTCCGTCGGTCCTGTCCCGGCGCGCGCGGCCCCGCTCCCTAGGGCGCGCGCGCGCCGGGTCTCTGCGATTTAAAGGGCCACTGCGCCGCTGATTGGCGCAGTGGTTCTAATCAGTGTGTTCACCTGTGCACTCCCTATGTATACCTCACTTCCCCTGCACTCCCTCGCCGGATCTTGTTGCCATTGTGCCAGTGAAAGCGTTTCCTTGTGTGTTCCTAGCCTGTGTTCCAGACCTCCTGCCGTTGCCCCTGACTACGATCCTTGCTGCCTGCCCCGACCTTCTGCTACGTCCGACCTTGCTTCTGTCTACTCCCTTGTACCGCGCCTATCTTCAGCAGTCAGAGAGGTTGAGCCGTTGCTAGTGGATACGACCTGGTCACTACCGCCGCAGCAAGACCATCCCGCTTTGCGGCGGGCTCTGGTGAACACCAGTAGTGACTTAGAACCGGTCCACTAGCACGGTCCACACCAATCCCTCTCTGGCACAGAGGATCCACCTTCTGCCAGCCGGCATCGTGACAAAAATGCTGTGTGTGAAACCATACTCAAGATGGTAAATGATTTTAATATGAGATGAATGGGAGGGGATGGTTATTTTGTTTTATTTGACATCCAGAAAGACCTGAGAGAGGGAAGACCAGAACACATCTGACCAGAGGCATAATTTGTAGCTTCAGTCCCCTCAATGCAAGTCTATGGGAGGGGGTGTGACGTCTGTCACGCCCCCTCCTATAGACTTGCATTGAGGGGACGGGGCATGACGTCACACAGGGGCAGAGTCCTGATATCACGGACTTCCGTTCCAGTGGTCGCGACCAAGACCCTCCAGCACTCCTGGACAAGAAACAGGCGGGTGCCGCTTGCAACATTGCGGGGGTCCCCAGTGGCGGGACCCCTGCGGTCAGACATCTTATCCCCTATCCTTTGGATAGGGGATAAGATGTCTAGGGTGGGAGTCATGAACATTTTACACACTTACCTCTTATTTCATTATTGTCATATTGATTACCTTCAGAGAAATAACTATAGCAATGGCAGCATAATGCGTTCAATAACGTCTATGTTGTCCTGTCATCAGCTATTGCGAGTGCAGTTCAATTTTAGTTGAATCAAGGATTCTAGGAGTTAGTAAACAAATTTTATTGACATTTGTTTTGAAACTACAGCATAAAAATGGTTTCCTGTAGCTGTGCCAATAATATTGATCGAAAAACATCAGAAGGTCGCTCTAAAAAAAAAATGAAACAAATGCAGAGTAAACCTCTCACTATGAAGCCATCCATTTATAACATGTGACTCTCGGTAAATAAAACAGTGGGGTGCAGGGAGCGCCAGCAGAGGTACTAAGAAGTACATTAAGTCACAGTAAGTTTTATTTGTTTTGTGTTTACTTTTGTTCTTTTATTAGAGCATTTTGTACTGTACTGTAAGTGTCAAGCAACGTCCTATTATTTCACATTGTCAACTAATTGAGATTGAGCTTACTCGTCTAAATACGTTTTAGTGCCTTTTTATTAGCCAAATCCAAAAATGGATGCAAAAATGCTTTTTTATGTTTTTTTTTTTTTTTTTAACAAACAAAGGAGGTAGTTTTCATGTGCATCCTTACGCCCAATTCAAACAGTGGAATTTCCATGTGAGATCCGGTGGAAAAATTCAGCTTGGAAATTCTGCTATATGAAGTTAATATTGTGATTAAAGGGATTTCTGCTGTCCCATTTATACGGCAGATTTTCCGTTCTGGAAATTACCCATTCCGGATTCTGCAAAAAGAATGAAAATGTCAATTATTTTTGTGGACCTTAGATTCTGCTGCGTACCTGGCCAAGATCTTACATTGCTCTGTTCCTTCTAATGACCACACCCTATTACTACAGCAAAATAGTTTCCTCTCTATTACTTGTGCTTCTTCTGATGAAGTCATCAGGGCCTACAATTTAAATCCAGTCAGGCCACTGTCAGGATCCGGATAGGTATGCAGCGAGGACACTGGTGGTGGATCCTCTGTGTCATGGGGTGATGACGTGGGCCGTACCAGGGGAACGGAGTCTAAGGGGTTACTGGTTTTCACCAGAGCCCGCCGCAAAGCGGGATGGACTTGCAGCGGCAGGTAACCCCCAGGTCGTTCCACCCCATAGCGACTAAACCCCAGCTGACAGCTGAGACAGGCGCAGTACAAAGGGACAAGGCAAGAGCAAGGTCGGACGTAGCAGAAGGTCAGGGCAGGCAGCAAGAGTCGTAGTCAGGGGCAACAGCCGAAGGTCTGGAAACACAGTCTTGGGAACACACTAAACGCTTTCACAGGGCACAAGGCAACAAGATCCGGCGAGGACAGGAAGGGGAAGTGGGTTTTTATAAGGAAGGCACAGGTGCAGGTACTGATTGGGCCAGGCACCAATCAATAGCGCACTGGCCCTTTAAATCTCAGAGAGTCGGCGCGCGCGCGCCCTAGAGAGCGGGGCCACGCGCGCCGGGACTGAGCAGACAGAGGACGGGGCAGGTGAGGAGATTGGGATGCGACCCGCGGGCGTGTCCCACAAGCGGATCGCATCCCCGCTGGTGACACTAGTGCAGCGCTCCTGGTCAGCGGGTCTGACCGGGGCGCTGCACGGAGATGAATGCCGCAAGCGCTCCGGGGAGGAGCCGGGACCCGGAGCGCTCAGCGTAACAGCCACTCACTTTTTGCCGGAGAATCACTTTCTATACAGAAACTGTTTCTAGTCTGGTACATATTTAAATTGTCTGCCTGTGTTTGACCCTATTCTTCCCTAAATTTTGCCGGTAGCCTAGCCCTCTGGATTGTCATTAATTATTTTTCCTTCCTAGTCTTGACTACTGGCTTGATCTCTAGCTCTGTCTTCATTTGCGCATTCTGGTTTGTCCCACCCAACTGATCTACTGGTTCTCATCCATTGTCTGACCACTCTCCAGTTCCACCATTTCTGCTTTGTCCTGCTACCAGTTAACACCAAATTTCCTTGTGGGGGTCTCTGGTGAAGAACAGGAGGAATCTTTAGACACACTGTAGGTAGTGTCTCCAGGTCTATTGAGCTGACCCAACCGACACTTCTAAAGTGACTTCTCACCTAGTGAATGTTCCCAACAACTTGTGAGAACAAGAGAATATTGAGTTCCATCCAAGGATCTCCTACTGTCTATATGTACTCCAGATTGCTGCTTTACTTATACTTGGTCCAGCCGCTTCTCTAGTTCCTGCTATACGAACCATCCCACACCTTCGGATTCATCTGAAATAAAATGGCTTTTTTATTTTATTTTGAAGAGCAGAGATGTGTTTCAACTCACCTCGTGGAAGGCGCACGGACCAGACATAGACTGCGTCTCTTCAAATGTGCACAAAAGGAATGATGTCCAGCGCCAGACTCAGGAACAATACTTTTATTAAATAGCCATAAGAGACATCACACGGACTCGAACAAAGTGACGCATTTCGGCCTCACAGGAAGGCCTTAGTCATACAAAGATTGAACACACATGGATCTCCTTTTATATGGGAAGGCTAGGTGGCACAAAAGGAAAAAGCCTGACTACGTCACCAAGACCACCCACACACTTACAAAATCCTAGTAAGATAGTGAGGATTCGGAACATAAAAATGACAAATTCAGGGAAGTTTTCTTTCTTTCTCCTTCCTGAAAATTCCATAATTTAAAAACCCCAAATATATCAATTAACTGGTCTAAAAACTAAGCACTGTTCAGACTTGTGTCATGTTTAGTCTATATGTTTTTGTAGAATAATATACTCGGCAGTGCTTTTCTTTTCTTACAGATAACAACGTCAACAGAGTCAGTGAAGATTCATTGGTGTCATGACAGTAATAACAGTCATGACTTAATGCAATAAACAGAAGCCATGACAACAATGTGAACAAAGCCCAAGTTGAAGGCTTCTATCACAGTCACATCAGGACTATACATTTAGTGGCTAAACTGCATACTTAGGTACATACTAAGAACAAAGAAGACTAGATCTGTTTTTATTTTATATAGGCACAATCTGTTGGTACTTATTTTACCTGTCCCACTTGGTCAGGAACAGGTTATAGTCCAATAGTTTTTGTTGGTGCAATAATTTGTATCTAGTATTTGGATACATGTACAGTACTGAAAGAAGAATACGTCATTGTACTAGAGTGTTGTGTTATACGAGTATTGACTGTGCATGTTCTTTATTTAAAAATATAAGTCTGAGTTAATCTAGTCTATTTAATTACATAATAGGTGTGGTTTTGGTGTGACTTTATTCATAGTAAATAAAATGCAGGCAGTTTGTTCCTGAAGTCTCCTGAGATGTAAGTTCAGTACTAGATAAAAAATAACCCAGGCCTACATATTAGAGAGGGTAAAAAAATAATAAGCTAAATCCTGTACAGAGAACAGGGAGTAGTGCTCAAAGTAAAAAGAGATTGGCTGAAATTGATATTCTAGTCTTAGAAAAGTAAAATAAATAAATACAAATAAATTAATTATAATTATAACCATATTATTATTATTATTATTAATAATAATGATAATTATAATTCTTCTTCATCTCCTTCTACTTCTTCTTCTCATTATTATTATTATCATCATCATTGCAATTTGTGCCCTCTTGTTTATATTCAGACCCTGAACTCCTGTCCTACTACCCTGATGTTATTCAAGTTTATTACAATGTATCAGCATAAATGATGTATCAGCCTTGCTTTTAAAATACGAGCGCCACTTCTGCTGCTGTTACGGTTAGCCCACTGACTGTCTACACCAGTGTTTCCCAAACAGGGTGCCTCCAGCGGTTGCGAAACTACAACTTCCAGCATGCCCGGACAGCCAAAGGCTGTCAGAACTGGAGAACGGAAGACATCAATGTAGACTGATGCAGTGCATAAAACCAATCATTGGAGAGAGGAAAGGTTTTCAAAGGTTTCATAGTAAACACGAATGTTAACATTCACTGACAGAAAGAAGAGATCTTGATACACAATATTCACTTACAAGAAACATACATTTTGCACAATGATTAGATTTTATTTGCAAAGACTAGTTTACTAGACTAGATTTATATTACATTAGGGGCCTTATTCCCATTTAAGATTCTTTTGACCTTGACAAGGTCAGCTCTGCACATACAGTATTTGGACCAACAGGCCCCTGTCAACCCCAACTGTGTGATCTGTTTATACAACTTAGTAACTCTGGCACCAGCACTGACCATAAACAAAGATATCTTACTACAATATTCTATTGCATTTCACCTACTGTTAAATCTAAGGTTTCTAATATTTTTATTTGGCCTATTTTTTTTCCTGTACGACTTTTGCATTGGCCATCTATAATTTTGTAAACAATGTAACTCACAGATGTCCTAAATGGAGAACGAGGTCAATATTCTTCAGGATATTAGTACATTAGTGCAATAGACAGAACATGCTCAGCTAGTAAATAGGTTTATTTATAATGTTATACCCATCAGAGTATAAGATCGCATTTCTTGGAGACACTTTTTTTTCTGCTGAAGCAGCATTTTCCCACAACATAAGTTCTTAATCATATTCCACGTGTTATATTTGTCCTCTAGGAGGTGATTCATTATGTCAGGCTTTGCTTAACATCCCTGTAGTAATATTTCCATATTGAGGCATGGGATAACCTTTATAAATTACCAATAATGCACTTACTCCTGCCATTCCCCAAAAGTAGGCTAATTATTTTCTTTGCAACACGGGTTATAAATTTCATTCCCCACATTAATTACGCAGAGACAGTTTCCAGATCTACGTGTAATCCAGACTTTCCTTCAATGTTATATTAAGAGTAGGATTCATTATTCCCAAGATTGATTGCCCACGACTGGTTAATATGACAGCAGATAATCTTCCTTGGCTTCCTAGATGTGCATTTTGAAAAGGGTTTAGCATTATAGCAGGATATGTAGCAGACTAGCAGTCATGGTGATGCCCAGTAACACCCATCATCACTTACTACAGTTTAAAGGGGTTCCAATATTTTGCACTTATTATTATTATTATTTGTTTATTATTATAACTCACTGTATTGGATTTTTAACTTACCCATAAACAAGTGTTAAAGAGGTAATCCAGGATCTTTTTTTATTTGACTATGCTGCAGGGGCTGTAAAGTTTGTGTAGTTCCTAATATAGTGTCTGTACCTGTGTGTGACGATTGTCTCACGATTTTTCTGTGATTATCGCCCCAATATTTATTCTTAACAGCATACAAAATTACTCATGTCTCGGGATTTCCCAGGTTGCAGTGCGTCGAGACCTGACATCACTAGTCAGGTGATCAGAGGGAGCCTGTCCTGCAACAACTGTGTTTCAATGGGTGGGGTGGCTGATGTGTGGGAGGAAGGAAAGTAACCTCAAACTTTCAAGCATGGAACTGTGGGATGTGTAGTTTAGAGAATGAAATCCAACAGGAAATACCCAGTTCTGGCAGGTAAGCACTAAAATCACCTTATGGTGGATAAACCCTTTAATATTCCAGAATTATTTCTAAAGCTGGCAGGGCATTAAGAAAATATAGGATAGGATATGTAGCAGACTAGCAGTCACTGTGATACCCTGCAGCTACTGGCATCACTTAATACAGTTTAAAAGGGTCCAAATATTATTTATTTATAATAATAATAATAATATTGCTATTATTATTATTAATAATAATATTATTATTAATATCAATATGATTTATATGTTATTAATAATATTAGCATTGCATTATTATTATTATTGTTCTTATAATAATAATACTATTGTTGTTATGCATTGGTTATTATAATCCAATTTTTTAAATTGGATTTTTAACTGACCCATAAACAAAAATGAAAATAGGGTGTTATTATTTTAGAATTATTCCTAAACCTGGCAATTGACATAATATAGGATAGCAGACTAGCATTCACTGTGATGCCCTGTAGCTCCCATTATAATAATAATACTTATTATTATCATCATTATTATAATGTTATTATTGTTGTTATTATGTATTTATAATAATTTTCTACTTTCTTGTATTGGAATTTTAACTGACACATAAACAAAAATGAAAATGGGTGTTAATATTCCAGAATTATTCCAAAAGCTGGCAAGGCATTGACAAAATATAGGATCGGATATGTAGCAGACTAGTATTTACTCTGATACCCTGTAGCTCCCATTATAATAATAATAATACTTATTATTATTATTATCATTATTATTTTGTTTTATTATTCTTTTTTTTTTATTATGTATTTATTATTATTAACTACTTTTTGTAATAGATTTTTAACTGATCCATAAACAAAAATGACAATGGGGTGTTGATATTCCAGAAAGGTATTGACAAAAAGAGAGATTGCTAAACAAAAAACACAAAATATTTAAAGAAATATACAATCATGACTGATTTTGACAGCTCATAATCTCTCACTTTTTTGTCTTTTGTGTGTATATGTTTTTAGGGTAGAGGGGTATGACTTACTTAATAAAGATTATTTGTATTAGATATTTTTTGGCATTATTATTTATCATAATCAAAACAGTGTATTTGATTTGGTATTTACACAGAAATATACTTTTCTGTAATAAATCAGTGACTATTGGATACTTTTTCCTTTAAGTTTTTGGAATTAGTCAATATTGGACTGGGCTTTTTGGGCCCACCAGAGGAAATTATTCTGTAGGCCCACCCTACATGTATACAGAACCCGTGCACTTCCACTACAGACTTGATGCAAAATAGACTCTATTGGGGGAATGCACCCAGACAAAAGAGAATAAAAAGAACTTGATTTACAGAATGATAAATTCGCTCCAATATGCATGTGATTGGTTTAGGTTTCAAGATTACCTACTTCCAAATGAGGTTGTCTCTGTTGGGCTTAACCCCCTTAAGGACGCAGGATGTAAATGTACGTCCTGGTGCGGTGGTACTTAACGCACCAGGACGTACATTTACGTCCTGTGCATAACTGCGGGCATCGGAGCGATGCCCGTGTCATGCGCGGCTGATCCCGGCTGCTGATCGCAGCCAGGGACCCGCCGGCAATGGCCGATGCCCGCGATCTCGCGGGCGTCCGCCATTAACCCCTCAGGTGCCGCGATCAATACAGATCCCGGCATCTGCGGCAGTACGCGATTTCAATGAATGATCGGATCGCCCACAGCCATAGGCGTGCGCAGCGTGTGTGTGTTCATATATACATATATATATATATGTATATATATATATATATATATATATATATATATATATACACACACATACATATACACATATACACACACACACACACACACACTCTTGCTTACATAGTGTAGGAGGATTGGATCCAGGGCCGGTTTTAGGCTTAGCATGGCCCTGGGCAAAATCAGAATTGGGGTCCCAAAAGTTGTATTAGTGCACTAATCAGATTAGCACATTTTTGGTCACTTCAAATACCATAAAAAATATCTAAAAAGCAAAAAAAAAATGGTACCGATAAAAACTACAAATCACAGCGCTAAAAATGACCCTCATACATCCCCATATAAAGAAAAATAAAAGTGCTATAGGGATCAGAATAGTACAATTTTATATTTTTATATTTATATCATTATATATATGTCTCTGTCAACCAAGTATGAAGGGAACCCTAAATTGTGCAGAGGCTTCATTACCCAGTGCTCTATGCACGTGGAACTCATGTCTGACCAGTTCCCGTCTGAACATGCTAAAGTGGCTTTTGTGGTGAGCTTTCTTTCCGGTAAGGCGCTGGCCTGGGTTACAACACTCTAGGACAAAGGTGATCCAGTTACGACCGATCTGCAAGCTTTCCTTTCAGAATTCTGCTGTGAGCGACTACGCGGTCTAATTCCGTAATAGCTTCTGAATTGTATTGGAATGATGCAGCCCTGTGTGCCACCTTCAAGAAGGGGCTTTCTAGCAGGGTAAAGGATGCCATGGACACACTATCTTCCCTGTCTGAATTGATTCTGCTAGCTACCCGCATTGATGTGCATCAAGAACGCTCGTTCACGTTGTCTTCCCCGTTTGGCTACGGTGTTTCAGTGGCCGCCCCTGCCTACTTCTTTGCCTTTTGCCGAGAAGCCTATGCAGGTGGATCAAGCTCAACTGTCTCCACAAGAGAGATCACACTGATGGGAAGAGAATCTGTGCCTGTATTGTGCCAGCCCGGAGCATTTTTGCAATAACTGCCCTCGGCCTCAGCGTCCAGGAAATGCACACACCTAGGGCACGTGGGAGAGGCATCTCTAGGTGTGAATACTTATATATATGCCAGTCCGGCTCTTCTCCCCTCTGGTTTCTCATTCCTCATTTCTGCTTTTGTGGACTCTGCTTCAGCAGGGAACTTCGTGGATGCCTCTCTGGTCAATAAATATCGTTTCCCAGTCTCACAGCTCGCTAAGCCTCTGTACATCTCTACTATCAACAGGGAGTGCCTGAATTCCGTGGTGAAGTATATCACTGAAGCTCTGAAGATGCAAGAGGGTGCTATGCACAAGGAGTGGATTAAGTTCTATGTGCTCCCTCACTATTCTTTCTTGGTTCTCCTCGGTCTGCCATGGCTGCAATACCATGCCCCGGTTCTAGATTGATGCTCTGGAGAAGTCTCTCGTTGGGGCCAGGATTGTCTGAACCATTGTCTGGAGAAAATTCAACTGAAGCATCCAATTCCTAGCTCCTCTCTGCCGGGTCTGCCTACCCCATACCAAGACTTCGCTGATGTGTTTTGCAAGAAGCAAGCAGAGAGTCTTCCTCCTCATCATCCCTATGATTGTCCTATTGAGCTTCTGCTGGGTTCTTTGCCCCCCTCGGGGAAGAATCTATCCCTTGTCGGCTCCTGAGACGTGGGCCATGTCAGAATACATCAGTGAGAACCTACAGAAGGGATTCATTCGGAAGTCTACCTCTCCCGCCAGAGCCGGTTTCTTCTTTGAGGTAAAAAAGGACAGTTCTCTCCGTCCATCCATTGATTATCGGAGACTTAATAATATCAAAATCAAGAACAGTTCCCTCTCCCACTGATCTCAGAACTATTCGATTGCCTATGGGGAGCCAAGATTTTCACCAAGTTGGACTTGCGAGGGGCGTATAACCTTATCTGAATCCTGGAAGGAGACGAGTGGAAGGCGGCTTTTAATACCCGTGATGGGCATTATGAGCACCTTGTTATGCCGTTTGGTCTTTGTAACGCCCCTGCCATTTTGAAGATTTTGTCAATGGCATTTTCTGAGTTCTCCTTTACACTTGTATTGTGGTGTATCTGGACGATATTTTGATCTTCTCACCCAACTTGAAAGTTCATTGCACCTCATGTGCGCCAGGTCCTGCAACGCCTTTGGAGCAACCGCCTCTACGCCAAGCTCGAGAAATGACTTTTCAAGATGTAGACTCTGCTGTTCCTCAGCTATATTGACTCCACCCAAGGACTTGGCATGGATCCTGACAAGCTGTCTCTGGCCACGGACGCACTTCTTCTCCGCTGCCCGGCGCAGTCAGCACTGCGATTCGCAACCTGCAATGCGATCGCATTCATCACACTGCTCCTTACCTCCCCCATCGTCCCCATGTCTCCTCTGTTTTGCCCCGTCCCCGCCTCCTAGGGCACACGTGTGCCCGCTCTGTGAAATTTAAAGGGCCAGTACTCACTTAATTGGTTCTTGCTGCTCCATGACCCTATAAGTATAAGCACTTCCTTTTGACCCTTGCCAGATCTTTGTGCCATTATTGCCTTAGAGAAAGCATTCAGTTTGTGTCTTGCCTTGCCGTGTATCTGACCCCATTGCTACATATTCTGACCCTGCTCCTGTGCCGCCTGCCTTCTGACCTCTAGTTACGTCACCTGACCTTGCTACTGTGCCACCAGCCCTGACCTCCTGCCTGCTCTGACTTTGTGTTGCCTCATCCTTCCTGTGCCATGTTACACCTCGGCCACCTGTGTGAACGAGTCGTATAAGGGCTAGCAACCTGGGGGCTGCCTGCAGCAGCAAGTCCATCCCGCTTTGCAGCCGTCTCTGGTGAAAACCAGCGGCACCCCAGACTCTGCTCCCTTGTACGGACCATGCCATCATCCACACAGGTTCAGCGGACTCACTTCATCTAAGCCGTAACAGGAAGTTTTTACCCCCACCGGTTACAATGGACCATACATTGTTCCCTTCCACCTTTTAGAGGTCTTTGCATCATATCAATACTTGGTGGTGTAGTGGCACATGGTGTTATTTGCACGCCTTTCCTTTTGTTTGATTAAAAAAAAAATGTGGGTCCATGTATTTTATCCTAAGCATATTATTAAAAGTTACGTTTTCGTAATGCATATCCTCAATACTTACTTGTGCACACTAACACAAAAGAAACCATTTTCTTCTGCCTACCTGCCTCAGCTACTATTCTGATCTGGCCACGCGCTTGATGCCACACATCTGATGCCAAGTTCTCCTTTTTTTATCCACCTTCATCACCGGGTACTGGTATTGCCACCCACCGCAAGACTCTGTCACCGGGTCACTTTCAGGACTCCTAATGCTGCTGCTGCCACCTCCAGGCTGTCTCATTCTGCCACCATATGTTCTCCTCATGCTGCCGCCAATTCCACCCTGTGTCATTCAGGCACTATGTGGTCTCCTCATGCTGCCGCTACCTACACGCTGTGTCATTCAGCCACTATATGTTCTCCTCATGCTGCCGCCAACTCCAGGCTGTGTCATTCAGCCACTATATGCTGCCGCCAACTCAACGCTTTGTCATTCAGGCACTATATGGTCTCCTCATGCTGCCGCTACCTCCACTCTGTGACATTCAGCCACTATATGTTCTCCTCATGCTGCCGCAAACTCCAGGCTGTGTCATTCGGCCACCTATAGGCTGCTGCCAACTCCAGACTGTGTCATTCAGCCACTATGTGGTCTCCTCATGCTGCTGCCACCTCCACGTTGTGTCATTCAGCCACTATATGGTCTTCTCATGCTTCTGCCACCTCCAGGCTGTGTCATTCAGCCACTATATGGCCTCCTCATGCTGCTGCCACATCCACGCTGTGTCATTCAGCCACTATATTTTCTCCTCATGCTGCCGCCACTTCCACGCTGTGTCATTCAGCCACTATATGTTCTCCTCATGCTGCCGCCAACTCCAGGCTGTGTCATTTAGCCACTATGTGGTCTCCCCATGCTGCCGCCAACTCCACGTTGTGTCATTCAGCCACTATATGGTCTTCTCATGCTTCTGCCACCTCCACGCTGTGTCATTCAGCCACTATATGTTCTCCTCATGCTGCCGCCACCTCCATGATTAAGCTACTATATGGTCTCTTCAAACTGATGCCAACTCCAGGCTTTGTCATTGTGCCGCTCTGTGACAGTGATTCTAATAGCGATGCCTCTTAGATGCATCTGCATGTCATACTGAATAACAGTATTATTTCACTAACTCAGCGCACACCCTATGCGTGTTACAGCAAGGCAAAGTGTCCCTGTAGGCCAGAAATAGCCCTTTTTAATAGCAATTCACCACGAATAGATTCGGACCAAACAAAATTTATTTCGGAAAATTCGTCAAATTGGCCTAATCAAATTTTTCAAAAATTCACTCATCTTGTAAAGGGTTTAATCCAATGTAATCACAGAAGACATGATCAACCTCATGAATGCTTCTTAATTTGTTGACCGCCATTTTATTTAAAAAAAAATGATTAAGTCTTATGAACAGCTTTTATTATTGGTATTGTGGTTTATTTCCGAAGGAAAAATTAAATATTAATGTCAATCTTTGTTTTCAATTTTAGATAAAAAAAAACCTGTTCTGCCATTTCTTACAGCAATAGAAGGAACATTAAATTTTCATAGATCATTTATTTTTCATAGACGCCATTCACTAGAAAGGTATGTGATGCCCACTAAAGTATCTGGTTGCTATAAGGTGGGATACCGTAATGTAATACAGTAGATAATTAATTTGCTTATTCCATTAAATTATAGAATTGAAATAGATTTATGGGTAAGAGCATCTGCAAGCATCAAAAGACTTATAAACCTGAAGGGCACACTATGGGGGCTGAATGTCGGGGGCTGCCTTTTGCTGGTAACGAAATCTTTATTCTGCATGAAGGGACACCTGGCTATGACTCTGGTGGGGGACATTATCTATAATGTGTCTTTGTACTGGTAGGCTCTTATTACAAATGTCAAAAAAAAGTAAGGCACATCTGCCAAATACTCTAAATTTTTATAGGCCTGTGTATTAATAAAGGTGGTATTCCCATCTAAAGAACATATCTCATATCCTGTGAATCGGTGTGGTTCTGACCAGTGGGACCCCCACTGATCCTGAGAGCAAGGACAAAAATTGTCCCCAGAATGAATGGTGAACCAATGGTGGCCAGTGCACCATTACCTTTGTGGCCAGTAAACATTGTAGAGTACAGCAGGCCCCCGTGTGGTGCACATCATTTATTTCAGGGCCACTTTTATCTCTATTTTCAGGATTGGTGGGGATCCCAGTGGTCAGACCTCCACCGATGTCAGGATCCGGACTGGCGGCTGGTGAGGACACAGGAGGTGGATCCTCTGTGCCAGAGAGGCGATGGCGCGGGTCGTACTGGAGCCCGCCGCAAAGCGGGATAAACTTGCTGCAGCGGTAACTACCAGGTCGTGTCCCCCAGTAGCGACTCGACCTCTCTGGCAGCTGAGACTAGCGCGGTACACAAGGACTAGACAGAGGCGAGGTCAGATGTAGCAGAAGGTCAAGGCAGGTGGCAATGGTTCGTAGTCAGGGGCAACAGCAGAAGGTCTGGATACACAGGCAAGGGAACACACTAAACACTTTCTCAGGGAAGAAGGCAACAAGATCCGGCAAGGACAGGAAGGGGAAGTTGGTATTTATGTGTTAGGGAGGTGATTAGACAGATTGGGCCAGGCACCAATTAGCGGTGCACTGGCCCTTTAAATCTTAGAAAGCCGGCGTACGCGCCCTAAAGAGCGGGGCCACGCGCGCCGGGACGAGACCGACACCGGAGGAGAAGGGTGAGTGGAACGGAGCACGATCCGCGAGCGGACATGACCCGCCGCGCGGATCGCGTCCCCGCCGGCACGAACATAGCAGCGCTCGCGGTCAGAGACAGAGACCGGAGCGCTGCTGTCAGCCGAACGCTGTGAGCGCTCCGGGTGGACAGCGGGACCCGGAGCGCTCGGCGTTAGAACCGATCAGCGTGTTATCACCTATCACCAAATATCAGTACAATGTGACTTGAATGGTTGTTATTTATACATTGATGTGAAATGACTGGTCTCATCACAATGCTATCCCCTTTCTACCTCCCGTGTTCCAACCGAGTCTCTCTGTTACTAGAGACGGACTGAGCCTAACAACAGGCAATGAACAGCAGATTGCAGGCCAAGATTTAAAATCTTTTTGTTTCTGATGTAAATGAAGTAATTTACAAATATGTTAGAAGTCACACCTGCTGTCAAATGATGGGACATTGTTTGAAATGATAAAAAAAAACTGCTGAAAATCCAGGATATGTCATATTTACAACATACGGTAGGTTACAATGGACAACCAAGTTCACTGCAAAATGTCGGTGATATAACACTTACAAGCAGACACACACAGGCACGCATTTGGCTACATATAAAATCTGAACAGAACCTCCACAATTGTACCCTCCCTAAGCGGCGGTACAAAGCGAATACTGACTGCGCAGACAATATAAAGTAATCTTCCATACAAGCGTTCCATACAAAGTCTGAATAATACTGCTTCACACCATGTGGTGGTCACAAGCCATTGGTGGTCCTGCTTCATCTGATATGCTGTGACTACAGTGATCGTATACCCCTTAGATCTGCCCTGTTACCATCATATGACCGTTTTTTTCAGTTCTGGAACCATGAAGGTTCCTATAGAATTACAGCAAACATAGATCTAGTAAATTATGAAAAATTAAAAGTATTTTAGGATTTTTTTTAACGTTTCTTTATAAAATGAATAACCTCTTTTTTTTTTGGAACTAAAATGTCACATTTAAAATGTCACATCATATAAGTTATTAGTATCTATCTGCTCTGTATAATAAAGCGGCAGACGGTGTGATCGTGGAATACAGTGTTGCTACTACCGTTGCATTTTATAACATGGCGCGTAACGCGCCATGTTATAAAATGCAACCGTAGTAGCGACACAGTATTCTACGACCCCATTTTTTATCTAATCTGCTGTTTTATTGTACAGAGCAGATAGATATTAATAACTTATATGATGCCGCTTCCTGCGTCATATGGCACGTTGTTAAGCATTGTATTGCCCTTATCAAATTCTGGGTCAGTAAGAACTCAGCTTATGTGATGAGAAGCTGAATTATTAACGGTTCAAGCAGTGAATAAATCTGCAGACTCAAAGATTATGTGTTTTGTTAATGAAAATCACATTTGTTTTGTGGATATGAACAGAAGATGTATTAGTTAATGACTGACTGTACTTGGAAATGATAGGTTTACATACACAATCTACGATTCCAAGGAATTGAATATTAATATACTGTATGGTAAAACCTCCCCATAAAACCACCTCTATAAGATTTCTTATGACAGATTTTAATTTCGCCATATATTATACATACTGGCCACCTTCTTTCAGAAGACCACCCCCCCTGACCCCAGGAAACCTCTTTTTAATGCAATTTTGGATGGTCACCTTTGTTTAGTTTTACTGCACATTAAAAAAATATTGAGTGTACTGTAATATTTTCCGCAGCCAGGCTTGGGCTGACCCAAAGGGCAGCTGATAAATCCCTGGTGGGCCACAGAGGTGGGCTTTTCTTTTTGAGTTAGGCCAAGGTTCACACCTGGGTTGTAACTGAAATGGGCACTGCCAGAATGAAAAACTCTTTATATGTTGTACATTTTGGAAAAACATTAAACTTTCTAATATTCATCAAATAATCTGGCATTCATAGAAATCATGGTTTATAAAAAAAAAAAATAATAATAATTAAAAGACCCCTGAATATAATCCTGTCTGGCTTCAGCATCATTGTTTTACCAGGTAAAGCACAGAGTGGGACATAGCCTAGTAAGTGAGGGCTGGACTAGAATTCCATTGTGCTCACTCCGGTCCTGTGATTGGATTAAGAGACCCAGCACAGCAGACTCAGGGAGGAAGTAAATGCATGATGAGAGAGGGCGGGCTCAGTGCTTGCCTCGGACACGCCTTTTTCTGAGCAGTGGATGTCAGAATGAGTAAGCAGCAGAACAGAGGGATTTGTGGGCCAAAAACAGAAGGTAATCACATATAAAAGACATGTAAAGAATCTGCATGACCTAGTGAGTAACATATAGAAATATTATTTCTTTTCTGTGACACGCAGTTATGCTTTAAGACCGGTGTCTGAAACGTCTTAGTAACGTCTTCCCGAATGCTGAAATAAAAAAGCTAAAAAAAAAACTCCTAGCTTTCTAAGGGCCTAAATATGAACAGGTAATACTGCTAAACCTCTTTAAAGGACCACCTCCTTAAGAAGACCATCCCTTAACCAGACCAGATTTCCTGTATTTCCACTGGACCATATGGTTAAAAAGATAATATACTTGACAATAAAGAGGTTTTCTGGGGACACACATTTCTTCACATATGGATGAAGGAGCATAAAAAACAAAAATAAGTCATACTCAATAACCATGACTCCCCATGGCTGTCATTCCAACATCTCCTGGCTTCCGCTCGTCACTGCAGCTTTCTAAAAATGTCGCCAATTGTTTGCCGGCGAACGGTTCCCGGCGAACTTCTCTTGATCGCGTTCGCCTCGCCGGGTGAAGTTCCATCCGCCCCCTATTCATTAACATTGCGGTAAACTTTGAACCTGTGTGTCACAGTCAGCAGACACATTACAGCTAATCACTAGCAGACCCTCCCTTCCAGACCCTCCTACCTCCTGCCCGGATGCCATTTTACTTTCATTCGGCATGCTGTAGGCTTAGAGAGAGGAGGAAAAGTGAAGCTGCTCTTGCTGTAATAGGGAAAGCGATAGCTAGGTGGTTCATTCAGGGTCCACTACACTCCTAAACCACTAATATAACATCTGCTTTAAGGACAGCACCCAAAAAAGCCCTTTTTAGAGCTCAAATATCAGTCCGTGTGTCTTGCAACAGCTGGAGGCACCCTGGTTGGGAGGGAACACAGGTTAAATGGGGTACTCTGGTTGAAAACTTGATTTCTTTCAAGCAGCTACAGTATTAAAAGGGCTCAAAGATCAGTCCATGTGTTTTGCAACAGCTGGAGGCACCCTGGTTGGGTAACCTCTGGTTAAGGGGTACTCCGCTGGCAAACTTTTTTTCAGTCCAGCAACTACAGTATGAAAAGGGCTCCAACATCAGTCCGTGTGTTCTGCAACAGCTGGAGGCACCCTGGTTGGCTAACCACTGTTTGAAAGGGGTACTCCACTGGCAAACTTTTTTTCAGTCCAGCAACTACAGTATTAAAAGGGCTCAAACATCAGTCCGTGTGTTTTGCAACAGCTGGAGGCACCCTGGTTGGGTAACCTCTGGTCAAGGGGTGCTCCGCTGGCAAACTTTTTTTCAGTCCAGCAACTACAGTATTAAAAGGGCTCAAACATCAGTCCGTGTGTTTTGCAACAGCTGGAGGCACCCTGGTTGGGTAACCACTGTTCAAAAGGGATTACTCCGCTGGCAAATTTTTTTCAGTCCAACAACTACAGTATTAAAAGGGCTCACACATCAGTCTGTGTGTTTTGCAACAGTTGGAGGCACCCTGGTTGGGAAACCACTGTTTAAAAGGGGTACTCCGCCGGCAAACTTTTTTCAGTCCAGCAACTACAGTATTAAAAGGGCTCAAACATCAGTCCGTGTGTTTTGCAACAGCTGGAGGCACCCTGGTTGGCTAACCACTGTTTAAAAGGGGTACTCCGCTGGCAAACTTTTTTCTTTCCAGCAACTAGTGCAAATCATCTTTGGGGTGACCTTAGTGTAAATTTGAGAAAAAAAAAAACCTTTTTTGGCTGGAAAATAAAATCAGTCACTTCACTTCACACTTGGGAGTCTTTTGGCCTTCAGGGCTCATTGTCACGCTAGTGCAATCATCTTTGGGGTGAGCATAGTGTAAATTTGAAAAAAAAAAAAAACTTTTTTGGCTGTAAAATAAAATCAGTCACTTCACTTCACACTTGGGAGTCTTTTGGCCTTCAAGGCTTATTGTCACACTAGTGCAAATCATCTTTGGGGTGAGCATAGTGTAAATTAAAAAAAAAAAACTTTTTTGGCTGTGAAATAAAATCAGTCACTTCACTTCACACTTGGGAGTCTTTTGGCCTTCAGGGCTCATTGTCACACTAGTGCAAATCATCTTTGGGGTGAGCATAGTATAAATAAAAAAAAAACACCTTTTTTGGCTGTGAAATAAAATCAGTCACTTCACTTCACACTTGGGAGTCTTTTGGCCTTCAGGGCTTATTGTCACACTAGTGCAAATCATCTTTGGGGTGAGCATAGTATAAATAAAATAAAAAAAAACTTTTTGGGCTGTGAAATAAAATCAGTCACTTCACTTCACACTTGGGAGTCTTTTGGCCTTCAGGGCTCATTGTCACACTAGTGCAAATCATCTTTGGGGTGAGCATAGTATAAATAAAAAAAAACAAAAAACTTTTTTGGCTGTGAAATAAAATCAGTCAGTTCACTTCACCACTTCACACTTGGGAGTTTTTGGGCCTGCTGGGCTCATTGTTACACTAGTGCAAATCATATGTGGTGTGACTGTAGTGTAAATTTGAAAAAAAAAATACCTTTTTTGGCTGTGAAATAAAATCAGTCAGTTCACTTCACACTTGGAAGTTTTTGGGCCTGCTGGGCTCATTGTCACACTAGTGCAAATCATATGTGATGTGACAGCTGGCTTGTCTGAACTCATAGCCCGCCAGCTAAAATTAACAAAAAAATGAGCAAAATTTTTTTTTTTTACAGCTCTTGCACCCCACCCCCACCTGTATCAGGTGTATATTAGGTGTCTTGGATGTTTCAAATCCTGCATTGCCTGCTGAATTGTTCACACAGAGGCATATTCATAGTGTAGGGTCCGTCCCAATGTGGTCACCTTACCGTGGTGGGATGGTCCAAGCTATTTGGCCGCCAAATTGCAAGCTAAGTACCTCACTATTCATAATTTCATCATTTTATATTTAAATTTCTTGCACCATAGCTGTATAGCTTTTCATGTTGTATCTATATACTCATGCTAACAGTGTGCTGATGTATTCTCATGTTGCTGTATATTTTAGCCCAGCAGCTGGCACCTGCTAGCCAGGTCCATATAATAGTTTGTAACCAATAGTGCAGGCTAACTTATCCTTTGGCTAAATTTTTTTTTAGCTATTGGGACACCGCAGTGGAAGGTACCCGACCAAAATTTCTTTGCACAAAAGGCAATCCCCAACCTGTACTCGATTGTGCAACAGGAAGTAATGGCATGTCTGGCACACAGTGTTGGGGCAAGGGTCCATTTGACCACCGATACCTGGTCTGCAAAGCATGGTCAGGGCAGGTATATCACCTACATTGCGCATTGGGTAAACCTGGTGACGCTGTGCATGGTTGCCGCGGTGGATTTTGAATGAAGACGGGCCTCTTGAAGCTGATTGGTCGCTCACTGCTGGATGGTATGTGGGCGACCAATCAGGAAAGTGCCGTACATGGTTGTGTACAGTTACGCTGTCATAGGAAAAAGTCGGTGAGGGGATGTCCTCCAAATATGGGCATGGGGATGGTAGGCTTAACTCTGATTGGCTGTTCGGGATGTCGAGTGAGCCAATCAGAGAGGGGACGTATGAGTTCAGGTTGCAAGTCTTTGCCGCTGGTGGCGGCAGGATGTCTTTCAAATCTTTCAGCCAATCGCTACTGGGCAGGTCCGGGCGGCGACCAATCAGGTTAAAGACGTATAATTCCTCTTTGGGGGATTCCTAGAGGCATTGGCGGCAAATCTTTTTTGAAGAATTCGACCAATCGCTGCTGGGCAGGTCCGGCTGGCGACCAATCAGGGATGAGACGTGTATTTCCTCTTTTGAGAATTCCAAGAGGCATCGGCGGCAACTCTTTTTTGAAGAATCCGACCAATCACGTTCCGTCTGGGTAAGGTGGCGACCAAGGATGACTTGTGTGACTTATCTGCCACCAACTAGGGTTCAAGCCGCAGCGTTTTAGGGCACTTTCTGCCTGGGAAACTGCGACAATACCAAATTTTCCAGCCATGTGTACATGCCTAATTTTTCTGGCCTCTGGTGCTGCACTTTTTCTGGTGCTGCAATTTTTCTGGCCGCTGCTTTCAACTTTATTTGATGAAAAATTTTGTTTTGAAAAGGATTTCTTTGTGTGTTTCTCCGTCCTGCATTATAGAGTCTTCTGGACTTTCTGATAATTTAAACTTAAATTTTCCAGAGAACTAACCATTACACCATGGAACGCTTGTTGCGTGTGATTTTTTTAAGTTAAATTTTCAAAAAAAAAATAAAATACAGAGAGGGATAAACTCTCCTTCTTTATTTGATTAAAACTTTTTTTTTTAGAAAATAATTTCTTTTGGTGGTCCATTGTCCTGCATTATGTGCTGCCTAATATGGGGGAGTCTATGTGCTGCCTAAAGGGGGGCTCTAACTATGTGCTTCCTAATATGGGGGAATCTATGTGCTGCCTAAAGGGGGGCTCTATTTGCTGCCTAAAGGGGGGCTCTTACTATGTGCTGCCTAACATGGGGGAATCTATGTGCTGCCTAAAGGGGGATCTAACTATGTGATTCCTAAAGGGGGGCTCTATGTGCTGCCTTAATGGGGGCTCTTACTATGTGCTGCCTAACATGGGGGAATCTATGTGCTGCCTAAAGGGGGGATCTAACTACGTGATGCCTAAAGGGGGGATCTAACTATGTGCTGCCTAAAGGGGGCTCTATGTGATGCCTAAAGGGAGGCTCTAACTATGTGCTGCCTAAAGGGGGGCTCTTACTATGTGCTGCCTAATATGGGGGAATCTATGTGCTGCCTAAAGGGGGGATCTAACTATGTGATGCCTAAAGGGGGGCTCTATGTGCTGCCTAAAGGGGGGCTCTTACTATGTGCTGCCTAACATGGGGGAATCTATGTGCTGCCTAAAGGGGGGATCTAACTATGTGATGCCTAAAGGGGGGCTCTATGTGCTGCCTAAAGGGGGGCTCTTATTATGTTCTGCCTAACATGGGGGAATCTATGTGCTGCCTAAAGGGGGGATCTAACTATGTGATGCCTAAAGGGGGGATCTAACTATGTGCTGCCTAAAGGGGGCTCTATGTGCTGCCTAAAGGGAGGCTCTAACTATGTGCTGCCTAATATGGGGGAATCTATGTGCTACCTAAAGGGGGGATCTAACTATGTGATGCCTAAAGGGGGGCTCTATGTGCTGCCTAAAGGGGGCTAAAGCACATTATTCCAAACAATTTAGGAATGTTAGGTGATTTATGCCCTTTATGGATTAAAACCAGACTCTGCATCAACTATGTAATTTTCCATGGTAGTTTTGCCATGGATCCCCCTCCAGCACGACACAGTCCAGGTATTAGTCCCCTTGAAACAACTTTTAAATCACTATTGTGGCCAGAAAGAGTCCCTGTTGGTTTTAAAATTCGCCTGCCCATTCGCCTGCCCATATGTTCGCGATATCACTACTGCTTTCTGGTTGCTGTGACTATTGACCCCACAGGAAATGACTCCCCAGCCAATCACCTGCTGTAGCTGTCACTTGCCTGAGTGCGCAGTTCCTGCTGAGATTTAAAGCAACTCAGCCCAATAGGACTGAGTAAAAGGTCCACTTGTTATCCCTTAGTATAAATGTATATAACGTAACTTTAATTTTCATAATGCAGGTACTGTCCAGCACACCTGCAGTGTGTGCTTGTTAACAGTGATAATGCTGTTGTTAAAAACTCCCCCACCCCCCCAACATGTTTCATGTTCATGTTTCAAGGTGTAATGTCTTCAGAGGTTATGGGGCAATGACAATGACGATAACCTCTGAAGACATCACACCTGTAATGAAGCATGTTGGGGGGAGTTTTTAACAACAGCATTAGCACTGTTAACAAGCACACACTGCAGGTGTGCTGTACTAAACTCATAGTGGCAGTATAATGCTGGGTTTTTAATTCACCTATAGCTCACTATTATAATTTGAAAATAAAAGTTACATTTTATACATTTATAATGTGGCATAACAAGTGGACCTTTTACTCTGTCCTATTGGGCTGAGTTGCATTAAATATAACGTATGTTAAGTCCACCTTTAGGTAAGTGAGTATGATATATTTTTTATCTTTAACAAGCCCCAAGTCTTAAGTAAAAAAAGTTATGTCCCCAGACAACCCCTTTAAAGGGGTACTCCGCCCCTAGACATCTTATCCCCTATCCAAAGCATAGGGGATAAGATGTCTGATCTGTACAGTAAGATGTGCAGTGTTGGAGGCTTGTGACATCATGGCCATGCCCCCTCAATGCAAGTCTATGGGAGGGGGCCTGACTGCCGTCACGCCCCCTCCCATAGACTTGCATTGAGGGGGCGTGGCCGTGAAGTGACGGGTAGGGCGTCGCTGCGGTGTCACGAGCCTCCACCCCGCATCGCCAGTCACGCGGCACAGAGCGAAGTTCGCTCCGTGCACCAGATGTCTGGGGTGCAGCAGCCAAGATCTGGGGGGTCCTTTGGATAGGGGATAAGATGTCTAGGGGAGGGGTACCCCTTTAAGAAAGTCTGCTCATAGATCTTCAGTGCTTTACTCAGCTGTCTTCCTTTCTCCGTAACCGAACAATATATGTGCATCATTGTGATCATCTGTCTAAATAAGAATTGTCACTGACCACAGGATTTATTTTTAGGACCCTAACAGGACACAGGATGTTTCAACCACAATCTGTCCTTTGTTAATATAATCAAAAGCATGGAAAGGTCCTTGAGGTTTATGACAGGCAGTTTTCTCAGGCCTTTTTAGTTCTTCAATAATAGATGAGTGGTGTCGCTTGAACACTTTCTTTCAGTAATGCTCTTAATCAATATCCTGGGACTCTCAGCTCCAATTAGGAGGCACCAAGAAGGAACACAGCATTCTACTCAAGGGCCGAGGTACAAGTAAAACCTGGCAAAATAAAACAAACAAAACTAACAAAAACATTCCCAAATCGAACAACCTGAAATCAATCCACTAAAGGGTTTGCTCTCTCTCTCTCTCTCTCTCTCTCTCTCTCTCTCTCTCTCTCTCTCTCTCTCTCTCTCTCTCTCTCTCTCTCTCTCCTCTATATATATATATATATATATATATATATATATATATATATATATATAGTGCATTTTGGCTGTATCATTGCTGTTTCCATTGATTTATAGAGGCATATGTTGAAGTATGTCTGGTCAGCTGGGTGTACCATATGGCCTATATTTAATAGGTAATAGAGGACATTTGAAAAAAGTCTATTTTTGTCCTAGCACATCCCCATTATATACTCCCTCGGTCCTCTCTAGGTATTGCACTACTTAATACAATGTGGGTCATTCCCTCCGCACAATATATATATATATATATATATTCTCTGATCAACACATAGTTAAACCGGTTTAAGCTGGCCACAAAGCAGTCAGATTCTAGCTTCTGTACTACAACTGCAATACGCAGACCTCTTGCGGTTCTATTGAACCAAAATTAGATTCCCATAAAGCCCCATGGAGATCTAAGCTCAGTTCAGAAGAATCGGGGAAGGTTGGGTAGTGCCATAAACTGAACACTAAAATGTGACCATATAATGCTCAGCTGAATCTGGCTGAAGGGTATAATAAATTGTATTTTTTTTTAGCTTCAAGTCATGTATCGATAGTATTGGTAGTGTCCCTTTTATATTATGATTTCTATTCTATGTGTTACATTATGTATTTGTTTTATTTAGTTAATTTTAAAGATGATATCATATTTTTCAGTCAGGCTAGCAAAAAAAAAAGTTTTGTATCTGCTCAATTCCTTATTGCTCTAAATGCTCGGCTTCCAGCTGATCACCACCTACTGGTCCACATCTTGACACAAGGAATTTCCTGATCAGCCGATCCCTGTCTGAGAAGAGTCACAGCCGCTGCTTCTTATCACAAATATGTGCATCACCGGAAAATCCCTTCATCCTCTTCCTTTGACCCATCATATACACTGTTTTCAATAGAGGGAGCAACCAAAATAATCAGACAATTATCAGGAGCCCCCCATACACATAAGAGGATCAGCTGATCTTGAAGTTGGAGGGTTTGGCTGACACTGAGTACCTGCATTGAGCACCTTTAAAGGGGTTATCCACCATAAGGTGATTTTAATACATACCTGGCAGGTAGCAATGGACATGCTTAGGAAGGATCTGCACTTGTCTTGGGGCTAAATGGCTATGTTGTGAGATTACCATAACACTGTGGCTAGCTTTTTGTGAACTGGTATTTCCTTTTTGAGTTTTCTTCTTTGTCTACAAATCCCATCATTCAATTTTCCTCCCTCCCACACATCAGCCACCCCACCCATTGAAACATAAATGAGCTGCATCCATGCAAAAGACCTGTGGTTTTCAATAAGGGTGCCTACAGCTGTTGTATTAGTTGCAGATCTCTCTCCCACCAAGCGATTCCTCCACCCATTGAAGTAGACAGGCTCCCTGTCATCAGCTGACTAGTGAGGTCAGGTCACAGCCACATTGCAAGCTGGGAAAAATCTGAGACAACAGCCCTTTTGTATGCTGTTAAAAATAAATAGTGGGGTGAAAATCACAGAAGAATTGTGAGAAAACCGTCACACACAGGTACAGACACTATATTATGAACTACACTAACTTTACAGCCCCTGTAGCATAGTCAAATAAAAAAAAAAATTCCTGGAATACCCCTTTAACCTTTAAAGGAGTACTCCGCTGGAAAACATTTTTTTTTAAACAACTGATGCCAGAAAGTTAAACAGATTTGTAAATTACTTTTATTTAAAATCTTAATCCTTCCAGTACTTATCAGCTGCTGTATGCTCCACAGTAAGTTATTTTCTTTTTGAATTTATTTTGTGTCTGACCCCAGTGCTCTCTGCTGACACCTTGGTCCATATCAGGAATTGTTCAGAGCAGGAGAGGTTTTCTATGGGGATTTGCTCCTACTTTGGACAGTTCCTAAAATGGACAGCAGAGAGCACTGTGGTCAGACAGAAAGGAAATTCAAAAAGAAAAGAACTTCCTGTGGAGCATACAGCATCTGATAAGTACTGGAAGGATTAAGATTTTTAAATAGAAATAATTTACAAATCTGTTTAACTTTCTGGCACCAGTTGATTAAAAATAAAATGTTTTCCAGCGGAGTACCCCTTTAATGTATTAGAGTCATCTTTCTGTTGGCCATCATTCTTGATAAAGCAGTTAGCGAACCTCATGTCCATTTCAATAAAGTACCTAACTAGAGATGAGCAAGCCGAGGCTAGCGAACCCGTTATCAGAACTTTAGAGTAAAATTGGCTTCCAGAACTTCGCCAGGCTCACAGCTTTGGATCTTAAAAGATGAGGAGTAAAAAAAAAAAAAAAACACAAAAAGGGAATTGGCTCAAGGTCAAGGGGTCCTCAAGGTCAAAATGGACTGTGGTCTCTGCAGGGGTGGGCCATGCCCACTCATCATGCCCCACCCCCCTCATTGCAAGTCTATAGACTTGCATTGAGGGGGCAGAGCGTGATGTCACGAGAGGCGTGGTCGACCCCTGCAGCACGCGAACAGTGTTCGAAACTTACGCCAGTGGAGTACCTCCTGTCCCATATTGATGACATCATCAAGGGAATTTGTTGGAATCAAATAAAACATTGAAAGTGTGAATATAATGATGATCTATGGAAGTGATTAGAATATTAGAGCACAAGAATAAGTTTATTGGGAAAAAAACTGTAATATTAAAGGCGGCTCTAGTACCATCTACAAGATACAAGATGAGATATGGTTGGGCATGGAGGCATACAGGTTTCATATGGCATCCTGCGGGACATTTGCCCACAAATGTTGCAGCTTGGCCTGTGGATTCTGTACACTTGTAGGTTGCCAATGCTGGCTTGCCATAAATAGTTAATTGATGATAAATCTGATGTATTGGAAGGCCAAGGAAGTGATGCAATCTGGTGAAGATATTCCTAGAAAACCCTTGTCTATGGGTGAGAATTATCCTGCCATGATAGACGACACATGTGGCCATGGGATGTCCTGCACATATCACTGAGCTGTTAGCGTCCCTCATATTCGTACTAGGGGTGACTGACTATTATATGCGATGGCTCCCCAAATCATCAGAACAATCGGTTGGGGTAGAGTGTTGTGCTACAGTAAAAAGCAGGATTGAAACGATTACCATGAGGCCTCCATACTAGAACTCGACTGTCCTTGGACCATCCCAAACAGAACCTGGATTCATCACTAAAGGCATCTTAATTATCTCAGTCCAATGATGCTAAATTTATTTGAGTGCATTATAGAGGCATGTCTAGCAATCAACAATCTCTCATCAAGAGGTACACTGCCCAAAAGTAGCCTCTGAGTGCCATTTTTAGGGATAAAGCAAGTAAAGCAATTTAACGGCTTCCTGTGGTAATATGCAGTGTCTATTCAGACCATACCTGTCATCATTTCTATATCTGACTGAGACATAACTGTGTGTAAAAATTTTGCAGCAAGCTGGCATTTCTATTTGGGTGAATTATTTTATTTATTTTTGTCAATGAGTGTAAGTTTTCCCACTTGCTCACTTGTGAATAAACTGAGTGCTATGAGTGAGTGCGACCAAACCTCTTTCACTATGTGAATTTTCAAACATTTTAGAAGTTAAAGAGTACCTATCATCAAACCATATTTTCTAAATATAAACTAAGTTTATATTCCTAAACTACTCCTAACACCCCTCCTGCCCTAAAAAAATTTACCGAGTTTCAAAAGTTCTGTATCATACCTTTCCCCTTGCTCACATCGTGTGAGCTCCCAGGCCGGGAGGAGACCAAACTAACTGTTTGACTTGCAGCAGGGAACAGAACAGAGCCACCTAGGGTCAGTTTTTTCAATTAAATTAAAAACATTTAAAGGTTGAGAATGTTAACAGCAAGTAAATAGCAAAGTGTCTTATAATTACATAAGAAACAATATATTAAAAGTTTAGTTTGGTGACAGGTACTTTTTAAATTATACACAATTATGGGGAGGATACAGACAAAACTTTTTTTTAACCAGTTGGTGCAAAAAGTTTTTCAGATGATCATAATTGGTTAAAATCTGGAGGAAAATCATACCCTATAGTAAAATAAGAAAAATAGGGAGGAATTGTTCCATACAACTCCTAAAACCACATTTAATAACACCCCAAAAAAGGTTAGATAGGAGTTAGTAAGAGAGGGTCTAACATTGTTTGATGTATAAAAAAGTGTATGTCTGAATGTATATACTGTGTGTATGTATGTATATATGTTCCAGAGTAACTTCATTGAGCAGATATTTCAATATAACTTGGTTCACATGCAGGTCTATGAGACTTACGGTAGGTACATCTTCTGATTGCGATACTCATGTACAGAGAATAGTCAGTGCGGGGAACAGGATAAGAGGACGGAATGTGAGGTCAGGATATGAAGTCAGGATATGAGGATAGGATATGAGTTCAGGATATGAAGTCGGGATATGAGGTTGGGATATGAGGTCGGGATATGAGGACGGGATATGAGGACAGGATATGAGGTCGGGATATGAGGACGGGATATGAGGACAGGATATGAGGACGGGATATGAGGACAGGATATAAGGTCGGGATAAAAGGATGGGATATGAGGACGGGATATTAGGATGGGATATGAGGACAGGATATGAGGTCGGGATATGAGGTCGGGATATGAGGACGGGATATGAGGGCGGTATATGAGGACGGGATATGAGGATGGGATATGAGGTCGGAATATGAGGACGGGATATGAGGGCGGGATATGAGGTCGGATATGAGGTCGGGATAGGAGGACGGGATAGGAGGACGGGATTTGAGGATGGGATATGAGGTCGGGATATGAGGACGGAATATAAGGACGGGATATCAGGTCGGGATATGAGGGCGGGATATGAGAAGAAAAGCGTAATTGTTGCTTTTCCTTTCCAGCAAGGTCTAGGTAGAAAGACCGGACTCCGCCGGGTACTCAGCCAGTCAAATAATAAGGATGCAGTAGGTTGTATTCTTTATCCTTTGTTATTGGTTATAACAACCAACATGGCCAGACTAGAAAAATCCTACAGATTAGGGACATCTTGCTAAGAAATGTATTTTATGTAAGGAAAACTATAAAAGCAGTATCTCATGTCACTACATTGATTACTATAAACATGACCCAATTTTATTGAGGGTGACCCCTATTATCGTAGAGCAGAACTGACAGAGATGTTCTGGATTTTCCTCTGAATTTACTCATACCATAGGATTAAAATGAAAGCTTATAAAATAGGGACATGTTGCTTTCCCTTTTTAATAGATTGTTTTGTTGTACAGCGTTACCAGATGTTATTAGTACTGGGTATGCATAACTGGAACAATCTGATGACTCGCAATGATTTTTATTAAATGCTATCTTTATGATACAATAGTTACACATTTTCTATTTCAATAGTTTTATTGTTTTGAATACAAAATATGGAACATATACAGCAGTAATTTCATTATAATAATGTCAAATTTATATTCTTATATTGCATGAAGAGCAAAGTGTTGTTCCTTAGTAAATCAAAGCAATGTGACCATTATGGTATAGTTAGAAGTAAGGTAAAATGGAGACTAACATAAAACTGCAATTACAATAATCTAAATAAATCGGGAAGGCGGCATTAATGTAAGAGATCATCACTTCTACTGTATATGGACCAAGTCTGGCAAAGTTACAATAAAGAGGAAGAGAGGAGACCGTAGTGAGAAAGGGACAATAACACCATCAACACCCAGACCCTTGATAAAGCTGGTTACGGCAGGCGAAACGTTTTGGGGGTGTCAGTGTGTTGTTTTAAATGCAGCTTTGGGCCAGTTTAAAAAGTGAATATGAATGGAAAGTAAAGTAATCAGTTCCAAAAGGAAGGAAAAGTGGCAATGGGATAAGATGAGCTATTTTCCCAACCACCAAATAACCATAAATGGGAGTGTGTAAAACAACCCCTATCTGACCGAAAGTTTGTGATTTTAATTCACTATTTTTTGATTTCTCACAATTATGCACTTTTAAGAAGTTAAATAAAGGTTACATTTTATAATAGGGTTCCCGAGTTTTTGGGAAATTAGTCCCAGGAAGGCGTAATCCCGAATGGGAAATTGAGATCATATTGTAAATCCCAGGGACACCCCTTATGGGTAATTTGGATTGATAGAAAGGGACAATAGTCAGGGCTGGTGCAAGGATTTTTGCCACCCTAGACAAAAGCTGATTTTTCCACCCCTTGACTCCGCCCATTGGCCCACCCTTTGACGTGCCCCACCTTACTACTGTGGTGAGACACTGTAACGCTCCTCCCCATGTAATCTCCTTACTACTGTGGTGACACACTGTGGTGACACACTGTAACAAACCTCCTCCCCATGTAATCTCCTTACTACTGGGGTGACACACTGTAACAAGCCCCCTCCTCATGTAATTAGCTTACTACTGGGGTAACACACTGTAACAAACCTCCTCCCCATGTAATCAACATACTTCTGGGGTGACACACTGTAACAAACCCTCTTCTCATGTAATCACCTTTCTACTGAGGTGACACACTGTAACAAGCCCCCTCATCATGTAATTATCTTACTACTGGGGTGACACACTGTAACAAACCTCCTCCTCATGTAATCTCCTTACTACTGGGGTGACACACTGCAACAAACCTCCTCCTCATGTAATCACCTTACTACTGGGGTGACACACTGTAACAAACCTCCTCCTCATGTACTCACCTTACTACTGGGGCGGAGTTGATGTGGGGTGGCGGTGTTGCTTGCTGAGCGAGTGGTTCAGATGCTGGTTATCTAACCTTACTGTGGCAGGCAGCGCGATGCCCCCCCCCCCCCCCCCCCCCCATCAAGAGGGCGCTCTAGATGGCTGTATATTTAGCCTATAGGCAGAACTGGCCCTGACAACATTACACATTTAAATATGTATGCTGAGTATTGTATTAGGGCTTCTTCACAGAGGGGTATGGAATTACATCAAACCTGAGAAAAAGAAATCTTTCCCTTGACAAAAGCTTCTTTGAGTTAAGAATATTACGAGGTGGCAGTATAGCATGAAAGGTTTAATCCCTGACTCATATAACAGATTGTTTAGCCTGCAAAAAAAAAAATTTCCATTCAAGCCTCATTTGCTAAAAATGTTGTCACCTAAAGTTTTTACTGTGTTCTTGCCTCTTTTTAAAGTGGGCAGGACTTGAAGGACATGACCTTCTGTAAACCAGCACATTGGCCCTGATCAGTATTGTGAACCCGATCTGCTTTTGTGGGGTCGTGTGCAAAAATGCTGCACATTGCGCCACAATTTGGGGCGTCAAATTATATCTTCACCAGAATTTGTTGCTCAATGTGCCAAAATAAACCTACGAGCCCAAAAAAGGGGGTGAATCCCCATAGTAAATAGAGTGAAATCCTGTATGAAACAACATTTCACACTGATAAAAACCCAACACTCTTAGTAAATCAGGATCACTGTGATTCATCCCAGAAAGTTGGTGTAGAATATAGCAAAAATCTCTGGCAGCTCAAAGCCTAGACAGTCATCTATGTACCAAATTTATATAAGAGGTGCCGGTATTAAACTCCAAACTATTTTCCATTAAATGGTACCTGTCATTTGTAATACTTAATATGTTGTTTATTTGTCCATTTAAAGCAATTTCCTAATATACCTAATCATAAAATTTTCAACGTTTATATTAAAAAACAACTTTATAAGTCGGCCACTAGGGTCCTCCTGTCCAGTTTTTATTCCTGTCCCCAGGTGTTGCAGGATTGACTCCTTCAGCGCCTGGTGGAGACAAAAATCGGAACGTGCAGGTGGGACCTCCTCAGCTCAGTTCTGTCAATCAAGCAGACGAGAGCGAGAGCGGCGCATGCCTTGTCTATTTTCCTGGCTTCAGTGAAATACACTAAAAACATAAGTTACAAATAGAATGTGGCTCCCGAACGAGAGACAATAGGCAGCGTAAAACTATAAAAAAGAAGGTAAAAAAAGCATCATTTGAAAAATTTAAAGGGGGGGGGTTCAGATCATTATAATTGGAGGAGACAGCGTGAAAGATTAAAACATTTTCTGGCCAGATAACAGGCACTCTTTAGTAAATTTACCCCATAGTGACTGTATCATAGAGAACAAACGAAGCACTCACCAGGTAGGTTGCGTCTTTAAATCTTCAGGCTTTTATTTCATTTTTCATCTGAAGAAAAGTCGATGTCTGGACACGAGCAGTGCGGGAGAGCTGGAGGGTGCGGTGGCGTGGGGGGGGGGGATGGGCAACGGACCGTATCGCGCTGTGACGCGCTTCGTCAGGCCCCTCTTTTCTTCAGATGAAAAATAAAATAGGAGCCTGAAGATTTAAAGGATGCAACCTACCTGGTGAGTGCTTCGTTTGTTCTCTATGATACAGTTATCTAAAGATCTGTTTTTCTACGTGAGCACCACAGACGGTTTGCATTCCAATCTATGGACACTTGTACATTGCATAAGACACCAGTATCTGCATATTGGGCTTATCAACAGTGATTTCAGCAGTGCCTAGGATTCTATACACTTCTTTACAATACATTGTTACCCCAAAGTGACTTTGTCAATAAACTGTATACAAGGGATCACAGTGGATCTGTTATTATTAAGATCTCCAGCTACATTGGAGGATATTTATCGAAGGATTTAGACAGTTTTTTTCCTGTCTAAATTTGTCGCACAGAAAGTCGCAGTCTAAATATGTGCGACTTTTCTGTGACTTTTGCTTTCGAGGATTTTTAGACCATGATGCATTCTAGTCTATTTTAGACGGAATAAAATGCATTGGTGCTGAATTTATCAAAAGCGACTTTTCAGCGACAAGTCGCATCGGCTGAAAGTACGCCGAAATGTCAGACCATGCTGGAGCAGGTTTAAATATGGTCTAAAGCATAGATCACGAAGTCTGTGCGCAGAATTTATCAAGAGCCGTGCGACTTTTGATAAATTAGGCGCACAATAGACTAGCCTAACCCTCTGTAGTTTGGTCTATATTGATGCGGGACATAGACAACTTTGATAAATATCCCCCATTGTGCTCAAACTAGCGACCACCATGAGTATTTGGATCGAAATGCTTACAGGAGGGATAGGAGTTGACCGAATTGATGCATACAGCTGGCTTCTTTATATTTCCATCTATCGCTCTCTGGGTTTATATGTATTTTGTATGTGTTCTGTGTGTATGATAGTGAGTCTCTGGTGGGCTTGATGTATCACAGCTCTTCTCTGTGCTATTAGCCGAACTTTCCAGAAGCCTGAACCATTGACCCACTGACATGATGTACAACAGAGAACAGAATGCCAATTTTTTTTCTACCAAGCGTACTTGCAATGGCAAATTTGCAGACCCCTTTTGCATAAAGCATGAGGGAAGGCAGCATTAGATTCAGAGGAAGACAGTGCCTGGCCAGACTTTTCATTGGGATCACATTACATTAGAATAATTAAGAAGAATCAATATAAGAGCAATGAGGAAATATTGATTTAACCTGTGCCCGCAACTTATTGACCCTACCCATGTCAATACACTGGAAAATGTTGGATTCTGTATTGAGTGTTGCCTATTTAGGAATCTTTATACATTTTCATACTTGTGTATAATATTTACAATAGTAGTTTTATACTATATACAGAAAATATGCCGGTGTTACCCATCCTTTCAGCTGTGCACATATATAACATTTTTATATAGACTGTTTGTAAATTGAGGTGGTCCTCTGTTCACGATCCTCATCTCATGGTGAAAGAAGAGAATTGTTACGCCGAGCGCTCCGGGTCCCCGCTCCTCCCCGGAGCGCTCGCTTCTCTCTCGCTACCGCAGCGCTCCGGGCAGCTCCACTGACCCGGTGCGCTGCGATACCGTCTCCAGCCGGGATGCGATTCGCGATGCGGGTAGCGCCCGCTCGCGATGCGCATCCCGGCTGCCGTACCTGACTCGCTCTCCGTCTGTCCTGTCCCGGCGCGCGCGGCCCCGCTCCCTAGGGCGCGCGCGCGCCGGGTCTCTGCGATTTAAAGGGCCACTGCGCCGCTGATTGGCGCAGTGGTTCCAATTAGTGTGTTCACCTGTGCACTCCCTATTTATACCTCACTTCCCCTTCACTCCCTCGCCGGATCTTGTTGCCATTGTGCCAGTGAAAGCGTTTCCTTGTGTGTTCCTAGCCTGTGTTCCAGACCTCCTGCCGTTGCCCCCGACTACGATCCTTGCTGCCTGCCCCGACCTTCTGCTACGTCCGACCTTGCTTCTGTCTACTCCCTTGTACCGCGCCTATCTTCAGCAGTCAGAGAGGTTGAGCCGTTGCTAGTGGATACGACCTGGTCACTACCGCCGCAGCAAGACCATCCCGCTTTGCGGCGGGCTCTGGTGAAAACCAGTAGTGACTTAGAACCGATCCACTAGCACGGTCCACGCCAATCCCTCTCTGGCACAGAGGATCCACTACCTGCCAGCCGGCATCGTGACAGTAGATCCGGCCATGGATCCCGCTGAAGTTCCTCTGCCAGTTGTCGCCGACCTCACCACGGTGGTCGCCCAGCAGTCACAACAGATAGCGCAACAAGGCCAACAGCTGTCTCAACTGACCATGATGCTACAGCAGCTACTACCACAGCTTCAGCAATCATCTCCTCCGCCAGCTCCTGCACCTCCTCCGCAGCGAGTGGCCGCTTCTGGTCTACGACTATCCTTGCCGGATAAATTTGATGGGGACTCTAAATTCTGCCGTGGCTTTCTTTCCCAATGTTCCCTGCACTTGGAGATGATGTCGGACCAGTTCCCTACTGAAAGGTCTAAGGTGGCTTTCGTAGTCAGCCTTCTGTCTGGAAAAGCTCTGTCATGGGCCACACCGCTCTGGGACCGCAATGACCCCGTCACTGCCTCTATACACTCCTTCTTCTCAATCAACAAAAATAAGGACAAGCTTTCGCAGTCCAAAGAAATTCGAAGTGTCTTTGAGGAACCTGCCCGAGCCTCTTCTGCTGAGACTGCCCTGTTGAACCTGGTCCAGGGTAATTCTTCCGTTGGCGAGTACGCCGTACAATTCCGTACTCTTGCTTCAGAATTATCCTGGAATAATGAGGCCCTCTGCGCGACCTTTAAAAAAGGCCTATCCAGCAACATTAAAGATGTTCTGGCCGCACGAGAAATCCCTGCTAACCTACATGAACTCATCCATCTTGCCACTCGCATTGACATGCGTTTTTCCGAAAGGCGTCAGGAGCTCCGCCAGGATATGGACTTTGTTCGCACAAGACGTTTTTTCTCCCCGGCTCCTCTCTCCTCTGGTCCCCTGCAATCCGTTTCTGTGCCTCCCGCCGTGGAGGCTACGCAGGTCGACCGGTCTCGCCTGACACCTCAAGAGAGGACACGACGCCGCATGGAGAATCTCTGTCTGTACTGTGCCAGTACCGAACACTTCCTGAAGGATTGTCCTATCCGTCCTCCCCGCCTGGAAAGACGTACGCTGACTCCGCACAAAGGTGAGACAGTCCTTGATGTCTACTCTGCTTCTCCACGTCTTACTGTGCCTGTGCGGATATCTGCCTCTGCCTTCTCCTTCTCTACTATGGCCTTCTTGGATTCCGGATCTGCAGGAAATTTTATTTTGGCCTCTCTCGTCAACAGGTTCAACATCCCAGTGACCAGTCTCGCCAGACCCCTCTACATCAATTGTGTAAACAATGAAAGATTGGATTGTACCATACGTTTCCGCACGGAGCCCCTTCTAATGTGCATCGGACCTCATCACGAGAAGATTGAATTTTTGGTCCTCCCCAATTGCACTTCCGAAATCCTCCTTGGACTACCCTGGCTTCAACTCCATTCCCCAACCCTGGATTGGTCCACTGGGGAGATCAAGAGTTGGGGGCCCTCTTGTTTCAAGGACTGCCTAAAACCGGTTCCCAGTACCCCTTGCCGTGACTCTGTGGTTCCCCCTGTAACCGGTCTCCCTAAGGCCTATATGGACTTTGCGGATGTTTTTTGCAAAAAACAAGCTGAGACTCTACCTCCTCACAGGCCTTATGATTGTCCTATTGACCTCCTCCCGGGCACTACTCCACCCCGGGGCAGAATCTATCCTCTGTCCGCCCCAGAGACTCTTGCTATGTCGGAGTACATCCAGGAAAATTAAAAAAAAGGCTTTATCCGTAAATCCTCCTCTCCTGCCGGAGCCGGATTTTTCTTTGTGTCCAAAAAAGATGGCTCTCTACGCCCTTGCATTGACTACCGCGGTCTTAATAAAATCACGATAAAGAACCGCTACCCTCTACCCCTCATCTCTGAACTCTTTGATCGCCTCCAAGGTGCCCACATCTTTACCAAACTGGACTTAAGAGGTGCTTATAATCTCATCCGCATCAGAGAGGGGGATGAATGGAAAACGGCATTTAACACTAGAGATGGACACTTTGAGTATCTGGTCATGCCCTTTGGCCTGTGCAACGCCCCTGCCGTCTTCCAAGACTTTGTTAATGAAATTTTTCGTCATCTCTTATACTCCTGTGTTGTTGTATATCTGGACGATATCCTGATTTTTTCTGCCAATCTAGAAGAACACCGCCAGCATGTCCGTATGGTTCTTCAGAGACTTCGTGACAATCAACTTTATGCCAAGATAGAGAAATGTCTGTTTGAATGCCAATCTCTTCCTTTCCTAGGATACTTGGTCTCTGGCCAGGGACTACAAATGGATCCAGACAAACTCTCTGCCGTCTTAGATTGGCCACGCCCCTCCGGACTCCGTGCTATCCAACGTTTTTTGGGGTTCGCCAATTATTACAGGCAATTTATTCCACATTTTTCTACCGTTGTGGCCCCTATCGTGGCTTTAACCAAAAAAAATGCCAATCCCAAGTCTTGGCCTCCTCAAGCGGAAGACGCCTTTAAACGGCTCAAGTCTGCCTTTTCTTCGGCTCCCGTGCTCTCCAGACCTGACCCATCTAAACCCTTCCTATTGGAGGTTGATGCCTCCTCTGTAGGAGCTGGAGCGGTCCTTCTACAAAAAAATTCTTCCGGGCATGCTGTTACTTGTGGTTTTTTTTCTAGGACCTTCTCTCCGGCGGAGAGGAACTACTCCATCGGGGATCGAGAGCTTCTAGCCATTAAATTAGCACTTGAGGAATGGAGGCATCTGCTGGAGGGATCAAGATTTCCTGTTATTATTTACACCGATCACAAGAACCTCTCCTATCTCCAGTCTGCCCAACGGCTGAATCCTCGCCAGGCCAGGTGGTCTCTGTTCTTTGCCCGATTTAATTTTGAAATTCACTTTCGGCCTGCCGATAAGAACATTAGGGCCGATGCTCTCTCTCGTTCCTCGGATGCCTCGAAAGTTGAACTCTCTCCGCAACACATCATTCCTCCTGACTGCCTGATCTCCACTTCTCCAGCCTCCATCAGGCAAACTCCTCCAGGAAAGACCTTCGTCTCTCCACGCCAACGCCTCGGAATCCTCAAATGGGGTCACTCCTCCCATCTCGCAGGTCATACAGGCATCAAGAAATCTGTGCAACTCATCTCTCGCTTCTATTGGTGGCCGACTCTGGAGACGGATGTCGTGGACTTTGTGCGAGCCTGCACTGTCTGTGCTCGGGATAAGACTCCTCGCCAGAAGCCCGCTGGTTTTCTTCATCCTCTGCCTGTCCCCGAACAGCCTTGGTCTCTGATTGGTATGGATTTTATTACAGACCTACCCCCATCCCGTGGCAACACTGTTGTTTGGGTGGTCGTTGATCGATTCTCCAAGATGGCACATTTCATCCCTCTTCCTGGTCTTCCTTCAGCGCCTCAGTTGGCTAAACAATTTTTTGTACACATTTTTCGTCTTCACGGGTTGCCCACACAAATAGTCTCGGATAGAGGCGTCCAATTCGTGTCAAAATTCTGGAGGGCTCTCTGTAAACAACTCAAGATTAAATTAAACTTTTCTTCTGCATATCATCCTCAATCCAATGGACAAGTAGAAAGAATTAACCAGGTCTTGGGTGATTATTTACGACATTTTGTTTCCTCCCGCCAGGATGATTGGGCAGATCTTCTACCATGGGCCGAATTCTCGTATAACTTTAGAGTCTCTGAATCTTCCTCCAAATCCCCATTTTTCGTGGTGTACGGCCGTCACCCTCTTCCCCCCCTCCCTACTCCCTTGCCCTCTGGTTTGCCCGCGGTAGATGAAGTGACTCGTGATCTTTCCACCATATGGAAAGAGACCCAAGTTTCTCTTTTACAGGCTTCATCTCGCATGAAAAAGTTTGCCGATAAGAAAAGAAGAGCTCCCCCCATTTTTGCTCCCGGAGACAAGGTATGGCTCTCCGCTAAATATGTCCGCTTTCGTGTCCCCAGTTACAAACTGGGTCCACGCTATCTTGGTCCCTTCAAAGTCTTGTGCCAAATTAATCCTGTCTCTTACAAACTTCTTCTTCCTCCTTCTCTCCGTATTCCTAATGCCTTTCATGTCTCTCTTCTTAAACCACTCATCATCAACCGTTTCTCTCCCAAATTAGTTTCTCCCACTCCTGTCTCCGGTTCTTCTGACGTCTTCTCAGTGAAAGAGATACTGGCCTCCAAGACGGTCAGAGGAAAAAAGTTCTTTTTGGTGGATTGGGAGGGCTGTGGACCTGAAGAGAGATCCTGGGAACCTGAGGACAACATCCTAGACAAAAGTCTGCTCCTCAGGTTCTCAGGCTCTAAGAAGAGGGGGAGACCCAAGGGGGGGGGTACTGTTACGCCGAGCGCTCCGGGTCCCCGCTCCTCCCCGGAGCGCTCGCTTCTCTCTCGCTACCGCAGCGCTCCGGGCAGCTCCACTGACCCGGTGCGCTGCGATACCGTCTCCAGCCGGGATGCGATTCGTGATGCGGGTAGCGCCCGCTCGCGATGCGCATCCCGGCTCCCGTACCTGACTCGCTCTCCGTCTGTCCTGTCCCGGCGCGCGCGGCCCCGCTCCCTAGGGCGCGCGCGCGCCGGGTCTCTGCGATTTAAAGGGCCACTGCGCCGCTGATTGGCGCAGTGGTTCCAATTAGTGTGTTCACCTGTGCACTCCCTATTTATACCTCACTTCCCCTTCACTCCCTCGCCGGATCTTGTTGCCATTGTGCCAGTGAAAGCGTTTCCTTGTGTGTTCCTAGCCTGTGTTCCAGACCTCCTGCCGTTGCCCCCGACTACGATCCTTGCTGCCTGCCCCGACCTTCTGCTACGTCCGACCTTGCTTCTGTCTACTCCCTTGTACCGCGCCTATCTTCAGCAGTCAGAGAGGTTGAGCCGTTGCTAGTGGATACGACCTGGTCACTACCGCCGCAGCAAGACCATCCCGCTTTGCGGCGGGCTCTGGTGAAAACCAGTAGTGACTTAGAACCGATCCACTAGCACGGTCCACGCCAATCCCTCTCTGGCACAGAGGATCCACTACCTGCCAGCCGGCATCGTGACAAGAATTGTGACAAAGAGCATCTCATAGCCGGGAGGACCTGTGGTGTTCTGCATTATACAAAAAGTTTTGAATGGATTTTGCGTAAAACCTAAAGCATAACTGTCATTTACTGTGTAATCATCAAGACATGTCAAAAGTTTAGATCACACTGGTTCTCAGTGCTGCTATCGTAAGCCATATCCCGATAAAGTGTGTGGTAGTCTAGGGGCCAGCCCAGACCAAGAACCATTACATTCTACAGGTCCCACACTAGGTACAGATTCCCAGGAGACCAGTAGGAGGTTCCAGGATGCAGCATTTGCCGAGACCGAGGAAAACAGGCCCTCAGGAAAGGTATTTATAGCACAAATGTTTAAATAATCATAGTAATAATTTACACAGATTACTATCATGCCGCACAATAGGGAGCTTAAAAAATAGTGGAGTTACGTTTTAACGTTGGATATGATTAGCTTATGTAAGTATATAAATGGACCATGCAAAAATATGGTGAAAAGCTGTTTCATGTAAAACAGCCTCTTAAGACAAAGAATCCAACAAACACACCTCCACAGTATTGTCAGGATCAAGCAGGGCGCTGGGACCCTGGACAGGCTAAAAGATTTTATAACCCAGAATGCAACACGTTTCGCGGTAACTCTGCTTCATCAGGCATATTGGAAACGGGGAGGGTAGGTGGTTTTTATACCACACCATTAACCCTTAGTTAGACATATTTAAGTACAAAATGCAAATCCACATAAAAAAAAAAATATATATATATATACATGAAAAAACATGTAGAAAAAAATAAAATAATATATATATATATATATATATATATATATATATATATATATATATATATAAATAAGAACCGCCATATGCTAACAAGCATTTTCAATAACTTCATTCAAACCGCTTGGGAAAAGCGTATCAAGTGTGAATATCCAAAAGGATAATCTATTGTGAACATGGGGCGGTATAATTTCAATGATGAATGAATCCAAGACATCAATGTCACTATCATGTTTTAATGTTAAATGACGAGACACGCTATGAAGCATGTAGCGGTTTATGGAATTGGATCCGCGTTTCTTCATGCAGCCCACATATTGAAGACCGCAAGGACATGAGAGTAAGTAAACTGCATACATACTGTCACAATTATAAGACACATTAATAGAAAACCTTTTTTTCGGAGAGGAGGAGATGAAAGATAATTTTGTATGTCCAATTAGGGAACAACATTTACATCTCATTTTATTACAAGGGGATGTACCCTTCTCAATATGATCTTTAGCATTAGATGTAGTACTGGCATTATTATTTTTTAGCCTGCTTGGAGCAATTACATTTCGCAGATTCATAGATCTGCGGAATGTAACTCCCGGTTAGGTCGGAAGGAGGTCCCCCAAAACAGGGTCATCCTTAAAAATCAAACAATGTTTCCTTGGTATATGTTTGATATCATTAGAGTCACAGTTAAAATTAGTAACAAAAATAATATCTTTAATAATTTTTCTGACTTTTCTCCTAATTACCATCTTGTAAGAAAATCTGTAGCTTGGGACGTACTAAATCACACTGTTGTTTATTTTTCACTTTATTAAAAGAGTGGGATAGTATAGATTTAGGATACCCCTTTTCCAGGAAACGATCATGTAAAATGGGTGAATTTTTTGTAAAATCGTCATAGTCCGTGCAATTTTTGCGGATCTGCAAATATTGCCGATAGGGCACATTGCGGATCCATTTGGGGTAATGCGAGCTAATAAAATCAAGTAGACTATTTATATCTACTGATTTAAAAAGAAGTGTGAGTACAAATTCTCCCAGAGGAGTCTTTTTTAATTAGTAAATCAAGAAACTCTATCTCATTGGGTGAGCAGTGGAGAGTAAATTTCAGACCCCACTCATTCATATTCAGCCGATCTACAAATTCATGAGCCTGTTGGGATGAACCAGTCCAAATGATAAATAGATAATCAATAAATCACCTATAAAAGGCGACATATTGACTATATATAGGGGACTGTGCGAAATGGAGGAACTTGAAGCGCCCCATCACCAAATTGGCATAACTAGGGGCGAGACGAGCCCCCATTGCACCGCCCCTCGTTTGTTTGCAAGTTACATCATCGAATGTGAAAATATTATGTTCAAGAATAAAGTGCATCGCATTAATAAGAAAAGTAGCCTGGGTAGGAGAAAAATCAGGATCACTGGAGAAAGTGTCACTAACTTCCTGCAAACCAATAGTTGTGATATTGTTAAAATAGAGTGCACAAACATCAAGGGTGAGGAATGGAAAATCAGGTGAAAAAGAAACAGTGCTAATTTCCCTTATCAGTTGTGTAGAATCTTTAAGATAAGATGGTAATTGTAAAAGGAACGATTGCAAAAATAAATCAATGTAATGTGATAAATTTATCACATCAATATTCAATTTTTCACATTACATTGATTTATTTTTGCAATCGTTCATTTTACAATTACCATCTTATCTTAAAGATTCTACACAGGCAGAAGGGGAACTGTGCTGTGACCGGCGCCGGAGGTCACCTACCATTGGCGGCAGGCGGCGATGACGTTCGTCTGGCTCCCTGGAGAAGACTATGGAAGCCAGTGAGTTGCCTAGCAACATCTGGAGGGCTACAGTTTGGAGACCACTATACAGTGGTCTCGAAACTTTAGCCCTCCAGATGTTGCAAAACTACAACTCTCAGCATGCCCAGACAGCTGTTTGGGCATGCTGGAATTTGTAGTTTTGCAACATCTGGAGGGCCACAGTTTGGAGATCACTGTGCAGTGGTCTCTAAACTGTGTCTCTGTAAATCTTACAACTCCCAGCACGCACGAACAGCAAATGGCTGTCTCACCATGCTGGGAGTTGTAGTTTCTTACCTCCAGCTGTTGTGTAACTACATCTCCCAGCATGCCCTTCGGCGATCAGTACATGCTGGAAGTTGAAGTTTTGCAACAGCTGGAGGCACGCTGTTTGGAAAATACTGAGTTAGATAACAGAACTTAACTGAAGGTTTTCCACCCAGTGTGCCTATAGCTGTTGCAGAACTACAACTCCCAGCATGCACGGTCTGTCAGTGCATGTTTGGAGTTGTAGTTTTGCAACAGCTGGAGGTTTGCCCCCTCATGTGAATGTACAGGGTACATTCACACAGGTGGGTTTACAGTGAGTTTCCTGCTTCAAGTTTGAGCTGTGGCAAATTTTCTGCTGCAGTACAAACTCCTAGTGGGAAACTCACCGTAAACCCCTGCCAGTGTGAATGTACCCTAAGAACACTACACCAACACATAATAAAGGGTAAGACACTACATATGCACCCCTTTACACTGCCCCCCCCCCAATAAAAATTATAAAAACGTATCGTATGGCAGTGTTTCCAAAACGGAGCCTCTAGCTGTGGCAAAACAACAACTCCCAGCATTTCCGGACAGCCACTGACTGTCCAGGCATGCTGGGAGTTTGGCAACAGCTGGAGGCACCCTGTTTAGGAATCACTGGCATAGAATACCCCTATGTCCACCCCTATGCAATCCCTAATTTAGTCATCAAATGCGCATGGTGCTCTGTCGTATTTCAAGGAAACAGTTTAGGGCCACATATGGGGTATTTCCTTACTCGGGAGAAATTGCGTTACAAATTATGGGGGGCTATTTCTCCTTTTACCCCTTATGAAAAGAAAAAAGTTGGGGAAATACCCCATATGTGGCGTAAAATGCTCTGCGTGCGCATAACAAGGCTCAGGAGTGAGAGCGCACTATGTACATTTGAGGCCTAAATTGGTGATTTGTATAGCGGTGGCTGATTTTACAGCGGTTCTGACATAAACGCAAAAAAAAAAAATATCCACATTTGACCCTAATTTGGAAACTACACCCCTCACGGATCGGAAAAAGGTGTATAGTGAGCCTTAACACCCCACAGGTGTTTGACGAATTTTCATTAAAGTTGGATGGGGAAACGAAAAAAAATAAATTTTCACGAAAATGCTGGTGTTACCCTAAATTTTTCATTTTCACAAGGAAAAATAGGGGGAAAAAAAAGTAAGAACATACCCCATATATGGATGTAAAGTGCTCTGCGGGCGAACTACAATGCTCAGGAGAGAGGGAGCGCCATTGGGTTTTTGGCGAGAAAAGTCCGGAACTGAAGGCCATGTGTGTTTACAAAGCCCCCATAGTGCCAGAACAATGGACCCCCCCACATGTGACCCCATTTTGGAAACTACACTTCTCACGGAATGTTATAAAGGGGTACAGTGAGCATTTACACCCCACAGATTTTTGGAACAGTGGTCCGTGAAAATGAAAAATTTTATTTTTCATTTGCTCAGCCCACTGCTCCAAAGATCTGTCAAACGCTAGTGGGGTGTAAATGCTCATTGCACCCCTTATTAAATTCTGTGAGGGGTGTAGTTTCCTAAATGGGGTCACATGTGTGTGTGTGTGGGGGGGGGTCCACTGTTCTGGCACCAGGGGGGGCTTTGTAAAATGCACATGGCCCCCGACTTCTATTCCAACCAAATTCTCTCTCCGAAAGCTCAATGGCACTCCTTCTTTTCTGAGCATTGTAGTGCGCCCGCAGTGCACTTGACGTTCACACATGGGGTATTTCCATACTCAGAAGAAATGGGGTTACACATTTTGGGGGGCATTTTCTCCTATTACCACTTGCAAAAATTTTAATTTCAGGAAAAACCAGCATTTTAGTGAAATTTTTTTTTCATTTACACATCCGATTTTAACAAAAAGTCGTCAAACACCTGTGGGGTATTAAGGCTCACTGTACCCCTTGTTACGTTCCTTGAGGGGTGCAGTCTCCAAAATAGCACGCCATGTTTTTTTTTATGTTCTTGCACAATAAGAAAACCAAAACCATTTCAGCAAAATTTGCTTTCCAAAAGCCAAATGTAACTCCTCTGAGCCCTGTTGTGCACCCGCAGTGCACTTGACATCCACACATGGGGTATTTCCATACTCAGAAGAAATGGGGTTACAAATTTTGGGGGATATTTTCTCCTATTATTTAGTGAAATTTTTTTTTTACCCCTTAACAACGCAGGACATAAATGCACTTCCTGGTGAGGTGGTACTTAACGCACCAGGACATACATTTACGTTCTATACATAACTGCAAGCATCTGAGCGATGCTCGGGTCATGTGCGGCAGGTCCCGGCTGCTGATATCAGCCAGGGACCCACCGGTAATGGCAGACATCCGCAATCACGTGGATGTCCGCCATTAACTCCTCAGATGCCATGATCAATACAGACAGACAGCATTGCGGCACTAAAATGGATGATCAGATCGCCACCAGTGCTGCCGTGGTGATCCGATCATCCAGAACAGCAGCCGGTGGTCCCCTCTCCTGCCCCCACTGCCTTCCACAGGTCTTCTACTCTGGTCTGCGATCGAGCAGACCAGAGTAGAAGATGACCGATAACACTGATCAGTGCTATGCCCTATGTATAGCACTGAACAGTATTAGCAATCGAATGATTGATATAAAAAAATTGGAAAAACCCCCTCCCCCAATAAAAATGTAAATTGTCCCATTTTCCCTATTTCACCCCCCAAAAGGGAAAAAAAAAAATAATATACATATTTGGTATCGAAGCATGCGTAAATATCCGAACTATTAAAATATAATGTTAATGATATCGTATGGTGAACGGTGTGAATGTAAAAAAAATAAAAAATAAGTCGAAAAGTGCTGCTTTTTTAGAACATTTTATTCCCCAAAAAATTGATAACAAATGTATTAAAAGTTTTATATGAGCAAATATGGTATCAATAAAAAGTACAGATCACGGCATAAAAAATGAGCCCTCATACCACAGCTTATATGGAAAAATGAAAACGTTATAGTTATTCAAATGAGGGGGATTTTAAACGTACTAATTTGGTTAAAAAGTTAGTTATTTTTTTTAAACGCAACAGTAATAGAAAAGTATGTTATCATGGGTATCATTTTAATCGTATTGACCCAAAGAATAAAGAACACATGCCATTTTTACCGTAAATTGTACGGCGTGAAATCGAAACTTTCCAAAATCTGCTAAATTGCGTTTTTTTTTTTAATTTCCCCACACAAATAGTATTTTTTTGGTTGCGCCATACATTTTATAGTAGTGAATGATGGCAATGCAATGGACAACTGGTCACGCAAAAAACAAGCCCTCATTCTAGTCTGTGGATGAAAATATAAAATACTTATGATTTTTTGAAGGCGAGGAGGAAAAAACGAAAACGTAAAAATAAAACTGTTTATAAAATAAAAATTGTCCTTAATGGGTTAATTTACACATCCAACCTTAATGAAAAGTCGTCAAACACCTGTGGGGTGTTAAGGCTCACTGGACCCCTTGTTATGTTCCCTGAGGGATGTAGTTTCCAAAATAGTATGCCATGTGTTTTTTTTTTGTTTTTTTGCTGTTCTGGCACCATAGGGGCTTCCTAAATGTGACATGCCCCTGTCACGATGCCGGCTGGCAGGAGGTGGATCCTCTGTGCCAGAGAGGGATTGGCGTGGACCGTGCTAGTGGACCGGTTCTAAGTCACTACTGGTTTTCACCAGAGCCCGCCGCAAAGCGGGATGGTCTTGCTGCGGCGGTAGTGACCAGGTCGTATCCACTAGCAACGGCTCAACCTCTCTGGCTGCTGAAGATAGGCGCGGTACAAGGGAGTAGACAGAAGCAAGGTCGGACGTAGCAGAAGGTCGGGGCAGGCAGCAAGGATCGTAGTCAGGGGCAACGGCAGGAGGTCTGGAACACAGGCTAGGAACACACAAGGAAACGCTTTCACTGGCACAATGGCAACAAGATCCGGCGAGGGAGTGAAGGGGAAGTGAGGTATAAATAGGGAGTGCACAGGTGAACACACTAATTGGAACCACTGCGCCAATCAGCGGCGCAGTGGCCCTTTAAATCGCAGAGACCCGGCGCGCGCGCGCCCTAGGGAGCGGGGCCGCGCGCGCCGGGACAGGACAGACGGAGAGCGAGTCAGGTACGGGAGCCGGGATGCGCATCGCGAGCGGGCGCCACCCGCATCGCGAATCGCATCCCGGCTGGAGACGGTATCGCAGCGCACCGGGTCAGTGGAGCTGCCCGGAGCGCTGCGGTAGCGAGAGTGAAGCGAGCGCTCCGGGGAGGAGCGGGGACCCGGAGCGCTCGGCGTAACAGTACCCCCCCCCTTGGGTCTCCCCCTCTTCTTAGAGCCTGAGAACCTGAGGAGCAGACTTTTGTCTAGGATATTGTCCTCAGGTTCCCAGGATCTCTCTTCAGGACCACAACCCTCCCAATCGACCAGGAAAAAGGTTTTCCCTCTGACCTTCTTGGAGGCCAGTATTTCTTTAACGGAGAAGATGTCCGAGGAGCCGGACACAGGAGTGGGAGAAACAAACTTAGGAGAGAAACGGTTGATGATAAGTGGTTTAAGAAGAGAAACGTGAAAGGCATTAGGAATTCGAAGAGAAGGAGGAAGAAGAAGTTTGTAAGAGACAGGATTAATCTGGCACAAGATTTTGAAAGGACCAAGATAGCGTGGTCCCAATTTGTAGCTAGGGACACGGAAGCGGACATATTTAGCGGAGAGCCATACCTTGTCTCCAGGAGAAAAAATGGGGGGAGCTCTTCTTTTTCTATCAGCAAACTTCTTCATGCGTGATGAGGCCTGTAAAAGAGAATTTTGGGTCTCTTTCCATATGGTGGAAAGATCACGAGATATTTCATCCACAGCGGGCAAACCAGAGGGCAAGGGAGTAGGGAGGGGGGGAAGAGGGTGACGGCCGTACACCACAAAAAATGGGGATTTGGAGGAGGATTCAGAGATTCTGAAGTTATACGAAAATTCGGCCCATGGTAGAAGATCTGCCCAGTCATCCTGGCGGGAGGAAACAAAATGGCGTAAATAATCACCCAGGACCTGGTTAATTCTTTCTACTTGCCCATTGGATTGAGGATGATATGCAGAGGAAAAGTTTAATTTAATCTTGAGTTGTTTACAGAGAGCCCTCCAGAATTTTGACACGAATTGGACGCCTCTATCCGAGACGATCTGCGTGGGCAACCCGTGAAGACGAAAAATGTGTACAAAAAATTGTTTTGCCAACTGAGGCGCTGAAGGAAGACCAGGAAGAGGGATGAAATGTGCCATCTTGGAGAATCGATCAACGACCACCCAAACAACAGTGTTGCCACGGGATGGGGGTAAGTCCGTAATAAAGTCCATACCAATCAGAGACCAAGGCTGTTCGGGGACAGGCAGAGGATGAAGAAGACCAGCGGGCTTCTGGCGAGGAGTCTTATCCCGGGCACAAACAGTGCAGGCTCGTACAAAATCCACAACATCCGTCTCCAGAGTCGGCCACCAATAGAAACGAGAGATGAGTTGCACGGATTTCTTGATACCCGCATGACCTGCGAGATGGGAGGAGTGACCCCATTTGAGGATTCCGAGGCGTTGGCGTGGAGAAACGAAGGTCTTCCCTGGAGGAGTTTGCCTGATGGAGGCTGGAGAAGTGGAGATCAGGCAGTCAGGGGGGATGATGTGTTGCGGAGAGAGCTCTACTTCCGAGGCATCCGAGGAACGAGAGAGAGCATCGGCCCTAATGTTCTTATCGGCCGGCCAAAAGTGAATTTCAAAATTAAATCGGGCAAAGAACAGAGACCACCTGGCCTGGCGAGGATTCAGCCGTTGGGCAGACTGGAGATAGGAGAGGTTCTTGTGATCGGTGTAAATAATAACTGGAAATCTTGATCCCTCCAACAGATGCCTCCATTCCTCAAGTGCTAATTTAATGGCTAGAAGCTCTCGGTCCCCGATGGAGTAGTTCCTCTCAGCTGGAGAGAAGGTCCTAGAAAAAAAACCACAAGTAACAGCATGCCCGGAAGAATTTTTCTGTAGAAGGACCGCTCCAGCTCCTACAGAGGAGGCATCAACCTCCAATAGGAAGGGTTTAGATGGGTCAGGTCTGGAGAGCACGGGAGCCGAAGAAAAGGCAGACTTGAGCTGTTTAAAGGCGTCTTCCGCTTGAGGAGGCCATGACTTAGGATTGGCATTCTTTTTGGTTAAAGCCACGATAGGAGCCACAATGGTGGAAAAATGTGGAATGAATTGTCTGTAATAATTGGCGAACCCCAAAAAACGTTGGATAGCACGAAGTCCGGAGGGGCGTGGCCAATCTAAGACGGCAGAGAGTTTGTCTGGATCCATTTGTAGTCCCTGGCCAGAGACCAAGTATCCTAGGAAAGGAAGAGATTGACATTCAAACAGACATTTCTCCATTTTGGCATACAGTTGATTGTCACGAAGTCTCTGAAGAACCATGCGGACATGCTGGCGGTGTTCTTCTAGGTTGGCAGAAAAAATCAGGATATCGTCCAGATATACAACAACACAGGAATATAAGAGATCACGAAAGATTTCATTAACAAAGTCTTGGAAGACGGCAGGGGCGTTGCACAGGCCAAAGGGCATGACCAGATACTCAAAGTGTCCATCTCTGGTGTTAAATGCCGTTTTCCATTCATCCCCCTCTCTGATGCGAATGAGATTATAGGCACCTCTTAAGTCCAGTTTGGTAAAGATGTGGGCACCTTGGAGGCGATCAAAGAGTTCAGAGATGAGAGGTAGGGGGTAGCGGTTTTTTACAGTGATTTTATTAAGACCGCGGTAGTCAATGCAAGGACGTAGAGAGCCATCTTTTTTGGACACAAAGAAAAATCCGGCTCCGGCAGGAGAGGAAGATTTGCGGATAAAGCCCTTCTTTAAATTTTCCTGGATATACTCAGACATAGCAAGAGTCTCTGGGACAGAGAGAGGATAAATTCTGCCCCGGGGTGGAGTAGTACCCGGGAGGAGGTCAATGGGACAGTCATAAGGCCTGTGAGGAGGTAAAGTCTCAGCTTGTTTTTTGCAAAAAACATCCGCAAAGTCCATATAGGCCTTAGGGAGACCGGTTACAGGAGGCACCACAGGGTCACGGCAGGGAGTACTGGGAACCGGTTTAAGACAGTCCTTGGAACAAGAGGGGCCCCAACTCTTGATCTCCCCAGTGGACCAATCCAGGGTAGGGGAGTGGTGTTGAAGCCAGGGTAGTCCAAGGAGAATTTCGGAAGTACAATTGGGGAGGACCAAAAACTCAATTTTTTCATGGTGAGATCCGATGCACATTAGGAGGGGCTCCGTGCGGAAACGTATGGTACAGTCCAATCTTTCATTGTTAACACAATTGATGTAGAGAGGTCTGGCGAGACTGGTCAGCGGGATGTTGAACCTGTTGGTGAGAGAGGCCAAAATAAAATTTCCTGCAGATCCGGAATCCAAGAAGGCCATAGTAGAGAAGGAGAAGGTAGAGGCGGATACCCGCACAGGCACAGTAAGACGTGGAGAAGCAGAGTTGACATCAAGGGCTGTCTCACCTTTGTGCGGGGTCAGCGTACGTCTTTCCAGGCGGGGAGGACGGATAGGACAATCCTTCAGGAAGTGTTCGGTACCGGCACAGTACAGGCAGAGATTCTCCATGCGGCGTCGTGTCCTCTCTTGAGGTGTCAGGCGAGACCGGTCAACCTGCATAGCCTCCACGGCGGGAGGCACAGGAACGGATTGCAGGGGACCAGAGGAGAGAGGAGCCGGGGAGAAAAAACGCCTTGTGCGAACAAAGTCCATATCCTGGCGGAGCTCCTGACGCCTTTCGGAAAAACGCATGTCAATGTGAGTGGCTAGATGAATGAGTTCATGTAGGTTAGCAGGGATTTCTCGTGCGGCCAGAACATCTTTAATGTTGCTGGATAGGCCTTTTTTAAAGGTCGCGCAGAGGGCCTCATTATTCCAGGATAGTTCTGAAGCAAGAGTACGGAATTGTACGGCGTACTCGCCAACGGAAGAATTACCCTGGACCAGGTTCAACAGGGCAGTCTCAGCAGAAGAGGCTCGGGCAGGTTCCTCAAAGACACTTCGAATTTCCGAGAAGAAGGAGTGTACAGAGGCAGTGACGGGGTCATTGCGGTCCCAGAGCGGTGTAGCCCATGACAGAGCTTTTCCAGACAGAAGGCTGACTACGAAAGCCACCTTAGACCTTTCAGTGGGAAACTGGTCCGACATCATCTCCAAGTGCAGGGAACATTGAGAAAGGAAGCCACGGCAAAATTTAGAGTCCCCATCAAATTTATCCGGCAAGGATAGTCGTAGGCCTGAAGCGGCCACTCGCTGCGGAGGAGGTGCAGGAGCTGGCGGAGGAGATGATTGCTGAAGCTGTGGTAGTAGCTGCTGTAGCATCACGGTCAGTTGAGACAGCTGGTGGCCTTGTTGCGCTATCTGTTGTGACTGCTGGGCGACCACCGTGGTGAGGTCGGCGACAACTGGCAGAGGAACTTCAGCGGGATCCATGGCCGGATCTACTGTCACGATGCCGGATGGCAGGAGGTGGATCCTCTGTGCCAGAGAGGGATTGGCGTAGACCGTGCTAGTGGACCGGTTCTAAGTCACTACTGGTTTTCACCAGAGCCCGCCGCAAAGCGGGATGGTCTTGCTGCGGCGGTAGTGACCAGGTCGTATCCACTAGCAACGGCTCAACCTCTCTGGCTGCTGAAGATAGGCGCGGTACAAGGGAGTAGACAGAAGCAAGGTCGGACGTAGCAGAAGGTCGGGGAAGGCAGCATGGATCGTAGTCAGGGGCAACGGCAGGAGGTCTGGAACACAGGCTAGGAACACACAAGGAAACGCTTTCACTGGCACAATGGCAACAAGATCCGGCGAGGGAGTGAAGGGGAAGTGAGGTATAAATAGGGAGTGCACAGGTGAACACACTAATTGGAACCACTGCGCCAATCAGTGGCGCAGTGGCCCTTTAAATCGCAGAGACCCGGCGCGCGCGCGCCCTAGGGAGCGGGGCCGCGCGCGCCGGGACAGGACAGACGGAGAGCGAGTCAGGTACGGGAGCCGGGATGCGCATCGCGAGCGGGCGCCACCCGCATCGCGAATCGCATCCCGGCTGGAGACGGTATCGCAGCGCACCGGGTCAGTGGAGCTGCCCGGAGCGCTGCGGTAGCGAGAGTGAAGCGAGCGCTCCGGGGAGGAGCGGGGACCCGGAGCGCTCGGCGTAACAGCCCCCCAAAAACCATTTCAGAAAAACTCACTCTCCAAAATCCCATTGTCGCGCCTTCCCTTCAATATATAATTTATTTGGGATGTCAATTTTCCTTATAAGCAGAGAGTTTCAAAATAAAAAAAAATCATCATCAAATTTTGGAATTTTTCACCAAGAAAGGATGCAAGTATCGACAAAATTTTACCACTAACTTAAAGTAGAATATGTCACGAGAAAACAATCTCAGAATCAGAGTGAAAAGTTAAAAGCATCTTAGAGTTATTAATGCTTTAAGTGACAGTGGTCAGATGTGCAAAAAATGGCCGGGTCCTTAAAGCGTACCCGTCAGATCCAACAAATTTTTTTTTTTAAATATATCACTCAGTACCTAATCCTGACCATGTACATCTAATTTATATGTGTCTAGCACATTTATTTATTACACTTTTAATTTAGCTCACTAGTCTGAAATTCCTCTCAAAGGGAGGGGGCGTGGCCTCACTGTGCAGGTCTCCGCCCCCTCCCTCAGTATGCAGTCTGCTCACATCTCCCCTAGCATTAGAAAAACTACAACTCCCAGCTTGTCCTTACTGACAGTACCAGGACACAAGTTGACAGCACTCACAGCTGTCAATCAAGGAAGTGTGTCCATTACATAGGTGATGATGCATGGACACAGCAGAACTAGTATGTGTCCAAGCAGGCGGAGGGGGGGGGGGGGATGGTCAGTTGTTTGACTGGCTATTTCAGTAAAGAAAATTTTCTAATGAAAGCAATTGCAAAACCTATTGGTTATACATGCTTTACAACATATCAAAAGTTTTTGTATCTGACAGTGCCCATTTAAGGTGAAAATGCGCTGGGTCCTTAAGGGGATAATGTGTCTTATAATGGTGACAGTACGTATGCAGTTTATTTACTCTCATGTCCTTTTGGTTTTCAATATGTGGGCCCCACTGTTCATGCGGTCCCGCATGAACAAACATGGATCCAATTCCAAGAACCGCTGTATGCTTCATAGCGTGTCTCGTCATTTAACATTAAAACATGATAGTGACTTTGATGTCTTTATTTATTTATTCATCATTGAAATTATCCCACCCCATGTTCACAATAGCTTTCAGAAACTAACCAATAAAGAATCCTTTTGGATATTAACACTTGATACGCTTTTCCCAAGCGTTTTGAATGAAGTTATTGAAAACACTCGCTAGCACATGACGGTTCTTATTTACATATATTTTCCTATACATGTATATATACCGTACATATATATAATTTTTTATATATTTGTTTTTATATATGTTTTTTCCTATATATTTTTGTGAATTTTTTATGAGGATTTGAATTTCTTACTTGTTTTTATATATGTCTAACTAAGGGTTAATGGTGTGGTATAAATACCACCTATTCTCCCTGTTCCCAATATGCCTGATGAAGCGGAGTTGCCGCAAAATGCATTGCATTATGGGTAACAAAATCTTTTCGCCTGTCCAGAGTCCCAGCGCCCTGCTTGATCTTGACAATACTGTGGAGGTGTGCTCGTTGGATTCGTTGTTTGTCTGCCAGGAGCAGATGCAGGGGTCTCGCCTTACCCATGGTTCCATGCTTATACCATAGTTGTACATGGACAGTACAACCACTGTTGGTGAGTACCAGTTTTATGTTGCTAATTATTGCTCCATCTACAGTATCACACTACGGAGCGCTTTTTCCTTTATTTTTAGCCAAAGGGCACTAATGCTAAGTCTACAAGCCTTCTTTACAATTAGAACCAGGAATCCATAAAACAGTCTACTTCAAACAGTTCAAGGCTTTAAAACAAAGCAAAATAATATTGATATGTATGTAGAAGTAGAGAACTCCTGTACTAAAGATACCCATACCCCTCATCTTCTTCCATACCTTCTTCCCTCACTAGGTTACGCTTGAAGGACTTTTTATTTATTTATTTATTTATTTATTATTCTAAATTTATGTAACCTGGTCGGATACATGTCCCACCTTCAGAACCCACCCCTATCTCCAGATAAAGTAGAGCTCGTGGTGCTGTGCTGTTTTCTCAACTCCAATTAACTTCTATGGGAGTTAGAGAAAAGGTATAAAACATCTGGCTCCGCTGTTTTTGGAATCTCAGTCACCTAGGCCAGCCACAACAAGGCCAGGCAGGGTTGGGCCCAAATTCAATAGAAAGGTGCTCCTCCTGCAGGAGAGATTCCTATTTATCGTTATCTGTTTGTTATAATGGGACGTTTTAAACAAGTAGGGATAACCCACATAGGACAATCCCTTTAATATATTGGGGTTGATTCACCAAGAGTGGAGCGTAGTTTTCTTTGTGGGTTTTGATTCCCGACAGGTATTTTTCCACTGTATTTACTAATGTTTCCAACATTTTGCACTTTCCCCACACTGCTTTTTTTTTCTTACAACTGCTCTGATCTGTCAGGTTAATTTTGAGCTCAAATCCACCACATTTTCTGTGGAAACATTAGTAAATTTGTTGGGATTTCAATAAAGTGTCAGGGTAACCCCCCTTTTGTCAGGGCCATGCCCCCTTTCTCCAATGGCCAAGCCCCCTTTTCAGGTTTTCCTTGTAAAATAGAGAGTTTTTTTTTCTCTGGTCGCAAATTCTGGTGCATTAAATGTGTGACACAATTTGGGTGCAAAACCCGAGAAAAAAGAATAGGGATAATGTTAGTAAAAAACTCCCATTGTCTGTAATGTCCCCCATGGAATTCTATTATCCCTTCTCTTTACCCTCTTTTTACCTCCCTATCTCTATGAAAGATTAGGTAGGTCAGAACTGAAGATAAACGGGTGCAAAAATGAATCAGGCGTCAGTTTTTATAGCTCAATTGTGAAAACATGTCCATTACTATGGTTCATAACCCATTTTGATTATTGTTTGATCATTTCAAATTGAATTGATGTCAATGTCAAGGAAACAAGAAGATGAAAAAAACATGATGTGTTTGATGACTTTAGTCATCCATTGCTTCTATTTTTTTCCATCCCATTGACTTTTATAATGGTCCAAACATTGATGTCTGTTGCAATATAGCTGAAATGTTTCCAGGTTATTTTGTGTCTCAATATATAATGATGGATGTCATTTCAGACACAAAAGTGTCAATCAAAACTCTCTTAAATCAATGGAATCCATTGTAATTTCCACTGTCATGCCTTTTTGTAGTAGACCAAGGTATGAACTAGGCCTTAGTTCTTCAGCCCTTATTGTATTAAAACTTGTATTAAACATGGGTTATGATGAGAGTAGCAGACTGAGTGTATTATAAAGTTACTATACAGCTACAGTAGTTGTTGGACGAACTAACAGCTCATTCTCCAAACTTCCCTATACACATGCACGCTCAACTCAATGGGGAATGAGAATGTTTGCAGGCAGATGCCTCTGGAGTTGGCATATCTCTAGATGGAACTAAAGGATTCAGTGTAGATGTTCAACTTGCCCTATCCTTCTCATAGGAGGCCATCTTGCATAGAGATGTCGCGAATTGTTCGCCGGCGAACATAGCATGTTCGTGTACGCATCGCCGGGCGAACATATGTGAAGTTCGATCCGCCCCTTATACTTTAACATTGTGGTAAACTTTGACCCTAAGAGTCAGAGTCAGCAGACACATTACAGCCAATTAGCAGCAGTCCCTCCCTTCCAGACCCTCCTACCTCCTGCACGGACGCCATTTTACCTTCATTCGGCATGTTGCAGGCTTAGAAAGTGGAGGGACAGAGAAGCTGCTCCTGCTGTAATAGGGAAAGCGATAGCTAGGTTGCTGCTAGGTGGTGTATTCAGGGTCCACTTTACTCCTAAAGCACTAGTCTAACATCTGCTTTAAGGACAGCACCCAAAAAAGCCCTTTTTAGTGCTCAAATATCAGTCAGTGTGTCTTGCAACAGCTGGAGGCACCCTGGTTGGGAGGGAACCGCTGGTTAAAAGGGGTACTCCAGTGTAAAACAAGTTCCTTCAAGCAACTAACTACAGAATTAAAAGGGCTATAAGTTCAGTCCATGTGTCTTGCAACAGCTGGAGGCACCCTGATTGGGAGGGAACCGCTGGTTAAAAGGGGTACTCCGGTGTAAAACTTAATTTCCTTCAAGCAACTAACTACAGTATTAAAAGGGCTATAAGTTCAGTCCGTGTGTCTTGCAACTGCTGGAGGCACCCTGGCTTAAAAGGGGAACTCCGCTGGCAACCTTTTTTGCTCATTGTCACACTAGTGCAAATCACATTTGGTGTGACAGTTGTTCAAATAAAAATAAAAAAAACCTTTTTTGGCTGTGAAATAAAACAAGTGCTGCCTAAATCTAACACTAACTATGTGCTGCCTAATATGGGGGAATCTATGTGCTGCCTAAAGGGGGGATCTAAATATGTGCTGCCTAAAGGGGGCTCTATGTGCTGCCTAAAGGGAGGCTCTAATTATGTGCTGCCTAATATGGGGGAATCTATGTGCTGCCTAAAGGGGGGCTCTAACTGTGTGCTGCCTAACATGGGGGAATCTATGTGCTGCCTAAAGGGGGGATCTAACTATGTGATGCCTAAAGGGGGGATCTAACTATGTACTGCCTAAAGGGGGCTCTATGTGCTGCCTAAGGGGAGGCTCTACCTATGTGCTGCCTAATATGGGGGAATCTATGTGCGTTCTAAAGGGGGGATCTAACTATGTGATGCCTAAAGGGGGGCTCTTTGTGCTGCCTAATATGGGGGAATCTATGTGCTGCCTAAAGGGGGGATCTAACTATGTGATGCCTAAAGGAGTCTCTATGTGCTGCCTAAAGGGGGGCTCTAACTATGTGCTGCCTAATATGGGGGAATCTATGTGCTGCCTAAAGGGGGGCTCAAACTATGTGCTGCCTAATATGGGGGAATCTATGTGCTGTCTAAAGGGGGGATCTAACTATGTGATACCTAAAGGGGGGCTCTATGTGCTGCCTAAAGTTGTCTAAAGCACGTTATTCCAAACCATTTAGGAATAATAGGTGATTTATGCCCTTTATGGATTAAAACCAGACTCTGCATCAACTATGTAATTTTCCACGGGAGTTTTGCCATGGATCCCCCTCCAGCACGCCACAGTCCAGGTATTAGTCCCCTTGAAACAACTTTTAAATCACTATTGTGGCCCAAAATAGTCCCTGTGGGTTTTAAAATTCGCCTGCCCATTGAAGTCAATGGCGGTTCGCCCGGTTCGCGAACATTTGCAGAAGTTCGCCGTTCGTGAACCGAAAATTTTATGTTCGCTAATCACTAATCTTGCACATTAAGATGACCATAAACCTTTAAGCTTCTGACCAAATGGCTATTTTTTACATGACTTTCCATACATAGTTGAATGTGTATGAATTCTCAATGGAATGAAGAGGTGTAAAAAGCTGCCAGAGGGTTAATTATCTCTAGAAGAACTAAAGGGTCATATACTTGAAATCCATATGACTACACGAAAAGGCTAAATACTGTAACAGATGGACACCCTATGGACATGGGCTGACCGGGGTTACTGTTCCTCCCTTCCTTCCTCTGTCTGTGATCCCTGCAATTTGTGGTGATATTTCAGCAACTCTTGTGTTTATTATTGTGATTGTTATTTCATATTGATCGTATTACATTGAGCTGGGCTGACATGATCATGCTTGGATCTCCTCTGTTACATAGGTGTTCCCTTTTTGGTATAACAATACTTCATTGAATATATAAATTTCATTTTTTCTTTATATCATTTCTTTGCATGGCCATTCATCAATTGTATATCATAATTTTTTTTTTTTTACCAGTTAGGGCTTTTCTATTTACAGGGGTTTGCACAGGCACTTTCTTTGGATAGGGAGGTTTCACCATTATAATTCCCCCATGTCCTTGGGTAATGACCATTACTTGGTCCCCGTGTTGTAGTGTTTTTATCTTTGTGTGTCTTTTTTCTGATGTCATTGTACTTTAATTTTGCCTAATAAAATATGTCAATGATTCATTACATTTGATATTGGGGGAGCATCTGTTACAGCATTGAGCCTTTTCATGTAGTCATATTGATTTCTGCTTCATGCTAAGTAGCACCCCAAGGTACTCATGGTGATGTTTCTTGAGCCCCCCCATTTTTCTTTTTTCTATGGATACTTGAAATCCAACATGCTGATCCTTCTCTCCTGCCACATCATCTAAGGCCCGATAGACTTAAAGGGATACTCCACCCCTAGACATATTATCCCCTATCCAAAGGATAAGGGATAAGTTGTCTGATCGCGGGGGTCCCGCTACTGGGGGCCGTGATCTCGGTTGCGGCACCCCAGGCGTCTGGTGCACGGAGCAAACTTCGCTCCGTGCCAGATAACAGGTGATGCGGGGCGGAGGCTCGTGACGTCACGGTCACACGCCACTCATGACATCATAGCCATGCCCCTACCCATAGACTTGCATTGAGGGTGTGTGGCTGTGACATCACGAGCGGGGAGCAGCCGTGATGTCACAAACCTCTGGCGCTGCACCCAATGCTCTAAACAAACACTGGGTGCAGCAGGGAGATCGCAGCAGCGGGACCCCCGCGATCAGACATCTTATCCCCTATTCTTTGGATAGGGGATAAGATGTCTAGGGGCAGAGTACCCCTTTAAGCAAGTCAGACGGTCACGCTGAAGTCATCTAGTTCGACTAACTTTGACTACAGTGTAAGGGTGTCTTAAGACAACTGGCTGATCCTGGCAGGTTTGGCCAACTTTTCTATAATGTGTGTGGGGCCTTCAGTTGTAGTTACAGACCGAGTCAGTAAATGTATCTGTCTTGGAATAAATGGCTTAGAAATGATGTTTCTTATTTTTTGTATGTTACTATTTTCCTTTTTCTAATTAGTTTTTATTATCTACAAGTCTACATTTTATTCTGTTTTCTTTACATTATAAAATGTCAGTGTGAGTAGTGTTCAGGAAATTAGATACAGGATAAACAGTATAAATATAAGTATTTTTTATTGATTTTTAATAGATTCCCACTAAGGGGTCATTCATACAGCAAATTATGTACAGCGTCACATCAGGTGAAGATGGAGGATGCGGCAGCACTCAACAAGCAAGAATCCTTTTCAAGGGTTTTTTCAAGGATGCATCGCCTTGAAAATGATTATTGCTTGTTGAGTGTTTTTGCCCACATGTCTCCATGTGTGGGAATAGGATGGCCCTCACCGCCCCTAGAGATGTGCACCAAAGAAGTTTCAGTGAGGTGCTGCTTCCTACTATTTTTTACAAGATCCTGTACAGAGGCATTACAAAGCTGTGCTGCCATATCATGCCTCCCTCTGCACCATATAACAAGGATATAATTACACCTTTGTAATATGGAATCTGAAGGAAGCATGCCACAATGTTTTCTGTTGCATGCATCTGGAATTTTGATAAAACCCAATGCTTTCATGTAAACTCTAAAACCTATTTTGGTACAATAGGCATAAAGTCATGTGGTAGAGATCAGTGTCTTTAAAGGGGTGCTCCACTACTTTAAAATTTATTGTGGGGGATCTGTCCCCTGGTCTAAACGTGGGGCGCGGGGCTTTTGCATCTCTCCCCATCTCTCCCTGTGCATGGAGCGATGTGTCAGTACGCTTTCCATGCACTGTCTATGGGAGTGGAGGAGATATCTATACTTATGGATTTTTAGAGTATGCATGGAGCACGTGCCCACCCACAGCTGCATGCAGAGAGAAAGATGGGGCTCAGTTCTTGAGGTTGTGGAGGGTCCCAGAAGCCAGACCTGTTGCGATCAGATACTTATATAAGTTTTGAAGTAGTGGAGTAACCCTTTAAGGTCTTGACACATCACTGGCGTAATTACTTACATACCTTTTTGAACAATAGGTTACTTAAGAGGCCATTATAAAGAATTTGAAGAATCCTGAAATAACAATTTTCTTGTTTAATGGGGGCCAATCACATTCCTGCTTTCATTTTACAGAGGCATTATTAAAAACGAAAACTGGAATCTGATTGGTTGCTATGGGCAACTGCTCCGCTGTTCCTCTGCACATGGCCTAATAAATCTCCTCCATTGTTATGTTCATGTTTTTGTGCCTACTTCAAATATCTTTACTCTTCACTTTCAGGGCTGCCATCAGGGTGGTACAGCCAATACTCCAGTAAGGGGCCCGAGCTCCCCAGGGGGTAGGCCCGCTGCACCCCCCTGCAGCAGCCAGGGTCGGAACATTGGCAGTGACTGAAGTCTAGGAGTCTCGACACACATAGATCAGTCAGTGTGTCAGCCTGAGAACTCAGGACCTGTGTGCACCGCAGCTTCAGCAGCACACACAGGTCCTGAGACTGAAAGCTTACACAGTGACCGGAGGCTACAGAGTCTGTACTACATGTACAGACAGGACGCTCTCTGCTGCCTCTACTGTCTGCCTTGTCCTCACTGGTTCTGGCTCCTCCTGCTGACTGCACACAGGAACAGAAGCTGCTCACGGAAAGATCTGCTACACTGGGTAAGAGGAGAACCTGATCTTATTACTATGTGAGGAAGAGGGGCTGAGAGTCCTGCTATGTGTAAGGGGGAGGGGGGATAGGCTGGAGAGGAGAGACCTGTTATAAGGGGGGGGGGGGGGCTGGAGAGGGGAGACCTGATATATGGGGGGGGGGGGGCTGGTGAGGGGAGACCTGTTATAAGAGGGGGATGGCTGGAGAGGGGAGACCTGTTATAGGGGGGGGGGGGCTGGAGATGGGAGACCTGTTATAAGGGGGGGGGGCTGGAGAGGGGAGACCTGCTTAGGGCGGGCTGGAGAGGAAAGACGTGTTACAAGGGGGGGGGCTGGAGAGGGAAGACCTGTTATCAGGGGGGGGGGGGGGTGGAGAGGGGAGACCTGTTATAATGGGGGGGGGGCTGGAGGGGGAGACCTGTTATAAGGGGGGGGGCTGGAGAGGGGAGACCTGATATATGGGGGGGGGCTGGAGAGGGAAGACCTGTTATAAGGGGGGGTGCTGGAGAGGGGAGACCTGATATATGGGGGGGGGCTGGCGAGGGAAGACCTGTTATAAGAGGGGGGGGGCTGGAGAGGGAAAACCTGTTATAAGGGGGGGGTGTAGTCTTGGAAGTGAAGATCTGCCGTTACTACTGTGTTAGGGAGGGGGCACTTTGTTTCTCTTTTTTTTTTTTTGCAATTCAAGTTGCTTATTGTCTTTTAATTTTGTATATTTTAATATAGTTACTTACAGTTAAAGGAAACCTGTAATCAGTTTTATGCTGCCAAAACCACGGCCAGTATAAAACAGGCATTGTGATTGCTGGACACAATGATATCTATCCTGTGTAGAGGGGATTAGAAGTAAGGTAGGGGAGTACCCATTTAAGCTCTGTAGTATACAGGATTTGATCAGTGACAGTATGATGGTAATATGTATGGTGATATTTCCTCTTGTAAACAGTAAAAGCTGGGGGGCTCACACTATATAATACCCTTCGTGCCAAATAAATACAATATAGAAAATAACGAAATCCAGACCTCTAGATACATACACACATATATATATATATATATATATATATATATATATATATTTATATTAAAGTATAAATGGAGTAGTTTTATGTAAAATAACAATATTATTAATAATAGATATATAACTATGTGGCCAAGCAGGGCTCTTGCTATGGACTTGCTTGGATCTATAGCAAGGGCCCTGCTTGGAAACATATTTATATATCTATTAATAAATAATATTGTTATTTTACATACAACTAGTCCATTTATACTTTGATATATATATATATATATATATATATATATATATATATATATATATATATATCTCTGTATTTCGTTATTTTCTATATGATATTTCCTCTTTCCTTCCTTCCTCCTTGAACTCGCGGGCTCTTGTTTTTCTTGTCCTGTGTTTAAAACATTTTTTTTTTATGGATGATGGGGAAGATAGCAGTCGTGCCCTGGGGCGGCTACAAGAGGTCGGGGGCCCAGGCTTTGAGCTGTGTAAGGGACCCCAAAATTTCTGATGGCAGTCCTGATCACTTTTAATGGGGTACATGACACATGACACCTTCATATATCTGGGGTGAACACTCAGTGGTCTTTTATTTGTAAACTCTAAAATATCTTCTAATCTCTAGGGCATGATCCATCTTTATCTATCTGTAATCTATCTAGCTGGCAGTATCTTTATCAGGTAATCTTATATTGCCTAATGTGATCGCTGAGTAAGATAATATTCTTGAACACCGTCTTCCTGCCTTCCTTGCCTGGGTGAAATGTTTCCATATTCTTGTAATGTATGTCGTAACCTATCCACACAGATGACAAAGACTGGGGTATTTATCTATCTATCTATCTATCTATCTATCTATCTATCCCATATCTATCTATCTATCTGTCTGTCTATCTATGTTATCTATCTATTCTATCTATCTATCTATCATCTATCTATCTATATATCTAATATCTATCTATTTCTCATATCTATCTAGCTATCAATCAATCATCTATTTATCTATCTATCTATATATCTAATATCTATCTACTGTACCTATCTATTACCTATCTATCTATTATCTATCTATCTATCTATCTATCTATCTATTTATTTATCATCTATCTCATATCTAGGCTTGAGGACGGAGGGGGGGTTGAAACGTCGCAATTCATTTTGGTGATAAATAAAGTCACTATTTTTCACTACTCCGGAGTGCTGCTGCGTTTACCTGTTTGCTGTATCTCTTATCCATCTATCTCATATCTATCTCATATCTATCATCTATCTATCTATCTATCTATCTATCTTATTTACAATCCTATTAAAAAATATATAATATCACCAGCGCAGGATGCTTACACAGTACCCTATCTGCTGCTTCACTACATGTACAACTCCCTGTATATGCGTACAAAGTGTTAAAAAGTTATAGAAAATATATATAATAGTGAGCGCTGAGAGGGATCTGAGTGTGAATATGTTATATTACCACTTTAGGCATACCTATATATAGTGGAGTGGTTATCCTCAGGTGTGACCAAAAAAAGGAGCAGGTGGGAACTGTGATATGAGAGCTAAAATATATAAAATCATTTATATATTAAATATATGTATATTTCTTACTCTCCTAAGGGGTTGTACCCCACAATATCCACTTAGATATACCTGATAGGTCTCTGTTCGGGAGCAAGTGTGCTTTGTAGTTTCTATACAATATCCTTGAGCGTTATAGATAATGATATCAGCCTGTGGTGTAATTGTTTAAAAAATATTGTTTGGAGATCATATATACCGGGCTGTTACTGTTGGAAATATAATGCACCAGTTAGGATGTCTACTTAAAGCCGGAGGGTATACCTTTATACCCTCCGGTACTGGTGCTCCATATTGTGCTCGTTCGTTTGTCCGGATGGTGGTCCAGCTTCTTGTGGCCTCCAGCTGTTGATTCAATAGGTGCCATGCAAGGGAGCAGCTGGAGAACGCCCCGGCCGGTGGCATCTTAACCAAGCTGCGTCCAACTAGTAAGTTGCTCAATGTTGCTAGCAGGGAGTAGTGACGTCACTACGGTGGCTCGTATGTTCGTGTGTAAAACTTTCAACGCGTTTCGGAAACAGTCGTTCGGTTTCCTTCATCTGGAATAGCAGTTGTGGAATAGAAGTAAACATTTATAGCTTGATCCCTCCTGGCATTAACCTCATGATGTCAGTGTTTGTATGCTGGCCTGTGAATGTCCATATATATGGGTTAACCATACTGTCCATGCATATGATGTTATCCCATCCTACAGACGTTCTTTCTAGGTACTTTTTTTGCTGTTTGCGATTATAAAAAAACTAATAATTCAAACTCCATATTTAGTCCATAAGGGGTTAATGAGTTTAGATTAAATATCCATTTAGATTTGGTTCTGGATAACTGGAATATGTAGTTGCCACCTCTTCAATGAGGTGTAACCTTTGCTATTCCAAAAAATATGGATCCACTAATAGATTGATTGTGTTTCTGTTTATAGTGTACTGACAGGGGATGTCCCTCGTACCCTCTTTGGATGTTATATACAGTGACCCCCCGACATGCGATGGCCCCGACATATGAACAAATCGACATACAATGCTTTTATATGTCAGGGCCATCGCATTAACTGCTATCCGACAGTGCAAAATGCTTAAGTTGCTGTCGGATAGCAGTTTAACCCCTTAAGGACTCAGGGTTTTTCCGTTTTTGCACTTTCGTTTTTTCCTCCTTACCTTTTAAAAATCATAACCCTTTCAATTTTCCACCTAAAAATCCATATTATGGCTTATTTTTGCGTCACCAAATCTACTTTGCAGGGACATCAGTCATTTTACCCAAAAATTCACGATGAAACGGAAAAAAAATCATTGTGCGACAAAATCGAAGAAAAAATGCCATTTTGTAACTTTTGGGGGCTTCTGTTTCTACTTCTACGCAGTGCATATTTCGGTAAAAATGACACCTTATCATTATTCTGTAGGTCCATACGGTTAAAATGATACCCTACTAATATTGGTTTGATTTTGTCGTACTTCTGGAAAAAATCATAACTACATGCAGGAAAATTGAAACGTTTAAAAATTTCCTCTTCTGACCCCTATAACTTTTTTATTTTTCCACGTACAGTGCGGTATGAGGGCTCATTTTTTGCGCTGTGATCTGAAGTTTTTATCGGTATGATTTTTGTTTTGGTCAGACTTTTTGATCACTTTTTATTCATTTTTTAATGGTATAAAAAGTGACCAAAATACGCTTTTTTGGACCTTGCATTTTTTTTGCGCGTACGCCATTGACCGTGCGGTTTAATTAATGATATATTTTTATAGTTTGGACATTTACACACACGGCGATACCACATATGTTTATTTTTATTTACACTTTTATTTTTTTTATGGGAAAAGGGGGGTGATTCAAACTTTTATTAGGGAAGGGGTTAAATGACCTTTATTAACACTTTTTTTTAACTTATTTTTTGCAGTATTATAGGTCCCATAGGGACCTATAACACTGCACACACTGATCTCTCATCCTGATCACAGGCGTGTATTAACACGCCTGTGATCAGAGTTATCGGCGCTTGACTGCTCCTGCCTGGACTGCTCCTGCCGGGAGCGGTGAGGACGCGGTCCAGAGCGGCGGGGACAGGTGAGTATAACTTCCTATACTTTACAATGCACGAATCCCTCAACATACAATGAATTCGACAAACGATGGGTCGTTTGGAACAAATTACCATCGTATGTTGAGGGACCACTTCTTGATTCTAACTCCCAATTGTCTCTTTTTGCACCCTACATATGTTTTTTTGGCAAGAGCAACAAAAGGCATATATGACCCCCTTTGTTTTGCAGTGGATATGGCTCTTAATCTTATACTGAGTTTTATTCATTTTATTGTCCACTGTTAATGTTGGAGATTTATAATCCGTCAGTTTTCATGTTGTACATATCTTGCATGGAAAAAAGCCATTATTTATAGGGAGAAAATTTGTCTCTGTTTTAGTAGCTTCCATATTTTAGTTTTTTTGTTTAATGGTGGGAGCTATCCAGTTACCTTTATTCTGTGATTTTTTTTTGTATACAAAGGAGGGTATAGGTGGTAAAAACATGCACATTATTTTATCATCAAGTAGGAGGTTCCAATGGTGCTTTATTATTTTTTGAAAGGCAAAGCTCTATTTGCTATACTGAGTGATATTAGGAATTTTGAACTTTTGGTTCTGATCATCATTTTTAGGGACCTCTCTAATCACTCTTCCTTCTTGTTTAAATATCAGTTGTTCCCTATGGGTATTTCGTACTTGATGTTTTTCCAAGATCAATTGTGCCTCCTCATATCCTTTGTTTAAAAAAAAATTCTTTAGAATATCTGCCTCCTGGTCATATTTGGTTATTTCTGAACAATTTCGCAATCATAAAAATTATCTTCTGGATATATTTCTGAGCCAGACTGGCAAATGGCAACTGTCCATAAGGATAAAACTTTTACTATCTGTGGGTTTATTGTAGGTATGTTTATGTATCTGATTTTGCTGTATATTAATGGTTAAGTCTAAAAAATGGACTGAGGTCTGACTACAAGTGGCTGTAAAATTTAAAAAGAATTCATTTTTAATAATATTGTTTAAAAATGTAGTCAAACTGTCGGCCCCTCCTTCCCAAATGAATAAAACAACCTCGTCCCCATGGCGGTGCCCCACTTAAGGCTATAAAACTTATTCTCATGTTTAAAATAATTATGATCCAGAATGAAACCGATAAAATGAATCTGTCTATCAGGCATATTTCCTCCCTTCTTTAAAAAAATGTTCCGATGCCTGTCGTCCTTTTTGATGTTCTATTATGGTATAGAGTGACGCAATGTCTAAAGTGCCTATAACACCATTTTCCTTCCATATCTTTCAAAAAGGCCAGGAGTAGCTCAACACAGGGTTGAAGGTGGGTATCAATATATTTAGATAAATTTGCGGTTAGGCACCCTATTCCCGAGACTATGGGTTTCCCCGGTGGGTTTTGAATATTTTTATGTATTTTAGGGATTTGGTAAAAAACTGGAATCTTAGGATCATTAGTCAAAATAAATTCTCTCTCTTGTTTTGATAGGATACCTATCTGTGTGCCCAACTCCAACAGCTGGGTAAGTTCTCTTTTATACATTTGTGTTGGGTCATTTTTAGTTTGTCGTATGTCTGCGTATCCCTTAGGAGACGTGTGCATTCTTCGAGATACATATCCTGATTTAATAAACTAAAAAGTGACCCAACACAAATGTATAATATAGAACGTACCCAGCTCGAAAGAAATGTTTTTTAAACAAAGGGTATGAGGAGGCACAATTGATCTCGTTACAAGAACAAGTACGAGATACCCATAGGGAACAATTGATATTTAAACAATAAGGAAGAGTGATTAGAGAGGTCCCTAAAAATTTCTATTATCACTCAGTATAGCAAACAGAGCTTTGCCTTTCAAAAAATAGTAAAGCACCATTGGAACCTCCTACTTGATGATAAAATAATGGGCATGTTTTTACCACCTATACCCTCCTTTGTATACAAAAAAAATCACAAAATATAGGTAACTGGATAGCTCCCACGATTAAACAAAAAAAATAAAAATAAAAATACGGAAGCCACTAAAACAGAGGCAAATTTTCTCCCTATAAAAATTGGCTTTTTTCCATGCGAGATATGTACAGCATGCAAACTGACAGATAATACATTTCCAACATTAACAGTGGACAAGAAAATGGATAAAAGTATAAGATTAAGAGCCATATCCTCCGCAAAACGAAAGGGGTCATATATGCCATTTGCTGCCCTTGCCAAAAAACATATGTAGGGAGTTAGAATCAAGGAGCATATATCTAACATCCAAAGAGGGTACGAGGGACATCCCCTGTCAGTACACTATAAATAGAAACACAATCAATTAGTGGATCCATATTTTTTGGAATAGCAAAGGTTGCACCTCATTGTAGAGGTGGCAACTACATATTCCAGTTATCCAGAACCAAATCTAAATGGATATTTAAACTAAACTCATTAACCCCTTATGGTCAAAATATGGAGTTTGAATTATTCATTTTTTTATAATCTCAAACAGAAAAGAAAGTACCTAGAAAGAACGTCTGTAGGATGGGATGACATCATATGCATGGACAATATGGTTAACGCATATGTATGGACATTCACAGGCCAGCATACAAACACCGACATCAAGAGGTTAATGCCAGGTGGGATCCAGCTATAAATGTTTACTTCTATTTCACAACTGCTATTCCAGATGAAGGAAACCACACGACTGTTTTCGAAACGCGTCGAAAGTTTTGTGGAATATACGAGCCACCGTAGTGACGTCACTACTCCCCGCTTGCAACAACAAGCAACTTACTAGTTGAACGTAGCTTGGTTAAGACGCCACCAGCCAGGGCATTCTCCCGCTGCTCCCTTGCCTGGCACCTATTGAATCAACAGCTGGAGGTCACAAGAAGCTGGACAACCACCCGGACAAACGAACGAGCGCAATACAGAGCACCAGTATCGGAGGGTATAAAGGTACACGGCGACCATTGACAGTGAGCGTATCGCTTCTGGCTTTAAGTAGACATCATAACTGGTGCATTATATTTCCAACAGTAACAGCCCGGTATATATGATCTCCAGACAATATATTTTATACAGTTACACCACAGGCTGGTATCATTATCTGTAACGCTCAAGGATATTGTATAGAAACTACAAAGCACACTTGCTCCCGAACAGAGACCTATCAGTGAATATTGTGAGATACTTTCCTAAAGGGTTGTAAGAAACATACATATATTTAATATATAAATGATTTTAAATATTTTAGCTCTCATATAACAGTTCCCACCTGCTCCTTCTTTTGGTCACACCTGAAGATAATCATTCCACTATATATAGGTATGCCTAAAGTGGTAATATAACATATTCACACTCAAATCCCTATTAAAAAGTATGATGATTGATGTTATTTCAAATGGACGTGGAGTGAAATAGAGTCCCCCCTAACACAGTATGAGGGGAATAGCAATAATTAGCATTTTAATTGATATCTCCTGACCAGAAAGGATATGGTCACACTGATGAAATACTGCAAGGAATTTCCTCACTAAATTTCTTCAGTTGATCTGCACCAGCCAGAAGATGTGTAGAACACCCCTGGGTAAAACATCCAAGATCAATAGACAAGTTCGGCAGAGTACAGGACCAAGTCAAACTATTTCCTTAGTGGGCCAATAAGAAGTCCAGGGAAAGTTATGACCAATGAGTTTAAAGCTTTAAAATTAACAATTATATTCAAAGCCCAAATTAACTTCATATATCACATTAGTGCAGCAACTCTCCTCTGCATGCACAAGTAACCCCTTCACTATCACCAGCTGGGAGTTAAAGGGGTACTCCGGTGCTAAGACATCTTATCCTCTATCCAAAGGATAGGGGATAAGATGCCTGATCGCGGGGGTCCCACAGGGGACCCCCATCATCTTGCACCCCGTTATAATCAGTCCCCGAAGCATGCTTGCTCCGGGTCTGATTACTGGCGATCACAGGGGCCGGAGCATTGTGAAGTCACGCCCCCACCCCCATGTGATGTCACGCTCCGCCCCCTCAATGCAAGCCTATGGGAGGGGGCGTGACAGCTGTCATGCCCCCTCCCATAGGCTTGCATTGAGGGGGCGGATCGTGACATCACACGGGGGCGTGGGAGCTGTCCCATAAGCTTGCATTGAGGGGGCTGAGTGTGACGTCACATGGGGCAGGACCGTGATGTCTCCCATGATCGCCAGTAATCAGACCCGGAGCAAACATGCTCCAGGGACCGATTATAACGGGGTGCTGTGTGCAAGATCACGGGGGTCCCCAGTGGCGGGACCCCCGCGATCAGGCATCTTATCCCCTATCCTTTGGATAGGGGATAAGATGTCTTAGCACCGGAGTACCCCTTTAAAATACTTTTTTGTAACACCTGCAATTGACTCCCAGACTTTTTGACTTTTTAACAAAATGGCTGCGAAGTGTCATTACCCCTGGGTCTTAGGATATGTTTACACGGCAGAATGTTCGCACAGAAACTCTCCGTGCGGACATTCTGCAAACATGCCGGTGCTAGGACCACACGTGAATGCGCCATCTCATAGACGGCAATGCATTCCATGTGGAGTCCGCAGACTGAATAGACTTGTTCATTCTTTCTGTGGACACAGAAATCGGAATATCTGCAGCAGAATCCCATTGAGTACAATAAGAATCTTCTGTTGCAGAATCTCTGTGCAGGATTCCAATGCAGAATTCTGCATGGAAATTCTGCTGTGGGAGCATAGCCCTACAGTCTTTGATTCCTAGGTACATGAATCTCTTTCTTTTTGACATTGTAGTTATTGTTCTTCTATGTAGTTTGCATTAGATGCACTTGGCACTTCACATGTGAACAATGCACAAAGCACTTGCTTTTACTTGTACCAGTTGGTATACCCTCTATATAAATATCTGGCCATGTTGCTCTGACACTGTAATTCTTATACCTTTTTGTTAGACCCAGGCAATGCCATTTTTCAATGTATTGATTTATCTTTTTAACCATTTTATTATATATACCGTATTTATCGGCGTATAATACGCACTTTTTAGGCTAAATTTTTTAGCCTAAAGTCTGTGTTCGTGTTATACGCCGATACCCCCCCAGGAAAGGCAGGGGGAGAGAGGCCGTCGCTGCCCGCTTCTCTCCCCCTGCCTTTCCTGGGGTCTAGAGCGCTGCTGTCGGCCCTTTTCACCCCCTGGTTATCGGCGCCGCTGCCTGTTCTGTCCCCCTGACTATCGGTGCCGGCGCCGATAGCCAGGGGGAGAGAAGCGGCGCCGACAGCCAGGGGGAGAGAAGGGGCAGCGGCACCCATTGCCGGCGCCGCTGCCCCGTTGCCTCCCCCATCCCCGGTGGCATAATTACCTGAGTCGGGTCCGCGCTGCTCCGCTGCTCCAGGCCTCCGTCGTTGCTATGCGCTGAACGGCGCGGCGCATGACGTCAGAGCGCCGCGCCGTGCATAGAAACGACGCTGGTCCCCAGCGTCGTTGCTATGCACGGCGCGGCGCTCTGACGTCATGCGCCGCGCCGTTCAGCGCATAGCAACGACGGAGGCCTGGAGCAGCGGAGCAGCGTGGACCCGACTCAGGCCTGGAGCAGCGCGGACCCGATCCCGATAACCAGGGGGTGAAAAGGGCCGACAGCAGCGCTCTAGACCCCAGGAAAGGCAGGGGGAGAGAAGCGGGCAGCGACGGCCTCTCTCCCCCTGCCTTTCCTGGGGGTATATCGGGGTATACATGCGCACACACGCACCCTCATTTTATCATGGATATTTGGGTAAAAAACTTTTTTTACCCAAATATCCTTGGTAAAATGAGGGTGCGTGTTATATGCCGGTGCGTGGTATACCCCGATAAATACGGTATATATATATATATATATATATATATATATTTATTTATTTATATATGTTATCATGTCTTGTGTTTTTTTTTTTTTGATCTAATAAAATTTTGCTTAATATTTGCTTTAAGGCCCCTTTCACACTACAAAATTCTCCGTTTTTAAACATCCGTATGAAGTTCCGTCTGAAAACCAGCTGAAAACGGCAGTAACAAAATCCTATACGTCCGTTAGAAAATCCCATTATAGTCTATGGGATTTTCTATTAGCCGTTTGAACCCGTTATAGTCAGTTATTGATAACGGACGTTATTTTGTGACGGAACATAGTAACGGAAGAAATAGTGCATGCAGTACTGCTCCGGCTCCAACAGAAGAAGCATCCACCTCCAGAATGAAGGGTTTCTCAGGGACAGGTCTCGACAATACAGGAGCAGAAGTAAAGGCAGATTTCAGACGAGAGAAGGCTTTTTCGGCCAATGGTGACCAAGATTTAGGATTACCATTTTTCTTGGTAAGGGGAACAATAGGAGGAACCAAAGTAGAGAAGTGCGGAATAAACTGATGATAATAATTGGTGAATCCCAGAAAGCTTTGAATAGCTTGCAGTCCAGTAGGTCGAGGCCAATTTAGAACAGAAGACAATGTGTCAGGGTACATCTGTAGACCTTGGTTGGAGACAATATGGCCAAGAAAAGGAAGACTAGGTCTTTCAAAGAAATTTTTTTCGAGACGATTGCTTCGGAGACGTCATAGGACCTGGCGTACATGAGTACATGAATGTCCAAATTGGGTGAGAAGATCAGGATGTCGTCCAAATACACCACGACACAGGAATAAAGGAGGTCCCGAAAGACGTCATTAACAAATTCCTGAAAGACTGCCAGGGCATTGCAGAGCCCAAAAGGCATAACCAAGTACTCGAAATGTCCATCACAGGTATTAAAAGCCATCTTCCATTTGTCTCCTTCCCAAATTCTGATTAAATGATATGCTCCACGTAGATCTAGTTTGCTCATAGTCAATCAAAGAGCTCAGAAATAAGTGGTAAAGGATACAAATTTTTGATAGTTATTTTATTAAGTCCCCGATAATCAATACAAGGGCGATGAGAACAGGCTTGACCCCAACGCAAAACTTCACCAGTTTGCCAATTGAATATCGGAGTGTGTAGTTGCAGCCAGGGAAGACCCAAGAGGACCACAGAAGTGCTGTGAGGAAATACATAGAACTCAATCTCCTCCTTGTAAGTAGTCAGAGGAAGAGTACGAAAATGCACTGCAGAATTAAGGCATTCTCCTTTAACAGAGAAGATGAGAAGAGGCTTGATGAGACGTGTCAAAGAAAGTTGGTGCTCATGAGCCAGAGAGGCCTTGATAAAGTTCCCTGTAGACCCAGAGTCCAGGAAGGCTAAAGCAAGGAACGAGACTCCAGAAGACGGGGTGAGTTGTACCAGCAAGGACAGCCAAGGAGAGGTAGTATTCACACCTAGAGATGCCTCACCCACATGCCCTAGATGCGTGCGTTTCCCAGATGCTGAGGACGAAGAGGGCAGTTGCCTAGGAAGTGTTCTGGACTGGCACAGTATAAACACAAGTTCTCTAGCCGAAGACGTGACCTCTCCTATGGAGACAGATGAGCGCGATCCACTTGCATGGGTTCTTCGGCGGAAGCCTATTTTAGCAGAGGAGGCCCGTGTGGGCTCTTCAAAGACAATGCGGAATTCAGTAAGGAAGGCTTGCAAACTAGTAGTCACTGGATCACTTCTGTCCCAAAGGGGAGTAGCCCAGGCCAAGAGAGCAGACTTGCCAGAGAGCAGACTGACCATGAAAGTGACTTTGGCACGCTCCGTGGGGAACTGGTCGAACCCCCTGCACAGTTTAGGGTCCCCATCATACTCCGTCGGCAGGGATAAACGAAGCTTGGGACCAACAGAAGCCACTGGAACCGGAGGCACCGGAGGGACACAGGAATGGGTTGTGGCTGCTGCTGTTGCTGGAGACTGAGGAGGTTGCACAGCCTAAGAGAGTCATTGCTCTAGTGTCTCCCTGCCAGGACATATAAGATGCATAATTTGTAGGGAAAAGGTTAATCAAGCCCTGCATGAAATTGATGCTAAACATGATGCTCTGTACATGCAGGACAAAGCAAATTGCCACAAATGCAAATATGCACTAAGCATGCATGTCAGTGGCATACATAGAAGAGGGTCACATCACAACATCAAAATGGGCACCCTATTATGGTGTCTGATTAAACCCTCCCAGGACAGAAATGTCTGCTGTTTATTTCCCCTTTGCTTTTCATGACCCTTTGGTCTACACCCCCCTCCAATAATTCGCTGACAATGCAGTTATATGGAGAGAGGGGTTCTGCAGTTTCTAACCAATAATAGAAGGAATGAGACCAACCAGGACGGGTCCCTTTGTCCAAGGGGCTCATAACAGCTGCATGGTCTGACGCTATGGTATGTAGGCCCTTGACGTGTATAATTCCGAACAGCCCTTCTGACATGTCGTTCATGGAAGGCATAGGAAGTCAGAGCCTTCAGTAGATATATGGAAAGTCACAGGAACGGAAGAGATCATGGGACAGAGCAGTCACATGACCCGACCCGAGAATGATGGAAGCTAGAAAAGAAAATTAAGTTCTTTTAAAAATTCCTGTCTCCACACAAATAATTGCAAGGTACATTGATAGAATGCTTTGGAATTTTCATTTAAATATTAAAATCTTCCCCAGCCAGCTTTCTCATTGTAATAGACTACAGTGCACAGTAAATATTCTAGGTCCAGTGACAGGTCCTCTGTATATTACACACATCATTTTTTTTGTGACCTTTCTTAGAAACAGTGCCCAGCCATTTTTGACCAGTGCTATATATCAAACCAAAGGCACATCCCACGTGTCCCAAAAAATGGATAATAGTTATGGTAATTGTGTCCAGTGAAATGTAAAATTCTCATGTTCTTGTTAGTCAGAGCACTGTAGCGTCTTTATTGAATATCTATTCACCTTAAGGCTTTAAATAGGTACGATTCAACTATTTCTTAAAAATAAATTGCCAAATGCATGTGGTGGAAGGTACGTGACTATTGTATTTCAGGTCTAAATTGGTTTATTGGAGGACAAAGAGAAGAGCTGTTGTCAGATGTTTGCAGTTCTATGGGAACGATAACTCTTGCTGCAGTAAATGTGCTTTATGTCATATAAATACATTTTATGTGCATTATGGAAGAAAAGCAAAGAACATAAGGGAAAGCAAATCCATCCTCGGTGACTTTACTTCAGCTATATTTCAGTTGGATGAGCTGCCCCAGACACTGCCTCCATAGCATAGGTATATAAGTATACTAATTGTATTATATATTCTATTATGGGAAAGTGATTTCTAGTGTCATGAGAGGAAACTCACTGCATAGTAATTTACTGTACACTGTATTGGGAAATGTATACAATTTAGGCAGTGAGCACCAGTAGTGGCAGCTGCAGGCAGAAATAATTTTGTCATATAACTATATGAAAAGGGAAGAGGAGATGGTTTGGAGCCTCAATCCCTATTCTATTAAATACAGTTAAAGGTGCTGACCACTAATAGCATTTATCACCTTAATGTGTGGTCACTAGGGGTTTGACCGCCAGGATTGCCACTGATCTGAAGAATGGAGATCCCGCAAATGCCCCGTGTGAATGGAGTTGCAGTGTGCTTGCTTGGCCACTTACTGCTGTGGGACTGATGGAGGTCATGCTCAGATATTTCGGCTGGTTCCATACCAATGAATGGAGCAGTGGTCAGCACACAACGGATCAATTCAAAAGGGAACCTTGGGAACCTCCGTTCTTAAGATATCTAGGATTCCTGGTGGTTAAAATGTAATGTTCCCTTACTATCACGTAACCAAAGGACAGGTCAATTTTGTTTGTAAGCAAAAATTTAAGGTATGGTTACCTAGAGCAACAATATTAGGCTATGTCAACACTACGGAAAGTCAGGGGCTGAAAGAATGAACATGTTCCTTCTTTCTTCAGAATTACGCGTAGACTGCAATGCCGTCATTGGTGACGGTACAGGTCCACATGGTCCTATTGCAAAGGATTTAATCTTGGGCCATTCAGAATCTCCTGATTGGAATATGCACGTGGAGATTCTGTAGGGTGAACATGCCCTTAAAGGATATTCTGGCCAAATACATCGTATCCCCTATCTAAAGGATAGGGGAAAAGATGTCTGATCACCGGGAGCTCGTCGCTAGGACCCCCCGCAATCTCCGTGCAGCACCCGCATTCTATGCAGAGCTGCGTCTCCAGTCTCGGAAACCTCTTTGTTTCCGGGACTGGAGACGTGACGTCATGCCACGTCCCTCTTGACCATCACACCCCCTCCCATAGACATGAATGGGTGTGGCGTGATGTCACGAGGGGGTGTGGCGTGACATCACATCTCCAGTCCCGGAAACAAAGGGGTTTCCGAGACTGGACATGAATGGAGGGGACATGGCGTTACATCACAAGGTGGCGTGGTGTGACGTCACATCTCCAGTCCTGGAAACAAAGAGGTTTTTGAGACTGGAGATGCAGCCTTGCATTACTTGCGGGTGCTGCACGGAGATCATGGGGGTGGTCCCAGCAGCGAGCCCCCAGCAATCAGACATCTTATCTGCTATCCTTTGGATAGGGGATAAGATGTATTTGTCCGGAATACCCCTTTAACCATTTCACTTTAGATTATAACCATTATTTTGTTATATAAAATTAAAACAGTAACTTTTTAGGATAAACAAAGTTGTGCGGAACGAACCCAATGTCATTGAGGGGGAAGGTAAAAAAACGGGTGGTCAGGAGTGTGGTAATATAACTAACAAAAGGAGGATACCTCAGTTTAGTCTATGCACCAATTTAATTCATAATCATACATTATGACCATGTAGAGAGCTCTGGTTGCCTTGCATGCCTATGAATGTGTCCAGCCCTGCAGTGCACTTAGGAAGGTTTAGGAATACTGACAACTATATAAAGTATATGAATGTGTGTGTTCTGTAAAACTTATATTACAAGCTAAAAGGTTAATGTAGCTTTGGATGGAATATTATGTTGTTATCCCCTGCAATCAAATACTACTTAGCTGGGGTCCTCAGAGTGCAATTTCAGCAGTTTCCTCCCCAGTCAGTCTTCTGCCTCCTGTCTCCACTGTGGTCCTGCAGAGGCCTTGCAATACGGTTGTCTGCATCACCGCTGGAGGATTAAGGTTCTACATATAAACTCAATATTCAGTTTTTTCTTAAGTATTAGGTGGAATTTTCCTTAAAATTGTGACTCATTGGCTACTAGACCTTGTTTTTCTCTTTGTCTGTTTATGTTCCTCACGTATGTTGTTTCTGGCAAGGTCTGAAGCTCCTTTTGAGCAGTCCTCTGGCACATTGTAACAGAGCAGCACTTGTCACTAAAATGATGCCCAGCACTTTTTCTATCCACCTACTGTATTTCTGTACTAATAGAACATAGGAAATAAATGCATAGGAAATTAGAGATATACATAGTTACAGTAATAGTAGCATATGAGAAAGGACCCATCAAATAATTAAAAGGGCAACCGTTGTAGCATGGCGGATCAGGGAACACTGCTAAAGTCAGCAAACCTTCAAGCAACCCAATTTGCCTCTCAAGTCCACTATTCAGTCATTAAAGTTGCCTGAAGAGCCTTCTTTACCATAAGCTTTGGGAATTTCTAAAACAGTCTACCTCTGGAACTGGTCAAGCAGGAATGTTTGAGGGCTTCAAAACAGGCTTACATACATTCTTAGAACAAAATAGCATCAATCACATCCCCTTCCCTTCATCCACCCAGACTGCTTACCTTCACCTCCTTGGTTGAGCATGGCGGACATGTGTGTTTTTTTTTTTTTTACTCTATTAACTATGTAATAAATAATACTTTAAGCCCATTATGATAAACTTTTACCATTTCACAAAAACACTTATTGTTCCTACTCCTAAGGCGCTCTGTTTCCATGCATTCTACATGAAGCAACTGCTTGAGCTGATTCAGCACCAGGTACCGAGTAGGCATCAAGAGTACTACCCAATGTTGTGTACCCAACCCACCTGCACCATCCCCTTGTTCATCATGAATCCAATGAAAGGGTTGTGCCCTAAATGTCAAGAATCAGCTATTACTTCTCTGTTCACAGGAGCAGGAATACACAGACTATGATATTAGTTGGTACTTTCAGTCCACACTATGGGCAGGCTAGTAGCCTATCAGGTTTAGCTGGAGGGAAATTAAAGACAAAAATAGCCTTATGAATCATATGGAAATGGTTGTCCCTTAACACTTTCAAGATAGATCCCCTAACCACTAGCCAACTTTTCTGCATCTTAGCAGAGGCTTCAGATAAAACATAATAGGCCTCCTATTATGGATACCTAAGTATTTAAAGGAATGTTTAGCCACAGGAATACCGAGTCAGAAACAAGCATTAATCTTATGGGGACCGAGAAATAGTGCCAATACTGGTAGCATATCAAGTTAAATGCTAAACTTAAAGTTAATATTGTCCAATGTAAATTACATGAGTACAAGCAAAGCTCTAAGATCAGATGGGTTACATCCAAGAGTTCTTAGAAAACTCAGTTCAGTAATTTTTGTAACCTTGTTCATAATATCTAGAGATTCTCTGGTGTCTGGTATTGTCCTGAGGGACTGTTTATCTGGTGTAGGATGCCATTGTGGCACTTGTAGTCTGTTGCAAGCATCCCCCACTGTATGCATTTTTATGCATATATGCACAACCGCATTTGGGGTTGAGCACCTCCTGCCTGCCAGTTGAGACCACCTCTTTTTGTTGTTTAAATCTTATACCTGGAGATGTAAAAACTCCACATTTAATGCACCTTTATTACTATTATAGGCAGCATTAAGGTCCACCTGTGAGGCCGGCAACATATCAGCCAACTTGGATGGGGCTTATAGTCTCCTCCCTCCTCCCATTGTGTGTGTGCCCAGCCACACTGGAGGTAATTGGGCACAGGCTGCTGTAATTGCCCACTGGCCCCTGGCTTTGCTTATCACGCACAGGTAGTTTAGTGTTAGGTCCCGTGCCACTTGAGAAACCTTGGCGTTGGTGTGCGGGCCCAGGTATGTCCTTCATAATATATTGGCTACATTTTAACATCCGTTTTGAGGGTTAGCCAATGTCATTGTTTACATCTGCCACAGTAGTGCACCTAAATTCCTGTATTGTATTATTCTAATTGTTACACATCCACACCGTTTATCTGGTGTAGGATGCCATTGTGACACTTGTGGTCTGTTGCAGGCATCCCCATTGTATGCATTTTTATGCTGGATATCACCCTTAGCAACAAACCACAAGAGCAGGATCGGCTCCCCCAGCATATATGCACAACCGCATTTGGGGTTGAGCACTTCCTGCCTGCCAGTTGAGGTCACCTCTTTTTTGTTGTTTAGGACTGGCACAAGACAAATGTGGTGCCAATCTTCAAAAAGGGCTCTAGGCCTTCCCTAAGTAACTGTAAACTAGTAAAGTTAACATCCGTTGGGGGAAGACTATTTGAGGAGGTCATGGCCAGAACCCTATGGCCCTGCGGCAGTAGAGGTTCCTTAAATGCCCAATATGCCCTGATAATGTTCTCCTTAGCCATATAATCCAGATAATTATTTATTACTTGTTAGCAGAGTGACAAAAAGATGGAGAATGAAGATCCCATGTGCTCTTTCAACCTTCCTCCGATGTTGCAGACCTATGGTTTATTGCAGGTCCTGTTCACAGATTTGATACAGTGCTGAAAGTGGTATGTCTTCAGGCAGGCCAATATGATGCAGATTACTTCCGCAGTACCTTTTTTCTATATATATACCCCCTCAGCAGCCAGCTTTTTATAATCTAAATCACCACAGGATGTGTCCTCTTCAACAACAAGGGATCTTGAGGACTGCTATCCTCCTACTCCGTTAGTTTCAAAGGAGCCGGCGCCATGTTGTGGTGATCAAGAGCCAACGTGCTGCATAAGAGGTCTGCAGGCTATGAAATCTGCCCACTTCACAAAAGATGACAGTGATTAGATTTGATGGTGATGATCCTGACATATTCTCCACTTATGGTGACCACAGGTCACTTGCAGATTAAGTAAATAAGGGCAATAAACCAGTTGGGCGAGCAAAAATCAACCCCACACTGCCTCACAAACCAGTACCAGAAGTTCAGTTATCTACTTTTTATACCACATTCTACATTGCTGCAAGTTATCATAGGTAATAATAAAAATGGTGTCCATTAGAATCAAAATTGTACAATCAAAGATCTTTAGGAGCCTATTACACAAGGCAGTTGATGGTTGAATAGACTGATACCGCCCTGTGTTATAGGTCTAGCGATCAGCGATCAAGCACTTGCTCATCCGTCTACTGATTTGGTCATTTTGACAAAAAAAATCATTGGGCGTAGGCGGCACATCTCCCCGTATAATGATCAGGCAATGGCTGGTTTAAGCAAAGGGACACACGATTACTGAGCCATATACCAGGCTAAAAAAGCGCCAATTTACAAGATTACAAGAGTGACTTGGGCCGTGTAATACGGCCCTCACTAGGCCTCTTTAACCAGCAAAGATTTTATCTAAGGGGGGGGGGGGTTCCAGAATAATGAAGTGACTGTCACATTGACAGACATTCTTTAGTGCTTGCCCTTTTAATGTATTCTGGATTTACAATCTCTCTGGTTGTATAAGACAACAAGAACTGTGTTATAGTTCTCTAATTATGATACACACAGCTAGCAACAACATGGTCTGCCAACTATTGGATTTTCTCACGCCCTTCAATCTCCCAGAAAGTCACTGGCGGGCATCCACTTCTTCTCATTATTTATTTAACAGGAGACATACAAACCTAGGATCTAGAAAGCTCAATTCCTCTTTAATGATAGCATTAAAATGTTAATGCACTTAATGTTCTTTATAAATAATGCCGCTAGAGGAAAAGATCCCAATTTCTTCCCCAAAAATGACAATTTGATAAGTAATTGCTATAAATGTATTTTGTAAGCAAGCTAAGCAGGAAGAGAGGAAAATTAACAAACTCAAGGACTATTCTTATGTTTAGTTCCTGAAAATAAAGACCTTACAGACTTTCTTATGTCTATTACTAATTCAATAACTTGTGAAATTCAATAAGACTATAAGGTTCCCCGAAAAGTGAAACTGTTGCAGAAATTCATTGATTCAGCATGATGGAGCACACAGAGATATTCTCTTCTTATAAATTAAATTGCTACTGAGCACTGCAAACTAGGACAGGGCAGGTGAAAGAGAACTCCTGCTAGGGTGCAGCAAGGTTAGCTGAAGACGTCAAGATGATGGCTGCCCTACAGGGGAGAGTGGTGTTTGCAGAAGGAGATGTTCAGCTACGTTACTGAAATGTATCTGGTTTTAAGAACTGGAAAGAGATCAATATCTAGGAATATATATCCCACTGAACTCTAAAAACCCATACATGCATGTATGTTTTCTTAGGGATAGCAGTTATTACTGTAGGTGGACCTTGAAGCTGGACCTTGAAGTCTATGTCACATGGAGAGGCCAACACATGATGTGCATTTATGTGTGAAAGAAGGAGGGGACGGCAGATACAAGAATATTCTGCCAGTTAATATCTTGTTTGCCATGAACAAAGTTGATAAGAAAAAAATAAAGACATACATTAAAGACATACATTGAAAGCAAAAAATTGTAAAAAGAAGCAAAATAAGCAAAAGAAATTTGAAATAAAAAATATTTAATAAAATAGTATATAATTATAAAAGTTTCTCAATAAATGCAATACATTAAATATAAGGACTGATATATCAAATAACATAGACATATTTGGCATCCCTACAGCTAAATGACCTGAATAATAGAGATATGGAGGGGAATTCATCAAGCTTTTTTAATCTTAAATTGTCGTGTCAAAAGTCTGTCACTTCTCCTGTGACTTTTGAGCGACAATAGCCATAGAACAAATCTAAAACTGAACTACAGTTTGCAGTGGTTTAGACTATTTTTATCCAGTAGTGTTCGATTCATGACATGCGACTTTTGTATGAAAGTTGCAAAAAAAGTCGAAGCTCCCGTTCTTTACATGCTAACCCACAGTAATTTACTTCAGCCTTGAAAAGTACTCTAAACACCCCCCCCCCCCCCATTGTATTTCCAGGATGCGGATTCCGTTCCATTCTCTGACTGTCTGTGAGCATCATCTCTTGTGATCTCCTGATATTATTATCATCATGCGGTCCTCATCTGTCTAGTTAAGTATGTTTCCAAAGCTACAAATTAACCTCAATTCTAAAATGTTTCCCTTCCCTCTATATTTATTTTTGAATAAATACAAAATAAATAATACTTACTATTTAAAAAATCCCTAATGGAAAAAAAATTGTGATTCTATAATCATCTGTCCTATCTGGAGTTTGGACCCAGAACCTCATAGGATCAGCTAGTCAATAAACAGTGCACCTACCCTCAGCACACCACCTTATTGTTTTAGTAGAGGTGATAGTTTCTAAGATTTGAAATGGGGGTTCCATATTCAACTTTTAGGATAAGTTCTGAAACAACTCTATTAAAACAATAAGGAGTGGTGCTGATGGTAGGTGCCCTGGTTTTATGACTAGCTGATCCCATAAGGTTCTGGGTTATCTCCCCACATAGGACAGATGATTATAGAATTACTCACCATGCCTCTCTGACCGGACTGAACAGGTGGGAAATGTAGGAGAACTGTGAGGTAAATCTTCAGTAGTGTTCCCAAGTGCCAAATTCACCAAGGGGCGTGCAACTTTTTATGAATTTGGCACAGGGAGTTAAAAAACAAGGCAACTTTTTATTACTAAAATAGTAATAAAAAAAAGTAGACAAGTATTGATGAATTCCCCTAATGGTCCCATAGCATTGAGGAAAATGGAACCCCTGTACCCCTGTTGACACTCAGGACAACAAGTTCTAGTGTTTGTCTTTTTTAAGAGGTTATTGGCAGAAGGATGTTTTATTTTATTTTTTTAATAAAGATGGTAAGTCTGTTTCTTATTAAAAAAATAAAAAACTTTTACTCTGTAGTTAAGATCTTCTGTAGTTCAAAAAGTTTAAAAAAGTGATAAAGTAAACATAAATATGTTCTGTTGGGAATCCATTGGCTTTGCCATTTATTTGAATGTTACATTGACATGTACCCATTAACCTAAACCTTGCTGAGGACCAAATACACCCCTTTACAGCTCACCATCTGATGTCTTCCAATCGAACTAAGGAAAATTGTCCTGGAGGCACGGAGTAGAAGCACCTGAGCTAAATCTCAATGTAGATACTAAATGCAGCAAAAATCAGGGTTCTCCAGCTCCCAGATGAAACTTTACAAGATTCATGTTTAAATTAGAAAAAAGTAGAACATGTGAACAAAGTCATAAAACCACAAATAAAACTCCAACGCATTTCGATCCATTAACAGATCTTCATCATGACATGTATATTTGCCATTTTATTACTTTGTTCCCTTCTTTTTTCTACTTTTAACCTGTCTACAATAAAATGTTAAAGGACAAGTATCATGACATTTTTTTTACCCCCTATCCTTTGAATAGGGGATCATTTTTTTATCATGATACTTGTCCTTTAAAGTTTTATCTGGGATCTGGAGAACCCTGCTTGTTTTACTCCCTAATGGGCCCTTTCCAGCAGATGAATGCACCCTGTCACGGTGCAAAAATCGTTCAGGAATAGTTTAAGGAACATCATTTCCATTGTAGATTTGTCCTCCAAATTACCTTAATTTGACTCAAATCGAGTATGTGCTGGAAAAACAAGCTTGATCCAAAAGAACCTCACCTTTCAACTTACAGGACACAGAGGATCTGCTGCTAATACCTTGATGCCAGATGCCACAAGAAACCTACAGAGGTCTTGTGGAGTCCGGGCAGAGCTTGTTGGGAATCCACGCAATATTAGGCAGGTGGTTTCAATATTATGGTTTATTGATGTAAATTTACTGTGATGTTTTGTGATGACAGCGTCATATATAAAGAAAAAAACAGACAAACCTCGACTACTGGAATGCAAAAAAAATATAAATAAATAAAATGTGTGTGTCATCAAGACTAAAAGTGAGCCCCCTAGGGACTGTACATGTTCCTTGCAGTCAATTAATATTTATAAATGTCTCTGGTAATGCTGACTGGATGGGCTTCACTTAGTGTTTTTTATTACTCTTAATACAAATTGGATGTCAGGGCTGATATTTATCATTTGTAAAAGTTTTATGTGTTTTTTTGTGTTCTGGACTTTACCATTGGCTACCTCTATGAATCCTGGGTAACTAAAAATATATTTATAGTAGCAAAAAAGATGGAGCGGAGCACTCACCAGGTTCTTATGCAGGTGCTTCTTTATTGCTTGTCAGTCAAAGCAGGGTGAAGCAGGGATATGATATTCACAAGATGGTAGAAAATCTGTAGGGATTAAGGTACCAGGGCTGTGAGGGGAAAGGGGGAAAAGGAGGAAAAGCAGGTAGCTAGACTCTGTGGGGGGGGGGGGGTAATGGTCTGAAGGCTCCAGTAAATCTATGAGGGGGATCAGGGAGTTGCCACAAAAAGGTGACAGGGTTGCTTCAACCCTTTGAGGACCAAGGGACGTATTTGTCCCATGTTTTTAATTGCCTATATCAGGCAATGAAAAACATGGGACAAATACGTCCCTTGGTCCTCAAAGGGTTAAGAAAGGAAACAGAAGATGGTATGAGTATTGCTGAGGGCAGGAGATGTGAGAAACTAGAAAAGGCTCTACTGGGAAAGGGTGAAGCAGGGATATGGACAATTTAGAAGGTATCAGGGCCACAGAAAGGGGTAGGGATGCACAAGGGATGGTCGTCCTCTGTGGGGGCAGAGCACAGGGAGATAGAAGTAGGGTTATGAGGGGACAACCACACATCAACAATCAATCAAACCTGAAAGTGTGAAAGCTTACAGAAAGGAATGACACCAATATTCATAACCTAAGGATGAGATAAGGCTATTTAAATGAGATAAATATTTGATAGAAAACCAATAGTTTTGTCCCAACTCCCAATATTTGTATAACTACAGACAGCACCACATGAGATGGATCCAATACAATTAGGGCACTTATCAAGATCTCTGTTATCAATATCATACAAACATGTAGCCAAATGATATATTGTGTGTGTGATCCTATACAGCAAAACTTACGGGAGTCCTGGCCCATCCTTTCAAAGAATTACCACTGCATACAATGCCCATCTACCTCTTGAAAGAAAAAAATGAAGACCCCTCTCTTAGAGGTATAAACTTTACTTTAGTGTTACTAGATCAATTGATCAGAATACATTAGAAGTTTATTCTTATTACTAAAAATAGTAAAGAATTAAAACTGGTGAAAGCTGAAATGCTAAACTTATATAGTAGTGTCAAAAAGAACATTTTCACATTTTATAATACAAGATAAGCATATGAGACCTTCCTTCTTCCAACAACGTTTAGTGTTTGAACAACTGAATTGGGTAATTGAAAGGGAAGACTCTACTTCACTATTGCCTTCCATAGTGCAGTTCCCACAGTTGGTGGTCAGAAGCACCAGTAAAAAAAAACATCTCTGAGGCTCCTGCATTTTCAGGATTGCTGCGAGGAGCAGCAAGGATTGATGTTAAGAAAATTGGGCCCCCCTCCCCATCCTTGTGGCTTCACACCTTCTCAATGCTGCTTTTTTTTTTTTTTCTATAACCTCTTCGTGGAGCTTCTTCACAGGATATGATGGCTTCAGCAGAGAGGTAAGTGTCTGTATACATGGACCATGTTTATGGGGGCTACTCATATGCCATCTCTATTGTTGGCAGTGTGACGGTCGTCGGGAGAGCTGGGCAGAATGTTCCATCTTTTTCTCCCGATATTTATAACGGCACCTGGCAGCCCCCATAATAGTGAATGGGAGCCGCCGGGACCAGTTGTTGCCCATTACTTCCTGTTATGAGAACGGCAGAAAGTCAGAAGAAAAAAAAAAGAGACTTTGACAGTCGTTCTCGACGAGGAGAAACGGAAGTGTGAAAGGGGCCTGAGCTGTGTCTACACAAATGTAAAGATTTTAAGAAAAAATAATAAAGGTAATACATTTTCATCTGTTTTAAAGGGCTGGCTGAACTTTTTAGTTACCCTCCCTGTGTAGCCACGCAGGTTGCTGCACATGGCAGAGATTTTAGTGTCATAATTTGTGTGCAGTATGGTGGCATAACTTATAGGGACATCAACATTTTGTGTGTTGATATTTATGGGAATTCACAAATTCATGGCTGTAAATCTCCCATTGCATAGTTATATATGGTGGGGAGCGGAAAGAATGGCTCCCTGTTTAGGCATTTAGGTGCCTTATTTAAAATAAATGTCACAGTGCTGCGCAAAAGTCATTTGTCGAAGAAATATTGTAGTGCAATACAGCCTATTGTAGCTGGATTGTTCCTTTAAAGATAGACTGGCCCATTAATGAAGTAGATATAGATGGGGCTCAATTTAGGTGGAGAATAAAGGTGAAGCCAGACAATGAGTATACTTGTAGAGATGGAGATTAGAAGGTCACTTTGCCATTCTTTTGATTTAGCCGTTTCAATTCTAGTTTCTTTTGTGTACTTCATGTCTTTTCTTCTCCCTATTGACCTCAAGGCCAATTTCATACAATCGTAATATGGACCCATTTCTGCCCCCGTATTACGACTGCCAGCTCGGGCCCAACACTGCGTCTAATGACAAATAAGGGCATCATAGAGATATTTTGCCATGATTTACTGAAGGAGAAATAGTAGATACCATTTGAAGGGAATGCTTTGATTTAGAGAGAAGTTTGAGATCACATAACATAATGATCTGAGCCTTTTTCATCTTCAAAAACAGAAACACACTACTTCTGATTTATTCTCGGCGAGAAACTGTTTTTATTTTATTCCATAAGAATGATGCTTACAGTAGTTCTTGTGTGACAGGAAAACAGTGTTTCCTATTGAAAATAATGTGTCACTTTGCCTCCTGTTCATTATAGCTTTATGTCGCCATCTGTTTTTAGCTGCAAACGGTGTTGAATTTTACTTGTTCTTACAACTACCCATAATCTGGTGTGCCAGCGTTATAATCTGTTAGATTTTATTTCCATCATTTACACTTTCAAAATGACAGAAAACAAAAAAATGGCGTCTGCAAAAGTTTGAGCACCCTGCAGAGTTAATATCTTGTACTGCCCCCTTTGGCAAGTATCACAGCTTGTAAACGCTTTTTGTAGCCAGCCAAGAGTCTTTCAATTCTTGTTTGAGGTATCTTTGCCCATTCTTCCTTACAAAAGTCTTCCAGTTCTTTGAGATTTCTGTGCTGTCTGTCACGCACTGCTCTTTTAAGGTCTATCCATAGATTTTTAATTATGTTGAGGTCAGGAGATTGTGAAGGCCATGGCAAAACCTTCAGTTTACGCCTCTTGATGTAATCCCCCGTGGATTTCGAGGTGTGTTTAGGATTATTATCCATTTGTAGAAGCCATCCTCTCTTTAATTTCAGCTTTTTCACAGATGGCATTAAGTTAGCATCCAAAATTTGCTGAAATTTTATTGAATCCATTTTTCCTTCTTCTCAAGAGATGTTCCCTTTGCTACTGGCTGCAATACAAACCCAAAGCATGATTGATCCACCACCATGCTTAACAGTTGGACAGAGGTTCTTTTCATAAAATTCTGTTTCCCTTCTTCTCCAAACATACCTTTGCTCATTCCGGACAAAAAGTTCAATTTTAACCTCATCGGCCCACAGAACTTGTTTCCAAAATGCATCAGGCTTGTCTATATGCTCATTTGCAAAGTTCAAACGCTAATTTTGTGGTGAGGACTTAGAAGAGGTTTTCTTCTGATGACTCTTCCATGAAGACCATATTTGTAGAAGTATCTCTTTATAGTGGAATAGTGTAGCACAACTCCAGTGTCTGCCAGATCTTTCTGGAGGGATTGTGCAGTCAAACGTGGGTTTTGAATTGTTTTTCTCACCATCCTGTGAGCTGTTCTGTCTGATATTTTTCTTGGTCTTCCAGATCTTGCTTTAACTTCCACTGTTCCTGATGACTGCCATTTCTTAATTACATTCTGAACAGAGGATATTGACATCTGAAAATGTTTTGCTATCTTCTTATAGCCTTCTCAAGCTTTGTGAGCATCAACTATTTTCAGTTTCAGATTTCTAGACAACTGCTTAGAAGAACCCATGGTGCTGATTGTTGGGGCAAGGTCAGATGAGTCTGGGCATTTAAAACCTTTGAGATTGACATCACCTGGTCTTCCCAGATGATGATTGAGAATAATCCATGACATTGGCAGGTCCCAGCTTTGCAAAGGGGGCAGTGCATGCTATAAATTCAGCAGGGTGCCCAAACTTTTGCAGACGCCATTTTTTTCCTGTTATTTTGAAAGTGTAAATGATGGAAATAAAATCTAACTTTTGTTGATATATTATAAGAATGTCTAATCTGTAATTTGATGCCTTTTGAAAATTGTTCCATCTTTCCTTGGCTTCTTTCTGCACATTAATACAAATGTTTACCTGGGTTACCCAAACTTTTGATCCCCACTGTAGGTGGCTGTCACTTTAAATGGATACTTTGCATCAGAGACTCTTTTGTTTGCTTTGACTTTGCACTTGCATCTATACATATATTTTTAACTCTGTCTATTGCAGGAACTACAGAATGGTGAACATAGTCCCTGGTAGTGCCACTGTCTTGTTTTGCCATGGCTGGTGACAATGGTGGGAGTCTATTGGGCAGGCAGCCACAGGGTAATATGCAGGTACCAGGTAGAGTCTAATGCTGGAGGCAGGATGCCCCATTGTAGCACCAATGTGCAGCACTACCATTATGAGTAGGACAAGGACTTGAGGAAGTGGTAAAAAAAACTGATATTTGGCAACAACTGAGGATTATGTAGCACTTGTGAGGTAGTAGCCTTGCTTTGCCTATTAGAAGCATTCAAAATGACTGTTAAAAGAAAAAGAGAACGCACCATAAACAATGCACACCCAAATATTACTAAAATATTTTTGTATTAATTGGGTGCGCCGTTTTATGGTGCATACTCTTTTTTCTTTTTGTTTTGGTATTCATGGTTTCTATTCAACAACAACTGCTATATATTAGAGCAGAGCCCCCCCATTCTTTGTAGTACAAAATGAGTGTTGTCTTAGGCCTTTCCCAGGCTGCAGTGCAACCCAAGACAAAGCATCACTAGTCAGGTTTTGAAAGGGAGCGTGTCTGTGCTTCAATGGGCTCATGAGATCATTCTCCTCAGGGCTGCAGGGATTTGTAATTTCAAGCGCAGCACACTTGGAATGGAGCCTAGCTGTGCTGAAATGGATGGGTTGGTTGATATTTGGGAGGGACATAAGTAACCTCCGTCTTAGAAACAAAGGATCCTGGGGATTGTAGTCTGAAGGAGGTCACACAAACAGAAAATAGCCAGTTTACACAAACAAGTATATTGTATAAGTATAAGTATATTGATAATCTTAATAAAAACCTGATCCAGGGTGCTCTTTGCCTCACATTGGGCTGAAGGTTAACCTTCCAAAAAGACAATGACCTGAAGTACACAGCCAAGGACAACTTTGTGAATATCCTTGAGTGGCCCAAACAGAGCCATAAACCCTTTCAATTTTGCACCTAAAAATCCATATGATGGCTTAATTTTTGTGACACAAATTCTACTTTGTAATGACATCAGTCATTTTACCCAAAAATCTACGTAGAAACGAAGAAGAAAAAAAAAACGCCATTTTGTAACTTTTGGGGACTTCCATTTCTACGCAGTACATTTTTCAGTTTTCTTTATTCTGTAGGTCCATATGATTAAAATGATACCCTGCTTATATAGGTTTGATTTTGTCGCACTTCTGGAAAAAATCATAACTGCATGCAGGAAAATTTATACCTTTAAAATTGTCATCTTCTGACCCCTATACCTTTTTATTTTTCTGCGTACGGGGTGGTATGAGGGCTAATTTTTTGCGCTGTGATCTAAAGTTTTTAGCGGTACCATTTTTGTATTGATTGGAGTTTTTGATCGCTTTTTATTCATTTTTTCATGATATTTTTTTGCGTGCATGCCATTGACCGTGCGGTTTAATTAACAATATATTTTTATAATTCGGACATTTCCGCACACGACGATACCACATGTGTTTATTTTTATTTTTATTTACACTGTTAGTTTTTTTTTTTTATGGGAAAAGGGGGGTGATTCAAACTTGTATTAGGGAAGGGGTTAAATGATCTTCATTCACTTTTTATTTTGCAATGTTATAGCTCCCATAGGGAGCTGCCTGGAGCAGTCAGGTGACAATCGGACACCAGGAGTCTGGTAAGGGGACCCCCCTGCTGTCCAACAGCTGTTTGGGATGCCGCCATTTCGTCGGCACCGCGTTATAGAACGGGAGCGGACTCAGGATGTACAGGTACGCCCTGAGTCCTTAAGGGCAATCAAACATCTCTGGAGAGACTTGGAGTTGACTAACTTGCTGGACTTGACTTGTATAATATCCCCAAGACTGTAGGCTTACCACAAGGCTTTGACTTTCACCTCGGTTATGGGGTTAACTGGTAGTAGAGGCGTGGTTGCTGGGTTAGGCCTCAGGCCTCCTTTCAGATCCACCTCACAGACAGACTTCACTCCTCACCTAACTGTACCTCTGAACAGAGATGAACCCTGACCTCATTATATATGGGAGAAATTTAGAGAGATCCCATTGGACGGATAAGTCACATCTTCACCACTGCACACTCACCTTAACAACAAGGTCCTTAGCAACAGGATTCTTAAGGTAACAAGTGCATAGAAAATACAAATACATTAACCCTTATGTAACAGTACATTTGATTATAAAATAAAGAGAGTTCTAGGGAGAGTGGGCCCATGACGAATATTGCCACAAGGGATGGGCAGGAGTACAGAAGAACACTTGATTCTGTACTGGGTCACCACATATACTCCACAGGAAGTTATTTTATTTTTGAATTTCTTTTCTGTCTGACCACAGTGCTCTCTGCTGACACCTCTGTCCATGTCAGGAACTGTCCAGAGCAGGAGCAGATCCCCATAGCAAACCTCTCCTGCTACAGACAGTTCCTGACATGGACAGAGGTGGCAGCAGAAAGCACTGTGGTCAGACAGAAAATACATTTAAAAAGAAACGAACTTCCTCTGCAGTATACAGCAGCTGATAAGTACTGGAAGGATTAGGATTTTTAAATAAAAGTAATTTACAAATCTGTTTAACTTTCTGGCACCAGTTGTTGATTAAAAAAAAAATGTTTTCCACTGGAGTACCTCTTTAAGAACAATTTGAATTCAAGGTTATCAAAGATAAGAAAACCATGGCTGCTTTCTTCTAAAAAAAACAAGGCCACCCCTGTCTTAAGGTTGTGTGGGGTATTACATTTTGCTCACTGTACTTCAAAGGAACTGAGCTGCAGTACCACACACAAACTGAGGACAAGAGTGGTACTGTTTATGGATAAAAGCAGCTATGTTTTTCTAATCATGGATAAAGTTGCGCTGTGCCCTAAATATCTTCATTGGCCAACTATGCACTCCGAAACAGAAGTTCATGGTCTAAAATTTTCCAAGTAAGAGCAGCAGTAAGGAGTTCTGTTCTACAATATGGACCTGGAATACTTAATATTCCCATTAGGACAATAATCGTCCATGAACATCACTAATACGATAATCCCTTCAGAGTTGATTTATACAATATATTAGCGGGTAGAGCGTGAGACACTTTATGTGTGGTCTTAATCTGTATTAAAAGGGTACATTAATTTTTAAACACCAGAGCTAAATTCCAGATCACTGGTACAATTAATATTTTCTCACCATCATTATATTCCTTTGGGTCACACACTCCGGGGAGAGTTTATCAGGGCTGTGTTTTCTTTTTTTTTTTTTTTTTTCTGCCTCAGTTAGTTATTACTGGCTATAGTGTAAAGGGAAAAGGCCTTTTAGGCTATGTTCATTCAGCAGAATTTCCAAGCTGAATTCGGCTAAAAAGTCCTGCTTGAAAATTGCGTTACAGCAGAGTCAATGGGATTCTGCTGCACCATGCACATGGTAAAATACTGATTCTGGCCTCCACAGAAAGAATTGACATGTCAATGCATTGCCGTCTATGGAAACAGAGCATCTTCGAGCAGTCTTAGTGTTACAACGCTGTCTGCGGAATGACTGTCTGGAACTTTTCCTAGCATACATTCCACCGTGAGAACAAAACTTTTGGAGATACAGTGGAAGTACAGAGACTGCTGCCATGGTGAAACAACTGCCATAACTGTTACAGGGCCTGATTTATTGGGGGGTCCAGGCACCACGACTGGTAATGCCACCAACAATGTAAAAAAAAGTGTCTTGCTGCTGCTGTTTATCGCTAGTGTTGCGCAACACTCCTGCCCGTCGACCTTTACAAGGCAGTAAGTGAGAAAGTCAATGATTTCCATCATTGATTAGGGGGTAGTTAGGGGCCGTTTCCATGGCCATGAGAGGGTGTGGCCTTGTTCATTAGGGGCGTGGCCTAACAACCAATAGATGCTACTGGCCTGCGGCATGTGGGGCCTATCTGCAGCACCAAGACCGCAGTCTAGAGTGCATGGAAGCCGTCATCAGCATCCTCAGTAATGGCCACCTCCTGTCACAAGAAGCTTTCTTCTTGACACCTGCCAGAAGCTCCGTTCTCTATCGTCCCTACAATGTTCTGGTGCAGGAAGGACAGCCATTGTCTGTGAACTGCTCCTTTTTTCCTTCAATGAGGATCCACCTCATAGGTTAACTCTTCAGGTGCTGTACTTTCTTTCCCCCCTGCAAACCCTTGAGATCAGTTGTTGTATGCTCTAGAGGCAGTTGAGTTGTTCTTTTCTGTCTGACCACAGTGCTCTCTGCTGTCACCTCTATCCATGTCAGGAACTGTCCAGAGTAGCAGCAAATCCCCACCCATAGCAAACCTATCATGCTCCAATTCCTGACATGGACAGAGGTGTCAACGAGAGCACTGTGGTCAGACTAGAAAGAACTACACAACTTCCTCTATCCCAGCTAATTGATTATGAAAATATTTGTTAGTTGCAGCCCTACTCCACGTATAATAATATTTTTGGTTTCTCCAAACATTTTGTGGTAAAGGTGTCATTACAAGAAACAGTTGGTTTCTCAAAAAACAAGCCCTCATGTTGGTTTGTAGATCGAAAAATTAAAGAGTAATGGCTATTAAAAGACGTGTGGAAATAGTGAAAATGCCAAAATGAAAATTGGCTGTGAATACACCCTAAGGCTTTCCTCAAGACCAAAATGGTCTTTGTCCTTAAAGTGTACCTGTCGTTAACAATTTTTTTTAATATAATGTAGATAATACTATTATGTGTATATCTGTAATATACATTGGTTAAAAAATTTGTATATTTTTGTCCCTACAGCTATTGTCTGTGTGTGTCTTTGAGGAGACCAAATACAGGAAGTGTGGGTGGACAAGCAGGGCTCTGTACACTGAGGACAACAGGGCTCTGTACACTGAGGACAAGCAGGGCTCTGTATACTGAGGACAAGCAGGACTCTGTGCAGTGAGGACAAGCAGGGCTCTGTACACTGAGGACAAGCAGGGCTCTGTACACTGAGGACAAGCAGGACTCCGTACACTGAGGACAAGCAGGGCTCTGTACACTGAGGACAAGCAGGGCTCTGTACACTGAGGACAAGCAGGGCTCTGTGCAGTGAGGACAAGCAGGGATCTGTGCAGTGAGGACAAGCAGGGCTCTGTGCAGTGAGGACAAGCAGGGCTCTGTGCATTGAGGACAAGCAGGGCTCTGTACACTGAGGACAAGCAGGACTCTGTACACTGAGGACAAGCAGGGCTCTGTACACTGAGGACAAGCAGGGCTCTGTACACTGAGGACAAGCAGGGCTCTGTACACTGAGGACAAGAAGGGCTCTGTACACTGAGGACAAGCAGGGCTCTGTGCACTGAGGACAAGCAGGGGTCTGTACACTGAGGACAAGAAGGGCTCTGTACACTGAGGACAAGCAGGGTTCTGTACATTGAGGACAAGCAGGGCTCTGTACACTGAGGACAGTCAGGGTGCTGTGCACCGAGGACAAGCAGCGCTCTGTACACTGAGGACAAGCAGGGCTCTGTGCACTGAGGACAAGCAGGGGTCTGTACACTGAGGACAAGAAGGGCTCTGTACACTGAGGACAAGCAGGGTTCTGTACATTGAGGACAAGCAGGGCTCTGTACACTGAGGACAAGCAGGGCTCTGTACACTGAGGACAAGCAGGGCTCTGTGCAGTGAGGACAAGCAGGGCTCTGTACACCGAGGACAGTCAGGGTGCTGTGCACCGAGGACAAGCAGCGCTCTGTACACTGAGGACAAGCAGGGCTCTGTGCACTGAGGACAAGCAGGGGTCTGTACACTGAGGACAAGCAGGGCTCTGTGCACTGAGGACAAGCAGGGCTCTGTACACTGAGGACAAGCAGGGCTCTGTACATTGAGGACAAGCAGTGCTCTGTACACTGAGGACAAGCAGGGTTCTGTACATTGAGGACAAGCAGGGCTCTGTACACTGAGGACAAGCAGGGCTCTGTACACTGAGGACAGGCAGGGCTCTGTGCAGTGAGGACAAGCAGGGCTCTGTACACCGAGGACAGTCAGGGTGCTGTGCACCGAGGACAAGCAGGGCTCTGTACACTGAGGACAAGCAGGGCTCTGTGCACTGAGGACAAGCAGGGCTCTGTGCACTGAGGACAAGCAGGGGTCTGTGCACTGAGGACAAGCAGGGCTCTGTGCACTGAGTACAAGCAGGGCTCTGTACACTGAGGACAAGCAGGGCTCTGTACACTGAGGACAAGCAGGGCTCTGTACACCGAGGACAAGCAGGGCTCTGTGCACCGAGGACAAGCAGGGCTCTGTGCACCGAGGACAAGCAGGGCTCTGTGCACCGAGGACAAGCAGGGCTCTGTGCACCGAGGACAAGCAGGGCTCTGTACACCGAGGACAAGCAGGGCTCTGTACACTGAGGACAAGCAGGGGTCTGTACACTGAGGACAAGAAGGGCTCTGTACACTGAGGACAAGCAGGGTTCTGTACATTGAGGACAAGCAGGGCTCTGTACACTGAGGACAAGCAGGGCTCTGTACACTGAGGACAAGCAGGGCTCTGTGCAGTGAGGACAAGCAGGGCTCTGTACACCGAGGACAGTCAGGGTGCTGTGCACCGAGGACAAGCAGCGCTCTGTACACTGAGGACAAGCAGGGCTCTGTGCACTGAGGACAAGCAGGGGTCTGTACACTGAGGACAAGCAGGGCTCTGTGCACTGAGGACAAGCAGGGCTCTGTACACTGAGGACAAGCAGGGCACTGTACACTGAGGACAAGCAGGGCTCTGTACACTGAGGACAAGAAGGGCTCTGTACACTGAGGACAAGCAGGGCTCTGTACACTGAGGACAAGCAGGGCTCTGTACACTGAGGACAAGCAGGGCTCTGTACACCGAGGACAAGCAGGGCTCTGTACACTGAGGACAAGCAGGGCTCTGTACACTGAGGACAAGCAGGGTTCTGCACATTGAGGACAAGCAGGGCTCTGTACACCGAGGACAAGCAGGGCTCTGTACACTGAGGACAAGCAGGGCTCTGTGCACTGAGGACAAGCAGGGCTCTGTACACTGAGGACAAGCAGGGCTCTGTACACTGAGGACAAGCAGGGCTCTGTACACTGAGGACAAGCAGGGTTCTGCACATTGAGGACAAGCAGGGCTCTGTACACCGAGGACAAGCAGGGCTCTGTATACTGAGGACAAGCAGGGCTCTGTGCAGTGAGGACAAGCAGGGCTCTGTACACCGAGGACAGTCAGGGCGCTGTGCACCGAGGACATGCAGGGCTCTGTGCACTGAGGACAAGCAGGGCTCTGTGCACTGAGGACAAGCAGGGCTCTGTGCACCGAGGACAAGCAGGGCTCTGTGCACTGAGGACAAGCAGGGCTCTGTGCACCGAGGACAAGCAGGGCTCTGTACACTGAGGACAAGCAGGGCTCTGTGCACTGAGGACAAGCAGGGCTCTGTACACTGAGGACAAGCAGGGCTCTGTACACTGAGGACAAGCAGGGCTCTGTACACTGAGGACAAGCAGGGTTCTGCACACTGAGGACAAGCAGGGCTCTGTACACCGAGGACAAGCAGGGCTCTGTATACTGAGGACAAGCAGGGCTCTGTACACCGAGGACAAGCAGGGCTCTGTATACTGAGGACAAGCAGGGCTCTGTACACCGAGGACAAGCAGGGCTCTGTATACTGAGGACAAGCAGGGCTCTGTGCAGTGAGGACAAGCAGGGCTCTGTACACCGAGGACAGTCAGGGCGCTGTGCACCGAGGACAAGCAGGGCTCTGTACACTGAGGACAAGCAGGGCTCTGTGCACTGAGGACAAGCAGGGCTCTGTACACTGAGGACAAGCAGGGCTCTGTACACTGAGGACAAGCAGGGCTCTGTACACTGAGGACAAGCAGGGTTCTGCACATTGAGGACAAGCAGGGCTCTGTACACCGAGGACAAGCAGGGCTCTGTATACTGAGGACAAGCAGGGCTCTGTGCACCGAGGACAAGCAGGGCTCTGTACACTGAGGACAAGCAGGGCTCTGTGCACTGAGGACAAGCAGGGCTCTGTACACTGAGGACAAGCAGGGCTCTGTACACTGAGGACAAGCAGGGCTCTGTACACTGAGGACAAGCAGGGCTCTGTACACTGAGGACAAGCAGGGTTCTGCACACTGAGGACAAGCAGGGCTCTGTACACCGAGGACAAGCAGGGCTCTGTATACTGAGGACAAGCAGGGCTCTGTACACTGAGGACAAGCAGGGCTCTGTACACCGAGGACAAGCAGGGCTCTGTACACTGAGGACAAGCAGGGCTCTGTACACTGAGGACAAGCAGGGTTCTGCACATTGAGGACAAGCAGGGCTCTGTACACCGAGGACAAGCAGGGCTCTGTACACTGAGGACAAGCAGGGCTCTGTGCACTGAGGACAAGCAGGGCTCTGTACACTGAGGACAAGCAGGGCTCTGTACACTGAGGACAAGCAGGGCTCTGTACACTGAGGACAAGCAGGGTTCTGCACATTGAGGACAAGCAGGGCTCTGTACACCGAGGACAAGCAGGGCTCTGTATACTGAGGACAAGCAGGGCTCTGTGCAGTGAGGACAAGCAGGGCTCTGTACACCGAGGACAGTCAGGGCGCTGTGCACCGAGGACATGCAGGGCTCTGTGCACTGAGGACAAGCAGGGCTCTGTGCACTGAGGACAAGCAGGGCTCTGTGCACCGAGGACAAGCAGGGCTCTGTGCACTGAGGACAAGCAGGGCTCTGTGCACCGAGGACAAGCAGGGCTCTGTACACTGAGGACAAGCAGGGCTCTGTGCACTGAGGACAAGCAGGGCTCTGTACACTGAGGACAAGCAGGGCTCTGTACACTGAGGACAAGCAGGGCTCTGTACACTGAGGACAAGCAGGGTTCTGCACACTGAGGACAAGCAGGGCTCTGTACACCGAGGACAAGCAGGGCTCTGTATACTGAGGACAAGCAGGGCTCTGTACACCGAGGACAAGCAGGGCTCTGTATACTGAGGACAAGCAGGGCTCTGTACACCGAGGACAAGCAGGGCTCTGTATACTGAGGACAAGCAGGGCTCTGTGCAGTGAGGACAAGCAGGGCTCTGTACACCGAGGACAGTCAGGGCGCTGTGCACCGAGGACAAGCAGGGCTCTGTACACTGAGGACAAGCAGGGCTCTGTGCACTGAGGACAAGCAGGGCTCTGTACACTGAGGACAAGCAGGGCTCTGTACACTGAGGACAAGCAGGGCTCTGTACACTGAGGACAAGCAGGGTTCTGCACACTGAGGACAAGCAGGGCTCTGTACACCGAGGACAAGCAGGGCTCTGTATACTGAGGACAAGCAGGGCTCTGTGCAGTGAGGACAAGCAGGGCTCTGTACACCGAGGACAGTCAGGGCGCTGTGCACCGAGGACATGCAGGGCTCTGTGCACTGAGGACAAGCAGGGCTCTGTGCACTGAGGACAAGCAGGGCTCTGTGCACCGAGGACAAGCAGGGCTCTGTGCACTGAGGACAAGCAGGGCTCTGTGCACCGAGGACAAGCAGGGCTCTGTACACTGAGGACAAGCAGGGCTCTGTGCACTGAGGACAAGCAGGGCTCTGTACACTGAGGAAAAGCAGGGCTCTGTACACTGAGGACAAGCAGGGCTCTGTACACTGAGGACAAGCAGGGTTCTGCACACTGAGGACAAGCAGGGCTCTGTACACCGAGGACAAGCAGGGCTCTGTATACTGAGGACAAGCAGGGCTCTGTGCAGTGAGGACAAGCAGGGCTCTGTACACCGAGGACAGTCAGGGCGCTGTGCACCGAGGACATGCAGGGCTCTGTACACTGAGGACAAGCAGGGCTCTGTGCACTGAGGACAAGCAGGGGTCTGTACACTGAGGACAAGCAGGGCTCTGTGCACTGAGGACAAGCAGGGCTCTGTGCACTGAGGACAAGCAGGGCTCTGTACACTGAGGACAAGCAGGGCTCTGTACACTGAGGACAAGCAGGGCTCTGTGCATCGAGGACAAGCAGGGCTCTGTGCACTGAGGACAAGCAGGGCTCTGTGCACCGAGGACAAGCAGGGTTCTGTACACTGAGGACAAGCAGGGTTCTGTGCAGTGAGGCTCGATGACAAGCTCTCGGCATCAGGATGATTGACAAGCCAGGATCCTGCACAGAGCCCTGCTTGTCCTGCCCTCACTTCCTGTATTTGAACTCCTCATAGAAACGCACAGACAACAGCTGCGGGGAAAGCATTTTTTCACCCAAAAATATACACTTTTTTTTAATCAATGTATATTACAGATATACATATAATAGTATTATCTACATTATATCAAAGTTTTTGTTAACGACAGGTACACTTTAAGGGGTTAAAGAGCCTATAATGGGGCTCGACCAAGGCCTACATGAATCATTCGGAGGGCCCTTTGCTTCCATTATGTCTGGGCAGTGTTAATAATGGAGAGATGTGCCACAGATGAACAATGTTTTTATTAATAAGTCAGAACAAAGCTTACGAACCAGTGTTTGGCATGTCTGACCTGAGATATCTGCCAAGCTTATCTATGGCAGCAAAAAGGCCAAAATTCTAATGGAGAATATCTGTCTATTTGAACATGCATATCACATCTTATTTCTCACAAATTTATATGTACAACTTGACCTAAGATATTACACTTGACAGACATTACAGAAGAAGCAAATATAATTCTAGTAAACAAACAGATCAATTCCCTGTAGTTTCTACTGTGCAGACAGAAGCCACATTTCTGCTCCAACAATCCCATTTAACCACACTAGTTAAATCCTTATTTGATGGCCTGAATACACAATGTACTGTAGCTTTCGTAGAAGTAACATGAACACATATGTGAATTTTGTTTCCTTCTTACATTACAGATTAAGGCAGGCAAAAGCCCAAGTCAGTCCAGTGGCCGAGTATTGATTTACGTGCTTGTTAATACCTCGCTGGCAAAGCCTGCAGGTAGGGTTAAGTGCACATGCCTCCAACCAGATTGTGCTTGAGATGCTAAATTTGATTATGTGTGAGATATGAGTTATTTTTGTAGTTGCTGCTTACAAGCGTATAGCCATTCTATGCTGGCAAGCAAAAATAACCCGTCCATAAGACAGAAGAGCATTACTGGTGAATAATTGATATGATGCTTTGTTATTTGTTCTCTTAAAAATCTGGAAAAAAGCATAAAAGGATGCGCTAGTGCAGGGACGCTTCTTTTGATCAGTGAGCTGAGAAAGGCAGAGATAACAATGCCGGGCTCTGGATTATTGGGTGTTATGAATGATTCGTACGCAATAGGGAGCATTGTTTTTGGAAAGCGTGCACAACTGGCAAAATCTTTCAAGTGCACTTAATATAAAATGTGGTTTGCAAGATTGTGATATGAACTATTGTATGGATAGTTTTGTATGTTTAATTAAAAGTGATGACTTGTAAAAATAAATGAGAAATCCTTCTAAATTAATTGTGCAGAACAGGTTGGGGGGGATTTCCCTGTTCAGTTCAGTCTGCAAATGAGATGCAGAGCAAAATAGCAAATAGCCTATCCAAATAAGATCCTCATTAACTGCAGGTTTTAATGACTAGGTAGGGCATGTTCACACAGCGTGTATTTTTCCCAAAGGGAAAGATACACCACAAAATATAATTCAGAAAGTCTAAAGGTAGCCTTGGATTTCTGTGGTGTATTTTAACGGTTTGGACTGCATTTCTGGACACAGAATCGCCCTATTACTATGGGATTTATTTGCTTCCTGCATTTCCGACATAAATTCCTCATTCTACTGGACATTTTTTTGGCAGACAGATGTTAATGCAAAGAAACATCATGAACCAATAGATCTACACCCTGCACATTTAGGAATAGTGGAACTAGGGAAATGACCGATAAGCCTCCTGCCTCTGAGCCGAACTAAGGGTGTGTTCACACGCTAGTAACTAGCAGCGGATTTTCCGCTACGGGAAATCCGCTGCGAGTTACGCTACCATTGATTTAAATGACTCCACAGACAGTCCGCAATAGTGTCAGATTTGCGGACTGTCCGCGGACCCATTCAAATGAATGGTAGCGTAACTCGCAGCGGATTTCCCGCAGCGTAAAATCCGCTGCTAGTTACTAGCATGTGAACGCACCCTAAAGGAGGAATACTAGTAGGACATGCAGACCAGACCCTCATGCCTCTGGACTAACCCCTTCCTTGGCTAAATACCCTGCTTCAGGATGATCTCTTATGGCATGGAAATGCTAACCTTTAGTAAAGACTGACATTTTACTGTTTTGAACCTTACTCCTTTTACTGCACTGGACAATGGAGCACAAGATAGCCTTACAAAGCCTTTAAGTCATACCAGAATGGTGACTTGGCTGTGGGACCCCACATCCACCAGACAGCTCCCCTCAGCAACACATGTGCTCCCTCTGGCCGCGGCATCTGGCTCCAATGTGCTTGCATCTGTTTTGGAATGGTATGGTCTCTTAGTTCTGCAGTGTATTAACCAATAGTGTTCAGCGGCATAGGCCATATTCAAATTCGCAATATTTCTCGACTATATGGACAAATATTCGTCATATATTCGCTAAATTCGCATATTCGTAATATTTGCGGTTTATTTTCGCATATGCGGAAAATTTGCGCAGGCGAAAACTAGCATATGCGAAAATTAGCATATACAAAAATTAGCGTATGTGAAAATTTGCACGCCAGTCTCACACAGTAGTATTAGAGCCTTCTTTACACCACACAAGCTGGAAGCAGAGAGGGATGATCACTGTGATGTGTACTGTGAAAAAAAACAAACAAACGAATATTTGTAATTACGAATATATACTGCTATATTCGCGAATATTCGCAAATTCGCGAATATGCGATATTCGCGAATAAAATTCGCATTGCGAATATTCGCGAGCAACACTATTGACCAAGGCAATATACAGTGGGAGAAGCTTTGGTTATTCCCAGTCATTCGAGAACCCACCAGTAACATGAACTTTGGCCTTGTGTAAGTCATCTTAATGCTCCAATATAAATTTCTGAGTATTGTAGGAAACATTTCAGAAAACATATCAGAAGACTGTGAAACTAGACCCAAAATAGCAATTTACTGCACATTTATTGACTGCTGTGCTACAATAAAGGGGTATTCCGGCTTTACACATCTTATCCCCTGTCCAAAAGATAGCAGGGGTTCTGCCACTGGGGACCCCCACAATCTCGGTGCAGCCCCCGGCATTCTGTGCCGGGCGCTGTCTCCGAGACAGGGACATGGAGTCATGGCCATGCCCCCTAGTGACTTCACTGCCACGCCTCCTCCATTCATGTCTATGGGAGGGGACGTGATAGCACAGAATGTCAGGGGCTGCACCGAGAGAGCGGGGGTCCCCAGCCTCAGGACCCCTGCGATCATACATCTTATCCCCTATCCTTTGGATAGGGGATAAGATGTATAAAGCTGGAATACCCCTTTAATGATGGAAAACACAATATAACATGCACTAGATATGTTGATCAGGAGATGGATGTCTTGAGGAACCTTCTCACACAGTCATAAACTTTCCATCCTGCCTTTGAAAATGTTGTACATTATGATTCTTTGAAGTATTAAAGATCAAACTCTTTCCTTCAGCAGTCTGAAGACAGGCATGTTCTCAGCATGGGACTTTTTTTTACTTTTTATTCTCAAGCCAAAGTAGGAAACAGTTCGACCTCTCTTGTCCCTTAACCTATACCCCCTCCCTACCTTCGCATTAGATTTACTTGCTTGGATCTTCAGGGAAAAACATCATACTGCAAAATGCTAATTTTCTATGTCTTTTTGTGCCCTTTTGCAAGGGCTTGTGTTGGAGCCAATAGCCTGCTGAATGCACAATGCAGTGTAGCTATAATTCTGGACAAAGGACGCAGATGCACACTCAGCAATGCTTTAACTATGATTGGCATGTAAAGCCACAAGGGCAATGTCAAACAGGTGAATTGTTCATCCACCTTATAAACAATCCAGTCAACTACACAGTAACGGACAGCTAGGAATGCACTAAAGATGTTGTTGGGGTCACAGGTACATGAACCTGTATCCCATTGTTTTCTGCTGAGCAAGCTAAATTGCAGCAGGTCACTTTCAAAAAGAAAATAATGGCTTTGTATGAGGTTGAAGGGAATTATAACAATATTAGTCATTTCTCTGAGGGCCCCTATTGAGACAAGAATAAGGATCTTGGAGGCCCCTGTGGAAAAAATAAATAAAATGGTGCCACCCCAAAGAGCAAAGGTGGCCATGCAGGTATATGGCCGTCTTCATTGAAATGTGTTGGTGTTAGGTAGACATTCGTGCCCGTGAGTCCTTTACACTCACACACATATGACCACCTCTCCACTTTTAAGATGAAGATCGTGTCTTTAACAAAGGTTCAGGTTGGCTTTGCTTTGCCTTAAGCCACATTTAAATATGGCTTTTTCTCTAGCCTTTCAATAATCATACATAACCACTTTGCTCATAGTCATTTTTTTTCTGTATCAGTCCTTTCAGTAGAGCAGTTCCCAGCTGCAAACCTTTGTCAATGTCAATGTCCACTTCGATTTACGGGGTGCCAACCCTTAAAGAATCTGGAGGAAAACAAGATATTGTTTTGCTTTGACTTTCTCTTGAAGTGAGGTTTGGCTAGTATATGGCTCCGCCTTACTTCTAGAAGTTTCCTACAGTTTTAGAGTTGGGTAACCCTTATAAAGCCACAGCATTTATTTGGATACAAATTAAAGGTAAAAAGTAAAACATACTGCAACCTTAAACAATGCACTTTAAGGCGGGTCCGCCGGCTAGATTTAAATATTCATAAGCGTTGGTCATGTGAGCGCACGTGCCTACTGAGCACTCATGTGACCAGCGCTTATGAATATTTTAATGTAGCTGGCGGGCCCACCTCAAGGCGCAAGTCAGCACTGGAGGAGGGGGAGCTTTGGAGGATCGGGGCTTCAGACTGCAGGTAGGTATAGCATTCCGAGACCCCGCATCGGTCTCCTGTTCACCCGCACTATAACCCGGTGTATCGGGTTATAGCACGGGTGAATGCGTTACTATTTTCCTTTAAGGTTTTTGCCAGCAACTTAAATGTTGGGAGTTGGTTTTATAGGAACATTAGATAACTAGACAAACAACAATGAGCAAATATTGAGGAAGGCAAAAAACAAATGGAGAATATATATAGATGATGATAAGACATGCTGATCCACTAGACAGAATAAGATAAGTGTTGTATGCATAGTCTATATATTCTTACATCACTATGAACCGACCACTCAAGTATAGTTTACAGACACATATTTACTATTGATTTCTATTTTCTACTATATAATTTATATCATCATAGAATGATCTTGAGGACATAATTGATGGATTCTTATGTACTTGTTATTTTGTTTTCAAGTGTGTTGCTTGTGGTTTAACCTTTGTGTATATATATATAGAAATCCTGAACCAGCACTACCTATGAACATTAGCCCTATAGCCCTACATTTCTTGCTCGTTTCACTTATTAGTTGTAATTTAGAATCTGTTAACTTGTGTTGATAGATCTTCTATTTGTATTATGAGTCTCATAATAAAGTGATGCTTTGTATGGATGATGGATTTTTTATTTATTTTATTAATTTATTAAAAAACTTAAAACCCAAATCCTAAATGCATGTTTAAGGAATTTTTAGTCATACTTCTGATAGAACCCTTGGAATAATCTCTTATATCAAACTAAGTATAATCCCATTTTGCAATAATAATTGTTTTAGTTGTAGATTAAGCCTTTATGTCTTTGTTTAAGAAAGTATACACATTTATTATGTAAAATTATTATTGAAGGGGTACTCCGGTGCTAAGACATCTTATCCCCTATCCAAAGGATAGGGGATCAGATGCTTGATCGCGGGGGTCCCGCTGCTGGGGACCCCCGCGATCTTGCACGCAGCACCCTGGTAACAGGGTGCTGCGTGCAAGATCACGGGGGTCCCCAGCAGCGGGACCCCCGCGATCAGGCATCTTATCTCCTATACTTTGGATAGGGGATAAGATGTCTTAGTGCCGGAGTACCCCTTTAAGTTCTGTGGGCAACCAAGTGGTAAGGTATATCTCTTTAGCTAAAATGTGTATGATTTATAGCTGAATAGCAGAGCCTTCTGTTTTAAAGGGGTATTCTGTAGAACATCTCCTTTGGATAGGGAATAAATGTCTGATCGTGGGGGGTCTCTCTACATGCTTTGTACCCAATCTCTCTCCATGCACAAATTATTCTCCGGTTCTTCCATAGAGCTTTGTGGAAGGGCATGTCGGCCTCTTTGTGTAGTGGTCGAAAGTAATTTATGCATGGAGGGGAGATTGTTCCGTGCGCAGAGGTATACGGGGTACCAGGCAGGTGATCACGGTGGGTCCCAGAACTCAAGCACTTATCTTGTGGATAGGGGTTAAGATGTTCTACAACAGAGTACCCCTTTAAGAAAAAGTTAACAGGAGATGATTTAGCATCCATATAATTTACCTATAGATTAAGATAAAATCTCAAAAAAAAAAAAAATCTGTCTCTGAAAAAAAAAGATTTAAATACTAGCTGATTAACCTCTTAATGACTGCCAATAAGCTTTTTCATGGCAGCACTGCAGTCATTGCATATAAATTTGGCTTTAAAGCTGAGCGTATATTACAGCTGACACCTGCCTGCAACTGCCGTCATGAGACTTTAGTCTGATCCCAGCAGTTTAACCCTCTGCATGGTGTGATCAATAGCTATCACGGCATGCAGAGAGTAAACTGACATGTGCCGCACCTGTCTGGGGCCCGATTGACATGATCAACACAATCAGTTACTTGGCAGCCGGGGACCTTTTGAAGGCCTCCATGCCTGACATTGTCAATCTTCTAAAAGAGTGTGAGGCAAGGTCTAGTAGCAGAGTACAGATTGAACTGTTCCATGCAATGCCAAAGCATTGATGATTGGGGGACTAGAAAAGTGGAGTAAATTATTATTATTATTTTTTAAATAAAAAGCCTCCGTACCCCCCAAAAAAATGAAATCACCCTCCATAAACTTACTGGAGGCATCATGGACTTCCACATATCACTGCTGATGGCATGCAACCGCTCATACTGACAGCCAACCGTTAGCATGTGTGGATACATGTCATTGGTGGTGACATGTGGAAGTCCATGATGCTCCCTGGAAGTTCTACAGCGTAAGAACCGGTAGCATGTGCTGCCATTACGGAGCAGTACTATTTAAGGCAGGCAGTTGCAACTACCTTCTAACAAAGAGTTGAGATGGTGGTGGGGTACATTCATCGAACCCACAGCTTGTCCCATACAGGTAAATATGATCATGGCATTATATTAAGTAGAACAAAAATGGAGAAACAGAAGCATAGCCGCACATCCACCATTTGTATCTTGATCTAATTGCTTCTCAACATAATCAAAAACGACCAGTTTGTTAGTATACATTTTGATCACAAAGTACAAGCCACCTCGTCACATCAAAGCCACCTAGTCAGAGTGGGTCCCTAATCAAACACGGGCATAGTGCCTGGCGGCAACCACTGCCCCCCGTGACACCAAACCCACAGGGGGAAAGACCCGGTGGCAAGGCAGCCCCACTGTTGCCTGACCAAGCCCCATCTCCGGGCCGCACCACCCCACAGACCAAGCATCACCGTAACAATGGTCTCCACAGAGAACCACACCAGTGTGAACACTTACCATGTGCTCCCTGCCAGAGGACTGGGAGAATGTTAGGAGGAAACCCTTATGCAGTCTCCTGCTAATTAAAAACGCCTGGGCCGAATGGGTGGAATGGAGTGCTGGCTATGAAAGAAACAAATGTGAAACAAAAATTGAGAAACAGAAACATGGCCGTACATCCACCATTTATATTTTGATCTACTTGCTTCTCAGCATAATTTTAAAAACTAACAGGTTGTTAGTATATACATTTTGATCAAAAAGTGCAAGCCCCTTCGTCACATCAAGGCCACCTAGTAAGAGTGGGTCCCTATCCTAAAACTGGCTTAGTTCCGGACGGATATTATGTACTTTTTTATCAAAATGTATATTAACAACGTGTTAGTTTTTGAAATTATGCTGGAAAGCAAGTAGATAAAAATACAAATTGTGGATGTGCGGCTGTTTCTGTCTCTCTATTTTTATAATAAGTAGGACTTAGGGAGATAGTGTGACACCTATTGGTTGACATATTATGCTGTGGATATTCTTGTGTATGCTCCCCTCTTTATTACTTTTGCGTTGTTTTTTATAGGTTCTATATTATGTGCTGGATTGTAGGTTGGGATCAAACAAAGGGCATGACTGCAGATTTTAACCAAGCAGGCAGTAATATACAATGCATTTGGAAAGTCTTCAGACCCTTTCACACTTTGTTGTGTTGAAGCCGTGTGCTAAAATAAAAAAAATTAATCTGCACTCAACTTTTGATTGCACGTGAACTCACTCGTGAGACGCACTGCAATAGCTAGTTATATCCCAGGGTAGTTCATAACCAGGGCCAGTTCTGCCTATAGGCAAAATAGGCAGCCGTCTAGAGTGCCCTCTTGATAAGGGCGCCACTCTGCCTGCTGCAAGAAAGTTAGTAACCAGCCAACATTCGTAGCACCTGCCGCTTGTCAGAAGCACTCGCTCAGCCAGCACTAGCATTATACCCCTCACACCCCAGCAGTAAGGAGATTACATGAGGAGAGGGTTTGTTACAGTGTGTCCCCCCAGTAGTAAGGAGTTTACATGAGGAGGAGGTTTGTTACAGTGTGTCATCCCAGTAGTAAGATGATTACACGAGGAGGAGGTTTGTTACAGTGTGTCTCCCCAGTAGTAAGGAGATTACATGAGGAGGAGGTTTGCTACAGTGTGTCATCCCAGTAGTAAGATGATTACAAGAGGAGGAGGTTTGTTACAGTGTGTCGCCCCAGTAGTAAGGAGATTACACGAGGAGGAGGTTTCTTACAGTGTGTCGCCCCAGTAGTAAGGAGATTACACGAGGAGGAGGTTTGTTACAGTGTGTCACCCCAGTAGTAAGGAGATTACATGAGGAGGGGGTTTGTTACAGTGTGTGTCCCCAGTAGTAAGGAGATTACATGAGGAGGGGTTTATTACAGTGTGTCACCCCAGTAGTAAGGAGATTACATGAGGAGGAGGTTTGTTACAGTGTGTCATCCCAGTAGTAAGGAGATTACACAAGGAGGAGGTTTGTTACAGTGTGTCACCCCAGTAGTAAGGAGATAACATGGGGAGGAGGTTTGTTACAGTGTGTCACCCCAGCAGTAAGGAGATTACATGAGGAGGAGGTTTGTTACAGTGTGTTCCCCCAGTAGTAAGGAGATTAAATGAGGAGGAGGTTTGTTACAGTGTGTCATCCCAGTAGTAATGAGAATACATGAGGAGGAGGTTTGCTACAGTGTGTCACCCCAGTAGTAAGGAGAATACATGAGGAGGGGGTTTGTTACAGTGTGTCACCCCAGTAGTAAGGAGATTACATGAGGAGGAGGTTTGTTACAGTGTGTCATCCCAGTAGTAAGGAGATTACACAAGGAGGAGGTTTGTTACAGTGTGTCACCCCAGTAGTAAGGAGATAACATGGGGAGGAGGTTTGTTACAGTGTGTCACCCCAGCAGTAAGGAGATTACATGAGGAGGAGGTTTGTTACAGTGTGTTCCCCCAGTAGTAAGGAGATTAAATGAGGAGGAGGTTTGTTACAGTGTGTCATCCCAGTAGTAATGAGAATACATGAGGAGGAGGTTTGCTACAGTGTGTCACCCCAGTATTAAGGAGATTACATGAGGAGGGGGTTTGTTACAGTGTGTCACCCCAGTAGTAAGGTGATTACATGAGGAGAAGGTTTGTTACAGTGTGTCATCCCAGTAGTAAGGTGATTATATGAGGAGGGGTTTTGTTACAGTGTGCCCCCCCCCCCCCCAGTAGTAAGGAGATTACATGAGGAGGAGGTTTATTACAGTGTGTCACCCCAGTAGTAAGGTGATTATATGAGGAGGGGTTTGTTACAGTGTGCAACCCCAGTAGATAGGAGATTGCATGAGGAGGGGTTTGTTACAGTGGGCAACCCCAGTAGTGAGGTGATTATATGAGGAGGGGGTTTGTTACAGTGTGTCATCCCTGTAGTAAGGAGACTACATAAGGAGGAGGTTTGTTGCAGTGCGTCATCCCAGTAGTAAGGTGATTATATGAGGAGGAGGTTTGTTACAGTGTGTCATCCCAGTAGTAAGGTGATTATATGAGGAGGGCGTTTGTTACAGTTTGTCACCCCAGTAGTCAGGAGATTACATAATGGGGGAGGTTTGTTACAGTGTGTCATTCCAGTAGTAAAGAGATTACAGAAGGAGGGAGGTTGTTATAGTGTGTCACCCCAGTAGTAAGGAGATTACAGAAGGAGGGAGGTTGTTACAGTGTGTCACCCCAGTAGTAAGGGGATTACATGAGGAGGGAGTTTGTTACTGTGTGTCACCACAGTAGTAAGGAAATTACATGAGGAGAAGGTTTGTTACAGTGTGCCACCACAGTAGTTAGGAGATTTCATTAGAAACGAGTTTGTTACAGCGTGTCACCCCAGTAGTAAGGGGGGTGTCAAAGGGTGGTAAAATTAGCTTTCGCCTAGGGTGGAAAAAATCCTTGCACCAGCCCTGTTCATAACAGTGGGCGCCTCACTACCTGGCTGTCAATCGACTCCAACCTTTTTTGCTATAGAAGCCTATGCAGCGAAAAGGTGGATCTGCCAGTCGGATGGGGAGCAGACTAAAATGCTGCGACAAAAACTTTTGACATATCTGGAGAAACATGTTAAAAGTTTTTTTTTTAAATACTGTATTTAGCTTGGATGCAACTTGTGTGTCAAACATTGTGCCATAATTGTGTTAAGATAAGTCAGCCACGTGGTCTAGGTGATGTAAACATAGATTAGGCAGTATAGGCTCCGAATGTATCAAGCAGCCTAAACCACATTGAGTAGTCTAGTTAGTAAGTCTGTCCCTCTGTTCCTTATTATCTGTTCTATGCTTTATTTTATTACCGTCACATATACCAAGTGTAAATTGTATATGATTTATACCTCCCACTTTTCTTCGAGGTCTTGAGTTTTTCCTCTGAAGTGCAGATTTGTTTTACATGATTCACTCACAGTTTTCTAGTAATAAATCATTAATACTTTTCAAGAAACACATGACCCACTAGTCTTCTGGGGATCTGGGAAAGTGTACACAAATCTGGGAGTTTAGTCTGACTCTGACGAAAATTAGTTTTCAGAAAGCTAACACACAATAGGCGATGGGCAAGAAACGGTGCGAGGAGCGGCTCCTGCCCTATAGACAGATGGTTGCTGGCCATGTTTCATGGGAAAATGATTAATGATGATGTCAAAGAGAGGAGAAAAGTCTTGGATCTCTGGATACATCCTATCAGCTGGTATATGTTCTGTCCTGCACAAAGGCCCAGACGTTAAAAGCATATCCGATTATTTTAAGCTCTTCTCTTTGCTTTGTTGGCTTATGCTTTGTAATAAAATGGAGCCTTCTCACAATCTGCCGCAGTTATCAACTATTTTTTTTTTTATATACCAACACTCAAACAATCCAACAGAATAATGCACATATACTGGATCTCTTTTACGGAAAGATAAATAGCATTTACAAGAACAGATTTGTGGTGGTCATTAAAGGTCCACTCTTTTTTCTGTAGACAGTGTTGGATATCTTTTAGGGTATTCAACCAAGTTGTGTCTTTCCTGGGGTGGATGGTGGTTGTTAAATTAGTAAAATGTCCTTTTTAATTTCAAGGAGGTGGAGTCTAGCTGCTCAAGAGCCATAGCCTGACACACCTCCTTGCTCACCCGCCCCTCCCAGACCCTCCTTGACTGACATACTGGCAGTGAAGTCTTTATGCCCATGACTTAAAAGGGTTATCCAGGAAAAAATAAATGTTTTTTTTTTTTTTTTATACAAGTCAACTGGCTCCAGAAAGTTAAACAGATTTGTAAATAATTTCTATTAAAAATTCTTAATCCTTTCAGTACTTATGAGCTGCCGAAGTTGAGTGCTCTCTGATGACACGTGTCTCGGGAACTGTCCAGAGTAGAAGCAAATTCCCATAGCAAACCTCTTCTACTCTGTACAGTTCCCGAGACAAGCAGAGATGTCAGCAGAGAGCCAGACAGAAAAGAACAACTCAACTTCAGCAGCTGATAATTATTGGAAGGATTAAGATTTTTTAATAGAAGTCATTTACAAATCGGTTTAACTTTCTGGAGCCAGCTGATATAAAAAAAAAGTTTTTTCCTGGAATACCCCTTTTAATATCCCTTTAAAAAAAAAAAAAGAAATGAATGGATTTGTAGGACTAAAGATAGATTTTTGACAATACAGAGATACAGTTTTATTGGCTAGGGTCATTTGTATAAGGACATTGACCAACAGTAAGGAGGGTGTGTGTGCGGGGGAGGGCGGGGAAGTGTGTATGTGGTGCTTGGTGTACTACTTTATATAACGGTGTGTTATAATTGGGGGGGAGGGAAAGAATGCTGCGGCCCAAAAAAAAAAAAGGTGGTGCACGCAGCTCCCTGAACCCCTAATAGGACCCGGGGTCAGACCCTAATAGGACCCTTGGGGACCTATTAAGGGTCGGGGGGGGGAGTACTTATTTTTTTCTTCTTTTTTTAACTTTCTTTAAACTTTTTTTCACTTTATTAATCCTACCTGCCCCTATACACTGCTCTCCCTATTGTAACGGCTCCTGAGGGGGCTCCGGCTCCGAGGGGGGATCCACGGCTTCTCCTCACTGCGGCACCCGCTGACTGAATGCAGAGAGCGGGTACAGCAGCAGGAAGGAGCCGTTAACCCCTCCTCTGCCGCTCTGCTATTGGCTGGACGATCGTCGGCCAATAGCAGCGTTGCTGGAGCGGTGACAGTATATTAGAGATATGTTGTAGTACTTAAGTACTACAACATATCAATTTTTTTATTTCATGACAGTGCCCATTTAAGGCAAGGACCTGTACCAGGAGCCACACCAGAGAGGCAGCAGGAGATTAGGGAGGTAAACAAGTGGCTCAGAAGCTGGTGTAGGAAGGAGGGGTTTAGGTTCATGGAGAACTGTTGGATACCGGCTCTACCATAGGGACGGGCTGCACCTCAATAGGGAGGGTGCAGCTGTGCTTGGGGAGAAGATGGCTAAAAGGGTGGAGGAGTGTTTAAACTAGGGACTTGGGGGGAACCTATAACATAGAGGGGGAAGATAGTGTAGATAGAGAGGGGGGACTTATTAATATGCCTGGGGGTGGAACAGAGGGAGGGGTTAGAATAGTTAATAGGGATAGGCTTCATACACCTTTAAATTGCATGTTGACTAATGCCAGAAGTCTGACCAATAAAACAGAGGAACTGGAGTGGTTGATGTCTAAGGAGAATTATGACATAGTAGGTATAACAGGGACTTGGCTGGACGATAGCTGTGACTGGGCGGTCAACATACAGGGTTATAGTCTATTCAGGAAGGATCGCACAAAACGGAAAGGGGGAGGAGTTTGTCTTTATGTGAAATCAAGTCTGAAGGCCGCACTGCAGGAGGATATAAGGGAGGGAAACGGTAATGTGGAGTCATTATGGGTAGAAATATATGGAGATGAAAATAAAAAAATTCTGATAGGGGGTTTGCTATAAGCCACCAAACATAAAGGAAGAACCAGAAGATCAATTACTGAGGCAAATAAACAAGGCAGCAAATCAGAATGAGGTGATAATAATGGGGGACTTTAACTATCCTGATATAAACTGAGAGACTGAGACCTGTGAATCTCATAAAGAAACAGGTTTCTGACTATAGCTAAAGACAATTATCTGTCCCAAATGGTGCAGGGCCCGACCAGAGGGGGTGCCCTACTAGACTTAATATTAACCAACAGACCTGACAGAGTAACTAATGTGCAAGTAGAAGGACACCTAGGAAATAGTGATCATAATATAATACATTATAACTTGCTCTTCAATTAGGGAATCTTTCGATGGGCCACAAAAACAATGCACTTTAGGAAGGCAAAGTTCAATCAACTCAGAGAAGCCCTTAACAATATAAATTGGGATAATGTCCTCAAAAACAAGAATACTGACACTAAATGGGAGACTTTTAAAAATATCTTAAATTCTCACTGTAAGAGGTATATACCTTATGGCATTAAAAGGGTCAGAATGAAAAGAAAACCAATATGTATGAATACAAATGTTAAGGGGGCAAAAATAAAGCATTTAAACTAATTAAATAGGACGGCAGTGAAGAAGCATTAAAAAGCTATACAGAAAGATTTAAAATATGTAAAAAACTGATAAAAGCCGCAAAAATAGAGACAGAAAGACTTATTGCCAAAGAAAGTAAAACTAACCCCAAAATGTTTTTTAACTATATAAATAGCAAAAAGGTTAAAAATGAAAGTGTTGACTCTTTAAAAAATCATGAGGAGGAAATTATAAACGGGGATCAGGAAAAAGCAAATATATTAAACAAATTCTTCTCCACTGTATTCACTGAGGAAAATGAAATGCCAGGTGAAATGCAGTGAGATAAGGTAAACTCCCCAGTACAGGTCATCTGTCTAGCCCAGGAAGAAGTACAGTGCCGCCTACAAAAAATCAAAATAGACAAATCGCCAGGTCCAGATGGCATTCACATACTTGTTCTAAAGGAATTAAGTAATGTAATAGACAGACCCCTATTTTTTATATTCCAGGACTCTATAGTAACAGGGACTGTTCCCCAGGACTGGCGCATGGCAAATGTGGTGCCAATATTTAAAAAGGGGTCAAAAGGTGACTCCGGGAATTATAGGCCTTAGTTTAACCTCTGTTGTATGTAAATCGTTTGAGGGTTTTCTAAGAGATGCTATTTTGGAGTATCTTAATAAAAATAAATGTATGACCCCATATCAGCATGGCTTTATGAGGGATCGGTCCTGTCAAACTAACCTGATCAGCTTTTATGAGGAGGTGAGCTCCAGACTGGACATGGGGCAATAGCTGTATAGGAAACAGAGGGTGGTTATTAATGGTACTTATTCTGATTGGGTGACTGTTACTAGTGGGGTACCACAGGGGTCAGTGTTGGGTCCTGTTCTATTTAATATATTCATTAATGACCTTGTAGAGGGGTTGAATAGTAAAGTAGCAATCTTTGCCGATGATGCTAAATTCTGTAAAGGGATAAACACTATAGAGGACAGTGCACTGTTACAAATGGATCGGGATAGGTTGGAGGTTTGGGCTGGGAAGTGGCAGATGATGTTCAACACTGATAAATGTAAGGTAATGCACATGGGGAAGAAAAATCTGGGCTGGGATTATGTATTAAATGGGAGAACACTTGGGATGACTGACATGGAAAAGGACTTGGGAGTCTTAGTTAATAGTAAATTTAGCTGTAGTGACCAGTGTCGGGCAGCTGCTACCAAGGCAAATAAAATCATGGGGTGCATCAATAGGGGCAAAGATGCCCGCGACAAGGAAATAATTCTACCACTGTACAAATCACTAGTCAGACCACACATAGAATACTGTGTACAGTACTGGGCACCAGTGTACAAGAAAGATGTAGTGGAGCTGGAGAGGGTTCAAAGATGGGCAACCAGGGTAATACGGGGAATACGAGGACTACAGTACCCAGAAAGATTATCAGAATTAGAGTTATTTAGTTTAGAAAAAAGAAGGCTTAGGGGCGACCTAATAGCTATGTATAAATATATCAGGGGACAGTACAGAGATTTCTCCCATGATCTATTTACACCCAGGATTGTATCTATAACAATGGGACATTCTCTATGTTTAGAGGAAAGAAGGTTTCTACACCAGCACAGACGGGGGTTCTTTATTGTAAGAGCAGTGAGACTGTGGAATTCTCTGCCAGAGGAGGTTGTCATGGTGAACTCTGTAAAATAATTTAAAAGGGGTCTGGATGCATTTTTGAAGAATAATAACATTGATGCTTATGGATTCTAGATCTATATCAACTCAGTAGGGACTCATTAGGGTTATAGATTGAACTTGATGGACTCTGGTCTGTTTTCGAGCTTATGAACTATGTTACTATGTTACTATGTAATTACAAAGTACAATTGGTCTCGCAAAATACATGCCCTCACATGGGTCTGTAGGGGGAAAAATAAAATAGTTATGGCTCTTTAGAGTTAAGGAGAAAAAAAAATAACAAAAAAAGTACTAGATTATTAATAGATTATTCATAGGATCTGGAATCTTTAAATGTTCTGTAAAGCATGATTAAGTTATAACACAAAATCTAGAAACATTATATGAAATATTTAAGCACAAAAAGGCCACTAAGTGCAAGCAAAGCCAGAAGTGTCATCAGGTATGCGGCTTCCTGTATAGGTTGAATGAAAACCTGCAAGGATACTGATCAATGCTCTCCGAGCCTGTAGAATTTATGGAACTCAAGGAATATGTGATACTATAAGAACAAAAAATACACAAATAAGGTATTGCTAGATGGATACATGGGATTTCAGGCAAGAGGAGGCATTTGTCTGTCTGAAGGCTTCAGATGCTGAAAACCTAAGTACTTGTTAATCGTCAGGTATTTCACCACCCAGGCTTCCAGCTCCCTTACCTTTCTAGTCAAAGAGATCATTCATCTCTATGGAAAATATGATCCCTGTACACACAGAAGCACCTGGTGCACCTGGCCTTGAGCTTTTTATGTGTCTGCTCCATACAATACTTATTATGTAGAGCTTATTATGGTCTTCAAAGTATGGACCCCCAGATGTTGCAAAACACGCACTACTAGCTTGTCCGGAGAGCCAATGGCTTGAAGTTGTAGACCACTGTCCATAGTTTGGAGACCACTAATGTACAGGATACATTTTTGATGAAGATCCCTGAAGAGAACAATCGCCTTAACCCCTTAAAGGAGTTCTCCTTTGCTTAGACATCTTATCCCCTATCCAAAGGAGGATAAGGGGGATAAGGGGATAACTTGCCTGATCGCGAGAGTCCCGCCGCTGGGGACCCTCGTGATAGCTGTCACACCCCCTCCCATAGGCTTGCATTGAGGGGCGGAGTGTGACGTCACACAGGGGCGAAGGCGGGACGTCACACGCCGTCACCCCTGTGGTCGCCGGTAATTAGACCCGGAATTAACATGCTCCGGGGACTGATTACAAACGGGGTGCCGCGTGCAAGATCCCGGGGGTCCCCAGCTGCGGGACTCCCGCGATCAGGCATCTTATCCCCTATCCTTTGGATAGGGGAAAAGATGTCTAAGCACCGTAGAACCCCTTTAAGGATGCAGGGTTTTTCCGCTTTTGCACTTTCGTTTTTTCCTCATCACCTTCTAAAAATCATAACGCTTTCAATTTTGCACCTACAGCATCATATGAGAGCTTATTTTTTGCGCCACCAATTGTACTTTGTAGTGACATAAATCATTTGACCACAAAATTTACGGCAAAACCAGAAATAAAATATTTGTGGGGCAAAATTGGAAAAAAATGCCATTTTGTAACTTTTGAGGGCTTCCGATTCTACGCAGCACTTTTTGGTAAAAATTACACCATATCTTTATTTTATAGGTCCATAAAGTTACAAGGATACCTAATTTATATAGGTTTTATTGTATTTTACTACTTAAAAAATTATAACTACATGCACCAAAATCAGTATGTGTAAAATTGTCATTTTCTGACCCCTATATCCTTTTTATTTTTTCATATACAGGGATGTATGAGGGCTCATGTTTTGCGCCCTGATCTGAAATTTTTATTGGTACCATTTTTTGTTTTGATGGGACTTTTTGATCACTTTTTATAGATTTTTTTAGTTTTTTTTTTTGTACAAATGATTTTTTACGTGTACGCCATTGACCGTGCAGTTTAATTTACATATTTTTATTGTTCGGACATTTACGCATGCGGCGATACTACATATGTTTATTTCTATTTTTGTTTACATATTATTTTTTTTAACCCCCTTAAGGACTCTGAGTTTTTCAGTTTTTGCACTTTCGTTTTTTCCTCCTTACCTTTAAAAAATCATAATTGTTTCAATTTTGCACCTAAAAATCCATATGATGGCTTATTTTTTGTGCCACCAATTCTACTTTGTAATGACATCAGCCATTTTACCCAAAAATCTACAGTGAATTGGAAAAAAATAAATAAAACTAAATTGAAGAAAAAACACCATTTTGTAAATTTTGGGGGCTTCCGTTTCCACGCAGTACATTTTTCGGTAAAAATTACACCTTCTCTTTATTCTGTAGGTCCATATGATAAAAATGGTACCCTACTTCTATAGGTTTTATTTTGTCGTACTTTTGGAAAAAATCATAACTACATGCACGAAAATTTATATGTTTAAAATTGTCATCTTCTGACCCCTATAACTTTTTTATTTTTCCACGTATGGGGTAGTACGAGAGCTAATTTTTTGCGCCGTGATCTGAAGTATTGATTGGACTTTTTGATAGCTTTTTATTCATTTTTTCATGACAAAAAAAATACACTATTTTGGACTTTGGAATTTTTTTGCGCGTACACCATTGACCGTGTTTAATTAATGATATATTTTTATCATTCGGACATTTCTGCACGCGGTGACACCAATTATGTTTATTTTTATTTACACAGTTTTTTTTAAATGGGAAAAGGGGGGTGATTTTAACTTTTATTAGGGAAGCGGTTAAATAATCTTTATTAACTTTTTTTTGCAGTGTTATAGACCCAATAGGAGACTATAATACTGCACAAACTTTTACATCGATCTTTGTTATCTCATAGGATAATATTGATCGATGATTCTGCCGCTTGACTGCTCATGCCTGGATCTCCAGCACTCGGCAATGCAGGAGGCAGGTTAGGACCCTCCTTGTGTTTGCCAGCTATTCGGAATGCCGCAAATTCGCCGCGGTGGTCCCGAACAGCTCCCTGAGTACTCACTCAGTACTTTACTTTCACTTTAGATGCGGCGGTCAACTTTGAATGCCGCGTCTAAAGAGTTAATAGCACGCGGCACCGTGATCAGTGCTGCGTGCTATTAGCCACGGGTCCCGGCCTTTGTTAGAGGCCGGACCCGACCCACTGTGGCCCGCGTTATAGAACAGGAGTGGACTCAGGGCGTACATGTATGCCCTGCGTCCTTAAGAGGTTTAATGGGAAAAGGGGGGTGATTCAGACTTTTATTACTGAAGGGGTTAAATCACATTTATTAACTTTTTTGTTAACTTTTTTTTATACTTTTTTTTTAGTCCCCATAGGAGACTATTACATGCAATCCTTGGATTGCATACACTGTTCAATGCTATGCCATATCATAGCATTGATCAGTGTTATCGGTGCTCTGCTGCTCCAGCCTAGATCTCAGGCATGGAGCAGCAGAACGACAATCGGATGGCAGAGAGCTGAGGGCAAGGTAAGAAGCCTCCCGCTGTCCTCTTAGCTATTCGAGATGCCGGTCCCGAACACCTTACTGAGCTAACCAGCAACTGTTTTAGACACCGCGATCAACTTTGATTGCCGTGTCTAAAAGGATTAATACCGGACATCAGCCCGATCGGCAAAGTCCGGTATTAGCTGCGGTTCATGGTTGCTGATAGCAACTAGGGCCTGCCGGGTATGAAGCGCGCTCAGCTCCTGAGCCCGCTTCACATAACGCTTGAGGTCATTAAGGGGTTAAAGGGGTACTCCGTTGCTAGATATCTTATCCCTATCCATAGAATAGGGGATAAGATGTCTGATCGCGAGGGTCCCTCCGCTGGGATCCCCCTCGATCTGCATGCAGACACTCGGCATTCTGAATATTATGTTCAGAATGCTGGGCTTGGGAGGCCGTGTTTGTGACATCACGCCATGCCCCCTAGTAAAATCACACCATGCCCCCTCCATTCATGTCTATAGGAGGGGGCATGACAGCTGTCACACCCCCCTCCCATAGTCATGAATGGAGGGGACGTGGCCTGACCTCACAACCACGGCCTCCCATACCCAACGTTCTGAACATAATGTTCAGAACGTCGGGTGTCTGCATGGAGATCGCTGGGGGTCCCTGCGGCGGGACCCCTGTGATTAGACATCTTATCCCCTATCCTATGGATAGTGGATAAGATATCTAGCAATGGAGTACCCCTTTAAGAGTAGGGCACCTTGTGCCGTATTTTGCTGTGTATTTGCTGCTGTGTATTTTTCTATCCCTTGAAGTCAATGGGTAGCAAAATCGGCTGCAGAAAATACGCAGCACAATACGTTGAAAATATGGCCCATGTGACCTTATCCTAAAGAAGGTTTTTTTTTCAGTTTTATCCTAATAAAATTTGATCACTTAATCAAGGATGTACAATTGGGTGGCACCTACGGTATCTGACTATTTAACTACTATAATGTTATTATTTATTATTGCATTATTTATAGATGGCCTATCCCCTTATACCATTCCTTGTATTCGCAGCTATAACCTGCCTAAGCTGGGTGCGGGGTGTCACTTGCTTTCATCCAGGAAGGTGGAGGTTGAAGCACTCTGAGGACAGGTAAATAGCTGGGGCCCTGTACAGGAGATTGCAGGGGTTCCTGTGCATTCAGACACTTATCCCCTATCCTTTGGATTGGAGATAAGTGTCTGGTAAGTAAAGTTTCCTGGAGTACTCCTTTAACACTACAGTCATAGTCAGGGCCAGATTAAGGCTGTTGCAAAGCTACAACCCCCATTATGTCTGGAGAGCTTCAGGCATTATAGGAGTTGTAGTTTTGTAACAGCTGGAGCCTGATGTACAGTGTCATCCATTATTACTGCAAAACTTAGTAGTGACGAGAGATCTAATGAGACAGTCAGGAGAAAACACAAACATAAAATGACTCACAGGAGACGTCTTCTCTGTTGTCTTTCCTTTTCTTCTTCATTTGGTCCGACGCCATGTCTTCTTCCAGCTCCATCTTCCTCTGTAAAGTTTGATGCCTGGACATCATTGGTTCCTCACTCTGCCAGCCGCTCCTCATCCTCTGTATAAAGACAACAATCATTATAACCCTTCAAGAGACTGTGTTTTCCCCTGCTCATCATCCCCCCCTGCTCATCATCCCCCCCTGCTCATCATTCCCCCCTGCTCATCATCCCCCCCTGCTCATCATCCCCCTGCTCATCATTCCCCCCCTGCTCATCATTCCCCCCCTGCTCATCATTACCCCCCCTGCTCATCATTCCAACCCTGCTCATCATTCCCGCCTGCTCATCATTCCCCCCTGCTCATCATTCCCCCCCTGCTCATCATTCCCCCCCTGCTCATCATTCCCCCCCTGCTCATCATTCCCCCCCCCTGCTCATCATTCCCGCCTGCTCATCATTCCCCCCCTGCTCATCATTCCCCCCCTGCTCATCATTCCCCCCCTGCTCATCATTCCCCCCTGCTCATAATTCCCCCCTGCTCATCATTCCCCCCTGCTCATCATCCCCCCTGCTCATCATTCCCCCCCTGCTCCTCATTCCCCCCTGTTCCTCATTCCCCCCTGCTCATCATTCCCCCCTACTCATCATTCCCCCCTGCTCATCATTCCCCCCATGCTCATCATCCCCCCTGCTCATCATTCCCCCCTGCTCATCTTCCCCCCCCTGCTCATCATCCCCCCCTGCTCATCATTCCCCCCCCTGCTCTTCATTCCCCCCTGCTCATCATTCCACCCCTGCTCATCATTCCACCCCTGCTCATCATTCCCCCCTGCTCATCATTCCCCCCCTGCTCATCATTCCCCCCCTGCTCATCATTACCCCCTGCTCATCATTTCCCCCCCCCTGCTCATCATTCCCCCCTGCTCATCATTCCTCCCCTGCTCATCATTCCTCCCCTGCTCATCATTCCCCCTGCTCATCATTCCCCCCTGTGCATCATTCCCCACTGCTCATCATTCCCCACCTGCTCATCATTCCCCCCCTCTCATCATTCCCCCCTGCTCATCATTCTCCCCTGCTCATCATTCCCCCCCTGCTCATCATCCCCCCTGCTCATCATTCCCCCCTGCTCATCATTCCCCCCCTGCTCATCATCCCCCCTGCTCATCATTCCCCCCTGCTCTTCATTCCACCCCTGCTCATCATTCCACCCCTGCTCATCATTCCCCCCTGCTCATCATTCCCCCCCTGCTCATCATCCCCCCTGCTCATCATTCCCCCCTGCTCTTCATTCCACCCCTGCTCATCATTCCACCCCTGCTCATCATTCCCCCCTGCTCATCATTCCCCCCCTGCTCATCATTACCCCCTGCTCATCATTTCCCCCCTGCTCATCATTCCCCCCTGCTCATCATTCCCCCTGCTCATCATTCCCCCCTTGCTCATCATTCCCCCCCCCCTGCTCATCATTACCCCCTGCTCATCATTTCCCCCCCTGCTCATCATTCCCCCCCTGCTCATCATTCCTCCCCTGCTCATCATTCCTCCCCTGCTCATCATTCCCCCTGCTCATCATTCCCCCCTGTGCATCATTACCCACTGCTCATCATTCCCCACCTGCTCATCATTTCCCCCTGCTCATCATTCCCCCCTGCTCATCATTACCCCCCTGCTCATCATTACCCCCCTGCTCATCATTCCCCCCTGCTCATCATTCCCCCCTGCTCATTATTCCCCCCTGCTCATTATTCCCCCCCTGCTCGTCATTACCCCCCTGCTCGTCATTACCCCCCTGCTCGTCATTACCCCCCCTGCTCGTCATTACCCCCCCTGCTCGTCATTACCCCCCTGCTCGTCATTACCCCCCTCTGCCTCATCATCCTCCCCCACTCATCCTCCCCTGCTCATTGCTCCCCCCTCCTCCTGCTCTTTCTATTTTTCATATTTACTTACCTGGCCGCGCTCGGCAGGCTCAGGTAGCGTCGGGTTTCGTGGGCTGTGACGAGTTACGTCTCCTCCGGCTCCTCTGCACGACATCACTCGTCATTTCCTTCAGCGCTGGGGTGTAATGAAGAAAACTATGCCCTGTAGCGGCACGGCTGCAGGAAATGAGGAGTGGCGTCCCTGACACTGTGCAGAGGAGCCGCAGGAGACGTCACTCGTCACAGCCCACATGACCCGACGCATCACCTGAGCCTGCCGAGCGCGGCCAGGTAAGGAAATATGAAATATAGAAAAAGCAGGAGGAGTCCGGGGCGGGCCCACAGGAGCCGTCGCTGGTCACTGTTTTAAATTGGCCGCGGCCGGGCTATCGGGGGCCCGATTCGCTACTAAGCAGCCCGCAGGGATGTCCCGAATGTGATGGGGCCCCTGCGGGCACGGGACCCGAAGCAGGTGCTCCATGAGCGCCAATGATGATCCAGCCCTGGTCATAGTATTGAATGTCAATTGGCTGAGAGTGTTAGGGCATCACAAATTCTCAGCATAAACATTCTCAGATATAAATTCTTGTCCGTGGAATAATGTCTGTGTCTATCGTCACCTTAAGAATCCTAGCTTAGATCCATTGCACTTTATTACATCTTTATTACAGTTTTCTCTCGTGTATTTTTGGCTGTAATGTAACACATTCTCCTCTTTATGCGAATGCCCTGCAGTTAATTCCAGTAATAATAGTGTTTAGTCTCGCTAAGCAGAGAACCGGCTTATGTGATGCTGCAGTGCAGATGTTCAGTGTTCAGACACAGAAATTTTTGTCCTTGGAAATCGCTCTGCAATGACTAAGTACAAACCATGGTGAATGTGGAAAGCATGTTAGATGCAAGATGAGTGCTGTGTCATACAGACCTACACATGTATATTTCTTCATGTGTATAGGCAGCAGCTGTCAATTACTGAAAAAAAAAAAACAACTATAAAGCTTCTAGTAAATTGTAGGAAACAGTAACAAAGGTATAATAAACAGACATTAAAGGCTAAACTTCGGCGCTTTTTTTATGAAATGATTACCGTATTTATCGGCGTATAACACGCATTTTTTAGGCTGTGCTTTAAATCAATGAACTGCAGTGGCTTTTGCAGGTCCAGAGACCTGCCGTCGCTGCCGGCTTCTCTGCCCCTGCCTATCCTGGGGTCCAGAGACTTCCGGCGCCGCTGCCCCATTGCCTCCCCCCATCCCCAGTTTTATAATTACCTGTTGCCGGGGTCGGGTCTGCACTGCGCTACGTAATGAAGAGTGATGTTGCATTGAAGCCGTCAATCGTCACTGCGCCTCGCAGCGCATAGCAACGACACAGGAGACCAGCACTGGAGCCAGAAGCAGCACGGACCCGACCCCGGCAACAAGTAATTATAAAACCGGGGATGGGGGGAGGCAATGGGGCAGCGGTGCCGATAGCCAGGGGGAGAGAAGCGGCGGCAGCAGGGCTCTAGACCCCCGGAAAGGCAAGGGGAGAGAAGCGGGCAGCAGCGGCCTCTCTCCCCCTGCCTTTCCTGGGGGCTTCTGCGGGGTCAGAAACAGTGCATCGGGGTATACACATGCACATTTGTGCACAGGCAGTGCTATAAATCTGCAGCATGTCAATTTCTGTTGTGGATTCTCATCCTAGATTTCTCTCTTTTCAATATCAAAGGGTGAAATTGTGATGAAATTATTGTAAATCCTCAGCAAAATCTACATGCATTGTTTCAAATCTGGTTGCGGATTTGTTGCGAAAAGATTTTTCCCCCCCGTGTGCACCTACTCTTTAGGTTGAGCTCTATATGTAACTTTGTAAATACAATGATAACATGTATGCGAATATTAAAAGCGAATCACTATAGGTGAATCAATGGATTAAATTGAGTGGCTGTTACCTACACATGCTTATTTGCAAACTTCCTACCAGTTTGTTTGGTTTTCAGTGACTTTTATCATGTTATTTGACTTCTTGATGTTATGTGGTTTTTTTTTTTGCCATTCTTTGTAACATTCGTTTGGGAAACAAGAAAAGATGAAAACTATTTTTGTTAACCCATGTACAGAAACATTAGGCCGCCTTGGGCCTTAGGCTCCTTGATTCCTAAGATGCTTAGCATTGAACTCGCCATGTATGTAATACATTTACATTTTTTATCAAGAAAACTCCAGAACTTCATGGTACCATAAACTGTCCTTTCTTGCCCTTGCTATATTTCCCCATTTGAGATAGTATTACATCAGTTATGTGGCGTGCCTTGCAGTGACATACAGACAATGCCTGCTGTGCAGTATTCCATCAACTCATTCAATAACAATAACAACATTATGACAGGGTTTACTGAGCCCTGCTTTATTTTAATTACAATGTGTCACCCACAAAATGTCAAATACCGGTGATTCAAGTCCCAGTTCTAAATGATTTCTACGCAATCTGGTTATCAGTAGTGTTGCTCGCGAATATTCGCAATTCGAATATTATTCGCGAATATCGCATATTCGCGAATTCGCGAATTTCGCGAATATAGCGCTATATATTCGTAATTACGAATATTGTTTTTTTTTTTTTTTTTTTTTTTTTTTTCTTCACAGTACACATCACAGTGATCATCCCTCTCTGCTTCCAGCTTGTGTGGTGTAAAGAAGACTGTAATACTACTATGTGAGACTGGCGTGCGAAAATTCGCATATGCGAAAATTAGCATATCTAATTTTCGCATATGCGAATTTACGCACGTGTTAATTTTGCATATGCCAATATTCACTTATGTTAATTTTCGCATTTGCGAATTTTCGTATACACGAATATTCGCATATGCGAAAATAAAACGGACATAACGAATATGCGAATATTCGCGAATATATGACGAATATTCGTCCATATATTCGCGAATATTCGCGAATTCGAATATGGCCTATGCCGCTCAACACTAGTTATCAGCTATTACTATAGAGAGATCCAACAGTTCACGCACGTTCACGTCACATAATTATACGTTGCGTGCGGTAACATTATCATTTACCTTTCCCATATCAACAATGCTGGTGACTGTGTTTGCTAATATGGAGGTGACACAATGTTCCAGATTTACAAATTGTAGTTTTTTTCTCCTATTTACATTTTATCCAACTTAGTTTTTTCATTAGATTTTCTAATTGGGTAAAATGTATTGGAAACATTGTGGCACACCGATAACATTTTTTTATGCGATTGGGTTTGAAGAAACCATTAAAAGAGAAGTGTGAATTCAGAAACCCCCCACGGTAATTTTTTCTACCTGCACATCTCTGTTGTATTTTTTTGACTATTTTAAGACTTATGAAACAAAACTAACATTTTTGTGTAGGTTTTAATAATAAATATGTAAGGTTTGGAGAAAAACTCATGGATTTGCCCACTTTATCAGGTTGAAAAAATTCTGGCGTTGTTTGGATTTCTTTTCGTAAAGAGCAAAAATGTAGGTGCACAAAAATGTGTATCCAAGTTGTGTTGCAAAAGCCAACACTAAGCTATTGGGATGGGAATAGTACAATAGTACAATTAAAGTGTACCTGTCATTAACAAAAACTTTTGATATAATGTAGATAATACCATTATATGTATATTTGTAATATGGGTAAAAAAAAACTATCGCTGCAGCTATTGCCTGTGTGTCTATGTGAGAAGTCCAAATGCAGGAAGTGAGGGCAGGACAAGCAGGGCTCTGTGCAGGCTTCGGGCTTATCAATAACCCTTTGTAAGATTGAAGTGTGTCACAGGGCTTCACTGCATAGAGCCCTGCTTGTCCTCAGTGCACAGAACCCTGCATGTCCTCAGTGTACAGAGTCCTGCTTGTCCTCAGTGTATAGAGCCCTGCTTGTCCTCAGTGCACAGAGCCCTGCTTGTCCTCAGTGCACAGAGCCCTGCTTGCCCTCAGAGTACAGAGCCTGGCTTGTCCTCAGTGTACAGAGTCCTGCTTGTCCTCAGTGTACAGAACCCTGCTTGTCCTCAGTGCACAGAGCCCTGCTTGTCCTCAGAGTACAGAGCCCGGCTTGTCCTCAGTGTACAGAGTCCTGCTTGTCCTCAGTGTACAGAACCCTGCTTGTCCTCAGTGCACAGAACCCTGCTTGTCCTCAGTGCACAGAACCCTGCTTGTCCTCAGTGCACAGAGCCCTGCCTGTCCTCACTGTACAGCTCTGCTTGTCCTCAGTGTACAGAGTCCTGCTTGTCCTCAGTGTACAGAGCCCTGCTTGTCCTCTCTTACGACAGTTGATGTTGGGCATGTTGGATTTTTACATCTTATTTCTATTGTTGTAGGAGAGATAGGCCACTGCCAGTGCTGTCTGGCTGCGGCCTAGCCTTCCTTTCTCCATAGAGGATACATGAACTTTTGGCCATGCTGAACATTCATGTGTGTGGGTAGGTCCAGAAATATAACTGTCAGCTGAATGAATGTTTGTCAACAGCAGTTGAAAGTGTATGGCCACATTTAATATGGCCATAACTGCAGCCTATGTCCAAATGCATTAGTATGAAAAAGATGTGAAGTAAAATTAAGTATAGTAAAAGTAAACTATTTTATAGTGCATACATTACATAAAGCAGAAAAGCTACACACTTCAGGTATCCACTTGCCCATAATAACCAGAATAATTCATTTAACAGGTTATTTAATGAAAAGTATAATGATAAACAAAAAATGCCAAAACATATTTCTGTATTCATGAAAAAAATCAAATACATCAAGATGATGCATTAATTTAAAAATAGGCAAAAATCAGGTCAGGTCTTTTAAGGCCAGGTCATTAAGAGGTTAATAAATGTTTTATAGTGACTGTCTGATGTCAAGTGGTGGCAGAAAACAGAATTACAGGTAACAGGTTTGGAAACAATGAGTCGCTGCTGGGCAAATCCATTCTTCTCACAATGACAGTCACTATGGGAGTTGCTCAATGTCTTTGTCAGTCCTTGCATCCTAATACTGTATAGCTGCTCTTTGGTGATCATACCTTATGACTGTGATAAAATAAATGAGGTTCTGAGGAGGACATTGTACATTGCTGCATATTGAGAAGTCCCAGGGGAACTCTTTCTGAGATATAGCAGATATATAGACAAAATTCAACCCAAGTACACTGTTCACCAATGCATATCCTCCTATGCTAAATATGCTGGGAATATAAAGAAGAATTGAAAGAACCATTTGCTATCTGAATTGTATTGAATAAGTAAATAAAAAGGATACATATAGATATATGTAGATACACACACATATATGTATCCCTTTTATTTACTTATATATTTATATAAGTATTAGAAATGAGCAAATCGAATAGGACGAATCCGTGTACAAATAGCGGCAAACTATCTCGGCATTAAAGAGTTGTCACTAGGGTAAACTGGATACAGCAGGATAAATCGCTATGGTCAGATGTGGAGAAAGCCCTATATAATCGGCAGCCATATTGCAGCCAATCACTTCATCCTTACACTGCAGACAGATAAATAGGGACAGAAAGCCCTGTGTGTTGCACAGAAAAGCTTTTTCCAGTAGCGATTCACCTCCTAGTCAAGTCAGCGTTCTGTCGGACAGAGAGCAGTTTGTTTTTCACAGAAAAGCATTCTTACTGCAGTGATCCACCTCCCAGTCCCTGTCTACAGCGTTCTATTATAGAGAGGATCAGAGAGCAGTGTGTTGAACAGAAGAACAGCAGCAATTCAGCTCAAGCACAAATCAAGCCTAGAAGCACTGATAGGGAAGGGAGTGAGATTGAGAGTGCAATTGTGGGTGTAGTACATAACGACTGTGTTCTGCAGCACTGGTGTCTACTGCTGGTGTTGTGCACAAAAACGTTTTTAAGCGTACTGTAGCGCATTTTTCTGCCCTCATAAGTGCATACCACATAAGTACATCGAAATTTTTTTTTTCCTTATATAGTCTCAAGGGCCTAGATACTGTGAAAGGAAAGCCAAAAGTACTCACCGGCTGGTGTTGCACACATTCTTTTTTAAGCGTACTGTAGTGCATTTTTCTGCCCTCATAAGTGCATACAAGATATGTACATCTAAGTCTTGTACCATTTTGTTCCTGATCTAATCTCAAGGGCCTAGATAATGTGAAAGGACAGCCAAAAGTACTCACTGGCTGGTGTTGAGCACAAAAAAATTTTTAAGCGTACTGTAGTACATTTTTTCTGCCCTCATAAGTGCATCCCACATACGTACATCTAATTGTTTTACCGTTTTGTTCCTGATAAAGTCTCAAGGGCCTATATACTGTGAAAGGACAGCCAAAAGTAGTCACCGGCTGGTGTTGTAGGCATACTTTTTTAAGCGTAATGTAGTGAATTTTTCTGCCCCCATAAGTGCATACCACATACATACATCTAAGTGTTGTACCATTTTGTTCCTGATAAAGTCTTAAGGGCCTAGTTACTGTTAAAGGCCAGCCAAAAGTACACACCTGTTGCTGTTCTAGACAAATACTGTTTTAAGCGTAGTGAAGTGTATTGTACTTCCTTCATATGCGCACTGAGTATGTCAGGCAGAGAAGTGCCAGGACGTGCACAGAGTAGTGGCAGAGGCCTAAATTCATCAGGCGCAGGCAGAGGTCGCAGCAGACTTGGGGCGAGTGGCCTGATCTACCGGTATCAGCCAGTGTTCGTGTCTCGACAAGCAACCCATCTGCCATCATTGATTGGTTAACATGTTCATCCACTTCATCACAAGTGACATCTAATACCCCGAGTCAATAGTCGGTGGGTTCCTCAGACACAACCCTCAGTTGGCATGGCCTGGGAGCAGTCCCTGTCCTCCCATTGCCTCTGTCCTATGCTGTTCCCTTCCCTACAGAAGTATCTTATGGTGTGGGTTGAGCTCCACTATTCAGTGAGAATGATCTAATAGAGGACAGTCAGCAGCTACTGCCCAGCCAAGAATTGAAGGAGTAATCCGCCGCTTACTCTGCTAGGTGGGCAAGTAGTGACGAGGAGAGCATTCAGGGTCCTGAAGCAGACACTCTTGAGGAACCTGAAGAGGACATCAGTGACGTGCAGACACTTGTTGATGATGATAAGGCAGATTGCAATTGGGAGTCGGGTGCCGAAGGGGCTTCATCATCATCAGGAGAAGAGGGTTTCAGGTTGCCTGTGAGGCAGCAGCTGAGCCAGCAAGGTGGTAGCATGGTTGGCAGTCAGCATGGTGGCAGAAGTAGAAATTCTGGAGCCAAATTTGCCCGGGGGAGACCCCCTGCTTTGAGGCAGCCTATCTTACCGGGAGGTAGTGGAACAGGGGTTCCTGGAGACGTTGGCAGTAGCAGTCAATTAGTGCGGACTGTTGGTGGGAAAATCAGCTACTTAGCGGTGTGGCAGTTTTTCATCAAGCATCCGGAGGAGGTTAACATAGCCACATGCAAGATGTGTCAGCAGAAGGTGACATGTGGCCAGGGTCCCAATGCTGGCACCACAGTCCTGCGTCAACAAATGCGCCACCATAAAGCAGCCTGGGAGAACCATGGCTCGGATGTGGTGGTCCAGCCTGCTGCATCATCCAGTGGCATGCTGCTCCATGTTTCAGCCAGCCAAGGCTCCACCACCTCAGCCGAAAGGGAGCTGTGTGTCATACCCTCCTTCTGTTGCTCCAGATGCTCCTGCTCCTACTTTTAGTCAGCCATTCCTCCAACAATCCATTGGTAAAGCCATGTCCAAGAGACAACAGTATGCGCCCACTCATCCAACAGTGCAGAAGCTGAATGTGCTCCTGTCCAAGTTGCTGTTGCTGCAGTCCCTCCCTTTGAAAGTGGTGGCCTCTGCACCTTTCAGAGAACTAATGGCTTGTGCCGAGCCGAGGTGGAGAGTCCCAAGCCGTCATTTCTTTGCAAAGAAGGCAGTACCAGCCCAGCACAATTTTGTGGAAGAGAAGGTGGGCCAGTCTATGAGACTGTCGATCTGTACCAAAGTGCATGACAGGACCGACGTCTGGAGCTGTAACTATGGTCAGGGACAGTACATGTCCTTTGCGGCTCACTGGGTGAATGTGGTTCCTGCACAGCCACAACATCAACTTGGACAGGTCACACTGCTTCCTCCTCCTCGCTCTCAGGCCGTTGGTCCTGTGACAGTGTGCGACTCCGCCTCTTCATCCTCCACTGTGTCCTCAGCCTCCACTGCACGGACAAGTCTCAGTGTGCAGTACCATGTGTGCAGGGCACGGCGGTGTCATGCTGTTCTTCAAATGGTTTGCCGTGGCGAAAAGAGTCACACAGGGGAGGAACTGCTAAAGGTCATTCATAAAGAAATTGGAGCATGGCTTACTCCACGAAAACTGGAAATGGGAACCATGGTGACTAACAAGAGGACAAAAAAGGCTGAACCATGCGCCCTGCATGGCACACGTGTTTAATCTGGTTGTGAAGCAGTTCCTGAAGTGTGTCCCCCACCATTTGCAAGACATCCTAACCATGGTAAGGAAACTTTGCAAGCACTCGAGCCACTCGTACACCGCAAAGCACAGAACGGTATCCCCCAACATAGTCTGATTTGTGGCGTTGCCACATGTTGTAATTCTACCCTCCATATGTTGGACCAACTATACGAACAGAGAAAAGCCATCACCAATTTCTTGATGATCCAAGCGGATAGGGGTACTCCCCTGTGTAACTTCAATATCAACCAGTGGCAGCTCATACGTGACACCTGCTGTTTGCTCAGGCCCTTTAAGAAAGCCACATTATTAGTCAGTCGCCAGGATTACGGGATTAACGACGTCATTCCACTGCTTCATTTCCTACAACACGTGTTGGAAACAATGGCTGGTCAGGGCACTGGAAACGTGGCGCCTACATCTCACGGCCACATAAGACCTGTGGGGGCTGAACTGGAGGAGGAGGACGAGGAGGGGAACAGTGGAGCACAGTTTAGGTTTCCCGAAATGAGCGTTTTTTTTCTAGTCATCTGACAGGAGAGGAGGAGCAGGAGCAGCCAGAGGAGCTAGAGGGTTATGAGGAAGGCGAGACAGAGGACTCTGACACACCGTGGCAGTATACAGTGGAGATGGAGGCAGGGAGTCCCTCCGAGTCACTTGCACAAATGGCAAGATGCATGCTCAGTTGCTTGCGTACTAGTGACCACCGAACTGTCACCATTCGGCAGCAGGATGACTTTCTTTCCTGCCTCTCCACCTTATTGGAACCTCGCTTCCCGCACAAAATGAGGGCCTTTTTTACGCACACTGAGAGGGAGGAGAAACTGACCTACTACAGAGACATCCTACGTAGTCAGTTGGCTGATGCCTATCGGTGCCATCATCCATCCTCTCGCAGGTCTGACTCGGGTGGCCCTCTGCGCTCACCTTCCACTGCCATGGCTGAGTCTACAGTAGCTGATGAATTCCTTTCTTCTCCCGCATAGGGAAGCAACTCATCAGCAGCAGGTAGACCTGGAGCAGGATCTGAACCAGCAGGTGGTGGCATACCTTGACTTGCCCATGCCAACACACCTTGAAGATTCACTGGACTTCTGGGCAGCCAAACTTAATTTGTAGCCGCAACTAGCAGAGTTTGCCCTGGAAACGCTGTCCTGCCCGGCCAGTAGTGTGCAATCAGAGCGGGTGTTGAGTGCGGTAGGGGCCATAGTCACCCCAATGAGAACTTGTCTGTCCACAAAAAATGTGGAGAGACTGACCTTTGTGAAGATGAATCAGGCATGGATCAGCCAGGATTTCCACCCACCAATGCCTGATGCATCAGAGTAGATTGACCATGGTGCCACACCAACACTTCACAAATATGGATAGTGCCAAACCGATTTAAAGCGCTGCTCCCCAGTTACAGACATTCCTCCACATCAGGCCTCTTTTCACCCACCTTCGTCACCGGGTACTGGTATTGCCACCCACCGCACCACTCTGTCACAGGGTAACTTTCAGGACTCCTGATGCTGCTGCTGCCACCTCCAGGCTGTCTCATTCTGCCACCATATGTTCTCCTCATGCTGCTGCCACCTCCAAGCTGTGCCATTCAGCCACTTGTCAAAGTTTTTTTTTTTTTTTTTAAACTATTTTATGACTTGTATCTTTTTAATATGATCTAAATAAAACGTACGTGTTTTCACTAATCCCCATGCTGGAGTTGGAGTGTTGGGATTTTTTCCTACATGGAGTCTTCACAGTTTAATCTAGCTTTTTGTCATTGTTTTGGTCCATCCTGGACATTGGTCCTGAAGATTGGTAAAATTGGTACTGATCTCAGAGTGCAGAAATAGAAGATACTAGCATGACATCAGTCATCACAGATGATCTGCCAGCACAGACTCCATGCTGGTATCCTATGCCTCTGTGTTTTGAGAGATAACTCCATGGACACTGCCTGGGATGGTCTGAAACATCAGCAAACATCGTGAGAGGAACTTTCAATGTTCTTAATGTCTACTGATCTACACTAACTGGATGGCAGTATATGTGACTAAAAGAATTCTTAGCTTTTTCTACAATTCTTGTCTGTGTTCTGTGGTTGTATCATAAAATTATTAGCTACATACTGTAACTTACCACTTAAAGGGGTACTCTGGTGGGAAAAAAAATGTTCATATCAACTGGCTCCAGAAAGTTAAACAGTTTTGTAAATTACTTCTATTAAAAAATCTTATTCCTTCCAGTACTTATCAGCTGCTGTATGCTTCAGAGGAAGTTGAGTATGCTACAGTCTGACCACAGTGCTCTCTGCTGACACCTCTGCCTGTGTCAGAAACTGTCCAGAGTAGGAGCAAATCCCCATAGCAAACCTCTCCTGCTCCGGACAATTCCTGACATGAACAGAGGTGTCAGCAGAGAGCACATCCTGTAGTCCAGAGGAGTTCTGTGTGAGAAGCTGTCGGGTGTGTCTCTTTTGAGCTCCAGACATCCAGAGAAGCAGCATTTTACATCAAGGCTTTCCCAGGGGTGTGGCAGGCTCCCTGGGGGAACTTTCCTGCATGGAGCCTCAGGCCTCCATTCCCCGTTCTTCAAGGCTGGCGGGGGGTGGAGAGAAAACTGCTACAGCCATTGTTCCAGCCGGAGGCAGAAGATCCAGCAGAGTCTGCAGCAATGCAAGCTCTGTTCATCAGGCAACAGGTGCCAGTCAGAGATCTGGTGGTGGAAGGAAAACAAGGAGGAAGAGTTTGGAGATGTGGGCTGAAAGAGGCCCCAAAGAATCAAGTGAGACCTACTGCTCCCGCATGGCCGCACGCTTTGCGGAATACGACCGCTGCAGTAAAGAGCTCAGGCTTGCAAGAGAAGATCTGCGTGGGACTCAGAGTCTGGCAAACTCTGGGTCCAGGAGAAGCAAGCCTGAGCTGAAGAAAAGGATCACAGCCCTGAAAGCCCAGATTGCCAAGCTGGAGGAGAGGAAGGCAGAGATCCTGGAGGGCAGCGGTCTCCTAAGAGAGAAGCTGGCAAATGATGAAAGGTTTGCCGCCATGAAATCCCCAGGTAAGGTGGAGGTTGAGGTGGATGATGGGGAGAGTAGTGGCGGTGAAGATAGTGAGGATGGCAGTGAAGGAGTTAAGGAGAAGGTAGAGGAAGGAGCGCATGTGGTGGAGGATGCTGTGTCTGTTCCTATGCCCTGTGACACCCAGGACAGCTACATAGAGCCGGCCCAAGTGGCGCTCCCTGTGACTGACAGTGAGGAGGACGAGGTGGAGAGTGAGGCTGGGGGTTTATTGAGGGCAATTGTCATGCAGGAATCCCCAGTCCACCTCCAGAATTTCACCTTCGGTGAAGATCAGTGCGAGGATGGAAAAGTCAGGCGTAAAGCAAAGAAGCAGAAGACCCAACAATCTGTGCAGTACATGTTCGTACCTTTCCAGCAGTCTGGGTCAGCTGCAAAGCTGGTTCAGGCTGCTGAGCCCCCCAAACTGCAAGACGCCGTTCCTGTGGTGGAGCGGGGCCAGCAAGGGGGGTATAGAATGGCGTCTGAAATGGCTATGGACGCAATAGATGTGAAGCCCACCCGTCCTGCCGGTAGGGAAGGGCAGGATGGGCTCATGTTGGGCAACTCTGGCACTGCTGGGACGCCCCAGGGTGGCGGGGGGCATGTCCAAATGCCAGAGAAGAGCTATGCTGCCGTGTGTTTGGGGGGCGGTTCCCCGAGTGCTGTGGGCACTACCGACGCTGCTGGGTACTCTCCTGTGAGGGGGGGGAGTGTCCGGGCGTCGGAAGCAGAGAAAGGTCGGTCGGTGTGCTCGGGGGGCGGTCCCCCGAGTACTGTGGTTTCTGCGGGTGCTGCGGGGCACTCCTCTGTAAGGGGGGAGAGTGTCCGGGCGTCAGTGTCATCAGCAGAGCCTGAACGGTCGGGCAAGCCTAGTGGTGGCATTGTGGGAGGAGCTGGGGTGCGCCCGGTGGGGCAGCCCCAGACTCAGGTGGTAACATCGCCTATGAAGGAGGAGCCATCAGCGTTGACCCCAGCGGCAGCTAAGCCAGCAAGAAAACCTGTATTAAAACCGGCGGTACTACAGGTCCCAGCCAGCCCAGGATATGTTAGGCAGGAAGTGAGTGCAGGTTGTGAGAATGATGGGGGTGGTAGTGTTGTGATTGGGAGGAGTGCCAGTGGAGTGAATGATGGTGGGAGTAGTGGTGGTGTGAATGCAACATCTGGTATGGATGATGGGAGTTGTGGTGTGAATGGTGCTCCTGGGTCTGGGTCTGGTCCGGCTGCCCCCCCGGCAGTGACTGCTCCTAGGAGCTATGCCAGTGTTGCTGCCGGGGATTCGGTGGGGTCCCCATCTCCGTCCGGCCCCGGGGGTTACTTGCAACAGCGCCTCCTGGAGGCTCTGCGTAGGGGCGACAGGTCGATCCAGGTAGAGGGAAGGGGTGAGGTTGACCTGTCTTTCTGGATAGAGAGGCACGGTTTGGGGGCTTTCCGAGAGCAGAATGGGGAGGTGGTCTGGTCCCTCCCGACACCCGGGCAGGACAATAACCGTAGGAATGTGGTCCGTCTGATTTGGAGGGGCGAGGATGCGTGCCCGCCTCGCGCTAAAGTGGTTGAGCTCCTCCTCCAGATGGAATTCAGGGCGAGTGACATCTTTGCCCTGATCCACCCCTACGGTTCGTCTGAGTTTGACGTCAGTTTCGTTCGGCCGGAGGGTCTCGAACTCTTCTGGTCAAACTACGAAGTGGCGAAGAACGAGCCCGGCTGGCGGGATTTTGCTGTAAAGGCGATTTCCCGTCAGAACTCAGTCAAGAAAGTGACAGTTTTGACCCGTAATGAGTCACTTTCTTGTTATGACATCATGACCTGGCTCGGTCGATATGGGGATGTGACGGACATGCCCAAGAAAAATTTGGATGAGCACGGGATCTGGTCCGGGGCCTGGACGTTTTCCGTCAAACTCAAACGTTCAGGTAGTACAGTTGCCCACATTCCGTCAGCCGCCTTCCTTGGACGTGACAGGATCCAGGTCTTCTACCAGGGGCAGCCTAAGGTCTGTCACAGGTGCGGCAGCCCCACCCATTTTAGCGCAGCCTGTACTGTACAGGTCTGTGCTTTGTGTGGTGGGGTGGGTCATCTGGCCGCATCCTGTAGGCAGATTCGGTGCCACCTGTGTGGTGTCCTCGGGCACCCTTTCAGCCGTTGTCCGAGTGCTTTCGCCCGTGCTGCGACTGCTCCGGCCGGGGAGAGCTGTGAAGTTGCCTCGGCTGGGGAGGGTACGAGCAGGGATGGGGGCACAACAGGGCTAGTGACGAGGATAAAGGGCCCCGCCAAACTAAGGCGGGAGGAAACTCGTAGGAGGAATAGGGAGCTGGAGAGTGCCCAGGTGACTGGGGTAGCTCCGGCCCCTGGTCCTGAAGCTGGCCCTGTAACCACTGAAGCTCTGGGGGAGAATGTGCTGAATGAGGAGATCAGGAGGCTGCGCAGAGAGGAAGGCAATATGGCCGACCCTTCCGATTCCTCCCACTATGAAAGTGTGGATGAGGAGAGTGGGGAGAGGCCAAAAAAGAAAGACAAGGGCAAAAGAAAAGGGAGAAAGAAGAGGTCGGAGCCCTCTGTTAAGCCTTGTACTACGGGCCAGGTCCAAAACGGAAGCCTGACTGCCCCCCCTCTGATTGACCTGTCAAACCGGTACCTCGTCCTCGATACCATCTCCTCCCCCTCCTTGGAGGGGGAAGGTGAGGGCGGGGTGCCTAGGGTGAGAGAGCCTCTGGGGGGAACTGGGCCCTGTCCTGCGGAGGCACCTTCCTCGGAGGGCAGGGCTAGACTGGGGCCGGACGGAGACGGGGACCCCATGGACCAATCAGAGTCTAAGAAAAGGTCGAAAAGTGGTCCTGCCCTTTCCTCTTCTTCAGGGGATGAGGGGGCAAAAAAGAAGGGGAAGCAGAAGTAAAGGTGTGGCCGTCTAACTCAATCACCAATGATGGCGGCACTCACCCCATTGACGCTGGCATCTATTAACTGTGCCAGTATAAAGTCGGATACGGCTAGATTCGCAGCCTTCGATTTTCTCGGCCGTGTTGAAGCCGACATTTTCCTTTTACAGGAGACCAGGTTGTCAGATCTAGCCTCTCTGGTGAAAGCCAGAAGAGAGTGGAGGCGCGGGCCCTCCCACTGGTCTCTTGCGGCTGAGCCGTATAGTGGGGTGGCGGTCCTTTTTACCGCTCCGGTTGAATGCAGACGGGTTATTGAGTTAGAAATGGGGAGGTGCCTGATCTTAGATGTCCTCATGAAGGGACAAGAGCTCCGGCTCATAAACATCTATGCCCCACAAACAAAGCTGGGCCGTAAAAATCTCTTTATGAGGATTAAGCCCTTCCTTTTTACTAGCCGGCTGGTGATCTTTGGAGGGGACTTCAATAATGTCACAAGGTCCCAAGATAGGAGAGGCTCCAACGGTCCGCTGGATTGCGATAGTGTGGCCCTTAATAATATAGTTAGGGAAGCTCGCCTAGAGGATGCCCACATCCGGAGCCCCTCAGGCCACGCGGGTTTCACCTATCATCAAGGTAGTCGCAGGTCTAGGATAGACAGGTTTTATTTAAAGGAGGAAGCCGTCTCTTCCGCAGTGTCCGTGGTTGAGGTGGAGTTCTCTGATCACTGTATGATTTTGTTTTCCCTGAATGTTTCAGAGACCCCCCGGATGGGTAAAGGTTATTGGAAGCTGAATTCGTCCCTCCTGGAGGAAGCGGAGATAAGACAGTCCTTTGAGGATTTTCTTCAGAGTCAGGTACCTTTACTGGGCCTTTGTAGTAGTAAGTCAGAGTGGTGGGAGATATTCAAGAAGAGGGTTGCGGGGTTCTTCCGCCAGCTCTCGAGCCTCAGGTCCCTGAATAGGTATCGCCTGTATCAGGGTCTGAGGAGGAAACTCGAGTTTCTTGTCTCGACTGGAGGTAGTCGTGATGATATCTCCAGAGTGAAGTCCTTGCTGATGAGGTGTCAGTACGATAGGCACGCATCTTTGGTTTTTGAGAGGGATTACGGGAAGTACCGCTCGCCCGACCCTTACAGGAACTGCAAGATGTCAGTGAGTAGTAAAGTAGTCTCAGGACTGGTTGATAGTACAGGATCTCTGAATCGGTCCAGATCAGGGATCCTGGAGGTCGTCAGATCCTTCTACTCACACCTCTTGGGGAGGAAGGATCTAGATCGAGACAGGATGTCGGTTTTCCTGGCTGAAGCCATTCCTGAGCCAGGGGTAGACCCCTCTCTTGATGTTTTGGCAGAAGATATCAGGGAAGAGGAAGTGAGACTGGCGATCGAGGGGCTCGCCCCCAAGAAGTCGCCAGGTCCAGATGGCTTAACATCCGAGTGGTATAAGACCTTTAAGGAGTCTTTAGCTCCCCTCTTGACCAAGGTATTCAATGAGTGTCTCTCCTCGGACACTCTGCCAAAGTCAATGAGGAGGTCAGCCCTGATTCTTCTCTCAAAAGGTAAAGATCCTAGCCGTGTTGAGAATTGGAGGCCCATAGCTCTTCTCAATACGGACAGGAAGCTTCTGGCCAAGATACTGTTTAATCGGCTGGTGAAGTTTGCACCCCGGCTCCTTTCGGGGGCTCAGCACTGCTCTGTTCCAGGCCGAAGCACCTTAAGTGCTGTCCTTAGTGTCAGGGAGGCAGTGGAGCGGAGTAGTGCGGGTCTCTGGAATGGGTACTTGCTGTCCTTGGATCAGGCCAAAGCATTTGATCGGGTGAACCACGAGTACCTCTGGTCCGTCCTCCTGAGATATGGCTTACCGAGTACTTTTGTGAATTGGCTTAAGATCTTGTATGCCGGGGCAGAGAGTTTCCCACTGGTGAACGGGTGGTCTGGCCGCTCTTTTGAGGTGGGGTCCGGAGTCCGTCAGGGTTGTCCTTTGAGCCCGCTTTTATACGTGTTCTCGATTGATCCCTTCGTCCGGAGAGTAGATCGTGGGCCGTTGGCGGGAGTCGGGATGAGTCTGGTGGAGCTGGATGTCACCCAGAGAGTGGTGGCGTACGCTGATGATGTCACTATTTTCGTCTCCTCGAGGGAGGAGGTCGATGTGGTGATGTCAGAGGTGGAGCGCTACTCGGAGGCATCCGGGTCCAAGATCAACCGGGAAAAGTGTGAAAGTCTCTGGCTGGGAGGGGGGGATCCCACATTTGATCTCCCGGACACCCTCCCAGGGCCCCAAGACTCAGCAAAAATTCTGGGCATCACATTCGGCCAGGATGATTATCCCACCAAAAACTGGGACGGTAAGCTCCATGATGCCACTCAGAGGGTGAACCAGTGGAAGGGTTGGTCTATGACTCTCAGAGAAAGGGTACACCTGATCAAATCATACCTGCTCCCCTTGTTTATCTATCTGGGCAGTGTATGTATGTTGCCAGAGGCTTACTACACTAGGGTCTACAGCCTGTTTTTCCAACTGTTATGGGGGAACAGGTTGAACCTAGTCAAGAGGGAGGTTACGTACCGCACGAGGAGACTAGGGGGTTTATCTATGGTAAACCCTGTGGTGTTCTTAACAAACACCTTCTTGAAAGCTAACATCTCGAACCTCTGGAAAGAGAGGGCTTCTCCGTGGGTACTCTCCTGCAGGGAATGGTTTCGGCCTTTCTTCCAGGAATGGGAGAGAGGAGGGCAAGTGAAGGACCTCCGTACACCCCATGGATATCTTCCGGCTTACGCTACCCCGACTCTGAAGGCGTTACGTCGGTGGGGTCTGGGAGTGTGGGAGATCAGGACCCAGTCAAGGCAGTTCCTTGACAAACGGGTTCTGTTGACCCACTTCCAGAAGCCTCTGGCGCTCAGGGACTGCCCAGGTCGGGATCTGAGGGTGGGGTTGTATCTTTTAAACTTGAAAAGGATCCCCCAGAAGTTTTGGGACTTGGCCTGGCGCTGCTTTCAGGGGAAGCTAGGTGTAAGGGACAACCTGAAGTACAGGAACTCTGATGACCGGGGGTGTCCCCGAGAAGAGTGTGTGGACACGCTGGAAAGCATGGACCACTTCCTGCTTCATTGTCCCTTTAACGTAGGGGTCTACAACCGGGTGGGCGCTTCCATTGGCTGGAGTCAGCTTGTCGGCCTTACCTATCCGGAGTGGGCTTATGGGGCATTCAGGACCCTCGGTGGCCGAGATCGGGGCACTTTATTTTTAGTTAGCTTAGTGGTTAAGTATCACACGTGGAATGCACGGTGTTTAGTGTCAACCCAGCAGAAAGTCCTCTCCGAGGTGGAGGTCTGTAGGAACATCACCGGTGACCTCGGGAAGATCAGGTCTTTGGAGTATGGCAGTCTTGACACCAGTAGGGCTTCTCTCCTATGGAGAGGGTTTTCTTTTGATGTGCCCTAGGTACTAGACCTTTTTGGTAGAGTACCTTTATTTTGGTTAAGGAAAGGCATACAGGGATAGAGATAGGGTGATAGTAGGGTCAGTTTGATGAAGGGATAGAATTAGGGAGAATAGTAGGGGGAGTTAGGGAAAGAGTTTAAATTTCTTCAGTGTATCAGATCTGCCATCCTTCTCCCTGGTGGTGGGTTGTTGCATGTGCACCATAGCTTTTTGTTTTGTTTTCAGCTGATATGGTATGAAGGGCTTACAGGCACTGAACTTGGGCCTAAATTGGGTTGTGGTCTTGTATGTAAGGTTGTATTTAGTTGGTTGGTTGGAGTGCTAGGTGGGGAGGGGGCATTTGTGGGTGTTGTTTATTTATTTATTTATTTTTTTTTCTCTTTCTTCCTTAAGGGATCTGACATGGGTCAGTTAAGGACTGGACTTAAGAACTGTACGAACGGTTATGGACTGGCCCATGTACAGGAGGGGTGGTGTGGGAGAGGGCACAGTTTTAGTGTAGGATTTATTTTTGGGTTTTTGTAGGTATTTTTGTGAGGCACATTTACTATATTTGTATGTATACTGTGCTATGTATATTGTTTTATATTATTGTTTTATTTTATTTATTTGTTGGTATATTGTGTCATGTATTTCGTTTTATATTGTTGCATTAGCCATAAGAAAAGGGCAGTCGGACCAGTTGTAGTTATGTAGTATTATTATTGTATATAGGTGTTTTTTGTCTGTGTGTATATATAACTTTTATTTAAAAAGCAGAGGTGTGTTTTTTTTTTTTTTTTTTTTTTTTTTTTTTTTTTTAATAAGCCAAGTTGTGCTGTTGTTATTTTCATTCTCAATATATGTGTGTGTGTGTGTGTGTCTTTCTTAGTTTTGGAGATTATGCGTGTGTTATGTTTTCTGTTGCTTTATTTATTTATTTATTTATTTTCCCAAGTATGGATGATTTTGAGTTATAGCCAGGTGGTGCTGAATTTTATGTTGGTTTATTTATTTCATTTAATTAGCCAAGTTGAGCAAATAATATTTATTTATTTATTTATTTTTGTTATGTGTGTGAGTGAGTGTGAATTTCATAGTTTGCTTAGGTGTATAGGTATAGTATAGTTGTAGTTTGGTATATTTTGGAATTTATTAAAGCTGGGCTGGCCGGTTAGGCAGGGTTTTATTTTATTTTACATTTCTGTTGTAGCTAGTTAAGCTTGTTTTGTGTTCTTGTTTTTTGGAATTGTTTTGTATTTTTATAATAAAAAAAGAGTGTCAGCAGAGAGCACTGTGGTCAGACAGAAAAGAACAACTCAACTTCCACAGTTCGAGGTCCAGAGGAAAACCGCATATGGGGCAAAAATGAGCCGACCAGAGTGAAATGCTGACTCTGGTCGGCTCATTGAAGTTAATTACATACGGGCGGCATACGGCAGGGATACGGGAGCACCCAGTTTTAGCTCCCCTCAGCTGTATGTTGTCCCGGATGGCTGAAAACATGATGTGAACTCAGCCTAACAACTGTGCATTAAGAACTATACCGCACAGGGTTGTGAGTCTCTTTAACAGTGTCCAATAAGCATGGACTATATCACAGCAAATTTTTCAGTGTTATCCAATAGACAAGTGGTCTTCAAACTGTGAACCTCCAGATATTGCAAAGCTACAACTCTCAGCATGGCCGGACAGCTAACGACTGTAGTTTTGCAACATGTGGAGGTCCCCAGTTTGGAGACGACTGCACTAGACATACATCATTCTAATAGATCACACTATAAGGATTGCAGCCTCATCCCAGAAGAGGGGGGCATCAACAGCTTGGCAGAGAGAGGAAAAGGCAGCCTATACACACTCCGGATCCCAGGATTAGTAGTACAGTGACCCTCCGACCTACGACGGCCCCGACATACCATAATTTCAACATACAATGGCCTCTCAGAGGCCATCGCATGTTGAAGGCAGCATCAACATATGATGCTTTTGTATGTCGGGGCCATTGCATAAACGGCTATCCGGCAGCGCAGACTGCTTCAGCTGCCGTTGGATAGCCGTTTAAGGTGCCCCGTGTGGTCCGGTGAAGGTCACTCACCTGTCCCTGGCACTCCGGACCGTCCTCTTCGGGATCCCCTGCATCGCCGTTGCTCTCCTTCGTCGTCATCACGTCGCCACACACGCTGTCCCATCATCCAATAGGAGCGGCGTGCGCAGCAACATGATGACGGCGATGAAGAGCGATGATCCCGGGCAGCAGAAACGGTCCGGAGCGGTGGGGACACCCCGGGGACGGGGCGGCAGCGATGGAGGGCGACATCCAGGGCAGTGGTGACGGTCCGGAGCAGCGGGGACAGGTGAGTATAACTTCCTATACTTTACATTGCACGGATTCCTCAACATACGATGGTTTCAACTAACGATGGTTCATTTGGAACAAATTACCATCGTATGTTGAGGGACCACTGTATAAGTAATATCAGCAGTGGCTTCTGGAGTCCAGCTTCTTCTTCTTTACCTCTGCCTGTCAGTGACTTCCTTCACTCCTAGGATTTAATGTGTGCTTGCAGGTGGCTGCCTTCTCTCTGTGCCAAGCTGCCCATGCATCTCTCCATTCCTGGGATGTCACAGTCTGATCTTGTGATGCCACGCCAGCCTTTGGCTGTCCGGGCATACCTGGAGTTGTAGTTTTGCAACAGCTGGAGGCACCCTGGTTGGGAAACACTGTGCCACGCTGAAATGGCCACAATGCCACACTGCCTATGCTCAGTGCACATTGTCAGAGAGCCTCGAATTCATGCTCCCTTTAAGTCGACCCAGTTGGCTTTTTCGGGTTAATTTGCACATCTAGTACAGAAAGGAAAAATAGCTGTATCTTGGGAATGGGAGCGTGTAGAGAAATATAAAATCGGTGCAGCAGAGGCTACAGAGTAATATAGAGAACTTATTTTTGGAGCTGGTCACGTCCTCTTAATTCTGCAAAAAAAGTACAAAACATTTATTGACATGCAATAGCATTAGCTTCTATTTTTTTTTATATAATTGTTTATTTTTCAAGTTTTTCAAAATTGTTAACAAAAAGAAGAAAAGCAAGTATGCTAAATTTTATGTCAATACAATCAACATTAAAAAGTATTACAGGAAAGAAGATGAATAGTAAAATAAAAGAAGAAAAAGAATGAAAAAAAAGAAAAAAGAAAGTAAGCACGTAAAAAAAAATACATAAATAAAAAAAAAAAAGGAAACAAAAAAAAAACATCAATACATTTGTTGATAACCTTCATAGAGTCTCATCTTCACGTGTCCATCTGAGGTATGACTGAGGATGGATGTTCGAGACAAATATGTACAGCAACCATTGTAAAGAAAATGTGTTCAGGCAGCTTCTAGGTTTATATAATTCAACTGTCTAAGTTCAAGTGGAAACAGGAGAGGCTTTTCCCTATCCATGTTTTTTGACTCCCTGTAGGAAACGTTTTGTCTAATGCTTTTGCCCCCTCCCCCCCCCCCCCCCCCCATCATAGGGCACACACCCCTGTTTACATCCATAAAGGATGTATATAAGTAGTTGTTCTTCCTATATAGCTTTAAAGGGGGTTATGTTATTAGCAAAATATAGCTTCTCTTACAGACATAGCACCACTTTTATCAATGGACTCTGAGCAGTTCTGCCCCATCTACTTGGCTAGCACTGACCTGCAGCACCACGCACAGCCTGTGGATAAGAATGGTGAGGGCTATGGGAAAAAAGCAGCCATGTTTTTTCAGCCTTGTACAACCCCTTTAGTTAATATCGATATAGCTTTAGCCTGCAACATAAATGCATAAGAAAAAGGGATAAAAAATGAATTTTTTTCCAGCATGAGAAAATGGGATTTGCTTTTTTTTTTAAACAGTACAGTGGTGGCCCAGTACGGGATGGTGTTTCCCTGTATCTTTCCTGCCCTGTCAGGCAGTGTCCTTCAGTGTCCCCAGGACAACCTGCAGTTGTTTTCCCCCATGTAAATATGTTGTGTATTATATTGTGTGTTGTATCTTCAATAAATGTACCATGTAATTGTTACCTAGGAAGTACTAGTGACCAGCTGACCCCAAAGGTGACCTATGGGCTCCCTGCTAGTCTCCCCGATATTAACCCTGGGTGGAGTTAGCTTCTCTCTCTTGTTCCTGAGGTCCTGTGCAGTCAAGTCATCTTAGTGTGTGTGTCCAGAACATTGGAGGCCTTAAGTCAAGTCCTGCAGCTACAAGTCAAGTCCTGCAGCTACAAGTCAAGTCCTGCAACTAGAAGTCAAGTCCTGCCACCACAAGTCAAGTCTTGCAGCCACAAGTCAAGTGCAAAGTAGGCTAAAGTCACAGTCCTGTCAGTCAAGTGTTCTGACTATCCAACGTGGCCTGCACTAAATTCTAGGTCTCTGTATCACTGGTCACCTCCTTGGGCCCTAGCTGTACTGCATAGACTGTAACAACTGTCTACCCTCAGTAAAGCTACCATTGTCCGTAACTTGGCATCGGTGTCTTCATTGCCCCCATGCCTAGCCTAGGATCCAGTGGTATACCTTCGGGTGGTTAAGGCAAAACCATGCCCTGGCGTCACAAACGCAAGTTGTTAATACCATCTGCCCCTAGGGCAACAACATCTGCCCTGTACCACACAGCCCACCATTACCACAGTAATTTATTTTTTTTTACATCAGACATGTCAGTTTTAATTTACATTCCAAGACAAAGTTTTTTCTCAGAAAAATTTGTTATAAAAATAAAATGAATGTAATTTTAATCGCTGGACCAAGTAGAAGACTATTTATTCTCAGTAGCTATTTTTCATGCCATTAGCAAGTAACTGGTCCCTGTGTCACATAAGGCTGTTCTTCCGGTTTCCTTATGCTTTGTATAAATATTGAAGGTTATGAGTAATTTTGCATCATTACTCCCAAAGGATAAGAATTTCCAAGGCTGATGTTGCCTATACCCTTAAGCAAATCTATTCTTCCCACGGGACCCGCTGAATGCAGAGAGTACTGCTTCCATATTCTGCAATCATTAATTGATGTCTGGCTGGATGACTCTCTGCAAGGTCATAGCTCTCACATCCTAAGATCTCAACCACTGTTCTTATATGGTATATTTAGCTAGGTGTAGAGGCTAATGACTGAGAAGATTATGAAGCTTGGAGTATTCTGCCTCCGTAGATCTTTCCCTTCTGGATATTGTATTAGGATCAAAAAAATAAGTATTTTGATACAATGCGTATATTAGCAACCGAGAAGAGATTCTGCATTACAATGATAATGTATTTCACAAGAAAATGACTATATTTAGCCAGTGGACAAGAAAAGAAACACAGGAGAGCTATGAAATGCCTGCAGGTAGTGGGGCAGTTTACTATAATGAATATAAAGAAGCAGTTTCAGTATTTAAAGGGGTACTCCGGTGCTGAGACATCTTATCCCCTATCCAAAGGATAGGGGATAAGATGCCTGATCGCGGGGGTCCCGCCGCTGGGGACTCCCCTTATCTTGCACGCAGCACCCCGTTAGAATCAGTCCCCGAAGCGAACACGCTCCGGGTCTGATTACTGGCGATCACGAGGACGGAGCGTTGTGATGTCACGGCTCCGCCGCCATGTGATGTCACACTCCGCCCCCTCAATGCAAGTCTATGGGAGGGGGCGTGACAGCCGTCACACCCCCTCCCATAGGCTTGCATTGAGGGGGAGGAATGTGATGTCACATGGATGCAGAGCCGTGACGTCACAACGCTCCGTCCCCGTGATCGCCAGTAATTTGGATAGGGGACAAGATGTCTTAGCGCCGGAGTACCCCTTTAAGTGAGTTTGTAAATACAAATGTTACATTATATTTTTCTAATATTATATATCACCTATCATGAATGACATAATCCTGTCTTATCTATATACTGCTGTTACCTTTCACTGTAATCCTGCCTGTGATGATAAGGAGGAAAAGGTATCTGTACAGAATTTGAAGGGTCAGCTCTGGCTTAGGGGCAAGAATGATTGTCACGATTCGGCTTCCAGGTAGTGGATCCTCTGTGTCAGCGAGGGATTGGCGTGGACCATGCTAGTGGACCGGTTCTAAGAGGCTACTGGTTTTCACCAGAGCCCGCCGCAAAGCGGGATGGTCTTGCTGCGGCAGTAGCAACCAGGTCGTATCCACTAGCAACGGCTCTACCTCGCTGACTGCTGAGAAGGCGTGGGACAGAAGGACTAGGCAGAGGCAAGGTCAGACGTAGCAGAAGGTCGGGGGCAGGCGGCAAGGTTCGTAGTCAGGATGGGTAGCAGAAGTTCAGGTACACAGGCTTTGGACACACTAAACGCTTTCACTGGCACAAGGCAACAAGATCCGGCAAGGGAGTGCATGGGAGGAGATCAGATATAGCCAGGGAGCAGGTGGAAGCCAATTAAGCTAATTGGGCCAGGCACCAATCATTGGTGCACTGGCCCTTTAAGTCTCAGAGAGCTGGCGCGCGCGCGCCCTAGAGAGCGGAGCCGCGCGCGCCAGCACATGACAGCAGGGGACCGGGACGGGTAAGTGACCTGGGATGCGATTCGCGAGCGGGCGCGTCCCGCTGTGCGAATCGCATCCCCAACGGCCAAGACAGTGCAGCGCTCCCGGTCAGCGGGACTGACCGGGGCGCTGCAGGGAGAAAGACGCCGTGAGCGCTCCGGGGAGGAGCGGGGACCCGGAGCGCTAGGCGTAACAATGATAACGGCAAGATTTTATAATGTAGTAAAATAAGACATTTTCTGATGACATATCCCCTTTAAGGATAGGTTCACACATAACGGATCTGCCAATATTTTATGCTGTCGATCCAGCAATGACCGACCCTACACTGTGCTTCCTGCTGTGCCTGCTTTGACTGCTCATAGCAGCAATCCGCTGCTACGAGCAGACAAACAGTGATTTGCGAGTCACTGAGTGCATGTGCAGTGTACTCACAGACATTGCGACTGATTTGTGCCTAGCTCAGAGAGCAGGGGAAGAGACCCCGATGTTGGTGAGTACACTGCGCATGCGCGTGACTACTCGCAGATCACTGCGTGCATGCTTGTAGCAACGTATTGCTACGAGCAGACAAAGCAGACACAGCAGGAGGCACACTGTAGGGTCTGTCATCAGTAGATCCACAGCATAAACTACTGGCAGATCCGTAACGTGTGACCCTAGCCTTAAAGGGGATGTGTCATCAGAAAATGACTTAATACAACTTTAAATGTTAATCATATTTTTGAAGAATGTTTTTTTTAAATTTTTTTTAGAAATAAGAAGATCACATGTTGTCCCGCTTTCAGTACAGTACTTTGTAAAAAGTGCTCAGTTCTCCTGCAGTGCCACCACAGGTTAAATAATGCATTACACCTGGGTCCTCATGGATGTAATGGCCTGTCCTTGTGTTGCATAGACTTGATGCTGCAGTACTATTTGTAGCATTAATTCAGAAATACATTGAGTATGTGCCCTGGATGTAGTTAGGACTGGAGGTTAGGGGTGGAAATGGCCCAGTCAATAGTGTTTTAGTCAGTTAGAGTGCTTAGGGTAGGGTCAAATGTGCCGTATTTTACTGCGTATTTTCTGCGGCTGATTTTGCTACCCATTGACTTCAATGAGTAAGGAAATGGGCAGCAGCAAATATGCTTCAAAATACGCTGCAAAATACGGTACATGTGACATTACCTTTACAAACCATTTGCTGACTCCACGACAAGCCTATGACAAGTACGCTTTAACATACATAGGTGGGAATATTATGAATTTCTATTATTTTATACACTTGTTCTCTAAATGTCGTGCTCCATAAAGCAGGGAGAAACAGGACGAGGTGGGCTTTTCTCCTGAGATTGCCTTTATCGTGTCAGTCTGTTGAATATTGCTGTCTGTAGAGATACTGTTGTAAATAGCGTTCTCCATGGATGGTCTCAAATATTGCCAGTTCTGAAACCTCTGTTGCTTGACTGACAGAGTAAATTGTGCTCAACATCCGTAGGGAGATGCTATAAAGTAATTTAGAAAACTGTGGCTATCTGTTCTTATTCTCGCCATATGTATGATTTTGTTGTGTTATTAAGGTCTTCTATTGGGTGAGTGCATTGGATAGAATATCAAAATGGAGGTAATTAACCTTTGAACTCTGATTTTAACTGTGATATCTTAAAGGAGTTCTGTACTAACAGTGATGGATGACATGTCACTAGAATGTGCCATCAATATGTGAACATCATGGCTCCTGCACATGGTAGAGTGACATGGATTCTCTGGGTATTACTAGACTTCGCCACCATTATCTGCCCTGTGTGTCTGGCATTGCAGCTCATGACTTTCCAAATGAACAAGACTAAGCTAAATTAACATAAACAGCACACATTGGTAAAAAAAAAAACAATATTGGTAGAATACTATATTTATGAGGCTTAAAGGGGTACTCCGGTGGAAAACTTTTTTTTTTTTTTCTAAATCAACTGGTGCCAGAAAGTTAAACAGGTTTGTAAAATACTTCTATTAAAAAAATCTTAATCCTTCCAGTACTTATTAGCTACTGAATACTATAGAGGAAATTATTTTCTTTTTGGAACACAGAGCTCTCTGCTGACATCACGAGCACAGTGCTCTCTGCTGACATCTCTCTCCATTTTAGGAACTGTCCAGAGCAGCATATGTATTCTATGGGGATTTTCTCCTACTCTGGACAGTTCTTAAAATGGACAGAGGTGTCAGCAGAGAGCACTGTGGTCATGATGTCAGCACAGAGCCCTGTGTTCCAAAAAGAAAAGAATTTCCTCTGTAGTATTCAGCAGCTGATAAGTACTGGAAGGATTAAGATTTTTTAATGGAAGTAATTTACAAATCTATTTAACTTTCTGGCACCAGTTGATAAAAAAAAAAAAAGGTTTCCACTGGAGTACCCCTTTAACCTCTTCAGGACACAGGGCGTATGGATACGCCCTGCATTCCGAGTCCTTAAGGACCGAGGGCGTATCCATACGCCCGTGGGAAATCTGATCCCCACCGCTAGCCGGTTGGGGACCGGAGCCGGATGCCTGCTGAAATCATTCAGCAGGCACCCTGGCACATTGCCCTGGGGGGTCCTGAGACCCCCCCCCCCCAATGTCGGCGATCAGAGAAAATCGCATGTCAATTCAGACATGCGATTTTCTCCAATTCCGGGCTGATCGGGTCTCTGGTGACCTGGTCACCCAGAAAATAGGGCTGATCGGAGTTGTCAGCGACAGCCCCGATCAGCCTAAAGGACAGGAGGGAGGTCGCAAAGCTGCGATTTACTCCCATCCCCTGCCATTACTCAGAACGGAGTTCTGACCAATGGCAGCGCAGGACAGGGGGTTGCCATGGCAACCCCCCGTTCTGCCCGCCCCTGGATGTCGAGGGGCTCTGGGAAGAAGAGGGAGGCCGTACCTGCAGGAGAAGATGCCTGGGGACCTGGGGGGGGGGGGGGGGGGGCATTGAAAGTGAAAGTAAATCGATCTTTACTGTGGCAACCACTAGGGGGGCCAAACTGCAACTCCCAGCATGCCCAGAGAGCCAAAGGCTGTCTGGGCATGCTGGGAGTTGTAGTTTTGCAACATCTGGAGGATCACAGTTTGGAGACCACTGTTACAGTGGTGCCCAAACAGTAGCCCTCCAGATGTTGCCAAACTACAACTCTCAGCATGCCTCGACTGCCCAGGCATGCTGGGAGTTGTAGTTCTGTAACATCTGTCCCTTCAGATTTAGCAATTTTCACGACATTTTTGAAAATTGCTGCTCTACTTTGAAGCCCTCTAATTTTTTCAATAAAGTAAAAATATGTCCATTTTATGATGCCAACATATAGTAGACATATTGTGTTTGTGAAGAAAAATAAAATGTATTTGGAATATTCATTTTCCTTACAATTAGAGAGCTTCAAAGTTAGAAAAATGCAAAATTTTCAAAATTTTGATGAAATTTTGGGATTTTTCATCAAAAAAGGATGCAATTAACGCCGAAAATTTACCACTAAAATAAAGTAGAATATGTTACGAAAAAACAATCTCAGAATCAGAATATTCGGTAAAAGCGTTTTCGCGTTATTAATTCGTAAAGTGACGGTGGTCATAATTGCAAAAAAGGGCTCAGTCCTTAAGGTGAAAAAGGGCTGCGTCCTTAAGGGGTTAACCCCTTAACGACGCAGGACGTATATTTACGTCCTGCGCCGGCTCCCGCGATATGAAGCGGGGTCGCGCTGTGACCCCGCATCACATCGCGTCGGTCCCGGCGCTCATCAACGGCCGGGACCCGCGGCTAATACCACACATCGCCGTCGCGGCAATATGCGGTATTAACCCTAAAGCGAAAGTGAAAGTATCCCGGCTAGTCAGTCGGGTTGTTCGGGACCGCCGCGGTGAAATTGCGGCGTCCCGAACAGCTTACAGGACACTGGGAGGGCCCTTACCTGCCTCCTCGGTGTCCGATCGACGAATGACTGCTCCGTGCCTGAGATCCAGGCAGGAGCAGTCAAGCGCCGATAATGCTGATCACAGGCGTGTTAATACACGCCAGTGATCAGCATAGGAGATCAGTGTGTGCAGTGTTATAGGTCCCTATGGGACCTATAACACTGCAAAAAAAAAGTTAAAAAAAAGTGTTAATAAAGGTCATTTAACCCCTTTCCTAATAAAAGTTTGAATCACCCCCATTTTCGCATTAAAAAAAATAAAACAGTGTAAATAAAAAAAATTAAAATAAACATATGTGGTATCGCCGCGTGCGTAAATGTCCGAACTATAAAAATATATCATTCATTAAACCACACGGTCAATGGCGTACGTGCAAAAAAATTCCAAAGTCCAAAAAAGCGTATTTTGGTCACTTTTTATACCATTAAAAAATGAATAAAAAGTTATCAAAAAGTCCGATCAAAACAAAAATCAGACCGTTAAAAACTTCAGATCATGGCGCAAAAAATGTGCCCACATACCGCCCTGTATGTGGAAAAATAAAAAAGTTATAGGGGTCAGAAGATGACATTTTTAAACGTATAAATTTTCCTGCATGTAGTTATGATTTTTTCCAGAAGTGCGACAAAATCAAACCTATATAAGTAGGGTATCATTTTAACCGTATGGACCTACAGAATAATGATAAGGTGTCATTTTTACCGAAATATGCACTGCGTAGAAACAGAAGCCCCCAAAATTTACAAAATGGCGTTTTTTCTTTGATTTTGTCGCACAATGATTTTTTTTTTCCGTTTCACCGTGAATTTTTGGGTAAAATGACTAATGTCACTGGAAAGTAGAATTGGTGATGCAAAAAATAAGCCATAATATGGATTTTTAGGTGGAAAATTGAAAGGGTTACGACTTTTAAAAGGTAAGTGCAAAAACGGAAAAACCCTGAGTCCTTAAGGGGTTAAGCATTTTTCCAATACATACAAATGTGTTGGAATAAGCTTTGATACTAGAACATAACACCCAGTGTTTTAGATTATTATTAGATTTATCAACAGGTCACATGACCTGTTAAGGTATCTGGAGAGAAACTAGTGTACCTCCTTAAGGTCCGATCAACTTTAAAAAAAAAATAAAAAGAGCTGATTGGACCCTTAATGGGTCAGATGTGAACAGCAATGTGAACGAGACCTAAGCAGTGAAACACCCATGGTATGGAAAAGATGTAGCAAAATGGTGTTTGGAAACTGCATCTGTGAGGACATGTACTGGAGAAGTGCAAAAAAAGAAACACCACTAATCTAATGTAAACCAATTTTTTATTTTTGAAAATGTACTTTTTTGAAATCCCTGCATGCAAAATATTTGAATTAATAAAACATACCATACATTAATCCTCCATGGTGAATTCTGTTAACAAAAAAATACAAAAAATACAGAATGCCACAATTGTTTTATTTTGTTTCATCTACCACAGGATGGTAGCAGTAAAAACTACATATCACTTTGCACCTCCACGCAGCTCAATAGATGAAAAAAAAAAGTTTAAGAGTTCAGAATATGACTGTGAAATCCAAAGCATTTGTTTAAAAAAAAAATAAAAAAATCCATAAACCGTAACTGAAACTATAAAAATTATGTATTATTGTACATTTACTGACTCTCAGAATAAAGTTAAGATGTCAATTTTACCCCATCTGGCGGTATAACAACCCCCTCAAGAGTTCAGGATTTCCAATATATCATATTACATGTCAAGGCAAAATAGTACATTTGTCCTGCAAAAAACAAAGCCGTCATATGACTGTGTTACAAAAAAAAAAAACAACAACTGATAAATCGCAGGAGACAAGGAGAAGAAATTAAAACATAAACTCAAAAATTGGCTTTAACCTAAGATGTTCAAGGAAATCTGTCATCATTGACACCTACACTAACCAGTCGATACAGACAGGCAGTGCAGGTGACACTGATGACAACAATACTTACCTGGTCCAGTTCAGTGCTGTAGTTCTCCGGCTATCCTCTTCGGTATCTTCCACTCCGGGACCGACTTGGAGTATGGGCGGAGCTTAGTGACATCACCGCTGCTGTTCTCTGCTGGGTCCAGTGACCTCACTATGCTCTAAGTCCGGCCCAGAGCGCAAGATACCGAAGAGGATAGCTGGTGAACTACAGCACGAAACGGGATCAGGTAAGTATCGTTGTCATCAGTGTCACCTGCACTACCTGTCTGTACTGAGTTCATACATTGCGGCTTCAGTATGCTTTGCATGATGGGGAAGTAGGTCACTGCAGATAATTAACTGTGCAAGACAGCCAGCCCCCTCCATACATGTCACGATCAGAGGAAACTCTCTTCTCCTGTTAGAATTAAAGGGGTACTACCGTGCTGACAACTTATCCACTATCTAAAGGATAGGGGAAAAGTTGCCCGATCGCGCGGGGTCCCGCTGCTGGGGACCGCCGCGATCTCGCACGCAGCACCCCGCTGTCATCAGGCCCCGAAGCGAACATCCGCTCCGGGTCTGATGGCGGGGCCGGTGATCATGACGTCACAGCTCCGCCCCCGTGTGTGATATCACTCTCCGCCCCCTCAATGCAAGTCTATGGCAGGGGCGAGACAGCTGTCTCGCCCCCTGCCATAGACTTACATTGAGGGGGCGGAGCGTGACGTCACATGGGGCGGAGCGTGACATCACATGGGGCGGAGCCGTGACATCACGATACTCCGGCCCCGTGATGATTGGCAGTCATCAGACCCGGAGCGATGTTTGCTCCAGGGCCTGATGAGAGCGGGGTGCTGCATGCGAGATCGCGGGGGTCCCCAGCGGCGAGACCCCGCGCGATCAGGCAACTTATCCCCTATCCTTTAGATAGTGGATAAGTTGTCAGCACGGTAGTACCCCTTTAAAGAGACTGTGCAAGGACCATTACACTAAGCCTTAGACTGGGGCTGGTGCAGTATTTACAATTACAACACACTAGTAAGTTTGACTGATTTTCTTTTGTGTAACAAACAAATTTTCATGTCCCCCGATAAACCATCTAAACTGACCTTTAAACTTTTTACAGTACATTGTTTTACCTTTCTAGCCCCTATGATGGTGCTTATTAACTCCAAACAGATATCTTTTCATTGTGGAAACATGTTTTTTGCATGAACAAAACGATCAATATCACAGCTCCCACATATACGCACATCTAGTGAATTCTCTATAAAGCAGAACAATTCTGAGAATTTTTTCCAAAGGATTATTTAATTAAAAAATATTCCTGCTGGAGTTGGGATTGCCTAAAGGAAACCTTCTAGGAATAATAGAACATATGCTGCTGTGTCTATTTTTGTTTTGTGTAATATTTGATTGACACTTTAGTTGGGGAGGGGATTGTGTAATATCTGGTATAAAGATTTACAGTGAATATAGTCATATAGCTTTATATTGTATTACATTGACTTTCTAGTCTAGTGAGTGGGAGATGACTGCAATTGTTATTGTAAACAGGAAGTAGAATCATTTTTGTTGCCTTTTATATGTGGATTACATCTTAATGGCTGCCTTTAATGGGAAGGTTTTTATAGCAGTTTTAACAATAGGACTCATCCTTGTTCCCTGTCCTAGACATCTACCTGTCTAAAACCAATCAACACGCTTTCGTAGTATTGATCTGATATATTGATGTTTTGTATTTACCTTTTAAGTGTATTGATTGCGCCTCCTCCGCAGCATGCGCTGGTGACACATATACTGTATACAACCAGCACATTTTCAAGTAACTTGGCAATTTCGTTGAAGTGAGCAATTTATGATGGAAGGTTCTTCTCATGTTCTCACCACTGAGGACATGTCCAGTGAAACAGATAACCCTGCTGGAATTTTACCCCATAATGCCCAGGCCTGTTTTGGCCTTATCGGCCAACTAATTTTTATTTTTTTATGCACCTAGCTGCATGAGACCTTGTTCAATATGGCAGAAATTATACTTTTCTCTGCATTGGTTGGAGGAGCGTAGAAATAAATATTTTTTGCTATACGTTTTCATAAATTGATGCCTCGTGTTATTACAGTCACTGTCACGATGCCGGCTGGCAGGAGGTGGATCCTCTGTGCCAGAGAGGGATAGGCGTGGACCGTGCTAGTGGACCGGTTCTAAGTCACTACTGGTTTTCACCAGAGCCCGCCGCAAAGCGGGATGGTCTTGCTGCGGCGGTAGTGACCAGGTCGTATCCACTAGCAACGGCTCAACCTCTCTGACTGCTGAAGATAGGCGTGGTACAAGGGAATAGACAGAAGCAAGGTCGGACGTAGCAGAAGGTCGGGGGCAGGCGGCAAGGTTCGTAGTCAGGGGCAACGGCAGGAGGTCTGGAACACGGGCTAGGAACAAACAAGGGAACGCTTTCACTAGGCACAAGGGCAACAAGATCCGGCAAGGGAGTGCAGGGGAAGTGAGGTATAAGTAGGGAGTGCACAGGTGGAAACTAATTAAGCTAATTGGGAAGATTGGGCCAGGCACCATCATTGGTGCACTGGCCCTTTAAATCGCAGAGACCCGGCGCGCGCGCGCCCTAGGGAGCGGGGCCGCGCGCGCCGGGACAGGACCGACGGAGAGCGAGTCAGGTACGGGGACCGGGGTGCGCATCGCGAGCGGGCGCCACCCGCATCGCGAACCGCATCCCGGCTGGAGGCGGTACCGCAGCGCACCCGGTCAGTGGATCCGACCGGGGCGCTGCAGCAACGAGGATGAGGTGAGCGCTCCGGGGAGGAACGGGGACCCGGAGCGCTCGGCGTAACAGTACCCCCCCCCTTGGGTCTCCCCCTCTTCTTGGGGCCAAAGAACCTGAGGAAAAAAAACTCAATTTTTCCGTGATGAGGTCCGAGGCACATTAGGAGGGGTTCCGTGCGGTAACGCACGGCACAGTCCAATCTTTCATTGTAACCACAATTGATGTAGAGGGGTCTGGCGAGACTGGTCACAGGAACGTTGAACCTGTAGATAAGAGAGGCCAAAAAAAGATTTCCTGCAGATCCGGAATCCAAGAAGGCCATAGTAGAGAAGGAGAAGGTAGAGGCAGATATCCGCATAGGCACAGTAAGGCGTGGAGAAGCAGAGTTGACATCAAGAACTGTGTCACCTTTGTGCGGAGTCAGCGTACGTCTTTCCAGGCGGGGAGGACGGATAGGACAATCCTTCAGGAAGTGTTCGGTACCGGCATAGTACAGGCAAAGATTCTCCATGCGGCATCGTGTCCTCTCTAGAGGTGTCAAGCGAGACCGGTCAACTTGCATAGCCTCCGTGGCGGGAAGCACAGGAACGGATTGCAGAGGACCAGAGGAGAGAGGAGCCGGGGAGAAAAAATGCCTCGTGCGAACAAAGTCCATATCCAGGCGGAGCTCCAGACGCCATCCGGAAGAACGCATGTCAATGCGAGTGGCAAGATGAATGAGTTCATGTAGGTTAGCAGGAGTTTCTCGTGCGGCCAGAACATCTTTAATGTTGCTGGATAGGCCTTTTTTAAAGGTCGCGCAGAGAACCTCACTATTCCAGGACAACTCGGAAGCAAGAGCACGGAACTGAATGGCGTACTCGCCAACGGAAGAAACACCCTGGGCCAGGTTCAGCAGGGCAGTCTCGGCAGAAGAAGCTCGGGCAGGCTCCTCGAAGACACCACGGACCTCAGCGAAGAAGGACTGGACTGTGGCTGTGGCAGGATCATTGCGGTCCCCATCAAATTTGTCCGGCAGGGACAAGCAGGGGTTAGGAGCGGCCGGTTGCTGCGGAGGAGTTGCAGGAGCCGGCGGAGGAGATGGTTGTTGCAGCTGTAGCTGTGACTGAAGTTGCTGTATCTGCGGCTGCAGCTGCTGTATCTGTGACTGAAGATGCAGTGTCACGGAGGTCAAGTATGCCAGCTGTTGATCTCGTTGGGCGATCTTTAGGGCTAGCTGGGCGACCAGTGTAGGATCTTCAGCGGGATCCATGGCCTTTCCAGAAAGGAGACCACGGCAGAGTCTAGAGTCCCCATCAAATTTGTCCGGCAGGGACAAGCAGGGGTTAGGAGCGGCCGGTTGCTGCGGAGGAGTTGCAGGAGCCGGCGGAGGAGATGGTTGTTGCAGCTGTAGCTGTGACTGAAATTGTGACTGAAGCTGCTGTATCTGTGACTGAAGATGCAGTGTCACGGAGGTCAAGTATGCCAGCTGGTGATCTCGTTGGGCGATCTTTAGGGCTAGCTGGGCGACCAGTGTAGGATCTTCAGCGGGATCCATGGCCGGATCTACTGTCACGATGCCGGCTGGCAGGAGGTGGATCCTCTGTGCCAGAGAGGGATAGGCGTGGACCGTGCTAGTGGACCGGTTCTAAGTCACTACTGGTTTTCACCAGAGCCCGCCGCAAAGCGGGATGGTCTTGCTGCGGCGGTAGTGACCAGGTCGTATCCACTAGCAACGGCTCAACCTCTCTGACTGCTGAAGATAGGCGTGGTACAAGGGAATAGACAGAAGCAAGGTCGGACGTAGCAGAAGGTCGGGGGCAGGCGGCAAGGTTCGTAGTCAGGGGCAACGGCAGGAGGTCTGGAACATGGGCTAGGAACAAACAAGGGAACGCTTTCACTAGGCACAAGGGCAACAAGATCCGGCAAGGGAGTGCAGGGGAAGTGAGGTATAAGTAGGGAGTGCACAGGTGGAAACTAATTAAGCTAATTGGGAAGATTGGGCCAGGCACCATCATTGGTGCACTGGCCCTTTAAATCGCAGAGACCCGGCGCGCGCGCGCCCTAGGGAGCGGGGCCGCGCGCGCCGGGACAGGACCGACGGAGAGCGAGTCAGGTACGGGGACCGGGGTGCGCATCGCGAGCGGGCGCCACCCGCATCGCGAACCGCATCCCGGCTGGAGGCGGTACCGCAGCGCACCCGGTCAGTGGATCCGACCGGGGCGCTGCAGCAACGAGGATGAGGCGAGCGCTCCGGGGAGGAACGGGGACCCGGAGCGCTCGGCGTAACAGTCACGTAGTAAGAAGATGTATTTTACAGTTAATCTATGCAATTCTTGAAATGTATTAATTTACTAACTTTCATTAGTTTTTTTAATTACATTTTTAGTATTTTTTTTAAGTCTTTTATTTTCTGATATCCAATATCTTAGGGCTATAATGTGTCACTGGGAAACATGTTAAAGAGTAACTGTCACCAAACTAAACTTTTAATATATTGTTCCTTATGTAATTATAAGACACTTTGTTATTTACTTGCTGTTAAAATTCTCAACCTTTATATGTTTTTAATGTGATTGAAAAAACGGCCACTAGGTGGCTCTGTTCTGTTCCTTGCCGCAAGTCAAACAGTTAGTTTGGTCTCCTCCCAGCCTTTCAGGAGACCAAACTCAAGAAGTGTGTGTGGGGAATGGGGAGGTACAGCTCTCGCAGGCTTCAGTGACATTGCACCTGCTGGGGAACGCCCACTTTCTTCTGCTGGGAGCTCACACAATGTGAGCAAGGGGAAAGGTATGATACAGAGCTTTTTAAAGCTCAAAAATGTTTTAAGGGCAGGAGGGGTGTTAGGAGTAGTTAGGGAATATAATCTGAGTTTGATTAGAAAATATGGTTTGATGACAGGTACTCTTTAACGTTATCAAAGAGGAGAGTCCCCTTTGATCAAACCAAGGTCTTCTTTGACGGGGACAATTAAGGAGTTAAACAGCTGTTCCCCCGATCCTGCCCATACAGAAGGTGAATGTTCTAAGAACAGGAGATTTTAGTAACAACTAGTTTTGGAGCAGGAGCGGACATTGAACCGCTCGTTCTCTTTTATTGCAGTCACATCGTAAGACGTAGCTGCAGACCGAGGACTTCCTGCATCCAAAAGACAGTGGGAGGTCATTAAGGGGTTAAGTCGCATCCTATGTTTCCCTGGAAGAGTGTACACAGCACTCCAGACTCCCTTCAATGATTTATGGTCTGCCTGAAGAAAATCCACTATAGAAATATATTTAGAACCAGACTGTTGGCATTGAACACTATAGTGCAAGGCAGCATTATGGCCGCACAGCCAGACTACACCAAATAAAGAAAGAATGCCATTGTATATAAGGAGTTTATTACAGGCTGATAGTTTATGGAAACCAAGACTCTGTTCACACAGCATTTAAATAGACTATTCCAGCCGAACGGGATTGCATAACTAATACGTTTTTTTTTGTCAATCACAATTCTTAGGAATAGTACTGCATGGCAAGACCCAACAAAGGCTTTATGTGAAAGTCATCACGAGCCACAATACATAATGAATGTAGAAGGGCATTTAAGACAATGTAATCTTACCTAGAGCACTGAGGACAAAAGTATATTTTGTTATGTCTATCAGTGTGCCAAATACATGCATACATTGCTTTGGTTCCCTTGTACACAATCCATATGCTAATATGCTAATCCTATACTAAATACCTCTCATATATAAGAGCAGAAGGATTAGAGTGCAGCTCAGACTGATTTACGTGTTTAACTGAAGCACAGTCCTTAAAATGATAGAATTAACCCTCAATAGACAGAACATTATTTGGAAAGGATTTGTATGATGAAAGGGCAGTGGGCAGATGTTTGCTGTTTGTAAATAGTAGAATATAATGTTTATGTGTTATCAATACTGATTCACCCTAATAATGGGGGGGGGGGGGCAGTTAACAGGGAGTGGGTGTGTTATTAGGCTTGGTACATTTCACATGGAAGGATATAACAATATGCATTATTATATACAAATATGGCTATAAATTATATATATATATATATATATATATATGTATATATATATATATATATATATATATATATATATATATATATACACACATATATATGGCTAGTAGTAACGTTAAGTTGATTATATGAATTAATACATGAGTATAGAGATTTAGGGGATGGACTGATTATATGTATATAAAATAGGGGTGTATTTTATTGTAATTATATGGGAATTAATTTATGTTATTTATTAATATTATTGGGGCAATATTTAGATTTAGATATTTATATTTAGATTTGGGTGGTTACTAGTGTTGAGCGGCATAGGCCATATTCGAATTCACGATATTTCGTCATATATTCGCTAAATATTCGTCATATATTCGCTAAATTCGTAATATTCGAGTTTTATTTTCGCATATGCGAAAATCTGTATATGCTAAAATTAACATAAGTGAAAATTCGCATATACGAAAATTCGCATATGCGAAAATTTGCATATGCAAAAATTAGCATAAGCGTAAATTCGCATGTGCAAAAATTCGTACGCCAGTCTCACACAGTAGTATTAGAGCCTTCTTTACACCACACAAGCTGGAAGCAGAGAGGGGTGATCACTGTGATGTGTACTGTGAAAATAAAAATAAAAAAAAATATTCGTAATTGCGAATATATAGTGCGATATTCGCGAATAAAATTTGCATTTCGAATATTCGCGAGCAACACTAGTGGTTACACATGTATATGTTTCTGGGGACACTTATTTAATTTGAATTAATTTGTTATATGGGTTTTCACATTGGTATTAAAATTTTTCATTTTTTTTTCTGATTAATTATTGAATAATTGTATATCTATCTATCTATATTCACAGATGAAATGGAGCTGCACGAGCTGGACAAATGAATGGAGGCACAAGGAAAGTGGAAGCCGAAACAAGGTCCCTGAGGAATCGCTTAGAGGAAACGCGTAGGACCGACAACCCTGAGCATACCACTAGCTCCAGTGCACACTAAAGATGCACCTTACTACCGGAAAAAGAAAAAAAGATACGTGGCAATGTGCAAAAACCTACGGTGCTATATCAATTGACTGTGGATACTTTGTGCAACATTTTATATTCTATATGCACTAGTAAATTGGATACAGTCTGGAACATACTGTGTGATATGTAATACCTAGAGATACTATTTTTGCACAAGAGATACCAGTACGGGACACTTTAATTGCCACATTGCACATTAAAGACTGCTTATTGTGAGCTCTGAGGAACACAAAAAGAACCACAATATTATCGCATAGTCTGAACAATGCCCGGTATTGTGCAATAGAATACTGCGCTTGAAGGAACAGTTGCAATTTTCTTTAGCACTTTATGACTGTGGTGATTTAAGAGGTAGTTAATGGTGACCGATTACTACCAGTACCTAGAGTGTTTATTATTCACATTTTAATAAGAAGCAATAAAAGTTATATTTTAAGGTTTCCTAAATATGACTAATTGTTTATTTATATATATATATATATATATATATATATATATATATATATATATATATGATATTACATTATCTGTATATATATATATATGAAATGTTGATTATTATAGATAGAATATGGATATAAATATTGTGATATGGATTGAGGTACACTGATATTTATTAATTATTTATTGCCCCTTAATTATATCTATAATTGTATATGTAAATAATTGTATATGTGTATTTTATGTATATTATGTCTTTGGATAATTAATTAAGCAATGTTGGTACATGTAGTGGGATGTATTTGTATTGTATATTAAATTTTTGGTGTATAATAAAGTTGTTTTGGAATATAATTATTGGGTTAATAATTTATTGGTGACAAGTCGAGGTTATATCATTGAGTAGGTTTTGTTACCTGTTGGTTATATAGAGATATTCTCAGGAAGAATATAGATTATATATATATTCAATCGAGAAGAGTTATCAATATTGATGCACCCTAATAATGGTGCGCCTCTGTCTGCCTCCGTATTAAGAGGAGTTTAGAGTCTATTCACACAGCAGAAATCCCGCTTGCGGAATTCCGCTTCAAATAAAAGCCCATAGACTTCAAATAAAAGCCCAAGCGGAAATTCAGAAATGGGAATAGGTGTGCGGAATCCCATAGAAGTCTATGGGCCTTAATTTGAGACGGAATTCCGCAAGTGGAAATTCTGCCGTGTGAATAGACACTTACGTTGGTTGGACTTTGTGTTGATGTACAATACTTTTCAGCATCTCTGAATGTCTGGCCATATTGTTTATGTTGGAAAAGTAATTCAAGGGATTCAGAAGTATGTTGTTTGGCTAAAACATTGTATTCTCCATGTGTTTTGGACAGAAAACTGGAGCAATAGCATTGACGCATTTTTCTGAATAAACTTCCTTAGCATTTTTGCACATGTTGTAGATGTGTTTGGAACCAATAGACTTAGTATTGAATTACAACTGCCCTTTTAACTTCTATTTTGGTTTTTGAAGTTGTTTTTCTTATTTTTTCTTTCTTTTTTTTTAGTTTTTTTTTTCATCACAACAAAAACATATTTGAGGAAGACCTATGAAAATTGTTAAAAGCTGTTTGAGAAGAAAAAACCAGTATGTGAATAAAGAGACAAATAGAAGAGGGGACAGGAAGAGTTAAATGGTCACTGTTGCTTCAAATTTCTAATATTTATGTAAATCTCTTCATTAAAGGGGTTCTCCCTTGCTTATACTGTTTTTTATTATGTTTGTGTGTTATGTGTGTATAAGTATGTGTTTTTTTTATGTGTGTTTGATTATGTATATATGTATTTTCTTACCTTTTGTGAAGATCCAGAAGCTGGACCCTTTTTCTTCCAGTGGCTTGCAGTGCACCTCGGCCTCCGCCATGTTGTGTTCGGTAAGTGGGATGTCGAGGGGTGTGTTTTTGCTTCTGTCCTTCTTATCTTCTGACGTCCGAGGCAAATCTTTTCTTCCTGTTTCTTCCGTGGATCAGCGACGAATCTGCGGCCTCTTCCGGCGCATGTGCAGGTAGTTATTTTTTTTTCCCCAATAAAGTTTTTTTGTCTAATTGACAAACTGTCTGCGCTTGCGTGAAGCTACGCTGTTAGTGTAAACCTAACGTATGCTACGCTGTTAGCGTAGCACTTGCATACTCGCGCATGCACAGACAGTTTGTCAATTAGACAAAAAAAACTTTATTGGTAAAAAAAAAAAAAAAAATACCTGCGCATGCGCCGGAAGAGGCCGCAGATTCGTCGCTGAGCCACGGAAGAAACAGGAAGAAAAGATTTGCCTCGGATGTCAGAAGATAGGAAGGACAGAAGCAAGAACACCCCCCCCCGACATCCCACTTACCGAACACAACATGGCGGAGGCCGAGGTGCACTGCAAGCCACTGGAAGAAAAAGGGGCCAGCTTCTAGATCTTCACAAAAGGTAAGAAAATACATATATACATAATCACAACACACATAAAAAAAACACATACTTATACACACATAACCCACAAACATAATAACAAAAAACAGTATAAACAAGGGAGAACCCTTTTAACCAAAAATGACTCCTTACCCCATATAAACTGCTTTAAAGTCCTAGGTGTCTTCCAGCACTGTAGTGTGCTGTCCATTGCTTGTTATTAGAGGAAATTTGTACCAGCTAGATCAGGACAAACTGAAGGAAGTGGGGGCGGGCTTAGTCATTGCAAGAACATTCTCTTACCTTGCTCCTTTTTGTGCCGCCACCAATATAATGGGGCTCTGCTGCACACTGTCGGACACTCCTGGCATCAAAGATGTGACATCATGCACTTGCCCCTCCAAACAGCAGCCACATTAGTGTGGTGTCTCAGCACCAACGGCTGTCCTGTGGGCAGCTTGGATATGCCTGTTGCACTTATGTTGGACTCACTACTTTATTATTTACTGTGATATTGTGATTCACTATATTATGTTATTATACAGGCTGGACCCTTTATATGGATACACCTTAATAAAATGGGAATGGTTGGTGATATTAACTTCCTGTTTGTGGCACATTAGTATCTGTGAGGGGGAAAACTTTTCAAGATGGGTGGTGACCATGGCGGCCATTTTGAATCCAACTTTTGTTTTTTTCAATAGAAAGAGGGTCATGTGACACATCAAACTTAATGGGGAATTTCACAGGAAAAACAATGATGTGCTTGGTTTTAACGCAACTTTATTCTTTCATGAGTTATTTACAAGTTTCTGAACACTTGATGTGTTCAATATGCTGCCCATTGTGTAGATTGTCAATGCAACCCTCTTCTCACACTCTTCACACACTGATAGCAACACCGCAGGAGAAATGCTAGCACAGGCTTCCAGTATCCGTAGTTTCAGGTGCTGCACATACCGTTTCTTCACAGCATAGACAATTGCCTTCAGATGACCCCAAAGATAAAAGTCTATGGATGTCAGATCGGGAGACCTTGGGGGCCATTCAACTGGCCCATGATGACAATCCACTTTCCAGAAAACTGTTCATATAGGAATGCTCGGACCTGACACCCATAATGTGGTGGTCACCATCTTGCTGGAAAAACTCAGGGAACGTGCCAGCTTCAGTGCATAAAGAGGGAAACACATCATCATGTAGCAATTTCGCATATCCAGTGGCCTTGAGGATTCCATTGATGAAAAATGGCCCCCTTAGACTTTTATCTTTGGGGTCATCTGAAGGCAATTGTCTATGCTGTGAAGATACGAGATGTGCAGCACCGGAAATTACGGATACTGGAAGCCTGTGCTAGCATTTCTCCTGCGGTTTTGCTATCAGTGTGTGAAGAGTGGGAGAAGAGGGTTGCATTGACATTCCAACACAATGTGCAGCACATTGAACACATTTTATAAGTGGTCAGAAACTTGTAAATAACTAATGAAAGAATAAAGTTACGATAAAACCAAGCACATCATTGTTTTTATTGTGAAATTCCGAATACGTTTGATTTGTCACATGACCCTCTTCCTATTGAAAAAACAAAAGTTGGATTCAAAATGTCCAACTTCAAAATGGCCGCCATGGTCACCACCCATCTTGAAAAGTTTCCCCCTCACATATACTAATGTGCCACAAACAGTAAGTTAATATCACCAACCATTCCCATTTTATTAAGGGGTATCCATATAAATGGCCCACCCTGTATGTGTACTGTATACCCTTAAGAAAGGGGATGCAAAGTAATCAGGTGACCCTGTTACCCAATGGGACCCCCCCCCCCCAATTGCCCTGTAGATCGTGTAGGGTGAAGGATCTTCCCCAGTTGTTCAGTTTACTTTCAGTTCAGCTTAGAGCTGACGGCAGACCTCCATGTGAGCTGCAGTGTGGAAAGGAGTTAGAAGAAGTGTGAGTTGACTCTGAGGGAAGCCTAAAGAAAATCTCTCATCAAATCAACCCTGCCATTCTGCAAGTGTTCCCTGTACAGTTGGTGAGTTCATACCTTGGCAGTGTCAGTGAAATTGGACATTAGCAGTACCCTAGCCAGCATGGGAGATCTCCAAGTCTCAAGTCTGTCATATCAAGTAGCAAGTCAATTCAAGTGGGTGAAAGGCACCATAAGTCCCAGAAAGGCCACAGGGCTCCCCTGGGTTACACTGCATTCTTTCTACTCTGCTCTGTACTGCGAATATTGTACCATCTGCTCCTGCCTCAGTAAAAGACAGTTATCCATAACCTTGCGTCAGTGTGTTTATTGCCCCGTGCCTGGCCCAGGAGAAGCTGTCGCAATATCGGACTGTGTATAGGCTAACGGTGCCCTTGCGTCACAACCTGACAAGTATATCTTGCACCCCAGTGTCACCACATTAGTGTCCCACCTCAGCCTCTGACTGGCCAAGTTGATGTGAGATAATGTCCCTGAAACCAGAAGTTCGGAACAGCAGGCAGTGAGCTCTATTACATTGTTGTCAGCATGAAAATTAGCATGACCAGATTTGAAAAAGAAATCTGTGGCCTGACAATACCTTTAAGACTTCCTTCTTCTATCTTACCACCTGTAAAACTCAGGGAATGTTTCCCTTGTGTAAATGTCAGTGTACCTTCTGTTTGTATGCCTGCAGTGCTGCCTTTAGCTTCTCAGCAACAGTAACAACAGTAGAAGCTCAGTGCTTAATGTAACTCCTTCATTGCTGCTGCTGTTTTTTTCCTTTCTGTCCACACAACATCTTGCAAACCCATTGCATCAGTACCTTATCTCCTTCCCCCTGTCACATATAGTATTATACAGTGTAAATCATAAACAGTCAGCTTAGCACCTTGCAAACCTGTTCAGTCCAGCACACTTTCTCCAGTAATAGGGCAGTCCAGGTGTGAGTACTACTTGCAAACAACTCAGCTGCCCTGATGGGCTGTTTCTTCCGTGCCCATACTTCTCCTCTCCTGCTCTCTTTATCCTGTTCTCCTTCTTGCCCCTTCTATGTTTTTCTCACTCGCTTCCAGATCTTCCCCCTTGCATACAAATGGCTTCTCGCATTATTTTATATGTTCTTTATGGTTTGAGCATTGTCTACGATACCTAGACCTGCGAGGTGACCTCTGTATCTTCATTGCCTTTTATTATATGCTCTCTGTATTTTTTATATGTTGCATACTTAATAAAAACCTTTGAATTGGCAAACAACTCATATCTGGTCCTGCCCCTAAAATAAAGACAATGAGAAATGGCTGTGCACTACAGAAGGGGGCTCTCAGGGGATCAATAATATCAGTAATAGCACTCAAATTTCACTACTTCACTACAATTTAACTAAATCCTGAAGGTTTATAAAAGCTTTTTGAAACAATAGGTAGATAATAACTAATGAATGTGGTGGACAAAATGTTAGAATAAAACCATGTGTCACATCCAGTGCTCCGGCCAGACACGCTGGCTGTGAGCGCTCCACTTCTCTCGCCTCCCCAGCCGACGGGGCTGGGATTTGCATCGCAGGACGCGCCCGCATGCGAATCCCCGCTCGTCACTCACCTCTGTTCTCTCCTGCTCTCTCCATCCTCCCTCAGCACTGGCACGCGTGCCATCCTCTCCTAGGGCACATGCGCCGAACCTCTCAGATTTAAAGGGCCAGTGCGCCTGTAATTATGTCTTGCACCGGCACCTCCCACATACCCCTGCCGGATCTTTGTTACCCTAGTGCCCTTGAGAAAGTGTTTGTTTGTCTAGCCATGTTCCAGATCCTTTTGTTCCATGACCTGGCCTAGCTCCTTGCCGACAGCCCAGACCTCTAGCTATTCTGACCATGACTTGCTGTATCCCTCCTGTGCCTCGCATCACCTCAGCCTCTTGTGTGGTCGAGTCATGCCAGGGGTAGCGACCTGGGTGTCACCTGCCGCAGCAAGACCATGCTGCTTTGCAGTGGGCTCTGGTGGTGCTGCTCCCGGGCACGGCCCGCGTCATTTTCCACACAGGTCCAGCGGATCTACTACCCTGAGTGCTTCTGCCAATTGCTGTGAGTCTTACACCAAGAAGGTACTTATTCACTTGAGTTAGTGACATTGATAATTGCTATTCAAAGCTGGGTGTTTACATAGACAACTGAAGGTGTAGGCATGGGTGTAACTATTGGGGTTGCAGAGGGTGCAGCTGCCCTTTTGACCAGGAGCCTGATGGGGCCAATAAGGCTTATCTTTCCTTCATGAGGATACCAGTGCTATAGAGGACACATTATAGTTGAGGACCCTTGTACAGATTTTGCATTGGGGCCCAGCATCCTTACTTCTGGGTGTAGGGTTTGTGTACCTGTTTAGTACATCACATTTAGCATGATGATCTTCGTGAAGTTGGTGGTAGTCTTTTTTGTTAAAATGGTTATCTTGATAGATACAACCCCTTTCGAAATTCATCTGCCACAGCAGTAATCTAATCTCCCCAGGCCCACTCCTGGTGCCCCCGGCAAACAGTTGATTTTGCTCAAGCATGCTATGACCACTAGGCATTTCTCCTTCTGCAGCCACTGACGGTCCAATGTAGTATTAAATTGTGACCATTCAGATAAATAGACATACATTCTGTCTCATAGTTGCAGGTCCCAAACAGACAACCCACTATAATGTCCATATGCACTAACAGGAGTGGTGGGATTTGTATTAGTTTCAGTGCCAATCCTTTAACTTCTTTTGCTTAATGGTTTTCGGCTAATTTGTGGTTGCCAACAGAAAAAGCAGCCCTCGGGGGCTCTTGAAAACATCAATGAAACTCTCGGCAATGATCATTTGTCAGCATTTTCTTTCATTACTGTCTCTCCTCCAGTCCCTTTTTTTCTAGCCACACAGAGAATGTAGAGATTTTCCATAGCCTCGGTGCTTCCTGGGGAGCAGGTCAGTATGATCATAGGCTACCTTCTTCCATAATTATCTTTCTTTAGAAATCCTATCATCTTTTGAAATCCATACCCTCAATTCTAACATTAAAACTACAGCGTGGTAAAGCCAAGTCAGGAAAGTATTAAGTATGATCATTTCTCCGTTCTGCATGTCCCTACGCCTTGAAACACTTGCAAGTGTTTGTGCAGTTTTAGGAATAGAAAGAAAGCAAGGCAGAACAAGCTGTACCTGGTGAGCAGGATTTCCATCTGTACCATCCTATTTTGGAGATGTTTATTTATTTAGTACCTCTCTGCTAAGTGCGAAGAAATACTCAATCCCCTAGAGATGAGCGATGCTTGAGTGCCAAAGGAGGCTGCAGCTCGACTCTACAATTAAGACGACACTCCGACCCCCCCCCCCCCCCCCCCACAAGCCACCACATGCAATTAGCTGCCTGACAACTAATTAATCACTGGCACTGCCTAAGCATCAATGAATTAGACAATATAATGGTTATTGCTTAATGCAAGATACAATATTACTTAACTGTTAAAGTAATATTCATGCAAGGAAATGTTTAGTAATTCACATGTCCTGTGAGATCATATTTGGTAACAGTATATTGGGCACATTATGTAAATACCAACACCTTAATATATCCCGAAGATCTTAGATATTCCCGATCTGGATAAGGGAAGCCAAAGGAATTCTTTCCTATGAGCCACAGACTTATTACAGAGGGCCATGAACAGCGTTGTCTATTATAATGACAGATCGCACTGTCTGAATTTACTAAAGTCATGTGAGTTTCAGGTCTTCACCATTAATAATAACTTTTTTTGCGTATAGTGAAGTGGAAAATTCTTGCTCGTATTTAGAAGCTGACAGCTGCGCAGATCTTATAGATTTCACAGCTGAGCTCCCTACAGTTGTATCTAGTCTAATCAATCGTCTATAACCTAAATACTTCAACAGCCCAATTCTCTCTGTAGTCCTCCTGATAGTTTGGTGTAATGTCTTGTTAAAGGAATGATTCTTCTATTAAAACGTATTCCTTGTTTACTGGATTGCAGGGGTCTCACTGCTAGGACCACCTGTGATCTCAAGATAGAATGAAGTAGCAGTTGCACATGCACTGTCAGACCCCCTGACATCACACACTTATCCCCGGCCCTGTGAATAGAGGATAAGGTGTAATGGTGAGACAAAACTTCAGAGTCCTGGCTGCTCGGGAGGATTGTTTAGACTACATACAATTCGTGTAAACTTTAAGCTGTAAATATTAATACTATTTTGAGTCTCACACAGGAGCAGTCAGCTCAGATGGAAGCCATTTTAAAATTCATTAATTCATTCATGGGTCCCAGGATTAAAGTCATGGCCTGTACTATGCCCATCTAGTTCACCACTTCTCATGACCTATTATTTACACTGTCTCTGCTAATCTGCAGGTGAGCATTTTTTCTTATTAGCGAGTAGCACTGTCACGTCAGGCAGGGATAAGTGCAGCCCTGAGCTCACCCAGACCTTTGTCACTGCTTTTTGGGGTGTCAAGCTCCTTAATAGAGTGGCCCCAGCCATTGTGCCGGTTCTTGCATTGGGCAAGGTGCAAGGCATAGCAAAGTCAAAATAAATAAACAAACACCATATGGAAGTTATGGTGGCAGGTCAGGGTGCAAAAAGTTAAAAAGGCACAGAACAAAAGACAAAAATTAAAGACAGGGAATAGACACACGGACAAATGAAGTGAAGTCAGGTGGACCAATTAGAAACATAGGAGGTGCAGTACAAATACAGAAAACAGAAGAGTAATCAAAGAACAAGCCAGGGTCAGAATACACAGAAATACAAGTCAGGGGCTAGAGTGGAAAAAAAAAGTGTATCACATTATTCTCAAGTAAAAGGCAGAAACAGACTGAAGCCTTATAAAGACCGTCTCACGAGGATGTTGTTTCTAAGGCCGGAATCAATTGGCCCTGCACCTGCAGCTCCTCAGTTGCATGTTATGCCTGGCCAGGTGCGAGTGTTACAAGCCCACTCTCACACACATGTCTTTGACACTGCTATGCACCAGTCTTGCCCGTAGCATCTGCAACTTTTGACCTTCAGTTTCGAACACCACAGTGACTCTCTTTCAGAGGTGCTCTAATGATGATGTCTGACCACCTGGTCACACAGCATTCCTCCGCAGCAACTTCTCTGGTTAGAAGAAAGTCTTCCTCTTTCTGCTCATAAACTCATCAATGACCCTTCCTGTGACCTCTTGGCTGTACATAGGCCAGCCACCACTTGGCCTCCATTGCTTTCCATACTTTAGCATAGGCACATATATAGGAGGGTAACTCCCTTTCCTCTTAAACTTTTCGGATGGCCTGACATTCGAGGCACAACAGCTTCACTCAGAGGCTGGGATTACCAGTAGTATTTTGGTCAATATTTTGTCAGTATTAACCCCTTAACAACATCGGACGTAAATGTACGTCATAGTGTGGTGGTACTTATGCACCATGACGTACATTTATGTCATGAACATGACCGTGAGCAATGGTTTTAGTAAGCATCAATTTACTGTGGTAACATATTCATGCACTCATGATTAGATGATTTCTTTCTTTCATTTTATTCTTGATTTTCTGTAACATTCAAAGCTTGAAACATATTCAATAAAACAGAGGCATTCATGCTAGCAGAGATCTTAACATGCTAGTGAGGAGCCATCAGGGTCTGACAAACACCCCCCGGATACTATCAGCAGCCAGTGACCCGCCAGTAATGGCGGACATCAGCGATCGCGCCAATGTCCACCATTAACTCAGATGCCGGGATCAATATAGATCTGACATCGAGCAGACCAGAGCAGAAGAGGACCTATAATACTGATCAGTGCTATGCCCTATGCATAGCACTGAACAGTATTAACAATCAAGTGATTGCTATAAATAGTCCCCCAATAAAAAGGTAAAACGTCAGTTTTTCCCATTTTACCCCCAAAAAGCCTAAAAAGAAATTAATAAACATATTTGGTATCGCTGCGTGCGTAAATGTCCGAACTATTAAAATAATGTTAATTATCCCGTATTGTGAATGGAGTAAACGTAAAAAAAAAGTAAAAAATTCCAAAACAAATGAATTTTCCAAAACAAAAGTATCATATTCCAAAACAAATGAATAAAAAATGTATTAAATTATTTACATTTGCAAATGTGGTATCAATAAAAAGTCCAGATTACAGCGCAAAAATGCGCCAAATGAACCCTCATACCGCCACTTATACAAAAAAATGAAAAAGTTATCGGTCGTCAAAATAGAGGGATTTGAAACTTACAAATTTTGTTAAAAAGTTTGAGATTTTTTTAAGTGGTAGAATAATAGAAAAGTATGTAATCATACCGTAGGTATCATTTCAATCATATTTACCCACAGAATAAAGAAAACATGTCATTTTCACTGTAAATTGTACGGCGTGAAAATGAAACCTTCCAAAATTAGCAAAATTACGGTTTTCTTTTCAATTTCGCCACACAAATAGTATTTTTGTTTTGCTTGCGCCATACATTTTATGGTAAAATGAGGGATGTCATTACAAAGGACAACTGGTCGCGCAAAAGACAAGCCCCATACATAGAATGTGTTGGCAGACAAGAACCATTTGGCCCATCTAATCTGCCCATACTCGTCTGTAGATGAAAATATAAAAGAGTTATAATTTTTAGAAGGTGAGGAGGAAAAAACAAAAATGCAAAAATAAAATTGGTCTGGTCCTTAAGGCTAAAATGGGCTTTGTCCTTAAGGGGTTAAAGGGGTATTCCAGTGAATTTTTTAATTGGTGCCAGAAAATTAAACAGATTTGTAAATTACTGCTGTTACGCCGAGCGCTCCGGGTCCCTGCTCCTCCCCGGAGCGCTCACAGCGTTCTCCTATTCGCAGCGCCCCGGTCAGACCTGCCGACCGGGTGCGCTGCGATAATGTTCCCAGCCGGGATGCGATTCGCTATGCGGGACGCGCCCGCTCGCGATGCGCATCCCGACTCGCTTACCAGACCTGTGTTGTCCCGGCGCGCGCGGCCCCGCTCCTTAGGGCGCGTGCGCGCCGGGTCTTTAAAGGGCCGGTGCGCCACTGATTGGTGCATGAGGTTTTAATCAGTACCTTCACCTGTGCACTTCCCTACTTATACCTCACTTCCCCTGCACTCCCTTGCCGGATCTTGTTGCCATTGTGCCAGTGAAAGCGTTTCCTTGTGTGTTCCTAGCCTGTGTTCCAGACCTCCTGCCATTGCCCCTGACTACGATCCTTGCTGCCTGCCCCGACCTTCTGCTACGTCCGACCTTGCTCTTCTCTACTCCCTTGTACCGCGCCTATCTTCAGCAGTCAGAGAGGTTGAGCCGTTGCTGGTGGATACGACCTGGTTGCTACCACCGCTGCAAGACCATCCCGCTTTGCGGCGGGCTCTGGTGAATACCAGTAGCAACTTAGAACCGGTCCACCGACACGGTCCACGCCAATCCCTCTCTGGCACAGAGGATCCACCTCCAGCCAGCCGAATCGTGACAACTGCTATTTGAAAATCTTAATCCTTACAGTATCAGCTGCTGCATGCTCCAGAGGAAGTTCTTTTCTTTTTAAATTTCTTTTCTGCCTGATCACAGTGCACTCTGCTGACACCTCTGTCAGGAGAGGTTTGCTATGGGGATTTTCTCCTGCTCTTGACAGTTCCTGAGACAGACAGAGGTGTCAGCAGAGAGCACTGAGGTCAGACAAAACAGAAATAAAAAAAAGAACTTCCTGTGGAGCATACAGCAGCTGAAAAGTACTGGAAGGATTAAGATTTTTAAACAGAAGTAATTTACAAATCTATTTAACATTTTAGCACCAGTTGATTAAAAAAAAGTTGTTTTTCACTGAAGTACCCCTTTAAATACAGGAGTGAGTACAAAACAACAACAAAAAAGTGTAAATCTTTCCATGAGTTTTTCTGTGTTTCTGTTCCATTTTGTATTTTGACTAAAAATACTGATCAAAATACTGTAGGCCAAGATTTATCAATGTGTCTGAGACAAAAATGTTTCAGAGAGATTGAGTGCTGCAGATGACACACTCTATTCATTTCTAAGGGAGTGCTGTACCGGTATCTCCAGTACTCCCATAGCAATGGATGAAGCGTGTGGATAGGGGATTAGTTCTGGTTCACTGGACGACCCCTTTAAGCACAATGCTAAAGCAATATTTGTAATTACCAATGCGTGTGTCAAAATATTTCTCTAAATCTATATATATAAAACTCAATGGCCCTCATTTACTATTGCAAACCCGACATGTTTTGTTGGGTTGTGCACCAGATTCTGCGCCAGAATTTGTACCAGAATTGAAAAAATCCCGACTAACTCATCATTTTGCTATGAAAACCCCAAAAGGGGGCGTGGTCATTTGGGGAAAGGGGGTGTGGTCAGCAAAAAGGGACGTGTTCCAGACATTTTTTTCAAAAACCCAACATATTTACTAAGGTTTCCACAGAAAATGGGGTGGATTTCAGCTGAGGAAAACCCGACAGATCAGAGCATGTGTAAAAAAAAGCAAAATGTAGGGAAACCTTAGTAAATACCATGGAAAATTAATTGTAGGGAATTAAAACTCACAAAGACATCTACTCAACACTCTTAGTAAATAAGGGCCAATGTGTGTGTGTGTATGTATGTGTGTATGTATGTGTGTGTATATATGTGCGTGTATGTTCCAGTATCACGTCCAAACGGCTAAAGATATTAACATGAAACTTGGCACACATGTTACTTATATGTCAACAACAAACATAGGATACATGATTTAACCCTTGCCCCCCCCCCCCCCCCAATTACCAGGGTCGTGGTTTTTGTTTAAAATCCCATACAAGTCTATGGGAAATATGTTACTGCATAACTTCCAAAAGGCTGGAGATATTTCGATAATACTTAGTCACGTTACTTATATGTCTGCATCTCCTGGTGAATATGAGGAGGTCGGGATATGAGGATGGGATATGAGGTCGGGATATGAGGATGGGATATGAGGTCAAGATAGGAGGTCAGGATATGAGGACGGGATATGAGGTTGGGATAGGAGGTCGGGATAGGAGGTCGGGATGGGAGGTCGAGATATGAGGTCAGGATATGAGGACGGGATATGAGGACAGGATATGAGGTCAAGATAGGAGGACAGGATAGGAGGTCGGGATATGAGGACGGGATATGAGGTTGACATAGGAGGTCGGGATATGAGGACGGGATAGGAGGACAGGATATGAGGACAGGATATGAGGTCGAGATATGGGGTTGGGATATGACAACAATATATGAGGACGAGATATGAAGTCAAAAGCTTCCTCCTTTGTTGATTTTTCTCCCCAACAAAGATTAGGAAGGAAAAACCGGGCAACGCCAGGTGCTCACCTAGTGGATTAATATAGAATGTGTGTGTGTGTGGGGGGGGGGGGGGAGGGGGCATTCATGTAAACCTTGCACCACTGGGCCTACCAATGTGTTAAAAATGGCCTTGGCCATTGTATAACCCTTAGATGTGTTTTGAGAGGAATAAACCTTCACATTTTCTGTTGTTACATATGGGATGCTAGAAACATTCTCTACATGTTCTTTATCGCACTACTATGACTCACTATTACATTCTGTTTGGCACAGTCACTCTGTTTTGTGTTTTAGCAGTGAGCTGGCATAGACATGGTAATTGTTTGCGGGGATCCATTGCAGTTTTGATTCTTATTATCCCCACTTTAACCATTTATCATTTGTAATTTTCTCTTATTCAGTGCTAGGGATACAGGGGTTACAAACATTGCATTTGAGTGACCCTGGTGCTTGGCATCCCTCTTCCAGTTGAGGATTCTTAGAATAGACTTGGCATTGGGACCCAGGACAGAAGCTTTACAGGGGTACTCTGCCCCAATACATCTTATCCCCTATTCAAAGGATAGGAGATAAGATGTCTGACCACTGCTGGGGACACCCGCAATCCCCCTGATGCACTCGGCGTTTGTTTAGAGCATCGGGTGCAGCGCTGGAGGCTTGTGACATCACGGCCACACCACACTCATGAGGTCACGGCCATGCCCCCTCAATGCAAGTCTATGGAAGGGGGCGTCACGCCCCCTCCCATAGACTTGCATTGAGGGGGCGTGTCCATGACATCATGAGTCTCCGCCCGTCATCGACAGTTATCCAGCATGTAGCGAAGTTCGCTCCATACATCGGATGTCTGGGGTGCCGCAGCCAAGATTGCAGGGGTCCCCAGCGGCAGGACCCCTGCGATCAGACATCTTATCCCCTATCCTTTGGATAGGGGATAAGATGTCTAGGGGCGGAGTACCCCTTTAAGTTATTGCACAGGTCATATTTTAGCTATATTAAGAATATAATGCAATAAAATATATAATATATCAGAAAAGGATGAGGTGTTATAAATTGGGAGTAAGTATTTTTGGAAATCAGCATGTTCATTGAGTCCCAGAATAGTCAGGCACCAAGCAGTAACCATTCCTGTAGTGTGACCCATAGAATGCCTCTTAGAGTGACTCTGCATAGTTTGGGAACAGGAAGGTGGTGTATCTGGAGAGCCCCTTCACCAAATTTTAGGTTCGGTATTTGTAATTGCTACTTGGAGAAAGTTTATTAAGTACCAAGACAAATCAACCTTGCACCATTGTCAACACATAAGCTAGGTTTAAACTAGGGAATTTCCTAGTAAAATTTAGTTTTAAAATAAAATTCCACTCACAGGCCCCACTGCAGCAGAGTCCCATTGATGTCAATGAGATTCCGCTGCCCAGTGCACACAATAAAATTTCAGTGGCGAAGAAAAAATTGGCCTAAGGCTGGGTTCACACTTTGTTATACACAGCGCATATTTTATTTTACGTGCCGATTTCTTCAAAATTATCTCTGCAATCTGTTAAAATGCAGTTGCAAAATAAAATTTGCCTGCATTTTGGGAAAATGATATGTTGTGTGAACCCAGCCTGGTAGTACACAGCATTTATCTGGGTCTCCATGAGGTGTCTCCAGATTAGACTAGGTTTGCATAAAAATAAAATTTTGCCTAATATCTAGATATTATATAACCCCCCCCCCCATACATTTAGCTTAAAAGGAACACTTTCAGCCCATTCACCCACACTAAACCCAATACACTGGGTTATTGTGTGGATGAACAGGAATCTAACGAGGGGTCACTTACTTAATGGGGTACTCTGCCCCTAGACATCTTATCCCCTAGCCAAAGGATAGGAGATAAGATGTCCAATTGCGGGGGTCCCCTGCGATCTCGGCTGACGCATCCTAGATCTCCAGTGCATGGAGCGAACTTCGCTCCATGCCTCATGACTGGCGAAGTAAAGCGGAGGCTTGTGACGTCACAGCTATGCCCCGTTATGCCCACAGCTATTACTGGGGACCCCAGTAATCAGACATCTTATCCCCTATCCTTTGGATAGGGGATGAGATGTCTAGGGGCGGAGTATCCCTTTAAATATGTTCAGTAGGTCCAGAAATATGTCCCCCAGAATATCCTCTGTTAAATTCAGTGAACCCTGCTCAGGGGGTTGGGCTTCTCCAAGTCAATGTACATATTAATTGTCTGTGACTCCGCTTTGCTAGGATGTGGAGTCACAGTCAATGAATATGTAAATTAAGTGGGTGGGGCCTCACCTCTTGCGTGCAATTCACTGAATTAAGCAGAGGATCTTCTGGAAGACATATCTCAGGACCAACTGGATGTATTTTAGTAAGTGACCCCTCGTTGGACTCCTGTTCACCCACGCTATAACCCTGGTTTAGTGTGGGTGAACAGGCAGACAGTGGGTGGTGGTTTGGTGTGGGTGGTTTATTGTGGGTGAACAGGCTGACAGTGGGTGGTGGTTTGGTGTGGGTGGTTTAGTGTGGGTGAACAGGCAGACAGTGGGTGGTGGTTTGGTGTGGGTGGTTTAGTGTGGGTGAACAGGCAGACAGTGGGTGGTGGTTTGGTGTGGGTGGTTTAGTGTGGGTGAACAGGCTGACAGTGGGTGGTGGTTTGGTGTGGGTGGTTTAGTGTGGGTGAACAGGCAGACAGTGGGTGGTGGTTTGGTGTGGGTGGTTTAGTGTGGGTGAACAGGCAGACAGTGGGTGGTGGTTTGGTGTGGGTGGTTTAGTGTGGGTGAACAGGCAGACAGTGGGTGGTGGTTTGGTGTGGGTGGTTTAGTGTGGGTGAACAGGCAGACAGTGGGTGGTGGTTTGGTGTGGGTGGTTTAGTGTGGGTGAACAGGCTGACAGTGGGTGGTGGTTTGGTGTGGGTGGTTTAGTGTGGGTGAACAGGCAGACAGTGGGTGATGGTTTGGTGTGGGTGGTTTAGTGTGGGTGAACAGGCAGACAGTGGGTGGTGGTTTGGTGTGGGTGGTTTAGTGTGGGTGAACAGGCAGACAGTGGGTGGTGGTTTGGTGTGGGTGGTTTAGTGTGGGTGAACAGGCTGACAGTGGGTGGTGGTTTGGTGTGGGTGGTTTAGTGTGGGTGAACAGGCAGACAGTGGGTGGTGGTTTGGTGTGGGTAATTTAGTGTGGGTGAACAGGCAGACAGTGGGTGGTGGTTTGGTGTTGGTAATTTAGTGTGGGTGAACAGGCAGACAGTGGGTGGTGGTTTGGTGTGGGTGGTTTAGTGTGGGTGAACAGGCAGACAGTGGGTGGTGGTTTGGTATGGGTGGTTTAGTGTGGGTGAACAGGCAGACAGTGGGTGGTGGTTTGGTGTGGGTGGTTTAGTGTGGGTGAACAGGCAGACAGTGGGTGGTGGTTTGGTGTGGGTGGTTTAGTGTGGGTGAACAGGCAGACAGTGGGTGGTGGTTTGGTGTGGGTGGTTTAGTGTGGGTGAACAGGCAGACAGTGGGTGGTGGTTTGGTGTGGGTGGTTTAGTGTGGGTGAACAGGCTGACAGTGGGTGGTGGTTTGGTGTGGGTGGTTTAGTGTGGGTGAACAGGCAGACAGTGGGTGGTGGTTTGGTGTGGGTGGTTTAGTGTGGGTGAACAGGCTGACAGTGGGTGGTGGTTTGGTGTGGGTGGTTTAGTGTGGGTGAACAGGCTGACAGTGGGTGGTGGTTTGGTGTGGGTGGTTTAGTGTGGGTGAACAGGCTGACAGTGGGTGGTGGTTTGGTGTGGGTGGTTTAGTGTGGGTGAACAGGCAGACAGTGGGTGGTGGTTTGGTGTGGGTGGTTTAGTGTGGGTGAACAGGCAGACAGTGGGTGGTGGTTTGGTGTGGGTGGTTTAGTGTGGGTGAACAGGCTGACAGTGGGTGGTGGTTTGGTGTGGGTGGTTTAGTGTGGGTGAACAGGCAGACAGTGGGTGGTGGTTTGGTGTGGGTGGTTTAGTGTGGGTGAACAGGCAGACAGTGGGTGGTGGTTTGGTGTGGGTGGTTTAGTGTGGGTGAACAGGCAGACAGTGGGTGGTGGTTTGGTGTGGGTGGTTTAGTGTGGGTGAACAGGCTGACAGTGGGTGGTGGTTTGGTGTGGGTGGTTTAGTGTGGGTGAACAGGCAGACAGTGGGTGGTGGTTTGATGTGGGTGGTTTAGTGTGGGTGAACAGGCAGACAGTGGGTGGTGGTTTGGTGTGGGTGGTTTAGTGTGGGTGAACAGGCAGACAGTGGGTGGTGGTTTGGTGTGGGTGGTTTAGTGTGGGTGAACAGGCTGACAGTGGGTGGTGGTTTGGTGTGGGTGGTTTAGTGTGGGTGAACAGGCAGACAGTGGGTGGTGGTTTGGTGTGGGTGGTTTAGTGTGGGTGAACAGGCTGACAGTGGGTGGTGGTTTGGTGTGGGTGGTTTAGTGTGGGTGAACAGGCAGACAGTGGGTGGTGGTTTGGTGTGGGTGGTTTAGTGTGGGTGAACAGGCTGACAGTGGGTGGTGGTTTGGTGTGGGTGGTTTAGTGTGGGTGAACAGGCTGACAGTGGGTGGTGGTTTGGTGTGGGTGGTTTAGTGTGGGTGAACAGGCTGACAGTGGGTGGTGGTTTGGTGTGGGTGGTTTAGTGTGGGTGAACAGGCAGACAGTGGGTGGTGGTTTGGTGTGGGTGGTTTAGTGTGGGTGAACAGGCAGACAGTGGGTGGTGGTTTGGTGTGGGTGGTTTAGTGTGGGTGAACAGGCTGACAGTGGGTGGTGGTTTGGTGTGGGTGGTTTAGTGTGGGTGAACAGGCAGACAGTGGGTGGTGGTTTGGTGTGGGTGGTTTAGTGTGGGTGAACAGGCAGACAGTGGGTGGTGGTTTGGTGTGGGTGGTTTAGTGTGGGTGAACAGGCAGACAGTGGGTGGTGGTTTGGTGTGGGTGGTTTAGTGTGGGTGAACAGGCTGACAGTGGGTGGTGGTTTGGTGTGGGTGGTTTAGTGTGGGTGAACAGGCAGACAGTGGGTGGTGGTTTGATGTGGGTGGTTTAGTGTGGGTGAACAGGCAGACAGTGGGTGGTGGTTTGGTGTGGGTGGTTTAGTGTGGGTGAACAGGCAGACAGTGGGTGGTGGTTTGGTGTGGGTGGTTTAGTGTGGGTGAACAGGCTGACAGTGGGTGGTGGTTTGGTGTGGGTGGTTTAGTGTGGGTGAACAGGCAGACAGTGGGTGGTGGTTTGGTGTGGGTAATTTAGTGTGGGTGAACAGGCAGACAGTGGGTGGTGGTTTGGTGTGGGTAATTTAGTGTGGGTGAACAGGCAGACAGTGGGTGGTGGTTTGGTGTGGGTGGTTTAGTGTGGGTGAACAGGCAGACAGTGGGTGGTGGTTTGGTGTGGGTGGTTTAGTGTGGGTGAACAGGCAGACAGTGGGTGGTGGTTTGGTGTGGGTGGTTTAGTGTGGGTGAACAGGCAGACAGTGGGTGGTGGTTTGGTGTGGGTGGTTTAGTGTGGGTGAACAGGCAGACAGTGGGTGGTGGTTTGGTGTGGGTGGTTTAGTGTGGGTGAACAGGCTGACAGTGGGTGGTGGTTTGGTGTGGGTGGTTTAGTGTGGGTGAACAGGCAGACAGTGGGTGGTGGTTTGGTGTGGGTGGTTTAGTGTGGGTGAACAGGCTGACAGTGGGTGGTGGTTTGGTGTGGGTGGTTTAGTGTGGGTGAACAGGCAGACAGTGGGTGGTGGTTTGGTGTGGGTGGTTTAGTGTGGGTGAACAGGCTGACAGTGGGTGGTGGTTTGGTGTGGGTGGTTTAGTGTGGGTGAACAGGCTGACAGTGGGTGGTGGTTTGGTGTGGGTGGTTTAGTGTGGGTGAACAGGCTGACAGTGGGTGGTGGTTTGGTGTGGGTGGTTTAGTGTGGGTGAACAGGCAGACAGTGGGTGGTGGTTTGGTATGGGTGGTTTAGTGTGGGTGAACAGGCAGACAGTGGGTGGTGGTTTGGTGTGGGTGGTTTAGTGTGGGTGAACAGGCAGACAGTGGGTGGTGGTTTGGTGTGGGTGGTTTAGTGTGGGTGAACAGGCTGACAGTGGGTGGTGGTTTGGTGTGGGTGGTTTAGTGTGGGTGAACAGGCAGACAGTGGGTGGTGGTTTGGTGTGGGTGGTTTAGTGTGGGTGAACAGGCTGACAGTGGGTGGTGGTTTGGTGTGGGTGGTTTAGTGTGGGTGAACAGGCTGACAGTGGGTGGTGGTTTGGTGTGGGTGGTTTAGTGTGGGTGAACAGGCTGACAGTGGGTGGTGGTTTGGTGTGGGTGGTTTAGTGTGGGTGAACAGGCAGACAGTGGGTGGTGGTTTGATGTGGGTGGTTTAGTGTGGGTGAACAGGCAGACAGTGGGTGGTGGTTTGGTGTGGGTGGTTTAGTGTGGGTGAACAGGCAGACAGTGGGTGGTGGTTTGGTGTGGGTGGTTTAGTGTGGGTGAACAGGCTGACAGTGGGTGGTGGTTTGGTGTGGGTGGTTTAGTGTGGGTGAACAGGCAGACAGTGGGTGGTGGTTTGGTGTGGGTAATTTAGTGTGGGTGAACAGGCAGACAGTGGGTGGTGGTTTGGTGTGGGTAATTTAGTGTGGGTGAACAGGCAGACAGTGGGTGGTGGTTTGGTGTGGGTGGTTTAGTGTGGGTGAACAGGCAGACAGTGGGTGGTGGTTTGGTGTGGGTGGTTTAGTGTGGGTGAACAGGCAGACAGTGGGTGGTGGTTTGGTGTGGGTGGTTTAGTGTGGGTGAACAGGCAGACAGTGGGTGGTGGTTTGGTGTGGGTGGTTTAGTGTGGGTGAACAGGCAGACAGTGGGTGGTGGTTTGGTGTGGGTGGTTTAGTGTGGGTGAACAGGCTGACAGTGGGTGGTGGTTTGGTGTGGGTGGTTTAGTGTGGGTGAACAGGCTGACAGTGGGTGGTGGTTTGGTGTGGGTGGTTTAGTGTGGGTGAACAGGCAGACAGGGGGTGGTGGTTTGGTGTGGGTGGTTTAGTGTGGGTGAACAGGCTGACAGTGGGTGGTGGTTTGGTGTGGGTGGTTTAGTGTGGGTGAACAGGCTGACAGTGGGTGGTGGTTTGGTGTGGGTGGTTTAGTGTGGGTAAACAGGCTGACAGTGGGTGGTGGTTTGGTGTGGGTGGTTTAGTGTGGGTGAACAGGCAGACAGTGGGTGGTGGTTTGGTGTGGGTGGTTTAGTGTGGGTGAACAGGCAGACAGTGGATGGTGGTTTGGTGTGGGTGGTTTAGTGTGGGTGAACAGGCTGACAGTGGGTGGTGGTTTGGTGTGGGTGGTTTAGTGTGGGTGAACAGGCTGACAGTTTAAAGCCTCACAGTCACTAGGTGGCAGAGTATTTTTACCACCTACATTTATTCTCCCTTTAGCTAACTAACCAGTTTATTACCTTTTATGTCAATTAACTTGTAGTCTATAGTTACATATAAATATATCTTTGGAATTGAATTAGAAATATTTCTTTTTTATCATTAGAAAACAGAAAACAATACATTTTACCAGATGGTTGAAGCTAAATGTGTGCAGGTGGAAATAGCTGTCTCCATAAAGCCCAATGTTAAAGGGAAACTTTCCTTTGTTTCAGAACCACATGGCTGAAGAGCTGTATAAGCCATTATCACAGCAGGCTATTTGCAGACATATGTTTGGACCCTGTATTTAAAGATTTTTTTTTCCCCATTTCATCAAATCTTAATCTTTCTTTTCACTATTACCTGATACACCCACAGACCTACAAATGATTATAAAATCTTCTTATATAAACAACTTGTCAGAGGCAGCTCTAGACTATTTGAGGCCTTAGGCAAAAATAAATCTGAGGCCCCCCATGCGCGATAAAAAGAAGATGGAGCACTTCATTATGATGCCCCCCACAGTTCCCCCACATTAGGTGCAGTATAGTTCCCCCACATTAGGTTGTAGTTCCCCCAGATTAGGTGCAGTATAAGTCCCCGCACATTAGGTTGGCAGTACAAGTCCCCGCACATTAGGTGTGCAGTACAGTTCCCCTACATTAGGTGCAGTACAGTTCCCCCACATTAGGTCTGCAGTATAGTTCCCCACATTAGGTGCAGTACAGTTCCCCACATTAGGTGCAGTATAGTTCCCCACATTAGGTGCAGTATAGTTCCCCACATTGGCCCTCATTTACTATTCTAAACCGACTTGTTTTGTCGGGTTTTTTTGGCGCATCTTTGTCTGCGACATGTCTTTTTCGGGTTTGGTATCTCCCAAACCCGAAAAAGGGGCGTAACCCGACATTTCTGAGCTTTCCCACGTATTTATAAAGGTTTCCAACCCGAATTTGTTGAATTGTTGTGGATTTTTTTCCGACAACTCAGAGGAGTTGGAAACCAAAACCAACAAAACCCACGTGCGACAAACAGGATGCGACATAATAATAAATACCAGGGGAAAAAAGCAGTCGGGTAAGAAAGCAACATAGACTTACAATCACATAAAATTCACATTGCAACACTGAATATTCGCGAGCAACACTAATGTACAGTATAGTTCCCCACATTAGGTGCAGTATAGTCCCCCACATTAGGTGCAGTTTAGTTCCCCATATTATGTGTGTCACGATGCCGGCTGGCAGGTAGTGGATCCTCTGTGCAAGAGAGGGATTGGCGTGGACCGTGCTAGTGGATCGGTTCTAAGTCACTACAGGTTTTCACCAGAGCCCGCCGCAAAGCGGGATGGTCTTGCTGCGGCGGTAGTGACCAGGTCGTATCCACTAGCAACGGCTCAACCTCTCTGACTGCTGAAGATAGGCGCGGTACAAGGGAGTAGACAGAAGCAAGGTCGGACGTAGCAGAAGGTCGGGGCAGGCAGCAAGGATCGTAGTCAGGGGCAACGGCAGGAGGTCTGGAACACAGGCTAGGAACACACAAGGAAACGCTTTCACTGGCACAATGGCAACAAGATCCGGCGAGGGAGTGCAGGGGGAGTGAGGTATAAATAAGGAGTGCACAGGTGAACATACTAATTGGAACCACTGCGCCAATCAGCGGCGCAGTGGCCCTTTAAATCGCAAAGACCCGGCGCGCGCGCGCCCTAGGGAGCGGGGCCGCGCGCGCCGGGACAGGACCGACGGAGAGCGAGTCAGGTACGGGAGCCGTGGTGCGCATCGCGAGCGGGCGCCACCCGCATCGCGAATCGCATCCCGGCTAGAGGCGGTATCGCAGCGCCCCGGGTCAGTGGATCTGACCGGAGCGCTGCAGTGAGGAGAGTGTAGCGAGCGCTCCGGGGAGGAGCGAGGACCCGGAGCGCTCGGCGTAACAGTACCCCCCCCCTTGGGTCTCCCCCTCTTCTTAGAGCCTGAGAACCTGAGGAGCAGACTTTTGTCTAGAATATTGTCCTCAGGTTCCCAGGATCTCTCTTCTGGACCACAACCCTCCCAATCAACTAAAAAAAAAGTTTTCCCTCTGACCTTCTTGGATGCCAGAATCTCTTTGACGGAGAAGATGTCCGAGGAGCCGGAAACAGGAGTGGGGGAAACAAGTTTGGGAGAGAAACGGTTGATGATAAGTGGTTTAAGAAGAGAAACGTGAAAGGCATTAGGAATACGAAGAGAAGGAGGAAGAAGAAGTTTGTAAGAGACAGGATTAATCTGGCACAAAATTTTGAAAGGACCAAGATAGCGTGGTCCCAACTTGTAGCTAGGGACACGGAAGCGGACATATTTAGCGGAGAGCCATACCTTGTCTCCAGGAGAAAAAATGGGAGGAGCTCTTCTTTTCTTATCCGCAAACTTCTTCATGCGTGATGAAGCCTGTAAGAGAGAATTTTGGGTCTCTCTCCATATGGTGGAAAGATCACGAGAAATTTCATCCACAGCGGGCAGACCAGAGGGCAAGGGGGTAGGGAGGGGGGGAAGAGGGTGACGGCCGTACACCACGAAAAATGGGGATTTGGAGGAAGATTCAGAGACTCTGAAGTTATACGAGAATTCGGCCCATGGTAGAAGATCTGCCCAATCATCCTGGCGGGAGGAAACAAAATGTCGTAAATAATCACCCAAGACCTGGTTAATTCTTTCTACTTGTCCATTGGATTGAGGATGATATGCAGAAGAAAAGTTTAATTTAATCTTGAGTTGTTTACAGAGAGCCCTCCAGAATTTTGACACGAATTGGACGCCTCTATCCGAGACGATCTGTGTGGGCAACCCGTGAAGACGAAAAATGTGTACAAAAAATTGTTTAGCCAACTGAGGCGCTGAAGGAAGACCAGGAAGAGGGATGAAATGTGCCATTTTGGAGAATCGATCAACGACCACCCAAATAACAGTGTTGCCACGGGATGGGGGTAAGTCAGTAATAAAATCCATACCAATCAGAGACCAAGGCTGTTCGGGGACAGGCAGAGGATGAAGAAAACCAGCGGGCTTCTGGCGAGGAGTCTTATCCCGGGCACAGACAGTGCAGGCTCGCACAAAGTCCACGACATCCGTCTCCAGAGTCGGCCACCAATAGAAGCGAGAGATGAGTTGCACAGGTTTCTTGATGCCTGCATGACCTGCGAGATGGGAGGAGTGACCCCATTTGAGGATTCCGAGGCGTTGGCGTGGAGAGACGAAGGTCTTTCCTGGAGGAGTTTGCCTGATGGAGGCTGGAGAAGTGGAAATCAGGCAGTCAGGAGGAATGATGTGTTGCGGAGAGAGTTCAACTTCCGAAGCATCCGAGGAACGGGAGAGAGCATCGGCCCTAATGTTCTTATCGGCAGGCCGAAAGTGAATTTCAAAATTAAATCGGGCAAAGAACAGAGACCACCTGGCCTGGCGAGGATTCAGCCGTTGGGCAGACTGGAGGTAGGAGAGGTTCTTGTGATCGGTGTAAATAATAACTGGAAATCTTGATCCCTCCAGCAGATGCCTCCATTCCTCAAGTGCTAATTTAATGGCTAGAAGCTCTCGATCCCCGATGGAGTAGTTCCTCTCCGCCGGAGAGAAGGTCCTAGAAAAAAACCCACAAGTAACAGCATGCCCGGAAGAATTTTTTTGTAGAAGGACCGCTCCAGCTCCTACAGAGGAGGCATCAACCTCCAATAGGAAGGGTTTAGATGGGTCAGGTCTGGAGAGCACGGGAGCCGAAGAAAAGGCAGACTTGAGCCGTTTAAAGGCGTCTTCCGCTTGAGGAGGCCAAGACTTGGGATCGGCATTTTTTTTGGTTAAAGCCACGATAGGAGCCACAACGGTAGAAAAATGTGGAATAAATTGCCTGTAATAATTGGCGAACCCCAAAAAACGTTGGATAGCACGGAGTCCGGAGGGGCGTGGCCAATCTAAGACGGCAGAGAGTTTGTCTGGATCCATTTGTAGTCCCTGGCCAGAGACCAAGTATCCTAGGAAAGGAAGAGATTGGCATTCAAACAGACATTTCTCTATCTTGGCATAAAGTTGATTGTCACGAAGTCTCTGAAGAACCATACGGACATGCTGGCGGTGTTCTTCTAGATTGGCAGAAAAAATCAGGATATCGTCCAGATATACAACAACACAGGAGTATAAGAGATCACGAAAAATTTCATTAACAAAGTCTTGGAAGACGGCAGGGGCGTTGCACAGGCCAAAGGGCATGACCAGATACTCAAAGTGTCCATCTCTAGTGTTAAATGCCGTTTTCCATTCATCCCCCTCTCTGATGCGGATGAGATTATAAGCACCTCTTAAGTCCAGTTTGGTAAAGATGTGGGCACCTTGGAGGCGATCAAAGAGTTCAGAGATGAGGGGTAGGGGGTAGCGGTTCTTTACCGTGATTTTATTAAGACCGCGGTAGTCAATGCAAGGACGTAGAGAGCCATCTTTTTTGGACACAAAGAAAAATTCGGCTCCGGCAGGAGAGGAGGATTTACGGATAAAGCCCTTTTTTAAATTTTCCTGGATGTATTCAGACATGGCAAGAGTCTCTGGGGCGGACAGAGGATAAATTCTGCCCCGGGGTGGAGTAGTGCCCGGGAGGAGGTCAATAGGACAATCATAAGGCCTGTGAGGAGGTAGAGTCTCAGTTTGTTTTTTGCAAAAAACATCCGCAAAGTCCATATAGGCCTTAGGGAGACCGGTTACAGGAGGAACCACAGAGTCACGGCAAGGGGTACTGGGAACCGGTTTTAGGCAGTCTTTGAAACAAGAGGGCCCCCAACTCTTGATCTCCCCAGTGGACCAATCCAGGGTTGGGGAATGAAGTTGAAGCCAGGGTAGTCCAAGGAGAATTTCGGAAGTGCAATTGGGGAGGACCAAAAATTCAATCTTCTCGTGATGAGGTCCGATGCACATTAGAAGGGGCTCCGTGCGGAAACGTATGGTACAGTCCAATCTTTCATTGTTTACACAATTGATGTAGAGGGGTCTGGCGAGACTGGTCACCGGGATGTTGAACCTGTTGACGAGAGAGGCCAAAATAAAATTTCCTGCAGATCCGGAATCCAAGAAGGCCATAGTAGAGAAGGAGAAGGCAGAGGCAGATATCCGCACAGGCACAGTAAGACGTGGAGAAGCAGAGTAGACATCAAGGACTGTCTCACTTTTGTGCGGAGTCAGCGTACGTCTTTCCAGGCGGGGAGGACGGATAGGACAATCCTTCAGGAAGTGTTCGGTACTGGCACAGTACAGGCAGAGATTCTCCATGCGGCGTCGTGTCCTCTCTTGAGGTGTCAGGCGAGACCGGTCGACCTGCATAGCCTCCACGGCGGGAGGCACAGGAACGGATTGCAGGGGACCAGAGGAGAGAGGAGCCGGGGAGAAAAAACGCCTCGTGCGAACAAAGTCCATATCCTGGCGGAGCTCCTGACGCCTTTCGGAAAAACGCATGTCAATGCGAGTGGCTAGATGAATGAGTTCATGTAGGTTAGCAGGAATTTCTCGTGCGGCCAGAACATCTTTAATGTTGCTGGATAGGCCTTTTTTAAAGGTCGCGCAGAGGGCCTCATTATTCCAGGATAATTCTGAAGCAAGAGTACGGAATTGTACGGCGTACTCGCCAACGGAAGAATTACCCTGGACCAGGTTCAACAGGGCAGTCTCAGCAGAAGAGGCTCGGGCAGGTTCCTCAAAGACGCTTCGAATTTCCGAGAAGAAGGAGTGTATAGAGGCAGTGACGGGGTCATTGCGGTCCCAGAGCGGTGTGGCCCATGACAGAGCTTTTCCAGACAGAAGGCTGACTACGAAAGCCACCTTAGACCTTTCAGTAGGAAACTGGTCCGACATCATCTCCAAGTGCAGGGAACATTGGGAAAGAAAGCCACGGCAAAACTTAGAGTCCCCATCAAATTTATCCGGCAAGGATAGTCGTAGACCAGAAGCGGCCACTCGCTGCGGAGGAGGTGCAGGAGCTGGCGGAGGAGATGATTGCTGAAGCTGTGGTAGTAGCTGCTGTAGCATCACGGTCAGTTGAGACAGCTGTTGGCCTTGTTGCGCTATCTGTTGTGACTGCTGGGCGACCACCGTGGTGAGGTCAGCGACAACTGGCAGAGGAACTTCAGCGGGATCCATGGCCGGATCTACTGTCACGATGCCGGCTGGCAGGTAGTGGATCCTCTGTGCAAGAGAGGGATTGGCGTGGACCATGCTAGTGGATCGGTTCTAAGTCACTACAGGTTTTCACCAGAGCCCGCCGCAAAGCGGGATGGTCTTGCTGCGGCGGTAGTGACCAGGTCGTATCCACTAGCAACGGCTCAACCTCTCTGACTGCTGAAGATAGGCGCGGTACAAGGGAGTAGACAGAAGCAAGGTCGGACGTAGCAGAAGGTCGGGGCAGGCAGCAAGGATCGTAGTCAGGGGCAACGGCAGGAGGTCTGGAACACAGGCTAGGAACACACAAGGAAAGGCTTTCACTGGCACAATGGCAACAAGATCCGGCGAGGGAGTGCAGGGGGAGTGAGGTATAAATAAGGAGTGCACAGGTGAACATACTAATTGGAACCACTGCGCCAATCAGCGGCGCAGTGGCCCTTTAAATCGCAAAGACCCGGCGCGCGCGCGCCCTAGGGAGCGGGGCCGCGCGCGCCGGGACAGGACCGACGGAGAGCGAGTCAGGTACGGGAGCCTGGGTGCGCATCGCGAGCGGGCGCCACCCGCATCGCGAATCGCATCCCGGCTGGAGGCGGTATCGCAGCGCCCCGGGTCAGTGGATCTGACCGGAGCGCTGCAGTGAGGAGAGTGTAGCGAGCGCTCCGGGGAGGAGCGGGGACCCGGAGCGCTCGGCGTAACAATGTGCAGTATAGTTCCCCACATTAGGTGCAGTATAGTTCCCCACATTAGGTGCAGTATAGTTCCCCACATTAGGTGCAGTATGGTCCCCCACATTAGGTGCAGTATAGTTCCCCCACATTAGGTGCAGTATAGTTCCCCACATTAGGTGCAGTATAGTTCCCCCACAGACATACAGCCTTCAGCCATATACAGTGTATGGCTGGAGGCTGTATGCCTGTTTACTGCCCCACTTCAGTATTCCGACCACCACTCCGGGGCCATTATCTACTGCTATGGCCTATGGGCCATAGCAGTAGGTCCCGGGACCGGAGGAGAGGTGCCCACGTCCTCCTCACTGCTCCGCTCTTCTATGGACACACGCACGGGACGTCAATGACTTCCCTGCGTGCGCTACCTCCTGGCGGCCCTTGAGTTTTTAAAGTTAACGCGGGGCCGCAGAGAGGTAACCTGGGCATCCTTGTGTCCTGAAAAGATTTTTCGGGACACAGGGATGTCCCGAATGTGACGGGGGCCCCCTGCGGGCACGGGGCCTTAGGCGGCCACCTAAATCGCCAAATTAGAGAGCCAACTCTGCACCTTATATTAAACTATCTTCTCAAATTGTGCCCATAAATTTTACCATCAAAGAGAGAAGGTTGCACATTAGCTGCACTGTGACCCTCCCTGCATTTCCTTATGAATACTGGGAGTTTTACACCAGCTGCAAAGTGATAGGTTGGAGATCACAACATGCACCTTATCAGGGGGATTATCCCCCTACTGGGGCATCTATCTAATGGGAGATTTTTTGTTACCTAACTGGGGCATCTAAAGGTGGGGAATTATGTACCTATTAAGGGCATCTACCTAAATGGGTGGGGGATTATGTACCTAGTAGGGGCATTTATCTAATTGAAGGGGATTATCTACCTACTGGGGGCATATACCTATTTTGGGATTATCCACCTACTTGGGGCATTTACCTAATATACCTATTGCAGGGGGATTGTTGATCTATTGGGGGCATCTACATAATGAGGGAATTTTTCTACCTACTGGGGGCAACTACCCCATGGTGAGGAACTACCTATACTGGGGACCTGAAGACTGTGTCCAGCAGCAAATTATCCTTACGCTCTACCAAATTAAGTGTTTAGGTTAAAGGGGGCAGCAAAATGTTTGTTGCCAACCTTATCCATATGAATATGTTTCAATACTGGATTGATCATCTGCCATTGTTATAAAGCATCAATACTGGTGGACACTACGTTCTCACTCGCCACTTAATTTTCACTTATTTAGAAGACCTTTTATATTGATGAAGCAGAGATAAATTTTTCATTCAGCACAGCTCCTAATGTGATGATATTATTATTGTTTTTCATAGGACTACATGTAACCTACACCATATTAAAGAGGTTACCCAACCTTTAAATACTGATGGCCTATCCTTCTAATGGGTCATAAATATTAAATCGTAGTAGGTCCAACTCCTGGCACCCCTGTTGATTATCTGTGTGAAGGCGATATGGCATTTAAGTGTGCACCCTAACCTCTTCAGTGTTTACTGTAATATTTGTAGCCGCAGAGTAAGAAATAGCAGTGATACTTCATTGAAGTGAACAGGACAATGCCGCATTTCCTTACACCGCTCCTACAAATGGAACGGCAGTACAGGGAGAAGTGCAAGTAACCACAAAAGGGCTGAGGCACCTACACGAATATACAAGCTGGATAAGCCTTTTTACTGGGAGAGTTATTCCAATGCTTGAACAGTGCAAAAACAAATTTAGCTGTATGTGTACTTTGTATATACAATGTATTGTATTTTATCTCTTCCAGAGACCACTAAGAACCTTTTCAGATTTGACAAAAATAATAGAGTCGCCATGCAGTGTCCAAGCAGAGGTGGGGGTGCATGATCATGGGGAAGGGGGCGGTGGTGGTTGATGAGTCAAAGTGGTCTGTATAAATTTGTATTCAGGGGGCTACATTTAGTGGTCACCAAGCCTTGAGTTTACCACTACATCTATATAGGTGGTAAAGTTCTGGTTCAAAAATTAGAAATATTATTTTAAGAAAAAAAAAAAGGAAAATCTCATCATATTAAATGTTTTTCTTCATTACAGCAAAATAAATGAGAACACTTAAAGGGGTACTCCGGTGGTTAAGATTTTTGGCTATATTGCATCTTCTTTTAATGCTCATGTTTTTTGCAATTGACATGTATTATATGTTTGTGTAGCATGTGTCTATTTTTCTTTCCTGTTTGTGGGCCAGGAAGTTCTGTAGTTCTGTGTTGGATCTCTGACTGTTTTCCACAACGTGGGCCATGTTAGGATTAGGCTGTGGACAACATGTCATGTTCTTTCAGAACTGCATGAGAGAAATAAGCCACACCCCTCATCTCCCCCTCCTGGACGACACAGGTGTACATGAGAGAAAGAAGACAGAGAAGGGGGAGAGAGAGAGGACGTACACAGCTCCTCACCTCCCCTCCCCCTGCTCTGTCTTCTGAGGATGAAAGTCTTCACTGAAAGAAGAAAGAGAAGATAAGAGTGTTATCTGAAGGGGAGGATAACAAGGTGCACAGGCTGGGGATGTATAGACTGCAGGGGAATAAATCTCGGACTGGGGATGATTTCTGTGTGTGAAGGGGGAGGGGAACTCCTGAATGACACATGCTGGGAGTTGTAGTCCCTGTTATGTGTGTGTATGCTAGTGTTTACAAACCAGTAAGCCTCCAGCTGTTGCAAAACTACAACTCCCAGCATGCGTGGACAGACTTTGGGCATGCTGGGAGTTGTACTTTTGCAACAGCTGGAGGCACACTGATTGGGAAACACTGGCTGAGCCTATTCAGTATATTAAAAAACAAAGTGCATTTTTTCCCAACCAGGGTGTCTTCAGCTGTATCAAAACTACAACTCCCAGCATGCTCGGACAGCTTTTGGCTGTCCGGGCATGCTGGTAGTTGTAGTTTTGCAACACCTGGAGGCACCCTGGTTGGGAAACACTGAGGTATGCCCTATAGAGGTGTGGTGAACTACAACCCCCAGGAGACTACAGAGGCAGCATTCTGGTGTTATACCACAGACTGAAGAATCCTGAATGACACATGCTGGGAGTTGTAGTCCCTTTTGTGTGTGTATGACAGTGTATCCCAACCAGGGCTGATTATATTAGTGTGCTGTGTATAAGGGGGCTGACCTGGGAAAATAGTAGGATGGGTAAAGGGCGGAACAAACAAACAAAAAAAGCAGCAGCTCCAAACCAGCAAGGCATGTGGCATGCTGGGATTTGTAGTTTTCAGCACAGCAAGAAACAGGAAATAGAAGCAAAGATAGGAAAACAAAGTGGGGGATAAAAAGACAACAAAGAACGGAAATAGAGTAGCCTAAACAGCAAGAATAGAAATGAAGCAAAACAAATAGGGTAAGTTAAAAACGGAAAAGCCCGTTGACCACCGGAGTACCCTTTTAAAGAGTCCCTGTCACCAAACTTAACTTTTAATATATTGTTCCTTATGTTATTATAAGACACTTTGCTGTTTCTGTTAAAATTCTCAACCTTTATAGGTTTTTATTATGATTGAAAAAAGCCAATAGGTTCTGTTCCCTGCCGCAAGTCAAACAGTTAGTTTGGACTTTCAGAAGTCCAAACTCAAGAAGTGCATGTGGGGAATGGCGAGGCACAGCTCTCGCAGGCTTCTGTGACGTCGCTCCTGCTGGGGAACGCCCACTTTCTCCTGCCAGGAGCTCACACAATGTGAGCAAGGGGAAAGGTGTGATACACAGCTTTTTAAAGCTCAGAAATGTTTTTTTTAAGGGCAGGAGCAGTGTTAGGAGTAGTCAGGGAATATAATCTGAGTTAATTTAGAAAATATGGTTTGATGACAGGTACTCTTTAAAGTTATACTTGTAATAAATCTTTTCCTTTTTACAGTTATTATTATATAATCGCCACCTCATTATTCTCCTCCTATGTTAATATTATTAATAGAAGTATTCTATTATTACTATTAGGTTAGGCTCAGACCTTGGGCAATGCTAGGACCGCACAGACTTCATTGCTGTCCTTATAGATGGCAATGCATTACAGAACGGATCTGCTGAAAGATCTGTTCATAAATGCATTGCCGTCTATGGTAACAGCAAGCAGCCTGGATTGTCCTAGTGACTCCAGCGGAACCAATGATGTCCAGGCTTCATATTCTGCAGAGGGAAGACAGAGCGTAAAGAAGTCGGGGTGTTTGGACCTAATGAGGAAGAAAAAAAAAGGAAAGACAACAGAGAATGCATTTTCTGTGAGTCACTGATATAATGTGCATTCTGTCTGACTGTGTCCCATCAGTGTTCTAGTCATTTGTAAGTTCTCAAGTCATGATGGGTAAAACTGTACCCCAATCTGTACCTCTCTAGCTGTTATAAAACTACATCTCCTATAATACCTGAGGCTCTCCAGTCATAATGAGAGTTTTAGCTTTGCAAAAGATGGAGAGCCCCTTGGGATCTGTGCCATCAGACCTCACCAAAAACAAAATGGACTGCATAATCTTAGATACTGAGGCCTATTTTTGGTGCCCACCATCCCCAGGGCTGCTGCTACTACTACCTAAAGGGGTCTGCTGCTACTGTCAAGTTGACCAAAATGATTCTGACTGCAAATCAATATGTATATTAATACTGATATATTTATATGTCATTTTTAATGCTGAAAGAAAAAAGATATTTGTTGAACTATGCATCACTTTCCTGAGCTTGCAATCTACTTGTGACTAAATAACCTTGGAACAACGCTAGAAGACCCAAGATGAGACGTCGAGTCAAAACATTTGAGGAAGATGCAGATTGTATAAGATGGGCAAAGAGCGAAAGGGCTGCATAAATGAACTTTGGCCAAGAAAGAATTTAATAGACACTAGATATGCTAATATATACAGACACAATATTTAAATAACCAATCAGAATGTAATATTCTAATTGTGATGTCATAATTCACCCTCCTTCTTTGTACAATTTAAAAACCAAATTTACTTCCTTTAATAAACAGAACTCCCTGGGGTACCAAGGAGGGAACTCATACCAACCTGGCCAACCTGGCCTGGTGGAAATTAGTACAGCGGTAGTGACTCACAGTTTAAGGCTGCACATTAACAAATTCTTATCACTACTACTACCTAAAGGGGCCTGATGCTACTATTACCTAAAGGGGCTGCTTCTACTACTACCTAAAGGAGGCTGCTATTACTACCGGAACTGCAGTGTTTCCCAACCTGGGTGCCTCCAGATGTTGCAACACTACAATGCCCAGCATGCCTGGACAGCCTTTGGCTTTCCAGGCATGCTGGGAGTTGTAGTTTTGCAACACCTGGAGGCCCCCTTGTTGGGAAACACTGACCTAAAGGGTTTTGCTGCTGCTAATTCTACCTGAAAGAAGATGCTGCTTCTACTGCTGCTTCTACTGCTACTACTAGCAAAATGATTCTGCTGCTGCTACTACCTAAAGGGGGCTGATTCTACTACCTAAAGCAGGCTACTACTACCTAGAGGGGACTGCTACCACAACTACCTAAAAAGGGCTTTGGCTACTACTATGTAAAAGGGTATGATACTACCGCTACCACCTAAACAGGGCTACTGATACTGATATTGCTGCTACTACTATCTAAAGGGGTCTGATACTATTATACTACTACTACCTAGTAGGGGGCTACTGCTACTTAAAGGGGGCTGCTGCTACTACTGCCTAAAGGAACTGCTGCTGTGATGTCCCAGTACAGGACATGGTCCTGCACTACCCTTGGGCCCTTTCAGGTCAGTGACCTGGGGGATCCCCTGCAAGGTCTCCTCCTGTTGTTTCCAGAATGTTGTGTATATCACTTTAATGCCTACCTTTTTGGCCCTAGACTGCTGCAGTAAATGATGTCACTTAGCAAATTGCGGGCTTCAGTTCAGCATCACCAGACCACGGTAGCCAGCCAGTGAGACACTTCCGGCCGGAGTAGCTCTCCCGGCGTTCGGCTCCTGGTCACATACCCTGGACTACATCGAGCACAGGAACATCCACGCACCCTCCGGAGGAATCAGGAAAGGATTCCGCTGAACCCGGAGGTACGATAAAACTTCTTTGGGAGTCATACTTATACTGCTTTCACCTTGTGGAAATACGAGTGCAGTAACATACTGACAGTTGCTGCGGACATTAATCTTATCATCATCACACACCAGCAATCGCAACCAACGTGGTATTTTAAGTTGCTACTCCGTACTCTCTTTTTGACATTAACTGCATTAGATACAGTAGCTGTTTAATGGTACGGACATACTGAGTGGTCTTAAAGTCAACTCGACCTTGGACATATCCGCTATTTTTACATCCTTGTGGTATATACTAGGGCTGTGAATATACATTAAAGGGGTATTCCAGGCAATAACTTTTTTATATATCTCAACTGGCTCCAGAAAGTTAAACAGATTTGTAAATTACTTCTATTAAAAAATCTTAATCCTTCCAATAGTTATTAGCTTCTGAAGTTTTCTGTCTAACTGCTCTATGATGATGTCACGTCCCGGGAACTGTGCATGATGGGAAAATTTCCCTATAGGAACTGCATAGCTCCCGGGACGTGAGTCATCATTGAGCAGTTAGACAGAAAACAACAACTCAACTTCAGAAGCTAATAACTATTGGAAGGATTAAGATGTTTTAATAGAAGTAATTTACAAATCTGTTTAACTTTCCGGAACCAGTTGATATATAAAAAAAAATTTTTGCCTGGAATACCCCTTTAACATATCACTATTAAAGGAGTACTCTAGTGCAGAGTATTCCTGCTCCGTTCTGCCCGGGCTGCAAAATAAATGATAATGAACCATCACTCACCTCCCTGGGTTCCCGCGGAGCGCCACTACAGCTGTTCGGTCCTCCGGTCCATCCTCTTCATACTTCCGGGTGTAACGAAGCGTCACATGGCGCTCAGCCTATCGCCGGCCGCCGCGATGTTCAGCCTCGGCCGGCGATAGGCTTAGCGCCATGTGACGCTTCGTTACACCTGGAAGTATGAAGGAGATGCACCGGAGGACCGAACAGCTGTAGTGGCGCTCCGCGGGAACCCAGGGAGGTGAGTGATGGTTCATTTTCATTTATTTTGCAGCCCGGGCAGAACGGAGCAGGAATACTCTGCACTAGAGTACTCCTTTAAGCTAAATCACGGCATACGTCCTTTTCTTTTAGTGAACACGGTCTGTCACATGCCTCATATGAACCTATTGTTCAGAACCAAGTAAGTAATACTCATGTTTTATATCCCCCATTAGCGCTGGTACACCACTTTTTTATTGATAGTTTATCCAACACTTGGAGTGGAAAATCAGGACCTACCCAGTGGTATCTTAGCTGCTTGTATGTTCATCACTGCGCCGATGCTATAAATTCTATTAATTTATATATATATATGTATATATATATATATATATATATATATATATATATATATGTATATATATACACAAACAAGGATAAGTTGGCCAGCACTACTGATGCCAAACTAATATATGGACCTGGCATATAGGTGCACGCTGCTAGGCTAAATATACAGCAACACGAGAATACAGCAGCACACTGCTAGCACAAAGATACAGATAAAACATGAAATGCTATACAGCTATAATGCAAAAAATGAAAAAGTGAGGTACTTAGCTCACAATTTGGCAGCCAAATAGCTTGGACCATCCCACCACGGTAAGGTGACCTCCTTGGGACGGACCCTACACTGTGAATATGCCTCTGTGCAATCAGTTTAACAGGCATTGCAAGGTCTGAGACGTCCAGCACCTTATACACACCTAACAGAGGTGGGTGGGGTGCAGGAGCCAATATGGTGGTAGCCACTCCCCCATATGTATAACACGAACAAGGATAAGCTGGCCAGCACTACTGATACCAAACTACTATATGGACCTGGCATACAGGTGTATGCTGCTAGGCTAAAAATGTGCTAGCAGTGTGCTGCTGTATTCTCCTGTTGCTATATATATATATATATATATATATATATATATATATACTTTATAGTTATACTTAACTATGGTTCACATTTGGCCACTCCCCTTTGTGGCTCCTCCTTCACATAGCCCCACTCATGATGAAAATAGGCTGCCCAGGCCTATTTTTGGTCCCAGACCGGCCCTGACTCTACTCGACACTATTGCATTCATAAAATGGCAAGTACTGAGTGGGGGACAGAGTAAAAAGAAAAACACTCTGCATTAAACACTCAGGTTTTAGTAAATCAGGGCCAGAATATTCTATTTTCCCTCTCATGCTTTAAGTATTAAACACAGCATATTTTTTTAACTTTCTCTTCGTAAATAGTACCTGTCATAAAACCATATTTTCTAAACTAACTCCGATTATATTCCCTAACTATTTTTAACATCCCTCTTACATTTAAATTTTTTTTATGAGCTTTAAAAAGCTGTGTATCATACCTTTCCCCTTGCTCACATTGTGTGAGCTCCCGCAGGAGAAAGTGGGCGTTCCCCAGCAGTCGTAATGCCACTGAAGCCTGCAAGAGCTGTGCCTACCCATGCACTGCCAGGCCAGGAGGAGACCAAACTAACTGTTTGACTTACGGCAGGGAACACGACAGAGCCACCTAGTGGCCGTTTTTTCAATCACATTAAAAACATTTAAAGGTTGATGTTACGCCGAGCGCTCCGGGTCCCCGCTCCTCCCCGGAGCGCTCGCTTCACTCCCTTCCCTGCAGCGCTCCGGTCACGTCCTCTGACCCGGGGCGCTGCGATCCTGCTGCCAGCCGGGATGCGATTCGCGATGCGGGTAGCGCCCGCTCGCGATGCGCACCCCGGCTCCCCTACCTGACCCGCTCCCCGTCTGTTCTGTCCCGGCGCGCGCGGCCCCGCTCCCTAGGGCGCGCGCGCGCCGGGTCTCTGCGATTTAAAGGGCCACTGCGCCGCTGATTGGCGCAGTGGTTCCAATTAGGGTTTTCACCTGTGCACTTCCCTATATTACCTCACTTCCCTTGCACTCCCTTGCCGGATCTTGTTGCCTTAGTGCCAGTGAAAGCGTTCCTTGTGTGTTCCTTGCCTGTGTTTCCAGACTTTCTGCCGTTGCCCCTGACTACGATCCTTGCTGCCTGCCCCGACCTTCTGCTACGTCCGACCTTGCTTCTGCCTACTCCCTTGTACCGCGCCTATCTTCAGCAGCCAGAGAGGTGAGCCGTTGCTAGTGGATACGACCTGGTCACTACCGCCGCAGCAAGACCATCCCGCTTTGCGGCGGGCTCTGGTGAAAACCAGTAGTGGCTTAGAACCGGTCCACTAGCACGGTCCACGCCAATCCCTCTCTGGCACAGAGGGTCCACTACCTGCCAGCCGGCATCGTGACAGTAGATCCGGCCATGGATCCCGCTGAAGTTCCTCTGCCAGTTGTCGCTGACCTCACCACGGTGGTCGCCCAGCAGTCACAACAGATTGCGCAACAAGGCCAACAGCTGTCTCAACTGACCGTTATGCTACAACAGTTGCTACCACAGCTTCAGCAGTCATCTCCTCCGCCAGCTCCTGCACCTCCTCCGCAGCGAGTGGCCGCTCCTGGGATACGCTTATCCTTGCCGGATAAATTTGATGGGGACTCTAAGTTTTGCCGTGGCTTCCTTTCCCAATGTTCCCTGCATCTGGAGATGATGTCGGACCTGTTTCCCACTGAAAGGTCTAAGGTGGCTTTCGTAGTCAGTCTTCTGTCCGGAAAAGCCCTGTCATGGGCCACACCGCTCTGGGACCGCAATGACCCCGTCACTGCCTCTGTACACTCCTTCTTCTCGGAAATCCGAAGTGTCTTTGAGGAACCTGCCCGAGCCTCTTCTGCTGAGACTGCCCTGTTGAACCTGGTCCAGGGTAATTCTTCCGTTGGCGAGTATGCCGTACAATTCCGTACACTTGCTTCAGAATTGTCCTGGAATAATGAGGCCCTCTGCGCGACCTTCAAAAAAGGCCTATCCAGCAACATTAAAGATGTTCTGGCCGCACGAGAAATTCCTGCTAATCTACATGAACTTATTCACCTAGCCACTCGCATTGACATGCGTTTTTCTGAAAGGCGTCAGGAACTCCGCCAAGATATGGACTCTGTTCGCACGAGGCGTTTCGTCTCCTCGGCTCACCTCTCCTCTGGTCCCCTGCAATCTGTTCCTGTGCCTCCCGCCGTGGAGGCTATGCAGGTCGACCGGTCTCGCCTGACACCTCAAGAGAGGACACGACGCCGTATGGAGAACCTCTGCCTGTACTGTGCTAGTACCGAACACTTCCTGAGGGATTGTCCTATCCGTCCTCCCCGCCTGGAAAGACGTTCGCTGACTCCGCACAAAGGTGAGACAGTCCTTGATGTCTACTCTGCTTCTCCACGTCTTACTGTGCCTGTGCGGATGTCTGCCTCTGCCTTCTCCTTCTCTACAGTGGCCTTCTTGGACTCTGGTTCTGCAGGAAATTTTATTTTGGCCTCTCTCGTCAACAGGTTCAACATCCCAGTGACCAGTCTCGCCAGACCCCTCTACATCAATTGTGTAAATAATGAAAGATTGGACTGTACCATACGTTTCCGCACGGAGCCCCTTCTTATGAGCATCGGATCTCATCATGAGAGGATTGAACTTTTGGTCCTCCCCAATTGCACCTCGGAGATTCTCCTTGGACTTCCCTGGCTTCAACTTCATTCCCCAACCCTGGATTGGTCCACTGGGGAGATCAAGAGTTGGGGGTCCTCTTGTTCCAAGAACTGTCTAAAACCGGTTCCCAGTAACCCTTGCCGTAACTCTGTGGTTCCTCCAGTAACCGGTCTCCCTAAGGCCTATATGGACTTCGCGGATGTTTTCTGCAAAAAACAAGCTGAGACTCTACCTCCTCACAGGCCTTATGATTGCCCTATCGACCTCCTCCCGGGTACTACTCCACCCCGGGGCAGAATTTATCCTCTCTCTGCCCCAGAGACTCTTGCCATGTCCGAATACGTCCAGGAGAATCTAAAAAAGGGCTTTATCCGTAAATCCTCCTCTCCTGCCGGAGCCGGATTTTTCTTTGTGTCCAAAAAAGATGGCTCCCTTCGTCCTTGCATTGACTACCGCGGTCTTAATAAAATCACGGTTAAGAACCGCTACCCCTTACCCCTCATCTCTGAACTCTTTGATCGCCTCCAAGGTGCCCACATCTTCACTAAATTGGACTTAAGAGGCGCCTATAACCTCATCCGCATCAGAGAGGGGGACGAGTGGAAAACGGCATTTAACACCAGAGATGGACACTTTGAGTATCTGGTCATGCCCTTTGGACTGTGCAATGCCCCTGCCGTCTTCCAAGACTTTGTCAATGAAATTTTTCGTGATCTATTATACTCCTGTGTTGTGGTATATCTGGACGATATCCTAATTTTTTCTGCCAATCTAGAAGAACACCGCCAGCATGTCCGTATGGTTCTTCAGAGACTTCGTGACAACCAACTCTATGCCAAAATTGAGAAATGTCTGTTTGAATGCCAATCTCTTCCTTTTCTAGGATATTTGGTCTCTGGCCAGGGACTACAGATGGATCCAGACAAACTCTCTGCCGTCTTAAATTGGCCACGCCCCTCCGGACTCCGTGCTATCCAACGCTTTTTGGGGTTCGCCAATTATTACAGGCAATTTATTCCACATTTTTCTACCATTGTGGCTCCTATCGTGGCTTTAACCAAGAAAAATGCTGATCCCAAGTCCTGGCCTCCTCAAGCAGAAGACTCCTTTAAACGACTCAAGTCTGCCTTTTCTTCGGCTCCCGTGCTCTCCAGACCTGACCCTTCCAAACCCTTCCTATTGGAGGTTGATGCCTCCTCAGTAGGAGCTGGAGCTGTTCTTCTACAAAAAAATCCTTCCGGGCATGCTGTCACTTGTGGTTTTTTCTCTAGGACCTTCTCTCCAGCGGAGAGGAACTACTCCATCGGGGATCGAGAGCTTCTAGCCATTAAATTAGCACTTGAGGAATGGAGGCATCTGCTGGAGGGATCAAGATTTCCTGTTATTATCTACACCGACCACAAGAACCTCTCCTACCTCCAGTCGGCCCAACGGCTGAATCCTCGCCAGGCCCGGTGGTCTCTGTTCTTTGCCCGATTTAATTTTGAGATTCACTTTCGTCCTGCCGATAAGAACATTAGGGCCGATGCTCTCTCTCGTTCCTCGGATGCCTCAGAAGTTGATCTCCCTCCACAACACATCATTCCACCTGACTGCCTGATCTCCACTTCTCCTGCCTCCATCAGGCAGACTCCTCCAGGAAAGACCTTTGTTTCTCCACGCCAACGCCTCGGAATCCTCAAATGGGGTCACTCCTCCCATCTCGCAGGTCATGCGGGCATCAAGAAATCTGTGCAACTCATCTCCCGCTTCTATTGGTGGCCGACTCTGGAGACGGATGTTGGGGACTTTGTGCGAGCCTGCACTATCTGTGCCCGGGATAAGACTCCTCGCCAGAAGCCCGCTGGTTTTCTTCATCCTCTGCCTGTCCCCGAACAGCCTTGGTCTCTGATTGGTATGGATTTTATTACTGATTTACCCCCTTCCCGTGGCAACACCGTTATTTGGGTGGTCGTTGATCGATTCTCCAAAATGGCACATTTCATCCCTCTTCCTGGTCTTCCTTCTGCGCCTCAGTTGGCTAAACAATTTTTTCTACACATTTTTCGTCTTCACGGGTTGCCTACGCAGATTGTCTCGGATAGAGGGGTCCAATTCGTGTCTAAATTCTGGAGGGCTCTCTGTAAACAACTCAAGATTAAATTAAATTTTTCCTCTGCATATCATCCCCAGTCCAATGGACAAGTAGAAAGAATTAACCAGATCCTGGGTGATTATTTGCGACATTTTGTTTCCTCCCGCCAGGATGACTGGGCAGATCTCCTTCCATGGGCCGAATTTTCGTATAACTTCAGGGTCTCTGAATCTTCCTCCAAATCCCCATTTTTCGTGGTGTACGGCCGTCACCCTCTTCCCCCCCTCCCTACCCCCTTGCCCTCTGGTCTGCCCGCTGTGGATGAAATTTCTCGTGACCTTTCCATTATATGGAGAGAGACCCAAAATTCTCTCTTACAGGCTTCTTCACGCATGAAGAGGTTCGCGGATAAGAAAAGAAGAGCTCCCCCCGTTTTTTCCCCTGGAGACAAGGTATGGCTCTCCGCTAAATATGTCCGCTTCCGTGTCCCTAGCTACAAGTTGGGACCACGCTATCTTGGTCCTTTCAAAATTTTGTGTCAAATTAATCCTGTCTCTTATAAACTTCTTCTTCCTCCTTCTCTTCGTATCCCTAATGCCTTTCACGTCTCTCTTCTCAAACCACTCATCCTCAACCGTTTTTCTCCCAAATCTGTTCCTCTCACTCCTGTTTCCGGCTCCTCGGACGTCTTCTCGGTCAAGGAAATTTTGGCTGCCAAAAAGGTCAGAGGAAAAAATTTTTTTTTAGTAGACTGGGAGGGTTGTGGTCCTGAAGAGAGATCCTGGGAACCTGAGGACAACATCCTTGACAAAAGTCTGCTCCTCAGGTTCTCAGGCTCCAAGAAGAGGGGGAGACCCAAGGGGGGGGGTACTGTTACGCCGAGCGCTCCGGGTCCCCGCTCCTCCCCGGAGCGCTCGCTTCACTCCCTTCCCTGCAGCGCTCCGGTCACGTCCTCTGACCCGGGGCGCTGCGATCCTGCTGCCAGCCGGGATGCGATTCGCGATGCGGGTAGCGCCCGCTCGCGATGCGCACCCCGGCTCCCCTACCTGACCCGCTCCCCGTCTGTTCTGTCCCGGCGCGCGCGGCCCCGCTCCCTAGGGCGCGCGCGCGCCGGGTCTCTGCGATTTAAAGGGCCACTGCGCCGCTGATTGGCGCAGTGGTTCCAATTAGGGTTTTCACCTGTGCACTTCCCTATATTACCTCACTTCCCTTGCACTCCCTTGCCGGATCTTGTTGCCTTAGTGCCAGTGAAAGCGTTCCTTGTGTGTTCCTTGCCTGTGTTTCCAGACTTTCTGCCGTTGCCCCTGACTACGATCCTTGCTGCCTGCCCCGACCTTCTGCTACGTCCGACCTTGCTTCTGCCTACTCCCTTGTACCGCGCCTATCTTCAGCAGCCAGAGAGGTGAGCCGTTGCTAGTGGATACGACCTGGTCACTACCGCCGCAGCAAGACCATCCCGCTTTGCGGCGGGCTCTGGTGAAAACCAGTAGTGGCTTAGAACCGGTCCACTAGCACGGTCCACGCCAATCCCTCTCTGGCACAGAGGGTCCACTACCTGCCAGCCGGCATCGTGACAGTTGAGAATTTTAACAGCAAGTAAATAGCAAAGTGTCTTATAATTATATAAGGAACAATATATTAAAAGCTTAGTTTGGTGACAGATACTCTTGAAATAACATAAATGAATAATAAATAATATTATTACATTTACAATACGCTTATTATTTGCATGGAGGAATTATTTAGGTACTGTATCATTTGGACACTGGCAGTTTTATTTGAGTATTGAAAGAAAGTTTTATGTTATGGAATTTATGGCAGTGAGCACCTGGGCACTATACTTTAGCAGTTGGCTACTGAATGGCGATATTATTTATGTGCTAGGTGACAGCACTGAATGGCTGCATTTTAATAGCATTGTCTGAATAAACTATTTGTCGGTATTCATGTAAACATTCAGGTGCAGAGCAAACATATATTTGTGTTTAACATGTATATATGAAACCAGCCCTTGGCAAAATAATATTTAGGGGCCTGTGCAACTGTAACATCTGTAACCCTTATAGTTTAGTTACTCTCTTAGTTAGCATGCCCAATACTTGTAACATTATTGAATTACTGCAGGAAATAGTGACCTATGCAGTTTCTGGATAAATAACTAAGACGGCTCTATATGTTAAATTTTACTTTACATAACAATTGCCTTAATTATGTGTAAAGAGCAGCTGGGACATTGTACGACAAATAGTATTTTACATTGTCATTTGTAATAAAGAAAAACCTGACATAAATGCGCTGCTGGTGGCATTGATCTAATCCTCCACAGTCCCATTAAAAAACTATGACTAAGCGTACACTTGTGTTGTCAAGAGCTGCACTGAAGAGAACTTTTACATACTTGTGGTGACCCGCGGTGATGGCGGGACCACCGGGTGTAGGGGTGTAGGTGGATGGGGCAAGATGGTATTAACTGCAGGGGCAAGGTGTTATTAACCCCTAATGTTCGTGACGCCATAGTGGTTTTTGGGTAACAGAAAAACCCAAACGGTATCTCTGCAATTCCAATAGCTAGGCAGTGAAAATGAGAATCCACAACCAGGTTATGGTTTAACGGAGGCTTTACTGAGGTCAGATAGGTGTTATTATCTTCATAGCTAGGCCATAATCCCAGAGAGGTGGCCAGGAACACAGAAGGACCTTGCAGCTTGCTGGAACCAATTATACTTGTAATAGACTTTAGATAATTGACTTGAGGCTTGACTAGACTCTAGATAGTGACAGCAGACATAGACTTGACTTACTGGAATGACTGTAGATTTGAGGCCTTCCAGGTACTGGACACTAGCACTGAGATCTCTGGTGTTTACTGGTCTCAGTAAAGTGATGAAAGAGAGAAGAGAGAGAAGTGTAATGGCTGCCCCTTATATAGAGGGCGGCTGAGCCAAAGCCCATTGGTCAAGCTGCTGGTCATGTGATAAGCTGGTACCCTCTGGGTAACATGTGATAACATAAACGTAACATGTGACATTTCACAGGTCCTTTAAACATTTACTGGAGTCCTCCAAATGACCTTTATACTAACTATACATTGACATACTGACTATAATCCTATTACAGTAAATGACAGTATAGTAACAGCAGGGGAGACACTGCAGGAGAGCCCCAGGTCACTGAGGGACTCAACCTGACATGGCCTAAGTGTAGTGCAGGACCATGTCGTGGACCATATTTTTTTATTTTCTACGACAAAGTGGTCCATATCTGCAGATAAAGAGATTGACTAAGTCAGTCGTGCCCTCCCATGTAATTTCTTTGGTCATTGTTTATATCATTGTAAACACGACACACATAGAGCGGTCTTCAAGCCTGAATGTTTAGTCAATTGGCTTGAGTCCTTTTCCTGTCTAAATAACACTGTTTTTTAAATAATCACCACAAAGCCAAAATAAAAATCTAGAATTACTGGAAAAGTTTTGGAATCTTTCTACTCTTGCAATTTTGTTTTTTGTTTTCTGAGAATCTTACTCTTATGTAAGACATTTCACATTTGCTTAGTATACATTTCATCTACATGACTGTATTTTTTATAAATAGCATCACAATTGACATTAGTTAATTATTTTTAAACCATTATATACAGTATGCATTAAATGTATCATAACAATTGAAGGGGTTAACCACCATAAGGTGATTTTAGTATGTACCTGTCAGACAGTAATGGGCATCCTTAGGAAGGATCCGTGCTTGTCTTGAAGCTAAATGGCTATGTTTTGAGATTACCATATAGCTATCCTTTTGTGAACTGGCTATTTCCTGTTGAAGTTTGTACCCTTAAACTACAAATCCCATGATTCCTTGTTTGTAAGTGTGAGGTCACTTTCCTCCCTCCCACAAGTCAGCCACCCCACCCATTGAAACACATCTGTGATCCCTTCAATGCAATAGACCAGTGTTTTCTGACCAGGATGTCTCCAGCTGTGACATAAACAGAATGATCTTCCTCCCACCCAGCGGTTCCTCTACCCAATAAAGCAAAGACAGGCTCACTCTGATCACCTGACTAGTGAAATAATGTCTTGGGCCGCACTGCAACCTGGGAAAACCTGAGATCACACTCATTTTGTATGCTGCTAATAATAAATAAATAAATAATCACTGAAGAATTGTAAATCACTGAAGAATTGTGAGACCACCATCAAACATAGGTATAGACACCATTTTATGAACGACACTAACTTTACAGCCCCTTTAGAATATTCAAATAATAAATCCTGGAATACCCCTTTAGAATATTTTTAGTAGTGGGTATCAGGCATAGAGCAGGCAGTACCACTACTATAGGACCTGTAATATGGAGGAAGGGTAACCAACCTTATTGATCTTGCCATCATCGTCAGACATCTATGTCCATCTATGCTGTTGGAGGTCTAAGCTGTCACGATTCGGCTAGCTGGATGTGGATCCTCTGTGTCAGCGAGGGATTGGCGTGGACCGTGTCGGTGGACCGGTTCTAAGATGCTACTGGTATTCACCAGAGCCCGCCGCAAAGCGGGATGGTCTTGCTGCGGCGGTAGCAACCAGGTCGTATCCACTGGCAACGGCTCAACCTCCCTGACTGCTGAGAAGGCGTGGGACAGAAGGACTAGGCAGAGGCAAGGTCAGAAGTAGCAGAAGGTCAGGGCAGGCGGCAAGGTTCGTAGTCAATGTTGATAGCAGAAGATCTGGAAACACAGGCTATGGACAACACTAAACGCTTTCACTGGCACAAGGCAACAAGATCCGGCAAGGGAGTGCAGGGGAAGTGAGGTAATATAGCCAGGGAGCAGGTGGAAGCTAAATAGGCTAATTGGGCCAGGCACCAATCATTGGTGCACTGGCCCATTAAATCTTAGAGAGCCGCGCGTGCCAGGACATGACAGCCGGAGGCCGGGACAGGTAAGTGACTTGGGATGCGATTCGCGAGCGGGCGCGTCCCGCTATGCGAATTGCATCCCCGCTGGCAATGTCAGTGCAGCGCTCCCGGTCAGCGGGTCTGACCGGGGCGCTGCAGAGAGAGGAACGCCGCGAGCGCTCCGGGGAGGAGCAGGGACCCGGAGCGCTCGGCGTAACAGTACCCCCCCCCCTTAGGTCTCCCCCTTTTTTTGTCCGGCAATTGCTTCACATGGGACGAGGACACTGGGAGCGATTGTAGGGTTTCCACAAAGGCAGGCAGTACAGCAGGAGTGGGAATGGGGAGGGAGGGCAGAGGGTGAAGCTTGGCACGGGGCAGGGTGTCACCAGGACGGGGGCTATGAGGAGGCACGGCACAGTCCCGATAGGCCTTGGGGAGACCAGGCACAGGAGGAGACACTGAGGCCCGACAGACGGGACTGGGAGCAGAGGTGAGGCATTTCTTAAGGCAAGCAGAACCCCAATTCTTGATCTCCCCGGTGGTCCAGTCAAGGGTGGGAGAATGATGCTGGAGCCAAGGCACACCGAGGAGGACTTCAGTTGGGGAGGACGAACAATTCGATCTTTTCGTGATGAGGTCCAATGCACTTTAAGAGGGGTTCTGTGCAGTAACGCACAGTACAGTCCAACTTCACTCCGTTGACCGAAGAAATGTAGAGCGGCTTGGCGAGACGGGTCACCGGGATGCAGAACTTATTCACCAAAGAGTCCAGAATAAAATTTCCAGAAGCACCAGAGTCCAAGCAGGCCACGGCTGAGAGGGAGGAGTTGGCAGAAAGAGAAATCCGCACGGGCACCGTCAGACGTGGAGAAGCAGACTTCGTACCAAGAGACGCCACACCCACGTGAGCTGGGTGCGTGCGTTTCCTAGACGTGGAGGACGAATAGGGCAATCCACCAAGAAATGTTCAGTACTAGCGCAGTACAGACATAGATTTTTTTCCCTACGGCGAGTCCTCTCTTCATGGGTCAGGCGAGACCGATCCACTTGCATAGCCTCCTCGGCGGGAGGCACAGGCGTAGATTGCAAAGGATACTGTGGGAGAGGTGCCCAGAGATCAAGGTCTTTTTCGTGGCGGAGCTCCTGGTGTCTCTCAGAAAAACGCATGTCAATGCGGGTGGCCAAATGGATAAGTTCTTGCAGGTTGGCAGGAATCTCTCGTGCGGCGATGTGCGGGAGGAGTGGCCGGGGAGCCAATGCGCTCGCTCCCGCCTGTCTGATTGACAGGCAGGGAGCGAGTGCAGCCTAACTGAAAAAGGACTGATTGCCACTCCAAAATCAGTCCTTTTTCAGTGGCCGGTTTTTAAATGTAAATTAAACCTCTTTAATGAAAAAAAAAAAAATAATAAAAGTATATTAGAGATATGTTGTAGTACATAAGTACTACAACATATCAAAAAGTAAAGTTGGTGACAGTGCCCATTTAAATCACTTTACGGTAGGTATCCCCTTTAAGACCCTGTAGGTGTTTGGTAGTGATATTCAAACACATCTGATGAATGGACTTGAATACAAATTGAATGTGGTTCTAAGATTTAGCAGTAAAATTCAATAAGATGTATAACGCATTTTGGAGCTGAATACTCCTTCCTCAGATGTATAATGGGGGATTGGAGCAGTACAAAAGAGACTTGTGAGCAGATGCATACATTATCCAGGAATAACTATTGAGCTGCACTAAGCGCTGAGTGCTTTACATATTAAAATTGTAAGTGTTGCCTATCTGAATATTGAATAATACTGAATATTGTGCAACCAAGAAAGCATGTAGTTTATGAATGACCCTTTTTTAAGAGTCAGTGATTTGCAAACAGCTATATTCCTCTGCCTGCACTTCAAGGTAATTTTCGCAAACCATTAGATCCGCAGTATATAATCTATATCACGGCTTCATTGTTGAATACATCCCCCAATGATAGCTGTTATTGTGAGGCAATGAGCGCCGTTGTTGTTCTGTGTTTTTGCGTTTTTGGAAAGAGGTTGATGAAACAGGAAATGTTATTGTTGGGCTTTGGATGTTCTAGCAAAAAGTTGTATAAAAGTAAACACAGCAAGGATGAGCTGCACATCTGTCTTATCTCCAATTGTACTTTAACCAGAGAAATCAGTACACGCAATTGTTTCCATTGGAACACTATAAATGTCAGCTGCCCCATAAAGAGCCAAGGAAAGCTGTGATATGGTTCCCACCCATAACACTGCAAGAAACAGTAACAATTTGTTTTTGATCCTTAATTTTGTATACACTTCTAACAGATGGTGCTCGAAGGGAATGTCTGCAATGTACATACTGCAAATCAACATCACTATAAAATAATCACAGACGCTGAAGTTTGATGATTCCTAATTTTAGACTATATGCTTGTCATATATTTTGTGTACAGTAAGTTACCTTGCCACACTGGCCTTAACAGCATCCAGCTAGGTGGTGTGAACATTGCCATAAGGGATTTCATAACATGTAAAATGTTTTGTTTTTTACATTTGATATTGTCCCTATGGATTCTATTACATGGGGAAGATTATTCACCAATTATTTGTACATTTATACTCTAAACAGTGGTCCCTCAACATATGATGGTAATCCGTTCCAAATGGAACATCGTTTGTTGAAACCATCGTATGCTGAGGAATCCGTGCAATGTAAAGTATAGGACAGAGGTCTACAACCTGCGGACCTCCAGATGTTGCAAAACTACAACACCCAGCATGCCCGGACAGCCAACGGCTGTCCGGGCATGCTGGGAGTTGTAGTTTTGCAACATCTGGAGGTCCGTAGGTTGAAGACCACTGGTATTGGAGGTTATACTCACGTGCCCCAGCCGCTTCGGACCTTCACCGCTCGTCACCGCTGCCCTGGATGTCGCTGTCCATCGCTGTTGCCGCGTCCCCGGGGTGTCCCCGATGCTCCGGCAAGGCCTCTGCATCCCCGGCATCCTCACTCTCCGTCGCCGCCATCACGTCGCTACGCACGCCGTTCCTATTGGATGACGGGACGGCGTGCGCAGTGACGTGATGATGACGATGGAGAGCGCCGACAATGCAGGGATCCAGAAGAGGACACGCCAGAGCCCTGAGGACAGGTAAGTGATCGTCAGCGGACCACACGGGGCACCGTAAACGGCTATCCGGTGGCAGCTGAAGCAGTCTGCACTGCTGGATAGCCGATTATGCGATGGCCCCGACATACAAAAGCATCGTATTTTGATGCTACCTTCAACATGCAATGGCCTCTGAGAGGCCATCGTATGTTGAAAGGATCATATCTCGGGGCCATCATAGGTCAGGAGGTCACTGTACGCTACACGCATCGGTAAAGATGCACCTAGGATTATTTCTCACATATAGAAATGCCATAGAGGTGATAGTACTGTTCTCAGATTTACCGGTATAGGAGGAGACAGACATGCGAACTTGCATTACACACTTGCCACATGTTGCAATGGCTGTTTGTCGACACAAGACTAGTTCATTTGAATAATCACATGTACAAGTGTACCTAATGTGTAATATAATAGACAGTAGACAGTAGAAATACGTAATTCATACGGTGTGTGGCTTTCTGCCGTTTTGTCCTACCCCGTTCCTTGTTTGATGTGCTGAATAAAGTTCAATAGATTTTTTTTTACTGCACATGAGAGGTGGATTCTTCTTTGTAGTAATGCCCGTGGATTAGTTTCCTAATGTTGTTCACCCTCTGAAGTGGATCAGAAACAGGTCCCACCAGCCTGTTAGAACTGCCTACTTAGATCTATACCTTGCCATGTTGCCCACATTGCCTGCCTTGGCCAGTCACCAGATCGTAGAGTGCACATACATCTAGTCAGTCCCAGGGGTCAGCTGCTTATCCAATCAGGAGTGATGGTGATGTCACTGGGATTTTCACCTAATTATACACTGACCAATCAGGAAGCCCATTCAGAAAACCAGTTGGAGGGCTGATCCATCCACTTGTCAAGGCTTCCATGTGCTCTATTTAAAGTTGATATTTTGCTCAAGTATTGGCCAGTTATTGTCTTATACTATCTATTGAATTTTCTCTGGAAACTGTTTGCCTGAACCGGCTTCTCCTCTTCTGGATTAAACCTTTGGTGACTTTTGGTATCTAGTTGTGAAAACACAAGAGAAAATAGAAAGGAGAGAAGGCGGGTCCAGTGCTAGTCTTCGTGCATAGAAACAGTTTAATTAGGCTTAAAATCCGACACACAGGGTAAAGTTATGCGTTTTTAGCCAGATGTTCCAGCCTTAATCATACTTGAGTATGCAGGGAGACTAGCGCTGGACCCTCCTTCTCTTTTTTCAAGTATCTCTTCGGGTGTTGGTTCACACTGGTCCGGGCGCTGTTTCTGAATAGAATACAAGAGAAAGTAGACACACTAAAAAACGGTGCACACCAAAAAGTACTGAAAATAGATATAACAAAAAATCTTTATTGGAAAAACATAGGCTAGATACACATTTAAAAACACTTAAAATGGTTCCACATAACCCTGAACCACAGACATAGGGGGGCCCTTTAGAGCCCCCCCCCCCCCCCCACGGTGCCTGACCTCTTAATATAAAAAAATGAAACCTGACTGAAATCACAATATATACACAGGATTAATACATTTACATGTGGACAAAAAAGTGCATCATTTCAAATCAGTTCAATATTGCAAGATTTCATGTGATGTAACTTAATAAACTTAATCCATAGCTGAAAAGCAGTATATAGATATAAAACCAACCACTATAATGGAAGATAAGAAAGCATAGATATATACAAATACTGGGCAGGTGCCCCCCCTAAACCCCACGCGTTCCGTTGCCTGTGGGCAACTTCTTAGGGGACCCAATTGACACACTTGGTGGCACCCGATTCAAATGATTACAGCTAAGCCCATTTCTTTTTCTGTGATCTCTCCAGATGTGTTCTCCTGGTCTGACCTTGCTCTATGCCGATTCTGATCTTGAGTTTCATTTTGGCTGTGACGTTTTTCCTGTTGTAGTCCAGCTCTCACCCAGGCTCTATTCAATTTCTCCCTTGCTTGTTCACCAGTTAGTGACTGTTTTGCTGATGCAACCTGGAGTCTCCTGGTAGCAAAGTGTATTTGTCAGGATCCGGACTGGTATGCGGGGACGACACAGGTAGTGGATCCTCTGTGTCAGTGAGGTGATGGCGTGGGCCGTACCAGGGGAACGGAATCTAAGGGGTTACTGGTTTTCACCAGAGCCCGCCGCAAGGCGGGATGGACTTGCTGCGGCAGGTAACCCCCAGGTCGTTCCACCCAATAGCGACTCAACCTCACTGACTGCTGAGTCAGGAGCGGTGCACAAGGACTAGGCAAGAAGGAAGGTCAGACGTAGCAGAAGGTCAGGGCAGGCGGCAACGGTTCGTAGTCAATGGCAACGGCAACGGTCAGGAAACACAGGCAATGGACACACGGGAACGCTTTCTCTGGCACAAAGCAACAAGATCTGGCAGGGACAGGAAGGGGAAGTGGGTTTTTATAGTGTAGGGAGTGCTTGGAACTAATTGGGCCAGGCACCAATTAATGGTGCACTGGCCCTTTAAATCTGAGAGACCCGGCACGCGCGCGCCCTAGAGAGAGGGGCTGCACGTGCCGGGACTGAGCAGGAGGACAGGGCAGGTGAGAGACACGGGATGCGAACCGCGGGCAGGCATGTCCTGCCACGGGGATCGCATCCCCGCCGAGAAAAACAGAGCAGCGCTCCCGGTCAGCGAGTCTGACCGGGGTGCTGCAAGGAGGAGACGAACGCCGCGAGTGCTCCGGGGGAGGAGCGGGACTCGGAGCGCTTTGCGTTACAGTATTTCATCTGTACAACGGTTAATGGGTAAAATTCTGGGAGTCCCTCAAACGTTGTTACCTAGAGTATCCCCAAGTTTGTCCAGTGGGCACATAGAAGTCATAGAGGAGTATGAGCTAGAGCATTTGTAATGCTATGCTATGCTAATGCTATGCTATATTTTATGCACATGCTTCACACATTTTAGTGTTGCTTCTGATAATGTATAAAGTCCAATAATATAATTCTCTACCATGAAGGGCCTCCACAGACAGATTGGTTAATCGTTATAAAGATATAATAGACAAGACTTGTACACTTTGTACTCACTGATTCCCATTTGCAGGGCATAAGATACAGACCATTGTGATATGTAAGCCATGCAACACTAACTCTGGTTGGAAGCCCACAAAGAGTTTAGTGTTTGCAGAAAAGCACTTGCTTAGCTATCTCCTATTCTGGCTTGACAATTCTGCCTCTCAGGGCAGGGACATGATGCTTGGGATGAATTCCCTCTTTGCATGGACTGACAGCCACACAACTACACACGACAGCAGCTGGGAGGTTTTACAGGGACACTGCGTCAATATTAAAGTTGCTATCTGTAAAGAGACTTTACCTTTAGCTTTACACAACCCTAACAGATAAACAGGGATCCTGAAAGCTGTGTCTTAAAACAATCAGCAGTGATGACAAGAAACCCAATAGTAAGCTAGTGCTCAAGGTAATATCTGCATTGTACTGTAGTTCTAGGATGCTAACATTTGCAGAATTACCTCTCACTGGATTTTGCTTGTATTTACTTGTTTATGCATTCATCACGGGGAACTAGGATCAATCACATTTACTAAGTAATAAAAGTTTCCTTTTGTGTTCTACAAGATGGACCTCCTCAAGCAAAGTTGCCCTTCCTCCTAGCTGTGACTTCCGTGACAAGAATAAAACAAAGTAATGGCCTAAAACAAACAAACATAAAGAAAGGCAAAGTGTGTAAGTAGAAACCAAACCCTACTAAAATATGGTGGTTGGCCTGATAAACTGATCACTTTTGGTCACACTCTCAGTACCCCTATTACACAGCGGGTTTTGGCAAGGGAACTCACTACCAGCCAGGGATTTCTTCTGCAGCAAAATGTAGTATTACGTAGAAGGCATTTCGATGAATTGTGGACCATATAGTAGATGCCTTGAGTTCGCGAAAACAAAAGAGGACCTCTATGATGTCCACATGCCTTGGTAGAGCATGGAGAAGGGGTTGTCTTCATGAGACAACACCATTAAAATGGCTATCCTCCAATACATGCACTTGTGGATGGTAGTAGCTCCCCCTGTGTATATGAAAAGTGTCGCTTCTTCACAACCTCTGCCTAATATAAAACACTTGAAGCACTCCAGTTATCATAAAAAGCACAGCAGCTCGAGTACACTTTACTACAAATCAGATTGCCCACGAGGAGGACACTTATTTAGCATAACCAACAGCCCAAACCTTCTTACAGATGATCACGCTATCTTACATAATACTATTAATGGCCTTTGTTGTTCGTCAACAACCTCTTCACTCTTAAAGGGACTTATTGGAATAATTGCTAACTTACTGCCGGGCCCAGTGGCTGCGATTCTGTGAAGATCTTGTGATCAGAGTATTGTGTTTGTGAATGAGTGTGCGATGAATGGTGAGCACAGAATGTGATTGATCCATCATAACATTGATCACAATCTGACATAGAGGGAATGCTTCATTACCAAATTGTCCTTAAAATAGTTAACTCACAAAATAAAAAGAAAGATTCTGTCCATGAACAAAAAAGTCACTCTTCACTAAAATTTTCACCCTTATCCTTCCCTTACTCACTGGTCTCTTCACTTTCTGTGGGCGAGCATCGGTGTGACCCTTGGGACCATTTAGCTGTATTTCCCAGGAATGTATTCCAGTCTGGTTTTGATAACTAAACCTCCCTATTTACCAGTTCTCCTGTCTTCCGCCAATGACCTATATAAAAAGTAGTCCCTCACATAGAGCTCCAAAGATCTCATTAATAAAAAGTGTTACAAGATCTAATTTCCATGATTTCTTCCCACTGCCCTCATCAATTTATCCTTCTTATTATGTCTTGAACTGTCCAGAGTAGGATAAAATCCCCCTAGCAAGCATATCCTGCTCTGGACAGTACCTAAAATGGGCAGAGGTGTCAGCAGAGAGCACTGGGATCAGACATAATGGAATTTTTATACTAAATATAAAAATTTGTAAAAAATAAGCCATGTTGACTGGCATACAGCTAGTGCTCATTTATAATGGTTATTAAGTGGTCTAATTTAACTCCAATCAAGTTAATCTTGTCGGTTAATGTTTTAACCCCTTAAGGACTCAGTGTTTTTCCGTTTTTGCATTTACATTTTTTCCTCATCACCTTCTAAAAATCATAACGCTTTCAATTTTGCACATAAAATTCCATATGATGGCTTATTTTTTGGGCCACCAATTCTACTTTGCAGTGACATTAGTCTTTTACCAAAAAATCCACGGCGAAATGGAAAAACAATTAATTGTGCGACAAAATTTAAGAAAAAATGACATTTTGTAAATTTTGGGGGCTTCTGTTTCTACGCAGTACATTTTCGGTAAAAATGACACCTTATCTTTATTCTGTAGGTTCATAAGATTAAAATGATACCCTACATATATAGGTTGGATTCTGAAAAAAATCCTAACTACATGCAGGAAAATTTATAAGTTGAAAATTGTCATTTTCTGACCCCTATAACTTTTTTATTTTTCCGCGTACGGGCCGGTATGAGGGCTCATTTTTTGCGCTGTGATCTGAAGTTTTTATTGGTCCCATTTTTGTATTGATCTGACTTTTTTGATTGCTTTTTAGACATTTTTTCATGATATAAAAAATGACCAAAAATAGGCTATTTTGGACTTTCGAATTTTTGCGCGTACGCCATTGACTGTGCAGTTTAATTAACAATATATTTTTATAATTTGGACATTTCCACATGCGGCGATACCATATATGTTTATTTTTATTTACACTGCTTCTATTTTATTTGAAAAGGGGGGCCATTCAAACTTTTATGAGGGAAGGGGTTAAGTGACTTTTATTAACTTTTTTTCCCTTTTTTTTTGCAGTGTAGGCATCCGGTCTACTTCCCTTCCCACCTTCCCAGCGTTCCTTGCCCCATGTACTGACATGTTGATCTGCCATTTTAGATACCCTGGAGCCTGGCCGCAGTAAATGGAGTTTAATGAAGTGATTCGAATAGAATCACAGCGATATTCGCATTCGTTGCGGATAGAATATTTCATGAAATTCGTAACGAATTCGGGTTCGTCAGGTTCGATTCGCTCATCTCTAGTCGCAGACATGTTGCGCATAAATTTGGGCGCATTTACCGACAAAATCTAGTTGGAAAAATTTTTGTAAATGAGGCCCAATGAATTAGATTGAAGTGCTACTCAGTAGATTAGAATTCAGTGCTCAAATCAAAGAAAGATTAGGCTTAAGGGTGGGTTTGATTACAAATGTGTAGCTACACTTCACACCAGTAATAAATAAGAGGATGGAGAAGCCTTGGAATTTAACTCTTGGTGGTAAAGCATTGGGTTATGAAAATGAAAGGTAAAGCAGTATTATAATAACACATATTGGACACAATTTCTAAAAAGTGGTGTAAATTAGATGTTATATCTTAAGGATGAGAGGTTTTCTTGAAAGAATTAACTAATAGGCCACAGGGGATGGGTTCACAATTTGAGGTGATGATTGGAATCTAATGATGTAGTGATGTTGTAAGGGGAATGAAGAATGCAGGTGGACTCAAAATCTTATTGTGGAAGCTGTCAACCAAGGCAATAAGTTGTAATACCAAACACAACACATGGTTTAAGGGCCCCAGGGTCCTTTGCATTGAATCATTGCTCATTTTTATTCTAATGCATACATAACTGTTACGCCTAGCGCTCCGGGTCCCTGCTCCTCCCCGAAGCGCTCGCGGCGTTTCTCTCCCTGCAGCGCCCCGGTCAGACCCGCTGACCGGGAGCACTGCACTGACACTGCCGGCGGGGATGTGATTCGCATAGCGGGACGCGCCCGCTCGCGAATCGCATCCCAAGTCACTCACCTGTCCCGGTCCCCGGCTGTCATGCTCTGGCGCGCGTGGCTCCGCTCTCTAGGTCGCGCGCGCGCCAGCTGTCTGAGATTTAAAGGGCCAGTGCACCAATGATTGGTGCCTGGCCTAATCACCCTAATTAGTTTCCACCTGCTCCCTGGCTATATTACCTCACTTCCCCTGCACTTCCTTGCCGGATCTTGTTGCCTTAGTGCCTAGAGAAAGCTTCTTCTGTGTTTACCATTACTGTGTTCCTGACCTCCTGCTATTACCATTGACTACGAACCTTGCTGCCTGCCCCGACCTTCTGCTACGTCTGACCTTGCTCTTGTCTACTCCCTTGTACCGCGCCTATCTCAGCAGTCAGAGAGGTTGAGCCGTTGCCAGTGGATACGACCTGGTTGCTACCGCCGCTGCAAGACCATCCCGCTTTGCGGCGGGCTCTGGTGAATACCAGCAGCAACTTAGAACCGGTCCACCGACACGGTCCACGCCAATCCCTCTCTGGCACAGAGGATCCACCTCCTGCCTGCCGAATCGTGACAATAACCAACTTTCTATATAGTCTTTATTTAAATGTTGTACGTTTTTGCTGCTGTACAGTCTAATTCCTTCATGTAGCAGGTTGTCCTGTTGATTCTAACATAGATCTGACAGCACATTGCTGCTGTGTTGACTCTATGCTTTACCCCTCCCTTCTTAGCTTCAGGGTGCATTCACACGCTATTACTACCAGCGGGTTTCACGCTGCGGGAAACCTGCTGCGAGTTACGTTACCATTGATTTTAATGTTTCCACAGACAGTCCGCAATAGTGTCAGATTTGCGGACTGTCCACGGACCCATTTAAATCAATGGTAGTGTAACTCGCAGCAGGTTTCCCGCAGCAGGAGACTCTCTGCTAGCTACTAGCGTGTGGATGCACCCTTAGAGATAGCAGAAGGGAAAGGAGTGTTGTACACCACAAATCAGAGGGTGAAGAGGGAAGAATACATCCAAATCTGCAGGATGGGCAGATCACACAGGGCATAAGTAGGGAAGAAACTGATAATTGAAATAAGAGGTGCGCTCCTAGTGAAATACTGTGATAACTGGAGGGATGTGTGCCAAGTAATGCACCTAACCATAGGGTGTTGTACTCAGAGTACAACACCTTAGTAGACATGTAGACTCGCTTGGAGGTGTCTCCAGAGGGGTGGCAGCCTCTGTGTCCTTGACCGTGACCTCCAGGTCCGGTATGATAAGTAGGAATAAAGTAGAAAATTTAGGACTTCTATGATGGCGCCTTCGCAGGTAGAAAAATCTGCCACAGTAGGTTAAATGGCAATGTTTTATTGGTAATTCAGGTGCAACTTAAAAGTTTTGAAACCTTTAAATTGCACATGAATTACCAATAAAAGATTGACATTTTAACCTACTGTGGCAGATTTTTCTACCTGTGAAGTCGCCATCCGAGAAGTCCTAAATTTTCTACTTATTCCTAAGTAGAGAAGAAAGCACAGATAGCCTTAGAAGGAGGAGATCGGACAGTCTGCGTGTGAGTGTAAAAAAAAAAAAAAAGCAGCTTAATGTTCCCCGTGTGGTGCGGTAAGTATTACTTACCCCTCCACGATGCTCCGGGGTGCCCTCCAGGTCCACGCTGGTCTTCCGGTGTCTTCTCGGCCCTCTCCGATGACGTCAATACGCTGCTGCGCACGTCATCCAATAGGAATGGCGTACGCAGTGGCGTAATGACGTCGCTACGCAGGTCCAGTAAGGCCTTGTGGAAGACAGCGGAGGACCGGAGAAGACAGCAGAGGACCGGAGAAGACAGCAGAGGACCGGAGAAGACAGCAGAGGACCGGAGAAGACAGCAGAGGACCGGAGAAGACAGCGGCCATGTATGGGGCGGTATGAGGGCTAATTTTTTTGCGTCGTGATCTGAAGTTTTTAACGGTACCATTTTTGCATTGATAGGACTTATTGATCGCTTTTTATTCATTTTTAAATGATATAAAAAGTGACCAAAAATGCACTATTTTGGACTTTGGAATTTTTTTGCACGCACGCCATTGACCGAGCGGTTTAATTAATGATATATTTTTATAATTCGGACATTTCTGCACGCGGTGATACCATATATGTTTATTTTTATTTTTATTTACTCTGTTTTTTTTTTTATTGGAAAAGGGGGGTGATTCAAACTTTTAATAGGGGAGGAGTTAAATGATCTGTATTCACTTTTTTTTCACTTTTTTTTTGCAGTGTTGTAGCTCCCATAGGGACCTATAACACTGCACACACTGATCTTCATCATTGATCACTGGTTTCTCATAGGAAACCAGTGATCGACGATTCTGCCGCATGACTGCTCATGCCTGGATCTCAGGCACTGAGCAGTCATTCGGCAATCGGACAGCGAGGAGGCAGGTAGGGGCCCTCCCGCTGTCCTGTAAGCTGTTCAGGATGCCGCGATTAGCCGCGGCTATCCCGAACAGCCCGACTGAGCTAGCCGGCAACTTTCACTTTCGCTTTTAGCCGCGCGGCTCAGCTCTGAGCGCGCGGCTAAAGGGTTAATAGCGTGCGGCGCCGCGATCGGCGCTGCACGCTATTAGAGGCGGGTCCCGACTTCACTATGACGCCGGGCCCGCCATGATATGACGCGGGGTTACCGTGCAACCCCGCGTTATATCAGGAGAGCAGGACCAAGGACGTACCGGTACGTCCTTGGTCCTTAAGGGGTTAACCCCTTAAGGACACATGACGTACTGGAACGTCATGTGTCCACTCCCGATCTATAACGCGGGGCCACGGCGTGGCCCCGCGTCATAGCGGTTCGGGCCCGGCCTCTAACAACGGCCGGGACCCGTGGCTAATAGCGCGCGGCATTGATCGCTGTGCCGCGCGCTATTAACCCTTTAGACGCTGCGTTCAAAGTTGAACGCCGCGTCTAAAGTGAAACCGAAAGCATGCCGGCTAGCTCAGTGGGCTGTTCGGGATAGCCGCGGTGAAATCGCGGCATCCCGAACAGCTGACAGGACAGCGGGAGGGCCCCTTCCTGCCTCCTCGCTGTCCGATCGCCGAATGACAGCTCAGTGCCTGAGATCCAGGCATGAGCAGTCATGCGGCAGAATCATCGATCACTGGTTTCTTATGAGAAACCAGTGATCAATGTAAAAGATCAGTGTGTGCAGTGTTATAGGTCCCTATGGGACCTATAACACTGCAAAAAAAAAGTGCAAAAAAAAAGTGAATAAACATCATTTAACCCCTTCCCTATTAAAAGTTTGAATCACCCCCCTTTTCCCATAAAAGAAAAAACACAGTGTAAATAAAAATAAAAATAAACATAAATGGTATCGCCACGTGCGGAAATGTCCGAATTATAAAAATATATCGTTAATTAAACCGCACGGTCAATGGCGTGCGCGCAAAAAAATTCCAAAGTCCAAAATAGTGCATTTTTGGTCACTTTTTATATCATGAAAAAATGAATAAAAAGCGATCAATAAGTCCTATCAATGCAAAAATGGTACCGTTAAAAACTTCAGATCATGGCGCAAAAAATGAGCCCTCATACCGCCCCATACACGGAAAAATAAAAAAGTTATAGGGGTCAGAAGATGACAATTTTAAACGTATAAATTTTTCTGCATGAAGTTATGATTTTTTCCAGAAGTGCGACAAATTCAAACCTGTATAAGTAGGGTATCATTTTAATCATATGGACCTACAGAATAAAGGTAAGGTGTCATTTTTACCGAAAAATGTACTACGTAGAAACGGAAGCCCCCAAAAGTTACAAAATGGCGTTTTTTTTTTCAATTTTGTCTCACAATGATTTTTTTTCCCGTTTCACCGTAGATTTTTGGGCACAATGACTGACGTCATTACAAAGTAGAATTGGTGGTGCAAAAAATAAGCCATCATATGGATTTTTAGGTGCAAAATTGAAAGAGTTATGATTTTTTAAAGGCAAGGAGCAAAAAACGAAAATGCAAAAACGGAAAAAACCCCGGTCCAGGGTATTTTCCGTTTTTGCATTTTCATTTTTTCCTCATCACCTTGTAAAAATCATAACGCTTTCAATTTTTGACCTAAAAATCCATATTATGGTTTATTTTTTACACCACCAATTCTACTTTGCTGTGACATTAGTGATTTTACCCAAAAATCCACGGCGAAACTGATGAAAAAATGCCATTTTGTAACTTTTGGGGGCTTCCGTTTCTACGCAGTGACTCCGGTCGGCTCATTTTTGCCCCTTATCGGATTTTGTGACCGGACCTAAAACCGTAGTATACTATGGTTTTAGGTCCAGTCAGAAAACCAGATACGGGGCAGAAATGAGCCGACCGGAGTCACTGTTAGACTCCGGCTCATTAAAGTGAATGGATTTTGGTGCCGGTCTGGCTGGGGTACGGGAGCACCCAATTTTCCCCTCCCCCAGCTGGATCTGGTAGCCATAGGCTGCAACCAAAATGTGAATGCAGTCTAAAGTGGGTTAAAATAGTTAAGTTTAACCCCTTGGGGACGAAGCCCATTATGACCCTAATGACGGGATCATTTTTTTTAAATCTGACCTCTATCACTTTATGCATGAATAACTCTGGGATGCTTTTACTTATAAATTTGATTCAGAGATAGTTTTTTTTCATGACATATTCTACTTTATGTTAGTGGTAAATTTTTGTCGATACTTGCATCATCCCTGACTGTCTGGGCATTCTGGGAATTGTAGTTTTGCAACATCTGGGGGGCTACAGTTTGGAGACCACCGTATAGTGGTCTCCAAACTGTGCCACTTCAGATGTTGCAAAACTACAACTCCCGGCATGCCCAGACAGTCAACGCACGCTGAAAGTTTTCGTTTTGAAACATCTGCAGGACCACAGTTTGGAGACCACTACACAGTGGTCTCCAAACTGTGGCCCTCCAGATGTTGCAAAACTACAACTCCAAGCATGCTCAGACAGCCTTTGGCTGTCTGGAAATGCTAGGAGTTGTAGTTTTGCAACTTTTAGAAGACCACAGTGAAGATCACTTAACGGCGATCTTCACTGCAGCCTCCTTTGCCGCACTTTCCGGCCGCACTCCTGATGTCGCCGCTGCCACCGCCGCCGCCGATGCCACTCTTGTAAGCTGGTTGTCCCCCCCTTGTTTCTCCTCCGCTCTGCCCAAACTTCGATCGGTGGGCAGAGCGGGGGAAATTAACTTTAACCCTCCCGCCCCCAACTGCAATTGGTCGTCAGCCTGATCAACTAATGGCAGGGCATAGGAGGAGGTGACAGCTCCGATCACTGTTATTTTCCGGACGAAGGGGTCATCAGTGACCCCATTGGCCCGGAATCGCTGCAAATCACCGGTCTGAATTGACGGGCGATTTGCGGCGATCGTTGACATGGGGGGGGTCTCAGGACCCCCCTAGGCATTGCCACGGGATGCCTACTGATAGATATCAGCAGTCATCCGGTCCGGTCCCCACCCGGCGCGCGGCGAAGACCGAAATTCCCATGGGCGTACAGGTACGCCCTCTGTCCTTAAGTATCAGGACGCGAGGGCCTACCTGTACGCCCTTCGTCCCCAACAGGTTAATGTTTTATATTTTTCAACTGACATCTTGCAGCCTTAAAGGGGTTATCCACCATAGGGTGATCTTAGTACTTATCTGCCAGCCAGTAATGGACATGCTTAGCGAGGATCCGTGTTTGTCTTGGGCCTGAATGGCTATGTTGTGAGATTACCAAAACACTGTGGCTGAAATGGCTATTTCCTGTTGGAGTTCCCTCCCTCCAACTACAAGTCCCATGTTTTCTTGTTTGTAAGTGTGAGGTCACTTTTCTCCCTCCCACACATCAGCCATCCTACCCATGGAAACACACCTGTGCTCCCTTCCATGCAATAGACTAGTGTTTTCTAAACAGTACAAAACTACAATTTACTGCGGAATGTTCTCCTTCCCACCCAGCGGTCGCTCCACCATTGAAGCAGACAGTCTCCTTTGAACACCTTACGAGTGAGTCTCGGCCTGCACTTCAACCTGCGAAAACCTGAGACAAGTCCTTTTGTATGCTGTTAAAAATAAACATTGGAGCAAAAATCACAGAAGGATTGTAAGATCACCGTGAAGCACAGGTACAGACACTATATTATGAACTACACTAACTTTACAACCCCTGTAGCATAGTCAAATAAAAAAAAATTCCTGGAATACCCCTATAAAAACTTGTTTAAACTAAGTAAATAACTAGCTAGAATCGAGGCAAAAATAGCAAAAATTGTTGTGTAAACAAAAGCAAATTGATGAAAGTCAAATAATTAGGCCGGACAATAACAAATACTTTTTTACATCTTCTGTAAAATAACTCAAATATCTCTATCTTCATGGAATGTTTCTGTATATAAGTTATGTCAAGCAACTAATATTAAATTCACATTCTTCAAGGATTGGGCTGCAGTATACAAAACCTACACAAACCCATAAAAGGAAACCCCAATGCACTTTCCACAGTACACAGAGACTTTCCAGGAATGATATTCTCGACTTGAAATACTTCACAAACCAGACTTTGCATTTAAAGGTCACTAAACAAAATCTAATCATCTAGGTGGCAGAATCAATGATGGCACTTAATAGACTGCTGCTATGTATATGAGTATTATGGCATAGAAGCATTGCTGCTAGTACATAGCAACCAGGGCATGAGGAATCGGAACTCAATTTTAATGAGACTGGAAGAATCTTATTCTCAAGTATTTAGATACTTCTATAGGGTTCACCAAAGAGTAGAAAAGAAAACCAACTCCCACCCTCTTCCTGGTAGCCGTCTGCACGAATGGCCAGGAGCAACGACCTGAAATCAATCAAGGTAGCCACAATAGGAAATTCGGCAGCACAGATAAGACCATCATCTTTATTATGTGTCTTTAAAACATAATCCACACAACATGGATTTGCGCGCATCAGGCCTTAGGTCTGATTCGCACAACTCCATGTCATGTGGTTTATGTTTTAAAGACGTTTAAAAAATGTAACTACTAGTACATGCCCTCAACATTTCGCTTGGACTACTACCACATCCTCCTCTGTGGCTTTCCAAAAAAACACTCTCTCTCCCCTCCAACCCATTCTCAACTGTGCTGCTTGAATAACCAACCTCCCTTTGGCCAACACATTGAATTGAAACTGTTCCCCACAACATACAAGGCTGTCCACAACCTGACCCCCCCCCCCCAATACATCTCTGACCCGACTTCCCAATAATACTTCTCTGACCCGACTTCTCCTGAGCTTCCCCCACACACTGAAACTGCCTACCCCGACACATCCGGCTCTCACCCAGCATCAAGACCTTCAACAACAACCTGAAAATCCATCTCTTTAAAGGCGTACTCTGCTGGAAAACATTTTTTTATTTTTTTATTAACTGGTGCCAGAATGTTAAACAGATTTGTAAATTACTTCTATTTAAAAACCTTAATCCTTCCAGTACTTTTCAGCTGCTGTATGCTCCACAGGAAGTTCTTTTCTTTTTGAATTTCCTTTCTGTCTGACCACGGTGCTCTCTGCTGACACCTCTGTACCATTTTAGCAACTATCCAGAGTAGGAGAAAATCCCCATAGCAAACCTCTCTTGCTCTGGACAGTTCCTGACATGGGCAGAGGTGTCAGCAGAGAGCACTGTGGTCAGACAGAAAGGAAATTCAAAAAGAAAAGAAGTTCCTGTGGAACATACAGCAGCTGATAAGTACTGGAAGGATTAAGATTTTGAGATAGAAGTAATTTACAAATCTGTTTAACTTTCTGGCCTCAGTTGATTTAAAAAATAAATGTTTTCCAGGGGAGTACCCCTTCAAATCCCTGCGGCCATTTGCACTGCACCATGAACGGCTACTTTCCTTACCACTTACCTAACCACCTGGGACAAGAAGACTTCTTATCATTGTTCTTCTCCCCTTCAGTGGAGAGATCCTAGAACCAGTTCTGAACACTTCTTATAGCAAGGGAGGTAGACAACCTGGTTTGGCTCCGGTCTCCTCAGGGGCCCCATAGCAGCCTGGTACGTACACCCTTGCTTGACGTTATATTGTAGTTTACCAGATTTGAAACCTATAGTGATTGAAAAGTCCTACGTAAATAGCGAGCAGTGTTTTCCGGTTATATTACGGTTAGCTAATCTTCATTAACAGAGAAATCACTGCTACAGTCCATTACACTCGCCCTCCTATCCAATTTTCCAGATCACTCTACCTTATTTAGTACCTCTCAGGCTTGTAGCGGCCATTAACATTATCTCTTTATAAGAAACATTGAAGTTTACTGTCATCTCGGTGGTGCTTAAAATTACATTTTATCTTTCTAACTGTTTCCTAAACAAGTCAAATGTCCAGGTTCGCCCTCCTCACTTCAGAACATAGCACAGCCTTGTTACATCAGATGGTTAATCCTCATTCAATGACCATAGACATGTAAGGGAGGTAAAACATATGTTTCCTTTTCTTCCTCTGCAGGTAAAAGACACTGTACATTCTGTTTGAATAGACACTTTCATGCCTGACACTATGCTGATGTCACAATATCAGAGGGATGGGAATATAGGGCTATGCTCGTGGTGCTAATTGGAGTGCATGGTCATGAGTCATTACAGCATCTGTCACACACAGCTTTCCCAGGCTTCTGAATGGCATATCTTCTTACAGCCTGTATCACTTGATAATGAATGTGAGTTGTACTAATGACACAAAAAGCCCTACCTGGTTGTTAGCAAGTTACATCACATTGTTAAGGCTAAGTTTCTACTTGTTTTTTTTTTTTTGTGAATACGCCAAGAAAAACGCCATTTCTGCCGCATGGTGTTTTTTCGGCCAAAGAACGCTGCGGCCAGATGTTAGCTGTAAATCAATGAGAAATCACAAAATTCTTATTCCACTTGGTGTTTTTCACTTTGGCATTTTTTTTATCCTTTTGGTGTTTTTTCACTCTTTTTTGGTGTTTTTCAGATTGTTGGTAATTGCAGCATAATGAGCCGCTGGCGATTTTTTTGTCAAAATCGTGGCGTTTTTCTTCCATAGAAGTCTAGAAAAACGATATGTGGGTTTTAACTTTGGTGTTTTTGCAGGCAGTTTTTATTCTTTTTTGGACTTTAGCGATCAAAAAAGTGATGGAGATACCTTTTTTAATAAAATTTCATAGGGTATCATTAAAAAAATAAAAATAAAAAGATACAGCAGTGAAGAAAAAATTATATCTAATGAAATGTATCTTTTTTTATAACAAAATTTGTATTACTTTTTAAACAGGGATCAATTTATGTGGGCGGGTGGGGACCTAAAAATGTAGCCGACAATAATAAAAATGTGTGTGTATGTTTTTCACTTTTTTCTTTATTTTTTAATTTTTTATGGGTAGTACCTCTACTCCCAGCATGGAACACACTGTTCCATGATGGGAGTAGTAGTACCTGTACTAATTGACAGAACGCCCATTGCCATCCTCCTGTATAATGTATAGATGCGGCGGCTGCTCTTCTATGGTCCCCTGCACTGCCATATATATACACCTATTCATATTTCCCGCAGAGAGTTGTGATTGGCCAGATGGTTCCAGCCAATCACAGCTCTCTGTGGGAGATAGGAATATGTGTATATATACATAAATGCAGGGGACCATAGGAGAGCGGCCGCATCTATACATTATACAGGAGCATCACAGCGGGTGTCAGGAGTGACATCCACTGTGATCTTTCCTATGTATGTATCTATGTAATTCACTCAGTGTATTCAGGAACTTGTTTGTGTCTTAAAGGGGTCGTCTGGGGAAAAAAATTCTGTGGATGGGGGTGGTGTGAAAATAATAAACATGCTATGCTCACCTCCTTTGATCCCTGCAGTTGCCATGCTGATTTTCTTGGTTTATGCTACTTCCTGGTTCTGTGTCATCCTGACCCCACAGGACCTGCCCACTTAGCCAATCAGTGACTAAGGCTGGATACTTACGCTACAACTGATTGGCTTAGTGGGCAGGTCATGTGAGGTTGGAAGAAAACAGAATACACAAGAAGCTTAGACCAGTGGAGGACCAGAAGTGTTGGTGTGGCAGCTGCTGGGGAGGTAAGTATAGCATGTTTTTTATTTTTACATGACCCCCAGCCATGGAGAAAATGTTTGTTTTCCCTGGAAAACCCATTTAATAATAGATGGTTCTTCTGAAACCAGTCCAAATATTGGGAGAAGAGCTCCATATTGGAACCCACTCTTAACACCATAGGATGGCCGGGTAGTCTCTGTCATTATGTCATCAGTTATAATCTGTCATTATGTAACATTGGGAGAAAGCACCACACAGATTTTTGTAGCTGCTGAGGGGATAATCTTTCTACCACATGCTTAAGAAGAAGCCTATTCTCTGCTGCCTTTCTCAGTAATGTTTGCAATATTGTACATTTCATGTTTGGGGCTACAAGCAAAGCAGTCCCACAACTTACTACTTGAAGTTGTTTTTAATTGTACTTTCAAGATCCCTGTGTAATGTTAGAGGTTGGCAACCATCTGGCACTGTTACTCCTGGCACTCACCATCGCCAGGCCTGCCCTCTCTGTTTTACTAGGTGTGTGCACACCAAAAACCTTTCCCCATCTGTCCTGGTTTAGCATCTCCTAATTAAGGCTGTCCTGCCCACTCCCTTGGGCCTGAGCATCATTGTGATTTATCCATTGAAAAGATGTGCTGTGTATCCTGATCCTGCCATTCTATGTTCCTTGCATTCCTTTTCTGACTCCACTCCTGTCTGACCCCTCTGTATTGTATCTCCTGTAGCTGACAGGGATTGCTGACCTGTACCGTACCTATGCCGCATGCCCTGATCATTTGCTTGAATTTGGACTATGCCTCTGTGTTCCATTTAAATTCTTTAGTGTACAATCTAGCTTTCTGTCTACGGTTACCTTTCTACCTACTCAGTGTCATGCAACGGTTCCATCTGGCTCCCCTAGGTCAGCAGTTACCACACTGGGACCAACTATCCTTTGAAAGCTACCTGGCAACTTCTGGTGGCTAAGGCCAGCTTCTGAATCCAGGAGTGGGATATAGGATAAAAACCCAGGAGGTACTTAGACTTCACTCCAGAAAGTGCCCCAAAGCCAAATTGGTTAGTAGCAGTTCACTACCTACCCTGGTGGTCTAGGTAGCGAAAGGCATAATTTAACATTTTCTTGATAATCTATGAATATTTAGGGGTCAGTGTTGAAGGAGTACTCCAGTACTCCTTTAACACTGTACTACTGGAGTACCACTGCTTTTCTTTATCCTACTGTGCCCGGGATGCAAAAAACAAACAAACAAACCTTAACTCACCTTTCTCCATTTCCCCGTTGTGGTGCCAAAACTCTTTGGTCCTCCAGTCTGGTTGGGGGAGCGACAGAAGGATAATAGGATAGAGAAAAGCACAATAGAATAAATTAAAGCAGCGCTGGACTACTCCTTTAAGTCCAGATCACTTCTGGGTGACTGAACCTCAGGGACCCACTAGAGGCCTGAGCAGTGGATAAGTTTACCCCCTAAAACCTTCCCTGTCTTTCTCCCAAAAACAACTGTTCTAGATAAAACACATTGCCTTAGAAGTCATAATTGACAGACCCATGTCACCATAATCATCCTCCTTATTAATAAAGCATCACATAATATTGTCAAATAATGCCGGGACCATAAAAATAAGGCGATTGCATTGAAAGACAGCCTGGCATGCGTTTCAGAAATCAACAATGATTACTCCAAAACATCATTTCATGTCGGTACTTAATTTTATGATAATACAATTTGCTGCCATGGAATTGCTGAAAGGTAAGAAAGCATGTACAGACATAATGAACACCGCATCATTATCCATCAATAAAAGTGTGTAAATCAATGGAACCCTTCTACACGTTTTGCACTACTATGATAAATGCGCTATATGAATAAGCAGCTGACAATGTCCGCACAACAGCAGGAGGTTACAAATCCATAGGCACATACAGTATTGAGGCCTTCCATGTCTACGCATAAATAAACACCAGCTTTTACTGTACACCATGACTAGAGTATTTATTATTCTCTAGCATTTCATCCAATTCATTAATTTTATTGCACATCCCCTGTGTAGCAACGTGATTGATTTCTTCAGTCTGGGGGATTGTCCATGGCTATTGATGGCTTATTATGTTGGTAGCATTATCTCGGACTCTGATTTAGGTATTCTGGACATGATTTATAATAGCATGGCTCAGAGGGTGATTCCATTCACACAAGTGATCGACTTTACAACACTTCTACAGCACGATCTGCTTAAATGATTGAATAAAACAGATTCCGTTACTTGATTTTTTTTAATGTATTTTAGATACATCGGTGACTATTTTTGTTTTAAAGAATTACTGTCATGATTCTTAGCAGAGACAATGACCTATATCAGCCATTAATTGCTTCCATTTACAATATATAATGATAACCTGCTAGGCTTTGTCAGGCTAACTTGGTCTTTTTTCTCCATTTTTTTAATGATGTGAGTGTGTACAAGTTGATTCTACTAATGCATTTTCCAGTTAGACATTATTATATAAAAGGGAAAGAACTGGAGAACAAATGCAGATGGCACTCACCAGTACTGTGCATCTTGATTTTATTGTTCAGAAAGAACGGGTCTAACAATGCATAGGGCCAAGGGGCCGTTTCACACCACACAGGGTGCTTACTCGTGACCGAGAGGGCTTGTTGTGTAGCAAATCACTAAATGTTGTTATCAGCAGCCCAGGCAAGATGGCTACCCCCATAATAATGTGTACAAAATTTTATTTAAAAAAATGACAACAGAAAATAGAAACACATAAAAAAAGGAACGTTTCATCTTGCTCTTTTCAGTAAAAAAAAAAAAAATAGGAGACACATTGAACCTCATTTTCTATTGCATTTATGTGTAAATTTAAAGGGTACTGATGTGAAGGATAATTTATCCCCTATCCATAGGATAGGGGACACATGCCTGATCGTGGGTGGGGGGATATGAACACTGGGACCCCCTGCGATCTCCTGCATAGCATTCTGGCTATCCTAGCACACTGAGCAGGGGTCGGAATGTGCCCTCCATTCATCTCTATGGAAGACCTGGAGATACACAAGTACAGAGCTCGGGTACTCCTTTAAGTAGGGAGAAGTCAGGGGAAATTCATTTTACTATATTCATTAATGGCATGAGCCAGACATGCGCAAAGTGGGAATGGGTCTTCACAGTTCTGAACTGGCAGCAGCTTATTGGTTTCTAAGGCTAAGTTTCCACTTGTTTTTTTTTTTTTTTTTTCTGGCAGTTTTTGGAATACTGCCACTGCAGTTTTTGAGCCAAAACCAGAAATGTATTCAAAAGGAACAGAACATATAAAGGAAGGACTTACACTTCTCCTCCCTCATGGATTCACTTCTGACTTTGGCTCAAAAACTGCAGTGACAGTTTTCCAAAAACTGCCAGAAAAAACAAGTGGAAACTTACCCTAAGGCTAGGATTCCACTTGTTTTTTTTTTCTGGCAGTTTTTGGATATCTGCCACTGCAGTTTTTGAGCCAAAGCCAGAAGTGTATTCAAAAGGAATAGGACATACAAAGGAAGGACTTACACTTCTCCTCCCTTATGGATCCACTTCTGACTTTGGCTCAAAAACTTCAGTGGCAGTTTTCCAAAAACTGCCAGAAAAGAAACCAAGTGGATTCCTAGCCTTAGGGTGAGGACTGTTACTTAAATAGACCTGTCTTTGCATCAGGTACTGGCAAGTATCCACAGCTTCAGTTAGCTCTGCAGTGTCTTTTGTTGCAGTCCTTCTCAATTGGACTGTGGCTGTGACTTTTGCTCTAGTTGAAACGTGGCATTAGGTAAGCAAGGCAACTAGCCAGCAAAGATTTTAAAAAGAGCCCGCCATATTTTGCCTGCTGAGTGTGGTCCATTCCTTTTGTAGTGCTACTGATCTTGACTCCCCTGCCTTGTTCCTTGATGTTGCCCCAGTCTCATCTTTGAAATTGTTCACCTGGTACTTGTTGGGATACTCCTGCATCTGACCTTTAGCTTGAGGGTGTAGAATGGGAAGAGTCCTTAGACTCTGCAACCAAGTATAGCCGGCAGCATCCAATTGCTTCTTCAAGAATTCACATCTTCAGTAAGAGACATTACAGGAACCACAAAGCCTTCAGTGCCCACTGAACCGCTCAGACAAAATATTTCATGAAATAAGCCTCCGCTGAGAAAAATGATTACAAAGTGCTTGGCATGAACCTTCGTGATTCCTTACTTTCTAAAATCCATTTCAGACTCTTGATAATGGAAGCAGCAGGGCAGATTTTACCTGTTATATAAAGATACAATGAACAGGATAAATGCATTGTGATTTGCAGGTTTTTATAGAAATGAAAGCATCTCATACAAAATACCCAAACTTTCTTCAAAAAAAATATATGTTAAAACAGGGGAAATAGAGATGAGCGAACTTACAGTAAATTCGATTCGTCACGAACTTCTCCGCTCGGCAGTTGATGACTTTTCCTGCATCAATTAGTTCAGCTTTCAGGTACTCCCGTGGGCTGGAAAAGGTGGATACAGTCCTAGGAGACTCTTTCCTAGGACTGTATCCACCGTTTCCAGCCCACCGGAGCACCGGAAAGCTGAACTAATTTATGCAGGAAAAGTCATCAACTGCCGAGCCAAGAAGTTCGTGACGAATCGAATTTACTGTAAGTTCGCTCATTTCTAGAAATGACAAAAATAATGAGTCTGTGAAAAATATGTTGAATTTTATGTTGAAAATGACAAAATGTCATGTATGGTATGAATTGTGACAATGGTGATTTTTGGAAAACTACCACTGCAGTCTTTGAGCCAAAGTCAGAAGTGGCTCCAGTAGGAAGGAGAAGTGTAAGTCCTTTCTTTATGTTTCCCATTCCTTTTGAATACACTTCTGGCTTTGGCTCAAGGACTGCAGTAGCGCTTTTCCAAAAAATGCCAGAAAAAAAAAAAATAGTGTTTTAGCATGTCAGTAGGTCAGGTCATAGGATCGGTTTAATGGGACCCACAGAGATCATATGACCAGGATATTTTTGGTCTTCGGTATTGGAGGTACAGTAAATTACACATATTGGAGGAAAGTTTCAGATCGCTTCTTTCATTTTTCAGAGGCCTTTTTAAAATTGAAAGTAACGATCTGATTGGTTGCTATGGGCAACTCAGCAACTTTTCCTCTGGACAGGTTTTGATAAATTTCCCCCATAGAGTTATTCCCTGTTGAAATAAATAGGGAGTTATACTCATTGGTGTAAAAGGAAAGTGAAAAATAATAAACCTTTCATCAGAGGATGCTCGATATCATCTCACACCCCTTCATTTGCAACAGGGGGCCGTGGTGCCTGCATCCCATTTTTTTTAAAGGTGGTAGAAACGAACCAAATAAAGACTAGAAAAAAGGTTTGTTAGGTCCCGTCGGAGAACGTCCGTCAGGCACTTTTTTTGGGGGCCTTAATGGATGTTCTTTTTGATGGTGCACAATGGGAAACAACGGGTCCCGACAGATCCCATTTACTATTATGGGGTCTGTCTGACGCCATTATTTTTTTTGAAGGGAGTAAGGGGAGGAAAAACGTTGCATTATGTATTTTTTCTTTGGCTATTCTCCCCGGCTTCCTCGGCGGACATCACACTGCCATGTCCAAATGCCAGTGTGAAAGAAGCCTTACTATGCTACTCAATTAAGCTTATAAATATTATGGCTATGAAATCAATGTATGTATGAACAAATTAAGTTTAATAGAACTCAATAGTTAAAAAAAATATAGTTTTTTGATCATTTTCGAGCCATAAAATGACCATTTTTGTGTCTCACAAAAGGGGAAAAAACTGTGCACACAACCTCACATAGAGTCATAAATGGTTGGAAAAACAGGCCAAAAGCTAAAAATGGCTGAAAACTGCGAACGAAAAACGTGTCACTGGATATTCCTTAAATGAGTTTAAAATTACAAACAAGAATAAAAGAAAAATATGAACACAATCCTGGCACTATCTAAATGAACTATCGGGAAAAAAACATACACACATTACAAAGGAAGCTTGGGCTCTCAATAGATTTTATACAGACCATTTCTGATTTTTCCTTTAAAAAATGATGGCTAGGAAAACACATAGGTGGTCTCAAATTAGAAATCCATGTCATTGATTTGCTATTTTTTTTTCTTTTCTCTTGGATAGTGCAGCATGTTGCCTTTCTGGCCCAGTTTTAACCTACATCTGATTTTATTGGCATGGATGGGAAATTGATTAAGGTTTCTAACCATATCTCACACACACACACACACACACACACACACACACACACACATATATATATATATATATATATATATATATATATATATATACAGTTGAAATATTTTAGGAAACAAAAACTAGAAACAGGCAAGAAATGGATCCTGAATTTTCACTAATATATTATGATAGATTGGAAATGTTTACAGATAAAACATCAATTTTCAAAGACCAAATATGCACAAAACATAGTGGTTTTTGCTGTAGAGCTGTAGACATATTTTTCTCTAGTTTGAATAATTCTTCAGATTACTGAATCCTTTTTTCCTGAATGGCTTTCCTACTCCCAATTTCAAAAACTATTTTAGGGAATTATTAGTTAAAGGGGTATTTTTTATTTTATTTGACTATGCTACAGGGGTTATAAAGTTAGTGTAGTTCATAATATAGTGTCTGTACCTGTGTTTCATGGTGGTCTTGAAATTCTTCAGTGGTTTTTGCCCCAATGTTTATTTTTAACAGCATACAAAATGAGTGTGGTCTCAGGCTTTCCCAGGTTACAGTGTGGCTCAAGACATTACATCATTAGTCAGGTGTTCAGAGGGAGCCTGTCTGCTTCAATGGGTGAAGTGACCGCTGGGTAGGAGATCATTTTGCAAGAATTTGCTAAGCTGGAGGCACCCTGGTCAGAAAACACTGGTCTATTGCATGGAAAAGATCACAGGTGTTTTTCAATGGGTGGGGTGGCTGATGTGTGGGAAGGGGAAAAGTCACCTCACACTTACAAACATGGAATTATTGGACTTATAGTTTAAGAGAACGAACTCCAACAGGAAATGGCCATTTCACAAAAAGAAAGCAACAGCGCTATGGTAATCTCACAACATAGCCATTTAGCCCCAAGACAAGCATGGATCCTTCCTAAGCATGTCCATTACTGTCTGTCAGGTACGTACTAAAATCACCTTGTGGTGGATAATCCCTTTAATAGAGGGAGATCTCCATTTAGGACCTTCGCCTTTTATCCAGAGTGCAAAGCAACACCAAAGAGAACCTGATACAGCCCTGCATTATATTGATAACTGAATAATTTCAATGGGTGCTGTCTTTGTAAGGCTTCACAAGTTCTTCCATAGCTTACAGCTTTTCACTGAGTTACCTATCAACAGGACACCTTTTGATCAGCTTATTGTCACCTCTAACACAGAGGGATTGTGCAAAATATTATTTTATATTTGCTATGGGAGAACAAACTACCCAATGGGTAATGGCAAGCTCACTCTGATTGATTGGACCAGAATCATTTTTGTACAGAAACAGACTTGCACTTGCAATAGTCTTCATGAGAGATTTTTAACCATTTAGCTATTACTAAAATAGAAGATAAATCCAGCAGATTGACTTCTCTCTCAGTTATTAATATAGCAGCATGGAGGGGGAGGGGTTATGCACTGCTAAAAGAGTGTACAAGGGCAAGGGGGCTAGAGAATTGGAGAACAGCCCACACAGGCTGAAAAGAGAGAGGAGAGCAGATGCAAGGCTACAGGGAATAATTAAACAGAATGTGGAGAGAAAATGGAGCTCACGGATCAGTAGAAATTAAACTGAATGTTTTATAGAGAACTTATTTTTTCCTAATTTGTCTTAATGTTAATAATGCAAATTAAGCTCCAGTGCTCAGCAAAAGCTTAGGTAAGTCCAGCCCATGTTCTCTGACAGAGGCTGTCAGTCAAAAAGGGCAGCTGGAGAGCACTCTGGAACTAAAAAAGGGATCCTTGGAATCTTGATGGCTTGCCCTATCTAGCCATGGACTTATTTACACCTATTATTTTACCCCTTTGTGACCCATGATGGATCTAGTCCGTCATGTTGCCGCTCAAGGTGTAAGGAGCGGGCTCCTGACTCATGATTGCTCCATACCTGATGACCCTCAGCTGATTCAATAGCTGGGGGCTGCTGCTTATAGCCGGCATGCAGCAATCCCTGCAGTTGGCTATTTACTCATTAGATCCCTGTTGTTAAAGCTGACAGCACCATCTAAAGGGACCTTTAAACTCTGTCCCTGTCCCATTTATCCTGTACAGTAAATGTAAATAAAAATACCAAACCCCAGATCTGCATTTTTTGGATCACGTCACATCCCAGAAATAATTAAGTAAAAATCAATCAAAAATTCTGATCAATGCCAAAATGGTACCAATAAAATCAACAGATTACAGAGCAAAAACTGAGCGCTCATACAGCCGGTATATGGAATGATACATGAGTTATAGGGGTCAGGAGAGGACAATTTTATGTGTGCTAATGTTTTAAAAGTAATAAAATAATACAAAACCTATGTAAATTGGGTATTGTTTTAACCATATGGACAACACTGGAATATTTTTATAATTTTGTTTATTTCACTATTATAATTTATATGACTTGCATTAAAACAGTGAAGGGGCAATAATAACTCAAGTGAAGGGGCAATAATCCAAAACAATAGGAGCAGTACTCCACCTTTACATAATCAGTAAATAAAATGCATCTTAGACCACAGTATACTCATTAAATTGCAATGTGTACCTGTGTCTCTGCTGTTGTAGTCTAAGTTCGTCAAGTGGCTGGGGAGTAACTCCAAATATCTGAATCTTTGTCTGGGTATTTTGAGTCTATCACACATTCATCTTTACTATCCTGAGATGGAGAAATGTCTAAAACAGGGAATCGCTGTGCAAGTACTCTTCTCCTGACACAAAACTTTTTGTGAGCTTATGGTGAACTTAGTGCTGCATGGCTTACACATCAGTAACCGTACAATCCTTCACGTATATTTACAAGTCATCCAGGCTGTGTTGGTCATCCCCAGTAAAGTATTCTAATTGGACCACATACTCCATTAGCAACCCTAATGGGCTAGTAGCATATACTGTCAGTATTACTGTTATTAAAGCAACCGTGACAAAATTTCAAGCATCCATCCAAAAGACTGTAACTTCACCTTACTAAAGTATACCCGGGTTATAGACTTCCTACAGTTGTGCAGAACCTCATTTAAAAAAGTTACCTGGGTCCACAGGGGGACACATAGAGTTAGCCAGCCCCAAAGCCATATGTGACATGTGGTGTCCCAGCACCAAATGCTGTCCTGTGGGCTAATTATTGCCTTAGGCATCCCTGCTGTCTGTGCATTGGGCCCGCCACTTTATAATGTAATTTATTACATTGTGTTGTATTCCTGTGCTTTGTTGTGTTGAATTAAGGACTGTTCCCTTAAGGGAATACTGCAGAGGGGCCAGGTGATGCTGACCCTCCCAATGGGAGAACCCCCACATTGGCTTTTATGTAGTGTAGGGCAGGGGGAGCTGTTCAGTCTAAGTATAAGTTCAGCCAGAAGGTAGTACAGTTCAGTGCTGTGTGGAGAAGTGTGTGAAGAAGTCAGAGGAAGCCTAAGGAGGAGAAAACCAAATTCTGCAGCCACCCCAATCTCAAGACCCCCCCCCCCCCCCCCCCGCTCTGGTGAAAGTCAAAGCCCAGCAGTGAGCCTAAAATTTCGGGGGAAAACATTCTCTTCAGTCCAACTTACAGTCAGGCTAAAGTCTTCCAGTCAGCATGGTACTGTCACAGATTTACAAATTCCTGCAACAGTATTGATAGTTATCTGTAATCTTGCATCAGTGTCATCCTTGTCCCCGCACTTGGTCCAGGAGAAGCTATCTCATCCTTAGACCATGTAGGTTAATGGTGCCCTGGTGTCATGAAAAATACATCACACCTTCCTTCCGACCGTGGTGTCACCACAACTTCACAAATTATACTATACCCCCCATCCTCCTTGTGGGCTCCCCATCTTTACAACAGAACAGGTACCAAATGCAGAGTACAAGGATACTAAAATATCATATAATACACAGAATACTAGTATGTAATATAATTTAAAGTACAAGTGCCAGAAAATAATTTACATTCACCTTACCATTTAACACTGATTTCACATAAAGCTTTATCAAGTGCTGATAGGTAATAAGGTTTCTACACCAACACTGATGAGGGTTCTTTACTGTAAGAGCAGTAAGACTATAAAACTCTCTGCCATGGGAAGTGGTCAACCCAGTAAAAGTTCAAAAGGGCCTGGACGGATTTCTTGACAGTAAGGACATTGCAGGTTATAGGATACTATATTTATGGGGAGAAAACTTTAATTCAGGGATTGCTATTTAGAGTCGGGAATGATGGATTTTTTTGTCACCAAAATGTGGAAAATTGTCTTACACCACATGTTTTTTTTTTTTTTTTTACCTTTCTCTGGGTCAACACTGCAGGGAAATAGGTGGAACTAGATCGACGTATGTCTTATTACAGCCTTACAAACTATGTTACTATCTTACTATAATATATAAGCAAACATACTTTATGAAAAAAAACTTGATAAAATAAAAATGTCTCACTTGTAGCTGATGTCCCTAAACTCTTTAAACTGAAAGAGGCAGAAAAACAACAGATTTTAACCTTTAACCTCTATCTTTTTCATCTGTGTCTTTGTGAAACTTTCATTACCTTAGATGTTGACCTGGAACTAATGTGACTTTTCCAAAATCACAGCACAAAGGGACCATTAGCTGGTTGTGGCCATTGAGGAGCCGGACACAGAAGATGTGTTAGGAGAACGGATGGTGCGTCTTTATTCTCAATGACCTTTTCACAAGAGTCAATTGTGAAAACAACAAGCGTGTAGCACTCAGTAACGTTCGTTACACTTCACATTATAAAGTGTAAGGTATTTGCAATCATTCAGTATAGGATATATTTTTTAAGAGTACAGTATATTGGAATACAATCTTCAGTCGTGGAGTGTTCATGTAATGGGTCTGGCTTTATATGAAATCTATATGTAACAAATATGAAATCATTGATTGTTTTTACTTCAATGGAAAACTGCAGTCCAGACATATTGTACGGATAAGCAAGCAATTTTTCTAAAGTCATCCACAGGATAAGTACATGATCACAAGGGGGATGGGGAGACCGACACCCTACTGGAGATCGCAGAGGGCCCCCGCGGTCAGACACACCGCGTTCCTGTGGATTGGGTATATGATATTCTTCACTGGACAATCCCTTTAAAGGGAATTTATATATTTGCAGATAACACTAAACTGGGTAGGGTGGTCACCACAGAAGAGGATGACATAATATTACAGAGGCAGCTGGGGAAGCTGGAGGCTTGGGCACAAACAGGGCAACTGAAGTTTAATGTGGATAAATGTAAAGTTTGGCCAGAAAAACAACATGTACAATTATGTGCTAAATAATAAAACATTAGGAAAAACTTCTACTAAATAGGTCTTGGGGGTAATGGTGGACAGTAAGCTCAACTTTATTGATCAGTGCCAGGCAGCTGCTAGCCAAGCTAATAAAGTCTGGGATGGGTGGGCATCCTTTACGTTTAGAGGAAGGTTTCACCATCATGGCAGACAGGTATTCTTTAGTGCAAGAGCAATGAGACTATGGAACTCTCTGCCGTATGATGTTGTGATGTCTGACTCAATAAACAAGTTCAAGGGATTCATTCTGATGCCATATTGGAGTCGGGAAGGAATTTTTCCTCATAGAGCAATTGGCATCAGCCTTATGGGGGTTTTGCCTTCCTCTGGATCAACACCGTAGGGTTTTACTTGATGGACTCTTCTCTTTTTTTCAGCCTAACAAACTATGCAACACTATATATATATATATATATATATATATATTATATATATATATATATATATTTATGCACTTCAAAACTTGTTTGTGGTTCTAATAACATTGTGGCATCTGGTTTCATGTCTGGGATATCTAGATAAATACCTGTCAAAATTTTTAAGACACACTCCTATCATATGCCTGCACAACAGAAGCTTATGGATATGTTACAGTATACATCTGAACACTTCGTTTATGCATCTGATGTAGGTAAAAAATGATGTGTAAACGGAGCCTAGACTTAAAGGGGTACTCCGGCGCTAAGACATCTTATCCCCTATTCAAAGGATAGGGGATAAGATGCCTGGTCGCGGGGGTCCCGCCGCTGGGGACCCCGTGATCTTGCACGCAGCAAGTGATCTTGCACGGGATAAGATGTCTTAGCGCCGGAGTACCCCTTTTTAAACAGATGTCAGCTTGAAATTATTGCCATCAGTTTTTTTTTAATACAACCTCAATGATATCATATTAAATCAAATAAAAAATGTGATATAACAAAATAAATAAATAAATGAGGGGGGGAAAGGAATCTGGTAAAAAGAATTGATCCTAATGAAACTTATAGGAATGAAAGGGAAAAATATGCTATAAAAATCTGTACAGCTGGCCTTAGAGTATTAAGTGTACTCCACAGCCCATAACAGGTGCTACCCCAGGACTATGCAGATGTATAGATACTGTTTTATACTATATATTGATTTTAACTTGGCAACCATTACTGGGCTGGAAAGGTTTGTGTATACTCAGATGTAGCCCTTCTGATAGACCTACACCTCTGGGAGCTATTTACTGTCATACTGCAGGAAGCTCTTCAGTAAGTTGACTTGACATGTTTGGATGCCAACATTTCTTGTGCTGAGGAATTGTTTTAGTGCCTTTGTATCAGGTCTTGCCGATTGATAGATTTTATCTTCTCATTAGTTGCTCACGCGCCATTTTTTTTCCAGGCTTGTGGCAGGTGCTCATAAAGCTTTCCAGTTGCCAATGCAATCTTTTTGGCCATTATTGTGAATTGTATCAATTCTGTGTGAATGATCTTGTAAAGGTTCTGAAGCTTCCTATACTTCTGGGTCGCTGCACACTTATTGGTTCCAATCTGTTGGAGAATTGTCACTCTTATCAGTCCGCTCTCCAAGGGAATCTTCAGCAGAGCCTTAAACGATAAAGACAGCTATGACGAACAATGTTCTCTACAGCATTCTGCAACACTACAACGTAATACCGGGTCTATGTAAGATCTGTGGATTTTAGGATGTATTGTGCATGGCTTTATGTGTTTTCATGGAAGTGACAATTTTCCTCTTAGTAATCAAAGTTCTGTCATTTTTCTCAGCTAATAGAAAGTTATTTTCTTTTTTCTCTCTGTTTTAAATATTGCTCAATAATATAGTAGTAGTATTATTCTACCTAGAGTTCATTATATGACATTCACCAAATATCAGTCTGATTCCATTATTTCACCCGGCTTTGTGCACTGTGTGGCCACTGTCAACAAAATAAGCTGTCTATAGTATTTTTATTTAAAAATCTAAATAGAAATTATAAACTTTCACTCATTTATCATTTTTTTCATAGATTGTTAATGTAGAATGTAAAGTAAAAAGAGAATTAAAAAAAGGAGTTAATCCAAATAGATCATGAGGCCAAAACCTAGGTCATATTAAAGGGGTGCTCCTGTGGAAAACAAATGTTTTCAAATCAACTGGTGCCAGAAAGTTATACAGATTTGTAAATAATTTCTATTTAAAAATCTTAATCCTTCCAGTACTTATCAGCTGCTGTATGCTCCAGAGGAAGTTGTGTAGTTCTTTCCAGTTTGACCACAGTGCTCTTTGCCGACACCTCTGTCCGTGCCAGAAACTGTCTGGAGCAGGAGAGGTTTGCTATGGGGATTTGCTCCTGCTCTGGACTGTTCCTGACAGTGGTGGAAGCAGAGAGCACTGTGGTCAGACTAGAAAGAACTACACAGCTACTTCCTTTGTAGTGTACAGCAGCTGATAAGTATTGGAAGGATTAAGATTTTTAAATAGAAATCATTTACAAATCTGTATAACTTTCTGGCACCAGTTGATCTGAAAAAAAAATTTCACATACACATCAATGTTAAAAAAATAATAATAATAAAAGGACATTTCAGCCAAATTCCACAGGTGACTTTCAACAACAAACAAAAAATTTAGCTGACCTTTGGTAGACTGCCATCATCTGAAAAGAAGTCAGCCATATTTGAAATTTTCACCCAATAGTTGAAAGAAAGATTTTTTGTTCAGAACATATGAATATGAAGAATATACTTTTGAGGTTGCCAGAATATTAACAGAGAAATCATTTGTAACGACCAGTATGAACTGTAATGTCTATGGCTGTGTCTAAGAATTGATCCTTCATTAGAAGATTGTTCCTTCAATGGAGCTTCAACCATCAATTAGCCATGTATGCTCTTCTGATGATTGATGATTATTGATGATGAATGATGAGTCGAAGGATTCTTGAGGTTAACACTACTGCTTCAGTGGTATTACCTGCATAGCAGGAGAGAATGGGGAAATGTCTTACTGGTAGTTGTTGATACTCATGTTGTGTCTGTTGATAAGCATTGAACACGGGTTTGGTCTAGCAAGGTCTTTCTGTTTATACATCCTTACGTCTTGCCCATCTTTTTACCCATTGTCCTTTGTACAGTAAGTGTAGCATGTGATATTTTGAAATCAATCTTTATAGAATATGGAGCTTTGTTATTCTATCACTTCAAACCTATTGAAAAGATGTAGTGCTAAATGATGAAATGTGTGTATGCCTACAGCCATCACTAGGGAGAGCATACTGTACAGTGGTCTCTCTTACAATGGCCTCAGGTTACAATATTATAAACATACATTGGTCTGCCTACCCTTCAGTCCTCTGAAATAAAGACTTCTAAACCCCTTTCCTCTGATGGGTAGGTTAGGACTGTATCACAGTCTTTATTCTGCCCTTGGGTTTTACATCCCAGGTGCATTATCTTGTACTTATCCACATTAAATGTCAGTTGCCAGTTCTGACCATTTTTCTCGTTTACCTAAATCCTTTTCCATTTGGCGTATTTCTCCAGGAACAACAACCCTGTTGCAAATCTTTGTCTTCAGCAAAAAGACAAAAACCTTACCATGGAGACTGTTACGTCCAGAGCTTCGGATAGACATGCTGGCCGTGAGCGCTTTCCTTCTCTGCCCTCCTCAGCCGGCGGGGCCGGGATTCGCATTGCGGGATGCGCCCACATGTGAATCCCGTCCCTCACCTTCGTTCCCTGGCACGGTCCACGTCATCTACCACACAGGTCCAGTGGATTCACTACCACTCTGAGTGCTACTGCCTACTGCCATGAGTCTTACAGTAAGATCCCGCCATGGATCCCGTTGGGGTGCCTCTGCCTGATGTTTCAGATCTTTCTACCATTGTGGCTCAACAGTTGCAGCAGTAAGCCCACCAGGTGCAACAACTGAATCAATTGTCTGCCATGATGCAGCAGCTTCTAGCCGTACAGCAGCAACAACAGCAGCTGCAACCTGCTCCTGTTTCTCCACCTGTTCCTGCAGAGGTATCCGGATCCAAGCTTCGTTTATCCCTACCCTCGAAGTATGAAGGTGATCCAAAGTTGTGTAGAGGCTTTGTGACACAGTGTTCCTTGCATTTGGAGCTCATGGCGGATCAGTTCCCGACGGAACGAAGGTGGCCTTTATGGTCAGTCTATTGTCTGGAAAAGCCCTGACCTGGGCTACTCCCCTCAGGGATCATAATGATCCGGTCTACTCTAATCTGCCAGCCTTCCTAGCAGAATTCCGCAGTGTATTTGAAGAACCAGCACAAGCCTCCTCTTCTTTCTTCTTTGCCTCTTGCCGAAGAGACTATGGAGGTGGATCGCTCTCACCTAACACAACAGAAGAGATCCCGTCGATGCAATGAGGATTTGTGATTAAATTGTGCCAGTCTGGAGCACTTTCTCAAAGACTGTTCTATACGTTCTCAGCGTCCGGTAGAATGCTAGCATCTAGGACAAGTGAGTGTGATGACCCTAAGTGGGAATTCTACTTCTCCTCATTTGTCCACTCCGGTCCAAGTTTTTACTCCTGCCAAGACTTCTTTCTTTGCTTCTGCCTTTTTGGACTCTGGTTCCTCTGGTGACTTCATTGATGCCTCCCTGGTCCATAAACACCAGCTTCCAGTGACTCGGCTTGCTAACCCCTTGCATATTACCTCTGTTAATGGACCTGAATTCTACAGTGCTATTCTGCACAGAACCTCTCGTCATGCAAGTGAGTGTCATGCATGAGGAAAAAATTTAGTTTTTTGTGCTTCTTCATTGTACTTCCGGGCTTCTTCCTTGGCTTCAATGTCACCATCACCGGAGCTCACGGGACACTGTAAATGGCTATCCGGTGGCAGCTGAAGCAGTCTGCGCTGCCGGATAGCCGTTTATGCGATGGCCCCGACATACAAAAGCATCGTATGTTGATGCTGCCTTCAACATGCGATGACCTCTGAGAGGCCATCGCATGTTGAAATCATGGTATGTCGGGGCCATCGCAGGTCGGGGGTCACTGTATATCTTCTCTCCACTACAAATGATAATAAAGCAGAAAACGCCTTTCTATTATTGCTGTGTAAAGTATGAATGGATTTCTTTACACTTTTAGCGAATAAAACTTTTTTTTTTGTCATTTGATTTCACAGAACGCTCTGTGCTTTTCCAGGCAATTGATGTTGGCAGCTGATAGTTGTGCACAATGTATCAAATAAAAAATATATCGTACTGTGGAATGTTTTTCATCACATTGTGTATATTTTCTTTATTTTTTTCTTCTTAAGATCTATGAGCAATTGTATAATACCGTAGACACGTACCACGCCATCTGATCCGATGACATAACTTATGCGTTTTGACATTTATAGTTTGTTTGTAAAGTCATGGACATTATTAGGCTCAATATCGACTCACAAATCAAGGCTGATAGAGCAGATGGCGGAACAAAGTAAGAGGAGCCTTGTACTGAAGTCACCTTGTTATGAAATCATCATGCATGGCGCATAGTTACTTAATCAGAAATGCAATTACCATTCATAACCTCGGCCTCCATGTGGCAGCATGATATTATTAACTATCAGGATGCATTATGTTGAAGATCCAGGTAGCCCAGAAATGAATCAGTGGACTCTAAGTGCTGTTCCAATTTCCAGTCCCAGGATAGATTACTAGAGGTGGGAAATGAAAGTATAAAGAATTCACAAGCTAGCCCCAAGAGACCGCATAACAAGTTCAATGAGCAGTGCACCTATTCAGACCTGTTAGCCTTGCGAAAGATTGGGGGGTGGGGGGATTAATTGGATCACATGTCGTAGAAGGCCACGATTTCATCTACAGAGTGAATTTCTATTCGAAGCTCATTCTAGGAAGTATGGGAGGGGGAGGGGGAATTCTATAAATCATTCTCCACCTCATCCAGACTGTGTAGGGTTAAAGTGTGTGCGGGTAAAACAGATTCCCAAGAGGACTGGCTATACAGTATAGAGTCAGAAGATACTATTTATATGTTCCATTGAATGAAAGCTTACTTGACCTACAATACGCTCAGATGACATTTTCTAGCCACATCTTATTTGCACTCCATACATTTTTCCCTAAAATGCTTCCTCGTGTTTAAAAATGAATCTGATTAAATTGGCTTAAAGGGGTACTCCGGTGACCTTTTTTCTTTTAAATCAAGTGGTGGCAGAAAGTTAAACATATTTGTAAATTATTTCTATTAAAAAAACTTAATCCTTCCTGTACTTATTAGCTGCTGAATACTACAGAGGAAATTCTTTTCTTTTTGGAATGCTCTCTGATGACATCACGAGCACAGTGCTCTTTGCTGACGTTATTATAATAATAATAACACTTTATTTATTGTTGTCCTTAGTGGGATTTGAACCCAAGTCCCCAGCACTGCAAGACAGCAGTGCTAACCACTGAGCCACCATGCTGCCCTTAGCATACATCTGCTATGCATGGTTGCTAAAATGGACAGAGATGTCAGCAGAGAGCACTGTGTTCGTGATGTCATCAGTGTTCCAAAAAGAAAGGAATTTCCTCTGTAGCATTCAGCAGCTAATAAGTACTGGAAGGATTAAGATTTTTTAATAGAAGTAATTTACAAATATGTTTAACTTTCTGGCACCAGTTGATTTAAAAGAAAAAAGTTTTTCACCGGAGTACCCCTTTAAAGAGGATCCGTGGCATTGACTAAAAATGTTCAGCTCTCATAGATGTTTGGTACTGTTAGTTTTAGCACCAAAATTGCAATTGTTAACTACCGTATTTTTCGCCGTATAAGACGCACTTTTTCTTCCCCAAAACTGTGGGGGGGGGGGAAGTTGGTGCGTTTTATACGGCGAATACACACCTATCGGGTCGGTCCCGGCGGACATCAACGGCCGGGACCCGCGGCTAATACAGGACATCACCGATCGCGGTGATGCCCTGTATTAACCCTTCAGACGTGGTGATCAAAGCTGACCACCGCGTCTGAAGCTAAAGGGACGCTAACCCGGCTGCTCAGTTGGGCTGTTCGCGGTGAAATCGTGGTGTCCCGAACAGCTTACAGGACACCGGGAGGGACCTTACCTGCCTCTTCGGTGTCTGCTCCGGGCCGGGATCCGACGCATGGCCGGCGCTCTCCTTCGACATCATCACGTCGTCGCGCACGCCATCCCATCATCCAATAGGAGTGGCGTGCGTAGCGACGTGATGACAGCGACGTGATGACAGCGACGGAGATCCCGGGGAAGAAGACGTCCGGAGCGTCGGGGACATCACAGGGACGCGGCGACAGCGATGGAGCGACATCCAGGGCAGTGGTAACGAGTGGTGACGGGTCCGAAGCGGCGGGGACAGGTGAGTATTACCTCCTACCAGTGGTCTTCAACCTGCGGACCTCCAGATGTTGCAAAACTACAACTCCCAGCATGCCCGGACAGCCAACGGCTGTCCGGGCATGCTGGGAGTTGTAGTTTTGCAACATCTGGAGGTCCGCAGGTTGAAGATCACTGTTGGGTTCAGAATTTTTTTTTCTAGATTTTGCACCTTTAAAATTGGGTGCGTCTTATATGCCGGTGCGTCCTATAGGATGAAAAATACGGTATGTAGTCATCACTGCTTAAGGTGCCCATATACCTTATACTAAGGTAAAATGTATGAAAATGTATGGCAACCTTTAGCTTTCAACAGGGAGAACATTCAGGTTCACATTTCATTAATGGGGTACTCCGGTGGAAAATCATTTTTTTCATATCAACTAGCTTCAGAAAGTTAAACAGATTTGTAAATTATTTCTATTAAAAATCTTAATCCTTCCAGCACTTATCAGCTACTGTATGCTCCAGAAGAGTGCTCTCTGCTGACACCTGTCCATATCAGGCACTGTCCAGAGTAGGAGCAAATCCCCATAACAAACCTATCCTGCTCTGGACAGTACTGGAAGGAGTAATATTTTTTAATAGAAGTAATTTACAAATCTGTTTGTAACTTTCTGGCACCAGTTAATAAAAAAAAAAATTAAAACATTAAAAAAAAAAAGTTTTCCACTAAGTACCCCTAGCAGTGGTGACTGCTCATTTGACAGTCATGATATGGACATTGCTTCAGTCTCTGGTCTATTCAGAGGGTGGTCGCCACTGTTCAGTTGTCAAGTGGCAACTCGCATAGTGGGAGTAACCTCAAGCAATGGATCCCTCCGACCTTCTAAAAATAAACTGGATCTTAAAGGGATTGACTGTCTGAAGATGACCACAGCGGAGGTAGCATTAAGCCGTACTGCTATAAAAATACTCTACTTAAAAGGATCCAGTTGAGTTCAAGTCTTTTTTTTATAATAATTGAAAAAATTTAGAACAACTCATTTCAAAGGGGCTGCTGCCTTTTTCATCAGGTTCACAGTACACTGGCATCACGCACCATTTATATAAATTCTGAAATTTGTCAAAGAAAAAAGGAAGAAAAAAAATGTGCTGCTACCAGATTGAAGGTGCTACGTGTAGCGAAAGGTAATAAATGCACTCACTTAGCTACACTGAGAACGCAAAACCGATATCAACATGTAGCAAATTGGTGTCAAACATTTAGCATGGTGGCAGCAAGTATCCAGCCATAGTCTGGGATGGGAAACAGAGAATTCAGGTAGAGGTGAACCTCAAGGAGGCGGAACAGCTTTGGCAAAACTAAATTATTTTCAGGTGCCAGCTGATGGTACTTAAAAGTATAGGACAAAGCAGTGATTACAGGCGGCGGAGCAGGGTGGAGGACGGGGACCCGAAACATGCTGTTTCTGAGCGCACTTCCTCTAGCCGGTAAGAGGAAGTGCGCTGAGACGCACGAAACAGCATGTTCCGGGTCCCCGCCCTCCACCCTGCTCCCCCGCCTGTAACCACCGCTAGCATTACCGGACTGCAATAAAGACCTGGATGGTGAGTGCGGCCTCTGCTCGTTCTTTGTCCTATACTTTGAAGTACCATCGGCTGGCACCTGAAAATAATTTGTTCTTGCATTGTGCTTTCTCGTTGGCTACGCACCTCCGCTACAGGCCATTTGTGAGTCCCGTCCTGTGTGTCGCTACACATATCATTGGCTGCTTAGTTCCATATGTGGCGACATCCTGTCCCTCCTCTGCTTGCTGCTTCAAAGTATAGGGACTGGTCACAAGAAAGTCAAATTTATATATGGGTTTATTGTTTATAACGGTACTGAATGCGATTCGAGAGGTATATCTCCTCTTTCCAAGTTGCATTATAGAATTGAAATTTTAATTCTTTATTCCATGTAAGAAAGAAAAGTGTGATGTGGTCAAAAAGCTTGGTATACATTGTGCTCACCTTAGATAGTTGTGCATATTACATAAATACCAGCCGGAACCTGTACCTAACCATGGTCTGTCAGGAGGAACGGTGATAAAACTGAGGCTGGAGAGTAACCAGAGGATGCACAGAAAAGTGGATACTAAATAGAGCCAACCAGTGGTAACAGATATCAACCAGTAGTGTTGGGCGCGAATATTCAAAATGCATATATTTATCGCGAATATCGCATATTTGTGAATTCGTCAATATTGCGAACATAGCGCTAAATTTTTTTTATTAACAGTACACATCACAGTGATCATTTTATTATATGTGGGCAGCCCATCTATATAGGTATGGCTCACACATGGGTGAGCGGCTCTTGGAGCCCCCCATGATCCACTCTTGCCGGGGGTCCCCATGAGTTGTCAATCCACCCCTGCCTCCCGCTATGAACCTCACTGCCAGGCTCTGAAGGGTGAGCGGTTAATTTGCTGACGCTGGACTGGTACGTGACGCAACGTGACTGGACATGGGCAAAGCTTCCTGTTATGTCACGCATATATAATTAATTATGCAAATTAGCATGGCCATTTTTTTTCTTGCAAGAAAGGTGGCAACCCTATCTATTAGTAGTTCAACAATGACCCTAAGTAATGCTATGAAATAGTATAGCATTGTTTAGTGTTAGCAGTCTAATGATTGCATATAATAGTCCGCTATGGAGAATTAAAAAGTGTAAATAAAATAATAAAATAAGGATAGAAAAGCTCCTCTCCTAATTAAAATGAAAACCATCCCTCTTTTCCTAGTTTTTAAATAAAAAAAACCCACATTTAATATTGTCCTGTACAGAAATGTCCATACCATTTAAACATAATGGGGGAGATTTATCAAAACCTGTCCAGAGGAAAAGTTTCCGAGTTGCCCAGAGCAACCAATCAGATTGCTTCTGAAAAATGAAACAAGCGATCTGATTGGTTACTATGGGCAACCAATCAGATCGAATTTCCCTTTGGTAAATCTCCCCCTATGTCTATGATTCCATTTGATGAATGGTGCATACTCATTTTGTAAAAAAAAAAAGTGACTTCTTTTAACCCCTTAACGCCACCTGTTTTTACCTTAAAGGGGTATTCCAGGAATTTATTTGACTATGCTACAGGGGCTGTAAAGTTAGTGTAGTTCATAATATAGTGTCTGTACCTGTGTGTGACGGTTTTCTCACAATTCTTATCTGATTTTCACCCCAATATTTATTTTTAACAGCATACAAAATGACTGTTGTCTCAGATTTTTCCCAGCTTGCAATGTGGTCGAGACCTGACTCACTAGTCATCTGATGACAGGGAGCCTGTCTGCTTCAATGGGTGGAGAGAGCAATCTGCAAATAATGCAACAGCTGGTGACACCCTGATTGAAAACCACAGGTCTGCAGCTCATTTATGTTTCAATGGGTGGGGTGGCTGATGAGTGGGAAGGAGGAAATGGAATCATGGGATTTGTAGGCAAACAAGAAAACTGAAAACAGGAAATACAAGTTCACAAAAAGCTAGCCACAGTGTTATGGTAATCTCATGACATAGCCATTTAACCCAAGACAAGTGCAGATCCTTCCTAAGCATGTCCATTACTGTCTGCCAGGTACGTACTAAAATCACCTTATGCTGGATAACCCCTTTAATGACCAAGCCCAATTTTTTAAACCTGTCCTGTGTCTCTTTAAGGGGTAATACCTCTGACATGCTTTTACTTAGCGACTCGATTCTGAGATAGTTTTTGTAAACTATATGTTGTACTTTATATTAGTGGTAAATCTTTGTTGATTTATGCAGCATTTTTTGTGAAAAACTCCAAAATATTGTGAAAAATGTGAAAAAGTTCTGGCATTTCTTTAATTTTTTTTTTAATGGAATTCACTGTATGATAAAAATTATGTTATTTTAATTCTTTGGTTTGGTACGATTATAGCATTACCCAATTTATATAGCTTTTTATGTTTTTTTTTCTCTTTTCTCAACAAAATCCTTTTTTTCCCTTTTTTGTGTTGTCATGTTCTGACAGCCATAACTTTTTTTTTTTTTTTTCGGCCAAGGCCATTGTGTGGGGCTTTATTTTTTGCAAGACAAGCTGTACTTTTTATTGGTACAATTTTTTTGTGATTCATGCTACCTTTTTGTCTTTTCTTTTACTCTTTTTTTTTACGGCATTCAACGTGCGGGATAAATACAATTATCAATTTATTGTACAAGTCATTACAGACGTGGCAATACCTACTATGTATAGGTTTGGGTGTTTTTTTCTTGGGGTGACAATATATGGTTTTATTGGAAAAGGGGTATTTATACTTTTTTTTTACACTTTATTAATTTATTTTAAACCTTTTTATTTTTTTACTTTTCGTTCTTTACCTGTTATACTATGCTGCAGTACATCTTTATTGCAGCACAGTATAACTGTCAGTGTACACTGATTAACAGCCTGTGTGATCCAGCCTATGGCTGGACCTCACAGGCTGCGGTACTAGGCAGGTAGGAGGCCATCAGCTGGCCTTCTGTTGCCGTGGCAACCAATGGGGATCCCGCAATCGCATTGCGGGATCACCGTTGGTGGACATGGGGAGCCCCTTCTCCCTGTCAACCCCATAGATTCCGTGATCAGGACTGATCACAGCATCTATGGGGCTAATGTGATTGACAGGTGGGTCCCGCCGTCGATCTCCTGCAGCACATCACGCAGAGCAGAAGATTGCTAGGATGTATGCATACTTCCAGTTGCACTAACAAGCTAGCAATGTATAAATACGTCCTGGGGCGGGAAGGGGTTAAAGATAGTACAATAATAGAAAATGTAAACATGGGTATTGTTTTAATCATCGACCCACGGAATAAAGACAACATGTAAGCTTTTACTGTAAAATGCACTACGTAAAAATGAAAACCCCAAAATTAGCAAAATTTTTTCAATTAGCTTAATTCCTCCTCTGCATGTGCCTGGCTTGGCATAGTGTAGTCTCCACACTCTATGGCTTTGTTGTGTTGCTCTATTGTTCAGTGCCTTGTGGGAGGAAGCACTGGGAGTAAGTGAATTCCCTTAAGAGGGTACTCCACCCCTAGACATGTTATCCCCTATCCAAAGAATACATCGCAGTGACCCCCCGTGATCGCGGCTCTGAACTTTCCTCCGTGCCAGATGATGGGCAATCACCACCGTTACACACGTTACATTCATGTCTATGGGAGGGGCGTGACTAGTAATCACGCCCCCTCCTGTAGACATGAATGGAGGGGGCATGGTGTAACATTATGAACATGGAAACCCCAGGCTTCCGTGTTCCTGAATGCCGCTGTGCTGGCCTGGAGCTCGCAGGGATCCCCAGCAGTCGGACCTCCCATGATCAGAGGCAGACTGACACCACTCAGGGCCCCCGGACCAAATAAAGCAAGGGCCCCAGCAAGACTCCACCCCTGGCCCCACCTCTGCCCCGCCCCTATTCCCACCCAGTATGTATATGAATCATTTGCCATAGGATAGGGGGTGCAGTGCACTTGAGGCTATGGTGTACTTTGAGGGATGGCAATGCCAATCACCTTAACTACACCAAGCACCTAACAACACTGAACAGATGGACAGCTGTGCCGGTTGTCCGCTGAACTCGCTGTGGCCACGGAAGCCCCTGCCGCCATCCCTGGAGCCACTGCCGATGCTGCCGCCGCAGAAGTGCTTATAGGATTTTCCCAAAGGCCAAATCGACATATCGCAATTGTGATTCTATTGTGATTGTGATATATCGTGCAGGCCTACTCCAGAGAAAAAAAACTTGTTTTCAAATTAGCAGGTGCCAGAAAGTTAAACAGATTTGCTAATCTATATATGAATATACTCAACGTGTGTGTGTGTGTGTATGTGTGTATGTATGTGTGTATGTTCCAGCATCACGTCCAAACGGCTAAAGATATTAACATGAAACTTGGCACACTTGTTACTTATATGTCAACAACAAACATAGGATAGGTGATTTAACCCTTACTCACCCCCATTTGCCAGGGGAGGGGTTTATGTTTAAAGTCCCATTCAAGTCATATGGAAATATATGTTACTGCATAACTTCCAAACGGCTTGAGATATTTCGATAATACTTGGGCACATGTTACTTATATGTCCACTTAAAATATAGGATAGTTAATTTAACCCTTAACTACCCCCATTTTTGAGGGTCGGGGTTTTTGTTTAAAATCCCATGCAAATCAATGGGAAATTTATGTTCCCATATAACTTCCGTACGGCTGGAGATATTTCAATAACTGGTACACATATTAAGGGTCGGGATAGGAGGTCGGGATAGGAGGTCGAGATAGGAGGACGGGATAGGAGGACGGGATAGGAGGTCGAGATAGGAGGACGAGATAGGAGGTCGAGATAGGAGGACAGGATAGGAGGTCGGGATAGGAGGACGGGATAGGAGGTCGGGATAGGAGGTCGGGATAGGAGGTCAGGATAGGAGGTCGGGATATGACAACAATATATGAGGACGGGATATGAAGTCAAAAGCTTCCTCCTTTGTTTATTTTCCTCCCCAACAAGGATTAGGAAGGAAAAACCGGGCAACACCGGGTACTCAGCTAGTAACCTCTAAATAAAAATCTCAAGCTTTTCAGTACTGTTGTATGCTCTGGATGAAGTCATTTGGTCTTTCCAGAGGAGGTGCTCTTTGCCAGCGGAAAGCCGCCACATAAATGCAACACACGCTGTACTTTTCCTCTTCACAGGTTTTAATAAATCTCCACCAGTGTTTTTGGCAAAAATGACACAAAGATGGTGTGATATCCCAGTACGGGATATAGTCCCGTACAGTACTTAGGCCCAGTCAGGTTGAGTCCCTCTGTGTCCTAGGGGCTCTCATGCAGTGTCTCCCCCATTGTGTTATCTGTATATTAGATGTATTATGGATAAAGGACCTTTAAGGACCTTTGAGTTAGTCACGATAATGTTGTCACATGTTTTGTTACCGAGAGAGCACCAGCTAACCAGATGACCTGCAGCTTGACCTATGGGCTCCTTGCTCAGCCCCCTTTATAAAGAGGGGGATCCATTGTAATCTCTCTCTTCCACCACATTCTCTGCTAAGGTCAAGTTCAGTCCAGATTTCTCAGAGCCAGTGTCCAGCACATCTGGAGGCCTCAAGCCTAACCAGCAGCCACATGTCAGTAAGTCAAGTTGTCTCTGTCTGCTGCCACTACCTACAGTCATGTACAGTCTATTATAGTCAGTATGGCTGAGTTAAAGTCTGTCCGAACACTGCAAGTCCCAGCAAGCTGCATGGTGCCCGTTGTGTTACTGGTCACCTCTCTGGGATCCTGGCCTAGCTATTAAGACTGTACTATCTGTCTACCTCAGTTAAACTACCGTTAACCCTAACCTGGTCTTGGACTATTATTACCCTGCCTAACCTAGGGTTAGCGGTGCTACCATTTGGGTGGTTACCGGGAAAGCCACACCCTGGCATCACAAACATTTAGGGGTTAATAACATCTGCCCCTGGGCTATACCATCTGCCCCATACACCTCACACCCTGTGGCACACCCCAATAGCATCTTGGGAGAAAATAAATGAGGGGACAATTTTTTTTGGTGTTTTTATTTTTAATTTTTTGGCAAAAAAAAAAAAAAACTCAAACAAAAATACCATCTTTTCCTAGGCTTAACCCCTTGGGGACGGAGCTCATTATGACCCTAAGGACGGGAGATTTTTTTGCAAATCTGACCACTGTCACTTTAAGCATTAATAACTCTAGGATGCTTTTACTTATAAATTTGATTCCGAGATTGTTTTTTTTGTGACATATTCTACTTTATGGTAGTGGTAAATTTTCATCATTTCTTGGTGAAAAATGCAAAAATTTGATTGCATTTTTCTAACTTTGAAGCTCTCTGCTGGTAAGGAAAATAGACATTCCAAATAAATTATATATTGATTCACAAATACAATATGTCTACTTTATGTTTGCATCATAAAGTTGACATGTTTTTACTTTTGGAAGACATCAGAGGGCTTCAAAGTTCAGCAGCAATTTTCCAATTTTTCACAAATTTTTCAAAATCAGAATTTTTCAGGGACCAGTTCAGTTTTGAAGTGGATTTGAAGGGCCTTCAAATTGAAAGTACCCCACAAATGACCCCATTATAAAAACTGCACCCCTCAAAGTATCCAAAATGACATTTAGTAAGTTTGTTAACCCTTTAGATGTTTCACAGGAATAGCAGCAAGGTGAAGGAGAAAATTCTAAATCTTCATTTTTTACACTTGCATGTTCTTGTAGACCCAGTTTTTACATTTTTACAAGTGGTAATAGGAGAAAAAGCCTCCAAAAATTTGTAAGCCAATTTCTCTCGATTAAGGAAATATCTCATATGTGTATGTCAAGTGTTCTGCGGGCGCAGTAGAGGGCTCAGAAGGGAAGGAGCGACAATGGGATTTTGGAGAGTGAATTTTGCAGAAATGGTTTTTGGGTGGCATGTCACATTTAGGAAGCCCCTATGGTGCCAGAACATAAAAAAAAAAAAAAAACATGGCATACCATTTTGTAAAACTACACCCCTCAAGGCACGTAACAAGGGGTCCAGTGAGCCTTAACACCTCACAGGTGTTTGACGACTTTCCGTTAAAATCGGATGTGTAATTGAAAAAAAATTTTTTTTTCACTAAATTGCAGTTTTTCCCCAAATTTACCATTTTTACAAAAGGTAATGGGAGAAAATACCCCCCAAAATTTGTAACCCCATCTCTTCTGAGTATGGAAATACCCCGTGTTAGGAAGCAAAATGCTCTGCTGGCACACTATAATGCTCAGAAGAGAAGGAGCGCTATTGAGCTTTTGGAAAGCGAATTCGTTTGGAATGGTAGTCAGGGGCCATGTGCGTTTACAAAGCCCCCCATGGTGCCAGAACAGTGGACACCCACACATGTGACCCCATTTTGGAAACTACACCCCTCACAGAATTTAATAAGGGGTGCAGTGAGTATTTACACCCAACTGACGTTTGACAGATCTTTGGAACATTGGGCTGTGCAAAGGAAAAATACAATTTTTAATTCTCACGGACCACTGTTCCAAAAATCTGTCAGACACCTGTGTGGCGTAAATGCTCACTGTACCCCTTAATACATTACATGAGGGGTGTAGTTTCCAAAATGGGGTCACATGTGGGGGGGGGGTCCATTGTTCTGGCACTATGGGGGCTTTGTAAACACACGTGGCCTTCAATTCCGGACAAATTTTCTCTTCAAAATCTCAATGGTGCTCCTTCTCTTCTGAGCATTGTAGTGCGCCAGCAGAGCACTTTACATCCACATATGGGGCATTTTCTTACTCAGAAGAAACGGGGTTACAAATTTTCGGGGGCTTGAAAGGGTCCCTTACCTTGTGAAAATGAAAAATTTAGGGTAACACCAGCATTTTTGTGAAAACTTTTTTTTTTTCATTTTCCCATCCAAATTTAATGTAAAATTCGTCAAACACCTGTGGGGTGTTAAGGCTCACTATACCCCTTGTCACGTTCCGTGAGGGGTGTAGTTTCCAAAATGGGGTCACATGTGGGTATTTATGTTTTTGCGTTTATGTCAGAACCACTGTAAAATATGCCACCCCTGTGCTAACCACCAATTTAGGCCTCAAATGTACATAGTGCGCTCTCACTCTTGAGCCTTGTTGTGTGCCCACAGAGCATTGTATGCCCACATATGGGTATTTCCGTACTCAGGAGAAATTGCGTTACAAATTTTGGGGGTCTTTTTTTCCTTTTACTGCTTGTGAAAATAAAAAGTATGGGGCAAGACCAGCATGTTAGTATAAAAATTTTTTTTTTTTTTACACAAACAGGCTGGTGTTGCCCCCAACTTTTCCTTTTCATTAGGGGTAAAAGGAGAAAAAGCCCCCCGAAATTTGTAGTGCAATTTCTCCTGTGTACGGAAATACCCCATATGTGGCACTAAACTGTTTCCTTGAAATACGACAGGGCTCTGAAGTGAGAGAGCGCCATGCGCATTTGAGGACTAAATTTGGGATTGCATAGGGGTGGACATAGGGGTATTCTACGGCAGTGATTCCCAAACAGGGTACCTCCATCTGTTGCTAAATTCCCAGCATGCCTTGACAGTCAGTGGCTGTCCAGAAATGCTGGGAGTTGTTGTTTTGCAACAGCTGGAGGCTCCGTTTTGGAAACACTGCCGCATGATACATTTCTCATTTTTATTGGGGGGGACTGTGTAAGGGGGTGTATATGTAGTGTTTTACCCTTTATTATGTGGTAGTGTAGTGTTTTTAGGGTAGATTCGCACTGGCGTGTTACGGTGAGTTTCCCGCTAGGAGTTTGCTCTGCGGCAAAAAATTTACCGCAGCCCAAACTTGAAGTAGGAAACTTACTGTAAACTTGGCCATGTGAATGTACCCTGTGCGTTCACATGGGGGGGGGGGGCAAACCTCCAGCCATTTCAAAACTACAACTCCCAGCATGTGCTGACTGTGCAACAGCTGGAGGCACACTGGTTGGAAAACCTTCAGTTAGGTTCTGTTACCTAACTCAGTATTTTCCAACCAGTGTGCCTCCAGCTGTTGCAAAACTACAACTCCCAACATGTACTGACAGACCGTGCATGCTGGGAGTTGTAGTTTTGCAACAGCTGGAGGCACACTGGTTGGAAAACCTTCAGTTAGGTTCTGTTACCTAACTCAGTATTTTCCAACCAGTGTGCCTCCAGCTGTTGCTAAACTACAACTCCCAGCATGTACTGATCGCCGAAGGGCATGCTGGGAGATGTGGTTATGCAATAGCTGGAGGTACGCAACTACAACTCCCAGCATGCCGAGACAGCTGTTTGGGCATGCTGGGATTTGCAGTTTTGCAACATCTGGAGGGCTACAGTTTACAGACCACTGCCCAGTGATCTCCAAACTGTGACCCTCCAGATGTTGCAAAACGACAAATCCCAGCATGCCCAGACAGCAAAGAGCTGTTTGGGCATGCTAGGAGTTGTAGTTTTACAAGATCTGGAGGGATACAGTTTAGAGACCACTGTATAGTGGTCTCAAACTGCAGTCCTCCAGCTGTTGCAAAACTACATATTCCAGCATGCCCAAACAGCAAACAGCTGTCTGGGCATGCTGGGAGTTGTAGTTTTGCAACATCTTGAGGGCTACAGGTTAGAGACCACTGTAGCCCTCCTGATGTTGCTAGGCAACTTACCGTCTTCCGTCGGATCCAGGGAGCCGTCCTCTTCTGCCGCACGACACCCGCCGATCACCGTCGCCGCCCGCCAATCACCGTCATTCCGCTGCCTCCGGACAGGTAAGTGGATGTCGGCGCCGGTCCTCTTCATTTTCCCAGTTCTGCCCCGCCTATTGTGGGTGGGCAGGATGGGGAAAATGAGAGTTAACCCTCCCCCCGCCCCCGATCTGCTATTGGTGGTCGCATCTAGACCACCAATAGCAGGGATAGGGGGGGTGGCACCCCTGCCACCTCACTCCTATCCCTTCAGGGGGATCGTAGGTGTCTTAGACAACCGCGATCCCCCTTATATTCCGGCACCATAGACCCGTAATGACCCGGAATCGGCGCAAATCGCAAGTGTGAATTCTCTTGGGATTTGCGCCGATCGCCGACATGGGGGGGTCTGATGACCCCCCTAGGCATTTGCGCGGGGACCGAAATTCCCACGGTCAGATGGATACCCCCTTCGTCCTTACATACCAGGACGCAAGGGCGTATGCATACCCCCTTCGTCCCCAACAGGTTAAAGGAAAACGGTCACCCATTCAGTCACACTAAACCTGATACACAGGGTTATAGTGCAGGTGAACATGAGACCGATGCAAGCTCTTTGACCGATATGCGTACCTGTAGTCTGGTGCGGCGTCCATCTGAAGGTCCGCTTCTTCCTGCGTCTTAATTGCACGCTGGAGGTGGGCCCGCCGGCTGGACTTGATTATTCATGGGTGCTGGCCATGTGATCGCTCAGTAGGCACAAGTGCTCACGTGACCAGCGCCCACTATATAACCTGGTGTATCGGGTTTAGTGGGGGTGGGCGGGTGACCAATATCCTTAAAAAAAAACTTATGTGTGGCCATTTTCAAAGCCCACATTGCTTTATCTTTTTTTCTCCCCTTCCGACAGATTTCTGTCCAGCTGTTGCAAAACTATAACTCCCAGTATACCCTGACAGCCTTTGGCCTTTTGTCAGTGCATGCTGGGAGATGTAGTTTTGCAGCTGCTGGACAGCCACAGGGGATCACTGATGCAGTATGTCAATCTCGGCCTATGCTGCCTGATCTTGAACTGGCTGCAGGAGCCACAACCACTTTAAATCAATAAGCAGCGCTGGCTGTCGGGACGTCTGACCAATAATGTCCTTCCGCTCCACACCGCAATGTCAGGGGCATCACTCGTCAGACGTCCCAGCAGCCAGCGCTGCGCATTGGGAGAGATTTATCAAAACCTGTCCAGAGGAGAAGTTGCTGTGTTGCCCATAAATATTTTAGAGACCCTTTCAAAAATGAAAGAAGTGATCTGATTGGTTGCTATGGGCAACTCTGCAACTTTTTCTCTGGACAGGTCTTGATGAATCTCCCCCATTGAGCCTGCCAGAGCCGCAGTGATCTGTGTAAGAAACCTATGGGCCCAGGCTATCAGGGCCACCAAATGATGGTTAGGAGAAACAAATATAATGTACCCACAGGGAGTAGCGCCATTTTAATAAAAATTGCCAAAAATCCCTGAGATAAGTCATGCAGAATATGTTAAAAAGGTTTTTTGATTTTCAGCCAATCAGAAAGCAGCACGACTCAAATAGAACTCCCGTGAGGTCACACATGTGATGTCATCACCATTGTCATTGGTGAGGGGCCTAAACTGTAGGAACCTAGGAATACACATTCATACCCGCCTGTGACTGGTAAGTATCACATCTTTTTGTCCAGTTCCATGTGCATTTCTATAATAAACATGTAACTAATCTCTCTTTTCTTTTCCTATCTTAGATGCACACCTTCCAGGCTGTGGGGCAGCACATACACTGACACTTTGCCCAAATTCTAGAGGTAACCTCCTTTAGTATGCCCAGAGGAAGGGCAGTACAGTAGCCATGGATTCCCTACAGGTTTCCTCCCCTCTGGAGGTTTTTCCTGTCCTGAGTTAGTTACTGTCCGCTCTTTGTGAGTGATGGAGGTTACATAAAATCCCTACACAAACATTTTTGTAAATAATAAATAAAGTTCCCTTTGTTTAAACTGTTCTTTGACTTGTTTGACTCATTTATTTTATTTGTGTGTGTGAAAAATAGTGTTATCAAAATGTGGATGACAGAAGTGTCCAACTGCTGCCCGATCTGCCCCATGTGGTGAGGTGAGAGGCGGCTGATGCTGGGGGGACAGTTGTCAAGGCAACCGTAGGGCACCCAGCAAGTTCTGATGTCTTATGCCCAGAAATGGTCGGCTACTCACTGTGTCAGAAGATTCTCATCCTAGATATGAAGACAATCAGGGATCAAAACCTGTGGAGAGGAAAAGGTGACCAGTTGCCCATAGCAACCAATCAGATCACTTTTATTTTTCAGAGGTCTTGTAAAGAATGAAAGAAGCGATCTGATTGGTTGCTATGGGCAACTGATCAACTTTTACCCTGCACAGGTTTTGATAAATCTCCCCAATAATTATTACAACCATGTCACACACACAGGGTATTTTACCAGCACAGCTGGTATTTTAGACACCCTGCCAGTATTTTTAACCCCTTCCCGCAAATGGACGTGTATACACGTCCAATACATTTTCTATCACCATGTCCGTTGGCATGGTGATAGAAACGTCATCTCAGCGGTTCTGGACAGCTGACCGATGACACTTAGCAGCTGGGGACCAATTAACATGCCCAGACAGTCCAGGCATGCTGGGAGTTGTAGTTCTGTAACATCTGGCCCTTCAGATGTTGCAGAACTACAACTCGCAGCATGCCTGGACAGTCTGGGCATGCTGGGAGTTGTAGTTTTGCAACATCTGGAAGGGCTACAGTTTGGACCCCACTGCACAGTGGTCTCCAAACTGTGGGCCTCCAGATGTTGCAAAACTAACTCCCAACATGTCTTTTGGCGGTCTGGGAATGCTGGGAGTTGTAGTTTTGCAACAGCTGGAGGCACACTGGTTGCGAAACACTGAGTTAAGTAATAAACTTGTGTGTTTTGCAACCAGTGTGCCTCCAGCTGTTGCATAACTTCAACCCCCAGCATGCACGGACAGCCAAAGAGCATGCTGGTAGGGGTAGTTTTGCAACAGCTGAAGGTTTGCCCCCCATGTGAATGTACAGGGCATATTCACACGGGCGGGGGTCTACAGCGAGCTTCTTGCTACAAGTTTGAGATGCAGCAAGTTTTCCGCCGCAGCTCAAACTCCCAGCGGGAAGCTCGCTGTAAACCCCGGCCGTGTGAGTGTACCCTAAAACACTACACTATACTACATTACACAAAATAAAAAGTAAAACGCTACATATACACATACCCCTACACAGCCCCCCTCCACCCCCACCCCCCAAATAATCAAAAAAAATTTCTCGTATGACACCATTTCCAAAACAGAGCCTCCAGCTGTTGCAAGACAACTCCCAGTATTGCCGGACAGCGATTGACTTTCCAGGCATGCTGGAAGTTTTGCAACAGCTGGAGGCACCCTGTTTGTGAAACACTGCCATAGGGTATTTTTGGTATCGGAGGCAAGTGTAAATCTTGCTTCAGGGACCGTCCTTATGCAAAACCCTTATTTAGTCCTCAAATGCGCATGGCGCTCTCTCACTTCGGAGCCCTGTCGTATTTCAAGGCAACAGTTTAGGGCCACATATGGGGTATTTTCGTACTCAGGAGACATTGCCTAACAATTTTTTTTTTCTCCTTTTACCCCTAATGAAAAGGCGAAGTTGGGGTCTACTCCAGCATGACTTTGTAAAAATGTTTTTAATTTTTTACACTAACATGCTGATGTTGCCCCATACTTTTCATTTTCACAAGAGGTAAAAGGAAAAAAAACATAAAGAATTTGTAACACAATTTCTCCTGAGTATGGAAATACCCCATATGTGGGCATAAAATGCTCTGCGGGTGCACAACAAGGCTCAAGAGTGAGAGCGCCATGTACATTTGAGGTAACTTGCACAGGGGTGGCTGATCGTTACAGCGGTTCTGACATAACACAAAAAAAAAAAACACCCACATGTTATCCCATTTTGGAAACTACACCCCTCACGGAATGTAACAAGGAGTATAGTGAGCCTTAGCACCCCGCAGGTGTTTGACAAATTTTCGTTAAAGTTGGACGTGAAAATTAAAATGTTGTATTTTTTCACTAAAATGCTGGTGTTATCCCAAATTCTTCATTTTTACAAGGGGTAATAGGAAAAAAGCCCCCCAAAATTTGTAACCCCATTGCTTCTGAGTATATAAATACCCCATAACTGGATGTAAAGTCCTCCGCGTGTGCACTACAATGCTCAGAAGAGAAGAAGCGCCATTGGTCTTTTGGAGAGTGAATGTGTCTGGAATTGAAGGCCATGTGTGTTTACAGAGCCCCCATGATGCCAGAACAATGAGGCCCCCCCCCCCCCACATGTGACCCCATTTTGGAAACTACACCCCTCAAGGAATGTAATAAGGGGTGTAGTGAGCATTTACGCCCCACTGGTGTCTGACAGATTTTTTGTACAGTTGTCGGTAAAAATGAAAAATTTTATTTTTCATTTGCACAGCCCACTGTTCCAAAGACCTGTCAAAGGCCAGTGGGGTGTAAATGCTCCGAAATAGGGTCACATGTGGGGGGGTCCACTGTTCTGGCACCACGGGGGGGATTTGTAAAGCACATGACCCCCGACCTTCATTCCAAACAAATTCTCTCTCCAAGATCCCAATGGCGCTCCTCCTCTTCTGTGCATTGTAGTTCGCCCACAGAGCACTTTGCATCAACATACTGGGTATTTCCATACTCAGGAGAAAATGCCCCCCAAAATTTGTAACCCTTTTTCTTCTATTACCTCTTGTAAAAATGGTAAGTTTGGGGGAAAAATCTGCATTTTATTGAAATTTTTTTTTTCCCATTTACACATCCGACTTTAACGAAAAGTCGTCAAACGCCTGTGGGATGTTAAGGCTCACTGTACCTTGTTATGTTCCTTTAGGGGTGTAGTTTCCAAAATAGTATGCCATGTGAGTTTTTTTTTGCTGTTCTTCATAGGGGCAGGGCCGGTTTTAGACAAAGTGTGGCCCTAGGCAAACCTAAAAATGGGGCCCCAAATATTAATATTACAACGATACCCGATTTATATAAGTTTTGTTTTATTTTACATTTAACCCCTCAAGGACTAAGCCCATTTTGACCTTAAGGACGCAACCAGTTTCATTTTTCCGCTTTTTTTTCCGTTTTTTCCTCCTCGCCTTCTAAAGTCCATAACTTTTTTATTTTTCCATCCACAGACCCATATGAGGGCTTGTTTTTTTGCGTGACCAATTGTACTTTGCAATGACACCTTTTATTTTACCATAAATGTACGGCGCAACCCAAAAAATTATTAGTTTGTGGGGAGATTGAAAAATAAAAAAAAATCAATTTTGCACGTTTTGGAGGATTTCGTTTTGATGCAGTACACTTTACACTTACACTTTACATGTTCTCTTTATTCTGGGGTTCAATATGATTAAAATGTTACCCATGTTTACATGCTTTACCACTAAAAAAATCTAACTTTTTTAACAATAATAGTATGTTTCAAATCGCCCTATTCTGACCCCTATAACTTGGTCAGAATAGGCCATGATCTATAATTTTTTGTTTTGTTACACTTATACGTATATGTGACTTTTTGATCTCTTTTTTTAATAAATTTTGATGTGATGTGACAAAAAGCAGCAATCTTGGCTTTATATATTTTTTTTTTTTTAGTTTTCGCCATTCACCGTAAGGGATCTTTAACACTATATATTAAAAGTTAGGACATTAACACAAGCGACGATACCACATATGTTTATTTATTTATTTAATTTAAACCTTTTTTTTTTTTTTTAACAAGGGGAAAGGGCTTATACATTTTTTTAAACTTTTTTTTACACTTATATATAGTCCCCTTAGGGGACTATTTATAGCAATAACTTGATTGCTAATACAGATCAGTGCTATGCATAGGCTCAGTACTATCGCCTCGATTGCAGACCAGAGCAGAAAACCCCAGGAAAGCAGCGGAGGCAGGTGAGGGGACCTCCAGCCGCCATCTTAGCTGGTAGAATCCCCGCAGCAGTGCTGTGGGCGATCCAATCAGCTCTTCAAAGTGCCGGACTGCGGCAAATGCCGCGATCTGTATTGATCACGACATCCGAGGGGTTAATGGCAGGCATCAGCACAATCACTGATGTCCCCCATTACCGACGAGTCCCTGGCTGCTGATACCAGCTGCGACCCGCCAGGCATATAGCGAGCATGCATGATCTGGTGCTTGCTTCTTGTACAGGATGTAAATGTACGTCCTGGTGCGTTAAAGGGGTTATCCAGGAAAAAACTTTTTTTTATATATCAACTGGCTCCAGAAAGTTAAACAGATTTGTAAATTACTTAAAAAAATATTAAAAAAATATTAAAAAAATATTAATCATTTCAGTACTTATGAGCTTCTGTAGTTTAGTTGTTCTTTTCTGCCTAAGTGCTCTCTGATGACACCTGTCTCGGGAACTGTCCAGAGTAGAAGCAAATCCCCATAGCAAACCTCTTCTACTCTGTGCAGTTCCCGAGACAAGCAGAGATGTCAGCAGTGAGCACTGTTGTCAGACAGAAAAGAACAACTCAACTTCAGAAGCTGATAATTATTGGAAGGATTAAGATTTTTTAATAGAAGTAATTTACAAATCTGTTTAACTTTCTGGAGCCAGTTGATATATAAAAAAATGTTTTCGCCTGGAATACCCCTTTAAGTACCAGCGCATCAGGACGTACATTTACATCCGTTGTCGTTAAGGGGTTAAAAATGATAACTTTTTGTGAGAAAATGAGTATGCTTAAAATTGTCCTTCTGACCCCTATAACCTTTTTATTTTTAGGTATACAGGGCTGTATGAGGGTTTCTTTTTTGCGCTGTGATCTGTTGTTTTTATCGGTACAATTTTTGTTTTGCTGGGATTTTTCAAATCATTTTTTTCTTTTTTTCTGGTATATGAAGTGACCAAAAATATGCAAATCTGGACTATGGTATTTTTTAAAAAAATTTTTATGTTTACGCCATTGACCGTGCGGTTTCATTAATGTTATATTTTAATTGTTTGAAAATTTCTGCACACAGTGTTACCACATGTGGTTATGTTTATTTTTGCTTACATTATTTTATTTGAAAAAATGGAAAAGGGGGGTGATTTGAATTTTCATTATCTTAAAACATCCCCAGGATAGGCCATCAATATCTGATGGGTGGGGTTCTGAAACTGATCAGCTGTTCTACAGAGCTACGACAGCTGGATCTGCGTTGTCAACGGGGCCGGAAACAGATGTAGATCCAGTGAATGGGCGCAGAGCTGCAATAACTCAGCACGGGCACTACACAGTGAATGGCGCCATCTGATTCCGGCCCCGTTCACAGCGCAGATCCAGCTGCGGCAGCTCCGCAGAACAGCTGATCAGTCTCAAAACCCCACCAATAAGATATTGATGGCCCATCCTGGGAATAGGCCATTAATATGTGGAATTGGAACTACTATCAGGGGTAATGAAGACATTTTATTACATGTATCAGGGTGCGTCCACATGCTGGTTACACTAGCAGCGGGTTACACTACCTTTCAACGGGTCTACGGACAGTTCGCAATAGTGGCAGATTTGCAGACTGCTGGCAGACCCGTTGAAATGAAAGGTAGCGTAACTCGCAGCAGGTTTTACCACAGTGGGAAACCTGCTGCTTGCTACCAGCATGTGAACGCACCCTTATTATACATCCAAGGTGACCAGTCTGTAGCCCTCCAGCTGTTGCAAAACTACCACTCCCAGCATGCCCAGACAGCCAAGGACTGTTTGGGCATGCTGGTAATTGTAGTTTTACAAACAGCTGGAGGGACGCAGATTGTACACCTAGGTTATCAGTGTGTGTGTGTGTGTATTAGTGTATAGTGTTTTTTTTTACTGTAACACTTACCTTGTAATGTCCCTGAACTGACTCTGGCTGCCACTGGCTTCCTGAAACTGCTGGACCACCAGCCTGACCTGGCTCTGCTGACTGACGCTCCCTGAGGCTGCACTGCGTCTGCTTTACACCACTGAGTCTGTGCTGTGGTGACTAGTGTTGAGCGGCATAGGCCATATTTGAATTCGCGAATATTTGCGAATGTATGGACGAATATTCGTCATATATTCGCGAATATTCGCATATTCGTGATATCCTCGTTTTATTTTCGCACATGTGAAAATTAGCGAATGCGAAATTTTACATATGCGAAAATTTGCATATACAAAAATTAGCATAAGGGAAAATTAGCATATGCGAAAATTAGCATATGTAAATGTTCGCATATGCGAAAATTCGCACGCCAGTCTCACACAGTAGTATTAGAGCCTTCTTTACACCACACAAGCTGGAAGCAGAGAGGGGAGACGGGTAGGAGAGAAAGAAGCCACTGACAGTGCGGGGTGTCGGTCCCTGCTGAAGTTGTTTCTGCACAGCACGGTGAATAGGAGGAGCGGCTTTACCCTCTGCCTCCTATCACTGCTGCTGTGTTGTGCCGTGCCTGACAGCTTGCTTTCAATGAGGACAGGCAGCAAAGGCGGCGTGACACAGGGGCCCTTATGAAGATGGAGTCCGCTCCTGACACGAGGCCCCTTTGGAGTTGGGGGCCCTAGGCAATTGCCTAGGTTGCTCCGCCCTAACGCCGACCCTGCATAGGGGCTTCCTAAATGTGACATGCCCCCCAAAAACCATTTCAGAAAAATTCACTCTCCAAAATCCCATTGTCGCTCCTTCTCTTCTGAGCCCCCTACTGCGCCCACCGAACACTTTACATACACATATGAGGTATTTCCTTACTCAAGAGAAATTGTGTTACAAATTTTGAAAGGATTTTTCTCCTTTTACCCCTTGTAAAAATTCTAAAACTGGGTCTACAAGAACATGTGTAGTTGTAGTTGCTGGGAGTTGTAGTTTTGCAACATCTGGAGGTCCGCAGGTTGAAGACCACTGCATAGGAGGTAATACTCACGTGTCCCCACCGCCCTGGATGTCGCTCCATCGCTGTTGCCATGTCCCCGTCGCTCCGGAACGTCTCTGCTGCCGGCCGGGTATCCTCGCTCTCCGTCGCCACCATCACGTTGTTACACAAGCACCCACGCATGCATGGAGCAGACACCGAGGAGGCAGGTAAGGTCCCTCCCGGTGTCCTGTAAGCACTAACCCGGCTCCCGGGTCCCGAACAGCCCGACTGAACAGCCGGGTTAGTGTCACTTTCCCTTCAGACGTGGCGGTCAGCTTTGATCGCCGCGTCTGAAGGGTTAATACAGGGCATCACCGCGATCGGTGATGTCCTGTATTAGCCGCGGGTCCCGGCCGTTGATGGCCGCAGGGACCGCCGCGATAGGGGTGTATTCGCCATATAAGATGCACCAACTTTTCCCCCCCAGTTTTGGGGAAGAAAAAGTGCGTCTTATACTGCGAAAAATACGGTAATTATTAGCTGCTGAATACTGCAGCAGAAATTCTTTTCTTTTTGGAACACACAGCTCTCTGCTAGGCTAGGGTTAGGTACATAAAGTGTATTTCAGGCATATTTTATTTTTAAAAAAAATGTGTCCACAAAATCCAAAAATGTGTAAGGAGAAAGGTTGTGTCAGTATTTTTAACATTAATATGCTTTATGTAAGTCTATGAAAAAGTGGTTGTTTTGCACAAAATATGTAAAAAAAAAATAAAATAATTTAGCTTACGCAGCATGTCACTTATTTACACGGCTGTAAAAACTATGTCCTTTTTTTACATATTGTGTGCACAGACAACTACTTTCCCATACACTTACATATAGCACATTTAAGGGGTAGTCCGATGGAAAACATTTTAATTTGTAAATTACTTCTATTAAAAAATCTTACTCCTTCCAGTACTTATTAGCTGCTGAGTACTACAGAGAAAATTATTTTCTTTTTGGAACACAGAGCTCTCTGCTGACATCATGACCACAGTGCTCTCTGCTGACATCTCTGTCCATTTTAGGAACTGTCCAGAGTAGGAGAAAATCCCCATAGCAAACATATGCTGCTCTGGACAGTTCCTCTGATGGACAGCAGATGTCATCAGAGAGCACTGTATTCCAAAAAGAAAATAATTTCCTCTGTAGTACTCAGCAGCTAATAAGTACTGGGAGGAGTAAGATTTTTTAATAGAAGTAATTTACAAATTTGTCTTTCTGGCACCAGTTGATTAAAAAAAAAAAGTTTTTCACCAGAGTACCCCTTAAATGTGCTTTACGTAAGTGTATGGGAAAGTAGTTATATTCCGTTTTTTTATTATGGTAATGAGGACCAAGTGGCACGGGCGGAGTGAGAAGCTTATGGTAATGAGGACCAAGTGGCACGGGCGGGGTGAGAAGCTTATGGTAATGAGGACCAAGTGGCACGGGCGGAGTGAGAAGCTTATGGTAATGAGGACCAAGTGGCACGGGCGGGGTGAGAAGCTTATGGTAATGAGGACCAAGTGGCACGGGCGGAGTGAGAAGCTTATGGTAATGAGGACCAAGTGGCACGGGCGGGGTGAGAAGCTTGCCTTCGGGCACTGTGACATTGGCCGGGCTACTGAATATTAATTCCCTCCCTTTCCCTCTCCGCTTTCCAAACACATCTTCTGCACATGTGCCGCTTCCTGGGTACAGTTATGTACTCCGCTTTTCCCGATTCCTGAAAAACCTACAGTTATGTACTCAACTGTAGGTTTTTCAGGAATCGGGAAAAGCTGAGTACATAACTGTAGGTTTTTCAGGAATCAGGAAAAGCTGAGTACACAGCCGTAGGTTTTTCAGGAATCGGGAAAAGCAGAGTACATAGCTGTAGGTTTATCAGGAATTGGGAAAAGCTATGTACTCAGCTTTTCCCGATTCCTGCAAAACCTACAGCTATGTACTCAGCTTTTCCCGATTCCTGAAAAACCTACAGTTATGTACTCAGCTTTTCCAGATTCCTGCAAATCTTACACTCATGTACCCAGCTTTTCCCTATTCCTACAAATCTTACACTCATGTACCCAGCTTTTCCAGATTCCTGCAAATCTTACACTCATGTACCCAACTTTTCCCGATTTCTGCAAATCTTACACTCATGTACCCAGCTTTTTCAGATTCCCGCAAATCTTACACTCATGTACCCAGCTTTTCCAGATTCCTGCAAATTACACTCATGTACCCAGCTTTTCCAGAGTCCTGCAAAGATTTGCAGGAATCTGGAAAAGCTGGGTACATGAGTGTAAGATTTGCAGGAATCTGGAAAAGCTGGGTACATGAGTGTAAGATTTGCAGGAATTGGGAAAAGCTGAGTACATAACTGTAGGTTTTGCAGGAATCAGGAAAAGCTGAGAGCGTAGGTTTGTTTTGCAGGAATCGGGAAAAGCTGGGTACATGAGAGATTAGGGTTTGTAAAGAAGTGTGTCAAAACAGTGGAGCGGGACTGCACACACCCTCCCATCAACCAATCACAGTGTCTGTGCTAGCAGGTCTGCCAAAGCTCTGCTGACTCAGCACTTTCATTTTCGTCTGAGACATGAGAGAGTTTAGGATGACAAAGGTTTTGGCTGAAGGATGACAAAGGTTTTGGCTGACGCCTGACGGAGGAGAGATGAGGCGGGACGCCGTTTTGGCTAAAGGATGAGCGAAATACAGCTGACAACTGAGGATGTCCTAAAATGGACAACGTACGTATAAGTGATTACAGTGCAGTTACATCTACTGACTCACAGAAAGCGTCTTCTTGGAGTCGTTCTCTTATCTTTTCTTCTCTGTCTTGCTTAGATCGTCATGAATTCTTCTTCCAATCATGAGTTGTCACCGCAGAATCTACCAGACAACAAACATATTAGGCTCCACACTTTTTAAGCACATTCCCCACCTGTTCCCTACTCTCAGTGCCCTAGGTAATGCCCCCAGTAGGAATGTAGAGAATCTCCCCAAAAGGTAGAAGCCCCCAGTAGGTTGGTAGTGCCCCCAGTACGTAGGGAATGCCCCTCGTATTGCTCCCAGGCAGATAATGCCCCTGGTAGGTAGGTTGTAGGTAATGCCCCAAAAGGTAGGTAGTAGGTAATGTCTCCAGTAGGTAGTACCCCTGCTGTTAGATAATTCCCCCAGTAGGTAGTAGGTAACCCCCAAGATAGGTAATGCTCCAGTAGCTAGTGCCCCCCCCCCAGGTAGTTAATACCCCTTGTAGGTAGTGCCCTCAGTAGGTAGTGCCCCCAGGTAGGTAATGCCCATGATAAGTAGTGCCCTCAGTAGGTAGTACCCCCAGTAGGTACTTTACCCAGGTAAGTAATGCTCCCAGTAGATATTGCCCCCAGAAAGTAGTGCCTACCCCTGGCAGCCCCTGTGCTTGCTTTAAAGTACCCGCAGCCCATCCTGCAGTCTAAGCGAATAGAGGTTTGTGGCTAGACTTGGAGTTAGGGGCTGACAGCGGGCACCCTTTCTGCCATTTAAAGGGAAACTGCCAGCAAAGTAAGCCACACTAACCACTGGTACTGGCTGGTAGTGCAGGTGATGCTGATTAAAATGATGCTAACCTTACCAGGATCCGTCACCTTGTTCCGTTGTTATATTCTGTTTTGTCATTACAGTAATGAGGACCAAGTGGCACGGGCGGGTGAGAAGCTAATGGTAATGAGGACCAAGTGGCACGGGTGGGGTGAGAAGCTAATAGTAATGAGGACCAAGTGGCACGGGCGGTGTGAGAAGCTTATGGTAAGGAGGACCAAGTGGCACGGGCGGGGTGAGAAGCTTATGGTAATGAGGACCAAGTGGCACGGGCGGGGTGAGAAGCTTGCCTTCGGGCACTGTGACATCGGCCGGGCTATTGAATATTAATTCCCTCCCTTTCCCTCTCCGCTTTCCAAACACGTCTTCTGCACATGTGCCGCTTCCTGGGCTGAACTGAAGCTGCGCTGAGGTCACTTCCAGGTGTACCCAGGAAGTGGCACATGTGCAGAAGACGTGTTTGGAAAGCGGAGAGGGAAAGGGAGGGAATTAATATTCAATAGCCCGGCCGATGTCACAGTGCCCGAAGGCAAGCTTCTCACCCCGCCCGTGCCACTTGGTCCTCATTACCATAAGCTTCTCACCCCGCCCGTGCCACTTGGCCCTCATTACTATAATGACAAAACAGAATATAACAACGGAACAAGGTGACGGATCCTGGTAAGGTTAGTATCACTTTAATCAGCATCACCTGCACTACCAGCCAGTACCAGTGGTTAGTGCGGGTGCTTTGCTGACAGTTTTCCTTTAAGTATGCTATGGGTAAATGAAAAAAACAAAAAAAACGGTGGTCCCCCTCTCAGGAAAGTCCCTGAATATAAGATAAATAGAAAGACAGATAGATATGAGAGATAAATAGATAGATATAAGATAGATAGATATGAGATAGATAGATATGAAATAGATAGATAGATAGATATGAGATAGATAGACAGATATGAGATAGATAGAAATTTAGATACATATGAGATAAACAGAAATTAGATAGATAGATAGATAGATATTAGATATATATGAGATAGATAAAAATATATATAGGCAGCACACCACAGGTAGACTTCAAACAAAAATAGGATTTATTCCATGATGTGAGATCAGCACAACCTTAATCACTTTATCCTCTTTATTGATTAAAAAAGATGGCTAGCTCCCCTCACCTGACATGTTTCTATCGCCTATTTGGCAACGTCCTCAGGGTGATGACAAGATATTAGGGGTATGTGAAAAAATGACATATATAGTATAGTAAAACTATCAATGTCCTATATGCCCTTAAAAAAAAATATAATTTAGACCATATGGGTCCCGTGAAGCCTGCTGTCAGTGGTAGTTCATCTATCATTCCACTGGCATACGGTTTAGAAGCTTCTGGGAAAGTATAACAGCAGCGCGCACTCCCGCAGTGACGAAGAAACCGGCTGACTTCCAGCCCAGTGCTGGAGGCCTCAAGCCTAACCAGCAGCCACATGTCAGTAAGTCAAGTCGTCTATGTCTGCTGTCACTACCTACAGTCATGTCAAGTCTATAGTCAAGTCTATTATAGTCAGCGTGGCAGAGTTAAAGTCTGTACAAACACTGCAAGTCTCAGCAAGCTGCAAGGTCCCCTGTGTGTTACTGGTCCCCTTTCTGGGATCCTGGCCTAGCTGTAAAGACTGTACTATCTGTCTACCTCAGTAAAGCTACCATTAACCCTAACCTGGTCATGGACTATTATTACCCTGCCTAACCCAGGGATAGGGGTGCTACCATTCGGGTGGTTACCGGGAAAGCCACGCCTTGGTGTCACTAACACTTAGGGGTTAATAACATCTGCCCCTGGACTATAACATCTGCCCCATACACCTCACACCCTGTGGCACACCACAATGGAATCTTGGGAGAAAAGAAATGAGGGGGCAGTTTTTTGTGGTGTTTATTTTTATTTTTGGCTTAAAAAAACTCAAAACAAAAAAAGCATCTTTTCCTAGGCTTAGGCTGGGATTAAAGGAAAATGGTCACCCATTCAGTCACACTAAACCCGATACACAGGGTTATAGTGCAGGTGAACATGAGACTGATGCGAGCTCTTTGACCGATATGCGTACTTGTAGTCCGGCGCGGTGTCCATCTGAAGGTCCGCTTCTTCCTGCGCTGAATTGCACTCTGAAGGCTGGAAATTAATATTCATGGGCGGTGGCCACGTGAGCGCTCAGTAGGCACAAGTGCTCACGACACCAGTCCCCACACTATAACCCGGTGTATGGGGTTTAGTGGGGGTGAATAGGTGACCGTTTTCCTTCAAACACAACTTATCTGTGGCCTTTTTCAAAGCCCACATTGCTTTATCTTTTTTACCCCCTTCCGACAGATGTCTGTAGAGCTGTTGCAAAACTAGAACTCCCAGTATACCCTGACAGACAAAGGCCGAAGGCTGTCAGGGCATGCTGGGAGTTGTAGTTTTGCAACTGCTGGACAGCCACAGGGGATCACTGATGCAGTATGTCAATCTCGGCCCATGCTGCCTGATCTTGAACTGGCAGCAGGAGCCACAACCACTTTAAATCAATAAGCAGCGCTGGCTGTCGGGACGTCTGATGAATAATATCCTTCCACTCCACACCGCAATGTCAGGGGCATCACTCGTCATACGTCCCAGCAGCCAGCGCTGCCCATTGGGAGAGATTTATCCAAACCTGTACAGAGGAGAAGTTGCTGAGTTGTCCATAACAACCAATCAGATCGCTTCTTTAATTTTTTAGAGGCTCTTTTAGAAATTAAACAAGTGATCTGATTGGTTGCTGCGGGCAACTCAACAACTTTTTCTCTGGACAGGTCTTGATGAATCTCCCCCATTGAGCCTGCCAGAGCCGCAGTGATCTGTGTAAGAAACCTATGGGCCCAGGCTGTTAGGGCCACCAAATGATATTACAAATACTGAGTGTCTGGTTAGGAGAAATAAATATAATGTACCCACAGGGAGTAGCGCCATTTTAATAAAAATTGCCAATAATCCCTGAGATAAGTCATGCAGAATATGTTAAAAAGGTTTTTTGATTTTCAGCCAATCAGAAAGCAGCACGACTCAAATAGAACTCCCGTGAGGTCACACATGTGATGTCATCACCATTGTCATCAGTGAGGGGCCTAAACTGTAGGAACCTAGGAATACACATTCATACCCGCCTGTGACTGGTAAGTATCACATCTTTTTGTCCAGTTCCATGTGCATTTCTATAATAAACATGTAACTAATCTCTCTTTTCTTTTCCTTTCTTAGATGCACACCTTCCAGGCTGTGGGGCAGCACATACACTGACACTTTGCCCAAATTCTAGAGGTAACCTCCTTTAGTATGCCCAGAGGAAGGGCAGTACAGTAGCCATGGATTCCCTACAGGTTTCCTCCCCTCTGGAGGTTTTTCCTGTCCTGAGTTAGTTACTGTCCGCTCTTTGTGAGTGATGGAGGTTACATAAAATCCCTACACAAACATTTTTGTAAATAATAAATAAAGTTCCCTTTGTTTAAACTGTTCTTTGACTTGTTTGACTCATTTATTTTATTTGTGTGTGTGAAAAATAGTGTTATCAAAATATGGATGACAGAAGTGTCCAAAACTGCTGCCCGATCTGCCCCATGTGATGAGGTGAGAGGCGGCTGATGCTGGGGGGGACAGTTGTCCAGGCAACCGTAGGGCACCCAGCAAGTTCTGATGTCTTATGCCCAGAAATGGTCGGCTACTCACTGTGTCAGAAGATTCTCATCCTAGATATGAAGACAATCAGGGATCAAAACCTGTGGAGAGGAAAAGGTGACCAGTTGCCCATAGCAACCAATCAGATCACTTCTTCTATTTTTCAGAGGTCTTGTTAAGAATGAAGGAAGCGATCTGATTGGTTGCTATGGGCAACTGATCAACTTTTCCCCTGCAGGGGTTTTGATAAATCTTCCCAATAATTATTACAACCATGTTACACACTTAGGGTTGCCCCCTGGCTGGTATTTTCCCAGCACAGCTGGTATTTTAGACCCACTGCCAGTATGTTTAATATAAAACTACCAGCAATTCAATGTCTGGTATTTATCTAAGCCCCCTGGGCTGTGATATGTAGAGATGGAGAGGAGAGAGATAACCCCGCCCCTTCCCTCTGCCAGCTGAGCTCTGATTGGTGGAGACTTCTCCCTCACACACAGGAGCTCAGCACACTCAGCACAAAGGGAGAAGATTAACCACCTCCTGGCCGCCCTGATCCCACACTAAGTGACTGCAGCCCCTGTAAGCACTTACACTGTGACTGATAAAAACGTTAAGGAGGAGTTTTTTTTCCCCCCAGGATCTACAACTACAGTACTACAACTCCCATTGTAATGTGTCTGTTCGGCCTGTGCCTCTTCCAACCTTGAGCCTTATGGGGCACAGACGGACCATACTGGGAGTTGTAGTACTTTAACTTTTACTTAGTGAAATACAGTTCCCCTATAACTCTGCAGCTTCTGTAGAAGTAAGAGGCTCAGCCTTAGGGTCAGTTCACACATCCTTATTTATGCTGCAGATTTTGGTGTCTATTGACTTCAATGGGTAACTAAATCTGCTACAGGAAATCTGCAGCAGAAATTACACAGTGTGAACTCTCCCTTAGGGTGCCTTCGCATGAGCAGATTTGTTTTCAAACTCGTACCATGTTTCTCACAGTGAGTTTGAATGGGGGCGGGCTCTCTGCGGCCTGTCCACAGTAGATTTTTGGCAGCAGAATTTCCATTGTTAAAAATCCGCCACATACCCTTTCGTCTGCTGTATATTTGTTGCAGACGGACATATTTGCCGGGGATATATAGGGACTCAACCTGACGGGACTGTAGGACCATATACCATACTGGGACACCACATATCATTGTATTCTAATCAGGGTGCATACAGCTGTTGCAAAATGAACTCTCTCCCACCCAGCGGTCGCTTCACCCATTGAAGCAGGACAGACTCCCTCTTATCACCTGACTAGTGATGTCAGGTCTCGACACACTGTAACCTGGGAAATCCCGAGACATGAGCAATTTTGTATGCTGTTAAAGGGGTAATCCGCCAAAAAACATCTTATCCCCTATCCAAAGGATAGGGGATAAGATGTCCGATTGCAGGGGTCCATAGACATGAATGGAGGGGGTGTGGCGTGACATCACGAACAAGGGAAGCTCCAAGCTTCCATTTTCCGAACGCCGTTGCTGCCGGCCCAGAGATCACGAGGTTCCCCAGCGGTGGGACCCCTGTGATCAGACATCTTATCCCTTATTCTTTGAATAGGGAATAGGATGTCTAGGGAGTACCCCTTTAAAAATAAATATTGGGGCAAAAATCACAGAAGAATTGTAAGTCCACCGTCACACACAGGTACAGACACAATATTATGAACTACACTAACTTCACAGCCCCTGTAGCATAGTCAAATAAAAAAAGATCCTGGAATACCCCTTTAAAGGAGTACTCTGGTGCAGACTACTCCTGCTCCGTCCTGCCCGGCATGCAAAAAAATGAAAATGAACCATCACTCACCTTCCTGGGTTCCCGTGGAGCGCCACTACAGTTGATCGGTCCTCCGGTCCATTTCCTTCATACTTCCGTGTGAACGAAGCGTCACATGGCGCTCAGCCTATCGACGGCCACCGCGATGTTCTGCCTTGGCCCATAATAGGCTGAGCGCCATGTGACGCTTCGTTCACACGGAAGTATGAAGAAGATGGACCGGAGGACCGATCAGCTGTAGCGGTGCTCCGCGGGAACCCAGGAAGGTGAGGGATGGTTCATTTTCATTTTTTTTTGCCAACTCGGACAGGACGGAGCAGGAGTACTCTGCACCAGAGTACTCCTTAAAGGTAGGATAAATCTCTGTATACAGATGGGGGTTTTGGGGCACAGTTCACACTAATGACTACCAAGAGGGGGTTGTCCGCGAATAAGCAGCATATATTTTTATCAATAATGCCGCTGAAAATATGTAGTATAAATTCATATATGAGGTCAGTGTGGTTTCCTGGTACAGGACCTGGTCCTGTCCCTGTCTAAAGTCCCCTCAGCCAGAGTCCCTTCATTCCCATAAGGCTCTCCTTCAGGGCTTACCCCTGATCGCCATATAAATTGTGTATTATTTAATGTATATACATAGGTATTATAAATGTATAGGACCTTAGCAGGTCATGTGACTATAATTATAGTTGTACCATTGTTCAAGGACCTTCCAGGGTCATGTGATATACCCAGAGTTCACTGGGTTCAGGACTTACAGGTTTGCTGACCAATGAGCTTAGTCCAGTTATATAAAGGTCTGTAGCCACTAAGTTCGCTCTTAGTTCCTGCACTCTCTCTTATCTCCTGGATATCAAGCCAGCACAAATATCTCAGCACAAATCTCAATTCATCTAGGCCAAAGCCTGAAAGAACCAGCAGCCACTAAACAGTGAGTTAAAAAGCTCAATCTATCAAATCCTGTGTGACTACTACCAGCTAGAATATTATAATTAGTAGCAGCACAGTGGCCTGCATCAAAGCTCATTGCTTCAAAGTCCCAGAAAATCCTGTGAGGAACCTGCATTCCGGTTGCCTCTTAAGAGACTGTTATGTATAGAGACTGTTGCATAAAATCTTCAAGTAAAGTTCTTCAGTTCATTCATAAAGTCTGCTGTGAACATTCCGTTATTTTCCCTGCCGTTTATGGGACGGTTAGCGGTAGGACCATTAACATTATGGAAACCTCACCCTGGCATCACGACATCTAAGGGTTAATACTAGTGTTGGGCGCAAATATTCGCTATATATATATATTCGAAATGATGAATATTAACTTTTTTTCCGCATATGCACATATTCGCATATGTGAATATGCGCACATTTGCATATGTGAATATTTGCATATTCCTTCTTTTCACTTGTGGGCCAATTAGAATGATGCAAATAGACTTGTCAGAGGTTATCAGCAACATCCCTAGCAACCAATAGTAAAGTTGCCCACCCCTCACTGTTTTCTTCCTCGAATACGCAAATATGTGAATATTCGCATTTGCGAATATTCGCATATGCGAATATAATGAATACGTGAAATTCGCGAATATAAGACAAATATTTCTCTATATATTCACGAAATATTGCAAATTCGAATATGGGCAATGCCGCTCATCACTATGAACCAGTATCGGACAGTAGGAAATACTAAAATGAAATATTATAAGCAAGCACAGACAACACGTTGCAAAAGGGATATCCCCTATTCCTTTTTATTATTTTCTACTGTCCGGTACCGGTTCATCTCCATTGCCACTGGTCTGCGCCAATTAGTATCCACTCATCTGTGCATCCCATGGGTGCCCTCCAGCTTCTAATTTGAAACTCTGTGCCATCCATAGTGTAACAGAAACAACATGATTCCTTTATAATATGTGGTTACAATGATGCAACGTGTATAGGTTTCACTGTATAGGTTATTGCGCAGCCACATTCGAAGAGCCATAATAACTTTCTGATATTTATGTGGATGTTGCTATAGGTAGGTTACTATTTTGTGGGAACATTTTTTAATAGAACCATTTTGGGATACATGTAAAAATAGTTTTACTACTCCTACCTAACTACAACTAACCACCAGTAAATAAGAAAAAAAAAATAATAATAATAAATAAAAATACACAGCTAGAGCCCTTCTTTCATGGAGCCTGATAGCCGCCACATGGGCTACCCTTATGTTAGGTACACTTTTCACCCAATACGGTACATGTGGTCTATAGAATTTCATTATATCCTGAGAGGGGCTTTTGATGCTCATGTACATTTACCTAAAGAAACCTTAAAGGGGTACTCTGCCCCTAGACATCTTATCCCCTATCCAAAGGATAGGGAATAAGATGTCTGATCGCTGGGGACCCCTACGATCTCCCTGCTGCCCCCGGCGTTCGTTTAGAGCGTTGGGTGCAGCATCGGATGCTTGTGACGCCCTGGCCATACCCCTCAATGCAAGTCTATGAAGTCACGCCCCCTCCCATAAACTTGCATTGAGGGGGTGTGGCCGTGACATCACGAGCCTCCACCCCACATCGTCAGTCATACGGAATGAAAGTTTGCTCCGTGCACCGGATGTCTAGGGTGCCGCGGCTGAGATTGCGGGGGACCCCCATGATCAGACATTTTATCCCCTATCCTTTGGATAGGGGATAAGATGTCTAGGGGTGGAGTACCCCTTTAAAGGGATGAAAAACAAATTGTATATACTCGAGTATAAGCCTACCCGAATATAAGCCGAGGCCCCTAATTTTACCCCAAAAACCCAGGAAAAGTTATTGACTCGACTATAAGCCTAGAGTGGGAAATACATCATCCCCCCATGTAATCATTCAGACCCCCGTTATCATCCCCCATGTAATCATCCAGACCCCCGTTATCACCCCCCCCCCTTCATCATCACTGCCTGTCAATCCCTTCATCAGTGGTCTTCAACCTGCGGACCTCCAGAGGTTTCAAAACTACAACACCCAGCATGCCCGGACAGCCATCGGCTGTCCGGGCATGCTGGGAGTTGTAGTTTTGCAACCTCTGGAGGTCCGCAGGTTGAAGACCACTGATGAAGGGATTGACAGGCGGAGAGTTCACTCGAGTATAAGCCGAGGGGGGCGTTTTCAGCACGAAAAATCGTGCTGAAAAACTGGGCTTATACTCGAGTATATACGGTACCCCAGGGCTACGTTTCTGTACTTATAGAAGATTGCTTTAAAATAGACAAATATTTCAAAGTATTTATGTCTTGGTTTTCCTATTGCACAGAGAGGGCAGACATCCTTCAGGTAAAATATTACAGAATGTTATGACAAATACAACAGAGTTTAAGCGTTAAGTATAGAGGAAATCCCCAGAAATAGAAAACAGGGATCGAAAATCCATATTTATGTAAATGTGGTGCTGTTAGAAGTAAAATTGATGTTTTGCAATTTCTTTGTCAAATGGCAAATGGGTCACATTTTCCATTGGCATTTGTCTGAATGAGAAACTGCGGTTTAAAGATACATAAATCACATTGCGGCTTGACATATTGTAGATTGGCACATAGCTCCAAGTGATGACAATCTGCAGAATTGCAATGTCATGGGTCCAAGGTGGATTCAGTTGACTTGGAATTGAAATTATATTGAGATGTTCAGGTCCGCAGGTGCACAAATTACAGCAGTACTCTGTGGAGCTCTTGGATCATGTTCAGACATTTTCTGCTGCTTGATCTATACAATCACTTAGATCAGACAGAGGACGGACCCTGTGAAGTACAGTATCAAGGTCACAGCACGTCGTACTAGACAATGCAAGTCCTGCTTCATGGGATTGGACCTCACATTAAACATTGTGCTTAGGGAATATGTAAAAGTACAGTTACATTATCAAATTCTATCTGTAGGTGTGATAAATGAGAAGTGACTAGATAATGGATGATATAGGTCAATGTATCTGCGGGATACTGCTTTAATGAGAAAAAGAGATGTTAGGCCTTTTCCTATAGAGGAACCATTCACTTAAAGAAATATTCTGAACATAGCTTACCCATGAAGAATTATTATCCATGGTGACTCTGGAGGCCCAAAATAACAGACTCTGCTTACCCACCTAGCCTTTCCAGACTTCTGTATGGGAAATCTCATTTTCCCACCACCTACTCCTAATGGCTCATTCAGTAGAATTTGGTAAAATGAACGCAGGTTCACAATTTGAGCATCAAAACTGAATATTCTATATCCAAAATAATCAGTTGGGTCGGATACTTACCTTTCCATGGTCCCATGTCTTTGTTTTCTTCGGTCCATCATTCAGTTCTGTGCAGCAGCTGGCTCAGTATCCAATCTCAGTGTACCGTGCTATTTTTAAACGAGCACCTACCTGTTTACCAATATCCCTTTGCTTTCAACTTTTGTCAGTACAGGCTCTCCTGGCCTCTGTCCATCAAACTGTGACCCATTTAAAGGGGTACTCCGGTGGAAAACATTTTTTTTTTTTTTTAAATCAACTGGTGCCAGAAAGTTAAACAGATTTGTAAATGACTTCTATTAAAAAATCTTTACCCTTCCAGTACTTTTTAGCAGCTGTATGCTACAGAGGAAATTCTTTTATTTTTGAATTTCTTTTTTGTCTTGTCCACAGTGCTCTCTGCTGACACCTGATACACGTATCAGGATCTGTCCAGAGCAGGAGAAAATCCCCATTGCAAACCTATGCTGCTCTGGATGGTTCCTAACACGGACAGAGGTGTCAGCAGAGAGCACTGTGGACGAGACAAATAAGAAATTGAAAAAGAAAAGAATTTCCTCTGTAGCATACTTATGTTAAAAAGTACTGGAAGGGTAAAGATTTTTTAATATAAGTCATTTACAAATCTGTTTAACTTGCTGGCACCAGTTGATTTAAAAAAAAAAATGTTTTCCACCTGAGTACCCCTTTAACTCCTCGCCCACCAATTGTGACTATATTTGCTCTCGAAGGTTTCTGACCCAGCTAGCTGATTGATGACCCTCTTGGGTTCCCCCGGTTTACGTGCAGCCTTTAGGTTTATGCCAGTAGTTAGTCATCAAACTAGAAAGTACAACACCCATCCCATAGTGTGATAACATCTAGACCTGTAATAGACACCAACATAATATTAGGGTGCTTATCTTAGTGGGCTGTGGACAGCCACAACCCCTTTAGAAGCATCTAAAAGACTATTTGATCAGGATGTAAATGTCAGTAATGACTGCTAAGTCCATGATGGATGCTGTATATGACTTAACACATATGCTATAGAAAGCTGAAATTGAACCTTAGGGGAAGATTGTCAAGTAGGCGGGGAAAGTGGCTCGAGGCTGCACTATATCCTGCCCAATGTAACACTGGTGTTGAATATTGGTAACTTCTTTGAGTTAATCTGGTTGTCATTTTACTGAAAACCATAGTGTGCCATTATAAGTAGATCCAAAAGAGAGAGGGCAAAGCCTCCCTTTATATGTCTACTCTTGGTTTTCCCTTTCATTTAACTAACATTTCACTGTATTAACCTGGCCTAATAATCCATATATGAACTATAATGACAGTAATCTTGGTTACCGTCCAGCTTCTCCAGATACCGATAAAACAAAGATATGGTGGAATAGAATTTCATACAATGGGATAGCAGATGTCTACTCAAAGATTGTTTATTAATCAGTGATCTTTAAATTATCTTTAAAGATAGAAGAATGGCAGTTCATAATATATTGTGTATAATTTAAAGAATGGCAGTTCATAATATATTGTGTATAAAGATATATATTGTGACACTGTGGCAAGGGAAGAGTGTATTTACCTTGCTAACCCTGGAAAAACCTCCACCTGTGGCCTAATTAATGAGGTAGCAGAAAGGGGAAGTGTGTTTAACCCCTTAACGACGCAGGACGTATATTTACGTCCTGCGCCGGCTCCCGCGATATGAAGCGGGATCGCGCCGCGATCCCGCATCATATCGCGTCGGTCCCGGCGCTAATCAACGGCCGGGACCCGCGGCTAATACCACACATCGCCGATCGCGGCGATGTGCGGTATTAACCCTTTAGAAGCGGCGGTCAAAGCTGACCGCCGCTTCTAAAGTGAAAGTGAAAGTGACCCGGCTGCTCAGTCGGGCTGTTCGGGACCGCCGCGGTGAAATCGCGGCGTCCCGAACAGCTGATCGGACACCGGGAGGGCTCTTACCTGCCTCCCCGGTGTCCGATCGACGAATGACTGCTCCGTGCCTGAGATCCAGGCAGGAGCAGTCAAGCGCCGATAATGCTGATCACAGGCGTGTTAATGCACGCCAGTGATCAGCATTAGAGATCAGTGTGTGCAGTGTTATAGGTCCCTATGGGACCTATAACACTGCAAAAAAAATGTAAAAAAAAAGTGTTAATAAAGGTCATTTAACCCCTTCCCTAATAAAAGTTTGAATCACCCCCCTTTTCCCATAAAAAAAATAAAACAGTGTAAAAAAAATAAAAAATAAACATATGTGGTATCGCCGCGTGCGTAAATGTCCGAACTATAAAAATATATCATTAATTAAGCCGTACGGTCAATGGCGTACGCGCAAAAAAATTCCAAAGTCCAAAAAAGCGTATTTTGGTCACTTTTTATATCATTAAAAAATGAATAAAAAGTGATCAAAAAGTCCGATCAAAACAAAAATCATACCGATAAAAACTTCAGATCACGGCGCAAAAAATGAGTCCTCATACCACCCCATACATGGAAAAATAAAAAAGTTATAGGGGTCAGAAGATGACATTTTTAAACGTATAAATTTTCCTGCATGTAGTTATGATTTTTTCCAGAAGTGCGACAAAATCAAACCTATATAAGTAGGGTATCATTTTAACCGTATGGACCTACAGAATAATTATAAGGTGTAATTTTTACCGAAATATGCACTGCGTAGAAACGAAAGCCCCCAAAAGTTACAAAATGGCGTTTTTTTTTCGATTTTGTCGCACAATGATTTTTTTTTCTGTTTCGCCATGCATTTTTGGGTAAAATGACTAATGTCACTGCAAAGTAGAATTGGCGACGCAAAAAATAAGCCATAATATGGATTTTTAGGTGGAAAATTGAAAGGGTTATGATTTTTAAAAGGTAAGGAGGAAAAAACGAAAGTGCAAAAACGGAAAAACCCTGAGTCCTTAAGGGGTTAAAGAGGTACTCTGGTGGAAAACTTTTTTTTTTTTTTTTTTTTAAATCAACTGGTGCCAGAAAGTTAAACAGATTTGTAAATTACTTCTATTAAAATTTTTTAATCCTTCCAGTACTTCTTAGCTGCTGAATACCACAGAGGAAATTATTTTCTTTTTGGAACATATTGCTCTCTACTGACATCACAAGCACAGTGCTCTCTGCTGATATCTCTGCCCATTTTAGGAACTGTCCAAAGCAGCATTTGTTTGCTATGGGGATTTTCTCCTACTCTGGACAGTTCTTAAAATGGACAGAGATGTCAGCAGAGAGCACTGTGCTCGTGATTCAGCAGAGAGCTCTGTGTTCCAAACTGAAAAGAATTTCCTTTGCTAATGAGTACTGGAAGGATTAAGATTTTTTAATATAAGTAATTTACAAATCTCTTTAACTTTCTGGCACCAGTTGATTTAAGTAAAAAAAAAAAATTTCACCAAAGTACCCCTTTAACCTGTTGGGGACGGAGGGCTTACCTATACGCCCTCCACCCACTCCGTTTCTATAACGCGGGGCCATGGCGTGGCCCCGAATCATAGCGGGTCGGGCCCGGCCTCTAACAACGGCCGGGACCCATGGCTAATAACGCACAGCACTGATCGCGGTGCCGCGCACTATTAACCCTTTAGACGCGGCATTCAAAGTTGAACGTCGTGTCTAAAGTGAAAATAAGACATTGCCGGTTAGCTCAGGGGGCTGTTCGGGATGAAATTGCGGCATCCCAAACAGCTTACAGGACAGCAGGAGGGCCCCTACCTTCCTCCTCGCCGATCGCCAAATGACTGCTCAGTGCCTGAGATCCAGGCATGAGCAGTCAAGCGGCAGAATCATTGATCAATGGTTTCCTATGAGAAACCATTGATCAATGTAAAAGACCAGTGTGTGCAGTGTTATAGCCCCCTATGGGAGCTATAACACTGAAAAAAAAGTGAAAAAAAAAAAGTGAATAAAGATCATTTAACCCCTTCCCTAATAAAAGTTTGAATTACCCCCTTTTCCCATTTAAAAAAAAAGAACTGTGTGAATAAAAATAAACATATGTGGTATCGCCTGGTGTGGATATTTCCAAATTATAAAAATATATTGTTAATTAAATCAAATTGCACAGTCAACAGCGTACGCGCAAAGAAATTCCAACGTCCAAAATAGGGTGTTTTTGGTCACTTTTTATATTATGAAAAAAGGAATAAAAAGTTATCAAAAAGTCAGATCAACCTATTTGGCCCGACTGGGGACCTCTATCTCTTCTTGCTCCCCACTGCTCCCTCCCTCTACTCTACTGTACATTTCCTATCTCTGGTTGACTGGTTGACGGTCCACATCTCTCTGTTCTTGTTAGCATCCCTCTTCTCCTCTACCATGGGTTAGGAGGGTCCGCTCCCTTAAGGTTTCTGAGAGTCTCCTTTATGGTCACAACCCTATTATCTTGCACAGGGCTCTGTGCTGAAGGCTCACCCGTTGATTGTTTTCGGATGAGCCGATCTTCTCGACTGTCCCCAATCATGACAGTGAACTGTTTTGTGACACTGTTGTGTTGTTCAAACACATTATGGCCAGTCATGCTAGACTCTCAGTGCCTACATTAATGTACTGTTTGTTTATTGTTTGTTTCTAAAATTTGAAAATAAAGAATTGATAAAAAAAAAGTCCGATCAATACATAAATGATACCGCTAAAAACTTCAGATCACGGTGCAAAAAATTAGCCCTCATACCACCCCGTATTTTCAAGAAGTACGACAAAATCAAACCTATATAAGTAGGGTATCATTTTGATCATATGGACCTACAGAATAAAGATAAGCTGTCATTTGTACCGAAAATGTATTACAAATTAGAATTGGTGGCGCAAAAAATAAGCCATCATATGGATTTTTAGGTGAAAAATTTAAAGAGTTATGATTTTTTAAAGGTACGGAGAAAAAAACTAAAGTGCAAAAACGTCAGACAAGTGCAGGAAGTCAGACAGGATAGTCGGTACTCTTCCCAGAAAAGAGTAAGGTTGCTGAAGGGGGGAGGCAGGGGTCCTGGTGAGGAACACACAGCCCGAGCTTTGAGAGACCCCAAGAATGATGTTGACGAGGCACACAGCAAGAGGTTGCAAATGCTGTGTGTGAACAGTGAGTAGAAGGTTGCAGGAGGCCTAAGTTTAACTGGCTGGGAAAAGCCCAACAGTTGATAGTCAGGGCATGCTGGATTGTTTAGTTAGTGACTAGACGGTCTAGGGTTTTGTTTGTTCCTGTCTTATGTTTTTATTTATCCTGCAACCTGTCTAACAAAGCTGGCGAGGGGCCGGACTTGCATAAAGTACTGTTGTTTACCTGCTAATTGGAGATTGGTGTGGAAACATGTCCTGTGGCAGAGCCACGGACGATCCCAGAGCGCTATCCCCAGGGAGAAATCCTTACAATATATATATATATATATATATATATATATATATATATATATACACACACACACACACAAAATAAAGTTGCAGCAGCACTCTTGGTCAAAAAAAATGGAGGCTCTTAGCGCACTTTTCAATCAAAACGTGTCCTCCATCTACCACGCGGTGGTGGCTTCATATCAGATGAAACCCTAACACGCTTATTCTACTCACCTCTGCTAGGTATATAGCTTCTGACTGGGTGACATGCAGGATCCCCTATTAATTTACAAAACCTCATGCGAACAGGGAGGGGTGCATGGCTAAAGAGAGTGCCTCTCCCCCTAACTTTCAGAGCAAAAAAAAAGAAAAATAGCCAGCACAACTACCTAAAACACGGGTGCACACTGCTGTGGCAAATACAAAGTATACAAAAAAGGAGGCTCTCTTTTGATCAAAAGGTGTCCCCCACCCACCATTATAAAAATAAATATATAAAAAATATACACACACACACAATTATGCACCTTATTTTTATTTTCAAACGTTGGAGGTTATACCCTTGTTATTGAATATGAGACTGTAGGATGAAAACAGCTTCTCTGCCAGATAACTCATGAAATAGAAAACATTTCTACTTAAATGGGCAATGTCATTAAATGTAATTTTTTAATATGGCACTAATTATGTTTAAACACAAATATTGCTGATTCACTTGCTGTTAAAATTATAATGTTTTATGTGTTTAATTCGATTTCTAAAACACGGCCACTAGGTGGCTCCCTCCTTGTCTAGACTGCATTTTCATCCCACTTTCAGATGGAGTTTGGACTTCTGTTGGCCGGGCAGAGGTCCAAACTCTGGAAATGCAGTCTGCTCACTCTCGCTCTGTATATGAAACAGGTGAAAGCAAGCTCCGTGCATGAGCGCGTGCAGCGCACTCGATTTGCATAGCTCCATCACCTGCTTCAACCTCCCGAGACACAAAGCTTGCAGACAGTGCGTGATCCTCAGTGCTGCGTCGCTGTATTGAGAGAAGAAGAATATAGCAGCACATCTCCACCCGCTCCCCCAACCCCCCCCCCCCCCCCAGAAGAATCGCATCGAGGTCTTACTCCTTTCAAGATAGGGGCTGGATGATGTATGTTCCCCCCCAAGGAGGAGCACAGAATACAGGAGGTAGGGCGGAAGTTATCCCCAGCAGGCTTTAGATGACATTGTGTTTTTTGTAAAAAAAAAGAAAAGAAGGCTGCTGCTCAGAAGAAATGCTCGGGAGAAATGAAGAAGTGATTGAGAGATATATGAGTTAATGACAGGTACTCTTTAAATTAATTAGTGCATAAAAGTAAAGGAAATAGTATAGTAAAGGAAATCTGCCAGTTAGAAAAAATATGATGTGAATTGAATGTTGGTAGAACAAGTATAAAAGACACAGAAAGACATTGAAAGACAACGATATTTCTAAAAATATTAAAGATGAATATTGTCACAGTTATAGCATTTTTATGAAAGTAAAAGCCGGACAATGAAGGAGAGGGAGATGAAAAGTATCTGACTGAACTTTATTACTGCAGAGACTGTTAGTGTAGATGAAAAGTAAAGCATACAATAGATCCTTATGCCAAATCAGACATATTGTTCAATGTAAATTATAAGAGAAAAGCTAAAGGCAAAAGAGGGAAATAACTATCAGCAACACGAAGAATGGATGGTATCACATCAATTATAGTACCAAGCAGAAGACATAGAATTTTGGAGAAACTGTAGATAATACATAGCATAATTGGGGTTTTTATTTTCTAAAAACTAGATACTTCTGGTGGTGGCTAAAGGTTTTCTCAATGTTATGCTCCTTGATGAATTGAAAAATGCTAAGAAAATTAGAAGTTATGGCAATTTAAACTATATAATATAATTGGTAACAATATGCCAACAAAGAACTAAAGAACATTATTATTACAGCCCTAGAGTGTACAACAACAAACTTTTTATTGAAGGTCAAAGTACAGACCATTGTCATCATCATAGTGTATATGAAAAATTCCAGTAAATTAGTCTGTGAGGAAACAACTCCTATAAACGGGGGCTCCACCACAGGGGATAAGTATCTGATCGCATAAGTAGGATATGCAACACCCCAGCACCAGAAGTAATTGCCTATTCCTTAGTTAGTCGGGAAATTTAGGAAATCCCTGAAATGTGCTTGATGGATCCCAAATATATGTTAAAACTCCAGTATGTTAGACGTAGCAGGGAAGGGGAAGAAAACAGAAAATATCACTTTTTTTTTTTAAATTAAAACCATAAACTGGCTCATCATAATCTATATATTTTGTAACTGTACAGTGGTCCCTCAACATACGATGGTAATCCGTTCCAAATGGACCATCGTTTGTTGAAACCATCGTATGTTGAGGGATTCATGCAATGTAAAGTATAGGACAGTGGTCTACAACCTGCAGCACTCCAGATGTTGCAACACTACAACACCCAGCATGCTGGGAGTTGTAGTTTTGCAACATCTGGAGGTCCGCAGGTTGAAGACCACTGGTATTGGAGGTTGTACTCACGTGTCCCCGCCGCTCCGGACCCTCACCGCTCGTCACTGCTGCCCTGGATGTTGCCGTCCATCGCTGTCGCCGCATCCCTGGGGTGTCCCCGACGCTCCGGCAAGGCCTCTGCTTCCCCGGGATCCTCGCTCTCCATCGCCATCACGTCGCTACGCATGCCGCTCCTATTGGATGACGGGACGGCATGCGCAGCGACGTGATGACGACGATGGAGAGCGCCGACGATGCAGGGATCCCGAAGAGGACGCTCCGGAGCCTCGAGGACAGGTAAGTGATCATCAGCGGACCACACGGGGCACCGCAAACAGCTGTCCGGTGGCAGCTGAAGCAGTCTGCGCTGTCGGATAGCCGTTTATGCAATGGCCCCGATGTACAAAAGAATCATATGTTGATGCTGCCTTCAACATGCGATGGCCTCTGAGAGGCCATTGTATGTTGAAATGATCGTATGTCGGGGCCATCGTATGTCAGGGGGTCACTGTATTTTTATACTTTATTCTATTCTTATTCTTTCTATGAACATGGAAACCTCTACAAGGTGTTGCCTAAGAGATCAGATGTCTTTCTCATCTGTTGTCAATGATATGCATTGTCAGCTGTGAGACTTTATTTAGACAAGGGTGTGTCTTTTCAGCTGAATTTACCACCGGTGACTACAGTCAAGGTGCAGAGATGATCATGAGAAATGGGAGGAGCCAGTGCTACATTCCAAGTTTCATAGAAAACGGTCCGAATACTTTTGTCCACGTGACATTTTAGTTTTCCTTTTTAAAATAAAATAGCAAAAATGTCTTACATTCTCATTATGGGATGTAAACAACAACAAGGAGGTGGCCTCAACTGGCAGGCGGGAGGTGCTCAACCCCAAATGCAGTTGTGCATATATACTGGGGGAGCAGATGCTGCCCTTGTAATCTGTTGCAAAGGGTGATCCCCAGCATAAAAATTATTCTCATCATGGGATATTAAGTACAGATTGATGGGGGAAAAACTTCAACTTTTTTCATTTTAGCACATAGCCACAACATAACAAAATGTAACAGAACGGAAAAGGTCTGAAGGCTTTTTGAATGCACCTCATATTGAGATCAGAATAATGACTTGGTGATGTACATTACGGTCTCCTTTTTGTTCTGTCTTTGAAGCAAAAAGTGATATGTTGCTGCAAGTTTTTACAAAGTAATTTTTAACTAAAATGACTTCGATATACACTTTTGCGCCTTTATTTTGGATTGGTTAATGACTGATGAAGTGATAAGTTTGTCCCAAAGCCTACAATTACATCACAAACATACACCAGCGCAGACTTGGCTTACAAAACTGGCTGTGGACAGTATTTTAAAAAAAAGTTGCACATTGTTAAAAAGTCTCATAATAGTCACAGAAGAACCAACATGGTGCAAGTCCCAGCCCGTCACTTACCATGCTGCTGCTTCTCAGCTCCGGCATGCGTGTCCCCGTCCCCTAGGGCGACAGCGTGCTGGAGCTCTGAAATTTAAATGGCCAGTGCGCCCACCTGTCACTTGTCTAAAAGTTCCTGCACCTCCCCCTCTTCTCTGCCGGATCTTCAGTGCCACTAGCCTGATATTAAGCGTTGCATGTTTGCCCTATCCGTGTATCCAGACCTTCTGCTATGTTATTAGACTCCGCACCTTTGCCGCCTGCCTTGACCTTCTGCTACGTCTGACTACGCTACTGTCTTATGCTTCGGTACCTCGTCTTGCCCAGCTACCTGTGTGGTCGAGCCGTGTCGGGGGTAGCGACCTGTGTGTCGCCTGCCGCAGCAAGCCCATCCTGCCTTGTGGCGGGCTCTGTTGAAGACCAGCGGCACCTTAGACTCCGCTCCCCGAGTCATCAGCCACACAGGTTAAAGGATCCACATCCAGCTCCGTAACAGATGTACTAAAGTGCCATTTCAAAAAGTGTACTAGCACCATATTTATCACATGCCCTGAACCATTTAATCAATTTGGCGAATGTACATGTTACCAGCACACGCATTTAAGGTGTAGAAAAATTGTCCACCTACACAGCGCTTGTTTATTTCTCCCCAATATTCTTATATACTAATACACTGAAACAATATAGCATGGGATGTGTTACCTGACCAACCTTTTTTAAGTAAATTCAATCTATCAATGATCATATGAGTCTCTCGGAGACAACTCATTGCACGTTGATGACACAGCAAGCACTTAAATACCACATGGCGTCTGCCATTCCCCTATAATTCAAGCCAATTAGATTATCTGAGGAAAACTACAGCAGACAATACAATCATATATGATAAATAACTAATAAATACATAACTTTTAGTTCATACAAAGCATTTGAAGTTTTAAACTTTTACTTTTTCACATTTTGTTATGTTGCGGTCTTGTGGTAAAATAAAAAAAAATCGGGTTCCCCCCATCAATCTGCACTACATACCCCATAAAAAGACTGTGAAAACAGAATTTTACAAATCTTTGTTAATTTATTAATCAGGAAACCCTAAATTTTCACATGTACATAAGTATTCAGACCCTTTGTTACGATACTTGAAATTTAGCTTCTCTTGATCATCTTTAAAAGGTTTCTACACCTTGATCTGAGTCACCTGGGGTAAATTCAGGGGATTGGACATGATTTGGAAAGAAACATCCATTCTATATAAGGTCTTACCGCTGACAATTCATATCAGAGCTAAGACCAAACCATGAGGCGGAAATAATTGCCTGTAGAGCTTGGAGACAGGATTGGGTGGAGGCACTAATCTGGAGAAAGGGACAAAAAAAAAATGCTGCACTAAGAGTTCCCAAAAGCACAGTGGCCTCCATTATTCTTTATTTGCTGTGTGGGTGGTTTTCAGTGGCTGGGGCAGGGAGACTGGTAAAGGTTGATGGATAATTTAATGGAACAAAGTACAAAGATATTCTTAATAAAAACCTGATCAGACTGGGCCATAGGTGCCCCTTCCAACAAGACAGACAACACAGAAGTGGCCCAGGCAATTTAATCTTGAAATCACTATGAAATGATCACATTATTTATCCAATGATGTGGTGTCTACAGGGAAAGTATACCAATAGAGCGCTGATCAAATGGATTAATGATTCAATATGATTACATTAAATGATTGTTAAAGGGGTATTCCAGTCCAAAACTTTTTTTTTTATATATCAACTGGCTCCGGAAAGTTAAACAGATTTGTAAATTACTTCTATAAAAAAATCTTAATCCTTCCAATTAGAGATGAGCGAACTTATAGTAAATTCGATTCGTCACAAACTTCTCAGCTCGGCAGTTGATAACTAAGGGTGGGTTCACACTACGTTTTCTCCCATACGGGAGTGCACACGGCAGGGGGGAGCTAAAAGCTCGCGCTCCCGTATGTCACCGTATGCGTTCCCGTATGTCATTCATTTCAATGAGCCGACCGGAGTGAAACGTTCGGTCCGGTCGGCTCATTTTTGCGCCGTATGCGCTTTTACAACCGGACCTAAAACTGTGGTCAACCACGGTTTGAGGTCCGGTTGTAAAAGCGCATACGGCGCAAAAATGAGCCGACTGGACCGAACGTTTCACTCCGGTCGGCTCATTGAACTGAATGACATACGGGAGCGCATACGGTGACATACGGGAGCGCGAGCTTTTGGCTCCCCCCTGCCGTATGCGCTCCCGTATGGGAGAAAACGTAGTGTGAACCCAGCCTTATCCTGCATAAATTAGTTCAGCTTTCAGGTGCTCTGGTGGGCTGGAAAAGGTGGATACAGTCCTAGGAAAGAGTCTCCTAGGACTGTATCCACCTTTTCCAGCCCACCGGAGCACCTGAAAGCTGAACTAATTTATGCAGGATAAGTCATCAACTGCCGAGCCGATAAGTTCGTGACGAATCGTATTTACTGTAAGTTCGCTCATCTCTACTTCCAATAGTTATTAGCTTCTGAAGTTGAGTTACTGTTTTCTGTCTAACTGCTTTCTGATGACTCACGTCCCGGGAGCTGTGCAGTTCCTATGGGGATATTCTCCCATCATGCACAGCTCCCGGGATGTGACGTCATCATTGAGCAGTTAGACAGAAAACTTCAGAAGCTAATAACTATTGGAAGGATTAAGATTTTTTTTAATAGAAGTTTACAAATCTGTTTAACTTTCCGGAGCCAGTTGATATATAAAAAAAAAGTTTTTGCCTGGAATACCCCTTTAAGTCCCCCTAAAAAATATTTTTAAAAAAGTGTAGATCGCTCTGTACCAGCTATTCGCAGCGGCCCTCAGCCGCTTCCATACACCCTTAAAAGCGTCAGAAAATAAATGTCATCAGTTATTAAGGGGTTGATAAAATACACATTCCCATTATACATAATAATTCAATATACTTAATGAAATAAACAATTTGTTTCTCATTGCGCTTTAAATAAATACAGAATCCGACAAAAAATGGCCATCTGGAAGGAAACACTTTCTCAATACATAATACATAATACATAATATGGAAAAGGGTGATCTCCCTCACAAGCCAAGTCTCTTCAGGTTTACAACTGAGAGCCGTACATAAGTAGTGGAAATAAGATGTTTATTGGAGCATTTAATCAGGATGCCATTAACACAATGTGATTGCTTTATGATTTTGCCAGAGAATGAGGCATCCCATAAAAATCAAAGTAATTGAGAGCTCAGAAGAAGCTGGCGTCCAAGAAAAACACAGAACTGAAGCTAAATGATAGATTATAGGGGAAATGGTTTGGGAGAATAATCTGAGCAAATGAGATCATAAGGATAAAATAGGTAGCAAGAAAGATCCTACTGAATTGGTGATGGACATAACAAGGCAATCTGGTTTAGCCGTTTGCGTTGGATCCATCCCCAGTAATATTTTACTAGTTTCAAGTGTCTTGTATACAGAGGAACTGGCAGCTACATCAATGGGAAAAACTTTGTAGCGGGAGACAAATGCAAAGGAGAAGCTGGATGGAGAATTGTCAAGCTTTGATAGAACATTTATTACTTTCACATATATCAGTAAGTGATATGTGTGGGGAAGACACTTGCATAGATTTGTGGCATGGGTTTTGAAGAACTGTTTCAACCAGTTTTTATGAACGTAACGAATATTTGCTGGTGATCCCAGCCATAAAGGGGTACTCTGGTGGAAAATGGTGGAAAAAAATTTTTTTTTAAATCAACTGGTGCCAGAAAGAGATTTGTAAATTATCGATATTTGCAGAAACAAAGAAAAGTATGCACTCACCACTGGTAAGCTGCTACGGGCTCCGAGTCCGGTATCACCACGGCATGAATGTAGACGATAAGGGGTGCTCAGAGTGCCTCTGAGCGCCCCTTATCGTCTACATTCATGCCGTGGTGATCCCGAACTCGGAGCCCGTAGCAGCTTACCAGCGGTGAGTGCATACTTTTCTTTGTTTCTGAAAATATCGATACTTTATTTAGTGTGTGCACCCCGCAGGTGCTGCGTATATATGGAAGTGAGTCCGGACACTCCTATCAGTTACCTTGTGGTATCGTATGTTTGCTTTTTCCACTTATTTGGTTTGCTACCTGGTGTGCTCGCTCCTTCTCGGATTTTCTATGGAGATTTGTAAATGACCTCTATTTAAAAATCTTAATTCTTCCAGTACTTACTAGCTGCTGTATGCTCTGCAGGAAGTTCTTTTCTTTTTGAATTTATTTTCTGTCTGACCACAGTGCTCTATGCTGACACCTCAATTTTAGGAACTATCCAGAGTAGGAGCAAATCCCCATAGCAAACCTTTACCTGCTCTGGACAGTTCCTGACACAGACAGAGGTGCCAGCAGAGGGCAATGTGGTAGGTATGCCATTTTCACATTTTTCGGACATATCAGTGCCAAAAACTGCGAACAAGCCTTAATTCTTACTTTTACTTGATTTTGACGCTATGCACCTAGCCTAGAAAATGTTAACAAAGCGGGCTAGGCAAACAATGGATGCATCACTACTTGGCGTACAAGACCAAGATCTCCATTCTTGTGCTCTTGTAAAAATCTGAATTAGCCATCCAACCTGAATTAAATTTGAGGACCAATTTGAGCAAATCTTCCCCAATCATTCCAGTTTAATTAAACTGTATGTAAAGTTAAATAGCTTGTTTCCTTAAAGTGCCTGTTAAATCTTGGTATTCATCCTAATATGGCTCCTGATTCCCTTGCTTATGTTAGTCACACTGCATGCAGGAGAGGGCATTCCCTTGGGTAAGCATGACACTTGACCTCACATTTCATGTCCCCCCCCCACCCCCCGGATTAATTTCCCCCATCACATTCGGGACATCCCTGTGTCCCAAAAGATCTTTTCAGAACACAAGAATGTCCCAGTTACCTTTTTGCAGCCCCGCATTAACTTTAAAAATGCAGGGGCCTCTGGGAGGTAGCGCATGCAGGGACGTCACTGATGTCCCGTGTGTGCGCCCATAGAAACAGAGCGGAGCAGCGAGGACGTCATCTTCGGTGCTCCGACCACCGCTCCTCCGGTCCCGGAACCTACTGATATGGCCTATAGGTCATAGCAGTAGATCATGACCCCTGACCGTAGGAGCGGTGGTCGGAGCACTGAAGTGGGGCAGTACACAGGCATACAGCCTTCAGCCATACACTGTATATGGCTGAAGGCTGTATGTCTGTGGGGCTACTGCCTACCTAATGTGGGGGAACTACAACCTAAAGTCAGGGGAACTATACTGTCGACCTAATGTGGGGGGAACTATACTGCCAACCTAATGTGGGGGGAACTATACTGCAACTTAATGTGGTAGAACTTTACTGTCAACCTAATGTGGGGGAACTACAACCTAATGAGGGGGGAACTATACTGTCAACCTAATGTGGGGGAACTATACTGCCAACCTTATGTGAGGGGAACTATACTGCCAACCTAATATGGGAGAACTATACTGCCAACCTAATGGGGGGTAAATACAACCTAATGTGGGGGAACTATGCTGGCAACCTAATGTGGGGGTAACTATGCTGGCTACCTAATGTGCGGGGAACTATACTGCCAACCTAATGTGGGAGAACTATACTGCCAACCTAATGTGGGGGAACTATGCTGACAACCTAATATGGGGGGAACTGTGCTGACAACCTAATATGGGGGGAACTATGCTGACAACCTAATGTGGGGGGAACTATGCTGACAACCTAGTGTGGGGGGAACTATGCTGATAACATAATATGGGGGGAACTATTCTGACAACCTAATGTGGGGGGAACTATGCTGACAACCTAGTGTGGGGGAACTATGCTGCCTACCTAGTGTGGGGGAACAATGCTGCATACTTAAAGGGGTACTCCACTGCCCCAGTGTTCAGAACATTTTGTTCCAAACTCTGGATGCAAGCTGATGGGGTTGTGATGTCACAGCCATACCCCTTGTGACATCACACCAAGCCCCTCAATGCAAGTCTATGGGAGAGGGCAAGTCGACCACTGCATGATACTCTGATAGTGCCCCTCCCAAGGCTAGACTCTGGATCTGCCCCTGTATGGATAGAGATAGAGCGGGGCTCTCAGGGTTTGGATAGAGAGAGAGAGAGCTGCACTGTGCCCAGAAAAACATGCATCTTTCACCCTTCTGGCCCGCCCTTGTATGTATCCTATTGTATGTATCCTATTTCTCTGCCTCTCAGATCTCCCTACTGAGGACTGCAGTGAAGCGGCGCATGTGTGAGATCTGAGGTGGCACAGGCGTGAATGTGCGAGATCTGAGAGGCAGTGCAGGTGCGTATGTGCGAAATTTGACAGGCGGCGCTGGTGCGCATTTGCGAGATCAGAGAGCCGGAGAAGGAGGTACGGTAATGGGATACAAGGGCGAGTCTGACGGGTGAAAGAGGCATGTACCGCTCTGATAGTCTTGGAGACAGGAAGGGCTGAGCAGGCAGGGAGAGCTGACCAATGCAAGCAGGCTTTGTATACAACAACCAGCCAATCACTGGTAAGGGGCAGTCTTATATGGTGAGTATATACCAAACTATTTATTTTAACTGTATAATTTGGGGGTTGTCTTATACGCCCAGTCGTGTTATATGCCGGAAAATACGATACCAGGTTTATATACATAAACGAGCAGCAACAGTTAAAGTAAGTATAAGGTCAACAGGTTTGGAATAAGAAACGCGGTACTTATTATGCCTTGTTAAAACGGGAAATTAAAGCTGGCCATACACATTAGAGAAATGCCAACCAAACTCACAATTTCAGCAGGACCCACCAACCTTCTAATGTGTATGGCGGCCTCCCGACTCACCTCCTATTGAAAATGTCATTAGGAGGTGCCTAAACCTTTTCCTCTTAACAAGATAAGCTATCATCAGGGGCCTGGCAACAACTTTCTCCCCTCTCCTCATTGTGAACACATTTAGTAATAATGTATATGGCCAGTGTAAAACCTACAACTATAGGCAAGAAGCCACAAACTAAGATTAACCGCTTAGCAACCTATGGCCCACATGTATGTTATGGCTGCCTGGGCCGTAATAACCCTTTTTTTATCCCTGAAGGAGAGGCTGGACGAACGGCAAAGAGGACATTGAAAGCTCCGGCTGGAGCAGTGGACTTCCAAGTACATGCCGCTCCGTAAATGTTTTACTGAAGCGACTAATTTGCACCTGGGTGAATATATCTTTTTGTACCATGTGATGATACTAAAACCAGTTTTTGTACTGAAGATTAATGAAGAGAAAGCATTGAATAATAGGAAAATAATTTCTGTGTTGGTGTACTGCTTGTTGTGAATGGACTTATATACTGGAGCTTTTTTAGAGAGGAGCGAATTTTTTGAAAAATTTGAATCACCCGATTCGCTATAATAGGTTTGGTCCAAATTTATTTGCAGTGAATCTCTATAAAAAAAACAGCTATTTCGGGCCTACAGAGAGCCTCAATATAGGTGTAGAACACTTTATCTTGCTGTAACATGCATAGGGTGTGTGCTGGGTTAGTGAAATAATACTGTTATTCAGTATGACATGCAGATTAGAGGCATCACTATTAGAATCACTGTCGCAGAGCGGCACAATGACAGAGCCTGGAGGTGGCATCAGTATGAGGAGACCATATAGGGCCTGAATGACACAGCCTGGAGGTAATGGCAGCATGAGGAGACCATATAGTGGCTGAATGACCCAGCCTGGAGGTGGCAACAGCCTGACAAGACCATATGGCCTCACAATTGAAAAGATTAAAGATATTTTTTAACATTTAAATTGAAGAGTTCTAATACATGACACTAAAATGTTTTATTTAACGTGTCAGCAGCATGAGGAGACCACATGGTGGTACAGTGACACAGCCTGGAGGTGGCAGAAGCATGGGGAGACCATATAGTCACTAAATGACACAACCTGTAGTTGGCGGCAGGAAGAGGAGACCATATAATGGCTGAATGACACAACCTTGAGGTGGCAGCAGCATGAGGAGACCATATAGTGGCTGAACGACACAGCCTGGAGGTGGTGGCAGTATGAGGAGACCATATAGTGGCTGAATGACACAGCCTGGAGGTGGCGGAAGCATGAGGAGACCATATAGTGGCAGAATGAGCTCAGGCCTCTTGCAGCGACTCCTGCTGCCACTCGCCCCTAGTCTGCTGCGACCTCTACCTGCGACTAATGATTTTAGGCCTCTGCCACCCCTCTGTGCACATCCTGGCACTTCTCTGTAGTGTTGCTCGCGAATATTCGCAATTCGAATATTATTCGCGAATATCGCATATTCGCGAATTCGCGAATTTCGCGGATATAGCGCTATATATTCGTAATTACGAATATTCGTTTTTTTTTTGTTTTTTTTCTTCACAGTACACATCACAGTGATCACCCCTCTTTGCTTCCAGCTTGTGTGGTGTAAAGAAGGCTGTAATACTACTGTGTGAGACTGGCGTGCGAAAATTCGCATATGCGAAAATTAACATATGCGAATTTTCGCATATGCGAATTTCAGCATATGCGAATTTTGAATATGCAAACATTCACACGTGTTCATTTTCGCATACGCGAACATTCGCATATGCGAAAATAAAACGAGAATATAACGAATATGCGAATATTCGCGAATATATGACGAATATTCGTCCATATATTCGCGAATATTCGCGAATTCGAATATGGCCTATGCCGCTCAACACTACTTCTCTGCCCTACATACTTAGTGCGCATATGAGGTGAGTAATACACTTAAAACAGTATTTGTCTACAACACCAACAGGTGTGTACTTTTGGCTGGCCTTTCACAGTATCTAGGCCCTTAAGACTTTAACAGTAACAAAAGGGTACACCACTTAGATGTACGTATGTGGTATGCACTTATGAGGGGAGTACAATGCACTCTAGTACGCTTAAAAAAGTATTTGTGTACAACACCAGCCGGTGTGTACTTTTGCCTGGCTTTTCACAGTATCTAGGCCCTTAAGACTTTAACAGGAACAAAATGGTACACCACTTAGATGTATGCACAGGTTACACTTAATAGAGGACAATACGCTTTTAGTGCTCTGCTCACCCTAACTGGCAGGCTACTATTAGCTTTTCAGTTGTTGTACACACCAGTGCTGCAGCACACAGTCGCTGTGTACTACACCCAAAATTGCATTTTCTCTCTCAATTTCATTCCCTTTCCTATCAGTTCTTCTAGGCTGGATTTTGGCTTGAGGGGAATCGCTCCTGAAAAAAAGTTTTTCTGTGCAACACACACTGCTATCTGTCCCTCTCTGCAATAGAACGCTGATGTGACTGGGAGGTAAATCACTGCTGTAAAAATGCTTTTCTGTGCAACACACACTGCTCTCTGTCCCTCTTTCTCTGTAATAGAACACTGATGTGGCTGGCCATAAGATGGCTGCCGATTTTATAGGGCTGTGACATCACAGGGGTGGCTGGCTGCTGATAGGCTGCATGCTGCATGTTATTCAGGGTGATCCTGCCGACCCTTGTTCCCAGGATTTCTTGACCCATGTCCTCACATGTGGATCTGCCATTTTAGATGCCCGGCCCCTGGAGCCTGGACCGCACTAAATGGAATTTAATGAACCGATTCGTGTGATTGAATTGAAGCGATATTGCATTTGCTACGAATCAAATTCTTCCTGAAATTCGTAACAAATTTGGATTCGTCAGATTTGATTCGCTCATCCCTACTTGTCATTCATGTACAGCATGCTTTTGCTAATATACTATGAAGCGATCTTAAGAGCTGAACTTACACATAGATGGTAAGTGACGGCTGCTGTCAGGAGTGTTCATGCTGATGTTGGCCATTAACCCCTTAAATTCTCCAATCGATAATGATTGCAGCATTTAAGAGTTTTTGTGATGGTAGTTGCACCTGTCAGCTGTTCGAATGGCATCCCTATAATGTGACTGAAGGCCTCTGTTCTGGCTGCTGCACGATCTGCTTTGATCTGTTCTACTAGCAAAGTGCCAATCTGACTGATCAATGCAATGCAAAAACATAGTACTGATCAGTAAAGACAAACTAATGATTGGGTATAAAAGTCCCCAGTTTAGAAAAATTTTAAAAAGCCCCTCCCCATTAAAAAAATCTAATCAACCCCCCCTTCCCATTTTTAAATAAAAAATGTATAAAAAAGCCCCAAAACATATTTGATATCGCTGCATACATATTTGTCTGAACTATTTAAATATTATGTTACGGATTTCACAAAAAATCCACTCTACATCAAAACAGCACCAATAAAAACTTTAGACTACTGCATAAAACAGAACACTAGAAATGGATGATAACAGCTAGACCATAATATCTGACAGCCTGCTAAATTTTCTGCATGTTGCTAGAACAAACAATCTTCTGGAAATCCTCCAGAGAACAATCTAGTTTCATACTGATCTGCTACACCTTCATCTGGTGAATAAAGGGGCAGGGCTTAGTCAATGGCTGCAGTAGGATCCTCCCCCACTGCCCTCTCAGAGGGGGAGGATCCTACTGCAGCCAGTTTTCTGAAGGGTACATCCCAGTTACAAACAGTATTTCTCTGGCAGAATCCAATTAGATTCCCTAATATATTTATCAATTCATCAATTTAATACACAATTTGTTGAACTCCAGCAAAACATAACTTATCCCCTATCCACAGGAGACATGTAGCCAAACACGGAGGGTCCGGCCACTGGGAGCCTCCGCCCACCTGATCTCCGGGATAGGACCCCGGATCTCTCAGTGAGGAGCGTGAGTGGTCTACCACTAGACGGCATGCCTTCCATTCATTCATTTCTTTTTTTCTTTTTTTTTTTTAGAGCCGAGGAACATGCTCTTGAATCACCCAAAGTGCACAAAGCATGCGGTCTATTGCAAGCCCTTTTCCGAAAGGAGAGAGGCCTCCCAACAAAAATTACCCTTCCCCTCTGGGCCGAAAGGCATCAGTGAGGTTCCAGGTTTGATGTCCCTTTTCGCTGAAGCTACTAAAGGACCACAAATGCTCCTGGCATCCCACTAGGCATTAGCCAAGGTATCTGCCTGCAGAGCCGTTAACAGTTGGTACCCTGCCCATGCAGGAGTACCCAGGGTTTTTGCAGGGATGTGTGGAACCTGATGGCCACACACACCTCCCCTAGACTGCCAGGAGGGACACCCAGAAGGGCTACCGCATCCAGACAAATCCTGTAGACACACAACATGCAAAAGTGACACAGTGAACAAAAAGAAATAAATAAGTGAATGTGTGCAGGTTTACTGCCCGGACATCCGGACGGATGTATAAAAATTTCTCTGATCCTAGCCAGAAGGCCGGGAATCAAGAGGTGAGTGCCACTTGGCGTGGAGATATCGTGCAAGTGCTTCCACTCAGTGAGCCAGACATCCCAGTGAGTTTAGGCACCTCACGGTCACCACTCCCGAGGCACAAAAGTACCTCGGCTCTAGACCCTCCCAGCCTCATGGCGAGACCCAGAGGGAACAGGTCACACCATTCATTTCTATGGCAGTGACGAAGATGCCCAAGTGCTGTACTCGGGTGTTTTCAGCATTCCCATAGAAATTAATGGAGCGCGTGCAGCCTGCAGCTTCCGCTCCTCAGGAGTAGGGTCCTGTTCCAGAGATTGTTGGGGGTCTCAGCCTGTGGATAGGGGATAAGTACATTTTTGCTGGAGTTCTCTTTTAATTTGAATAGAAGGACAATTTGTAGAGTGTTTATTGGTATAGGTCAGTTCCACCCTCAACTCTATTTAAATCTATGGATTATTCCATTTAGTTGACCACCAAGGCATGAAGCATGATTTTTACCTCAGATATCTACTCAATATTATGTGGAATAGTTCAATTAAAATAGGAAATATCAGCATGAAAGTTCCCCTGACCTAAAGTAAACCTACTGCCAGATGATACCTGGAGGGAGCACTGCTAAACATCAATCATTCTAGCACCATTCTAGAATTTGTACCAGAATTGAAAAAACCCTGACTAACTCCATTTTGCTAAGAAAACCTGAAAAAGGGGCATGGTTGCTGGGGAAAGGGGGTGTGGTCTTTGAAAAGGAGCGTGTTCCCGACATTTTCACAAAAACCCAACATATTTACTAAGGTTTCCACATAAAAAGTGGTGGATTTCAGCTGAGGAAAACCAGACAGATCAGAGCGTGTGTAAAAAAAAAAAAAGCAAAGTGTAGGGAAAGTGGAAAATGTAGGGAAACCTTAGTAAATATCGTGGAAAATAAATTGTAGGGAATGAAAACCCACAAAGAAACCTACACTCTACTCTTAGTAAATGAGGACCACTGTGTTCTAATTACCGTTATAGGATAAGTATTTAGACATTAAAACTCCACTCCAAAATATTTCTGCCTCCCCTTTTCCCGTAATAGACTATTCCACAACAAGTATTGTAAAGAGCTACTTTACATATTTTAATTAACTAAAAGGTTGAAAGAAAGATTCCAGACAATGATGGGGTTGTACTTTAATGAATTAGCTGTGAAAATGTCATTAATTTTCAATTTTTTCATGATTTTTTTTCCCCTTCATTTAGTCGTTTTTTTCTAATAAGGAAAGAAATCCTTTTTTGTGATAAATTGCAAATGATTACGGCTTTTAAAAGAAATAGAGATTGTAAACGGTGACAGTTTAAAAAAGAAAATCTAATTAAAATCTTCTGCTCATTGTGAGGACCGGCTGCTGATTACTTGTATTGTTTGGTGTCGAGTTAAGCGCCGTATGTTCTGTTCCACATAAGTGCGCAGAATTCAGAAGAGGACAAAATTCTCCAATGCAGACTTAAAAATATTAAAGCCTTGGCCGCATCAGTATTTTAATTTTCCATTTATCCCGGAGTATTATAATTGGAGGAACCATAATTATATTTACACTTATGGGACCAGCATTGTTTAATGATTGTCTCACATGCTGCAATAATTGCTGTCATTTTAGACGATTTACCTGATATTGCAATATCTATGACCCCAAAATGACCTCATTTCTTACCAGCATCCTCGAAATCAACTTGATGGGTTAGCTATAGGTTCACATGCATGTTAGAAGAGCTTTTACATAAGACTGTAAAAAATAGGGAAAGTAATATTGCTGAACTAAACTGTACATTTATTGATTATACCACCAATATATTGACAAATTTTGGAACATCTTCATCTGGTACAATATTACTCGTGTAACACCGGTAGTTGACATCCGCCGGTGTGTCACATGTCACCACTACACCAAAATTACTGATCTGCCCTCATGACGTCTGGTCTGGGCCTCCTTTTCTGGCCTAAATCCTGATTCCTCCTCCATGGCTGAAATCCCTGGTCTGCCCCATAGCGGATGTGCGCATGCACTGGCGGTAACTTAAAAGGTTGTTGGTTAAAACAACTTTTGGCATGTTGCCCAGACATGTCAAAAGTTTAGATCACACCTGGTCTCAATCCTGAGACCTGCTGTGATCAGGGGTTATAAGCTCGTAAAGTGCATGAAAGTTCAGACCTTTTCTGCATAGAAAAGGTCAGATTTGATTAACAGCCAGGTAGTGAAACACATTTTGCTGCACACTTAACTGGCTTATAACTTTTGCAGTGGGACTTGGGAGTGAGACCTGGTGTGGTCTAAATGTTTTATATATCTGGGCAATATGTCAAAAGTTGTTTTCCATAAAACTGCTGTCATACATGGTTACGGGCCTTTAAGCCCCCTGAGGCACCAAGGCCTGTGTGAAATTACTACCTCTGCACCCTTTTATAGCTATATCAAGAGTCAAAAGAATGATCTTTCAAATTTTATGGTGCACTAATAGAATTAGATTTAGTATTTTCTCTACACCAAAAATCTACTATTTTCGATCACTTTAAATCAGCTCATCTTATGTATTGCAATGAGATATCTCAGCCTGAAAATACTGGAAGCTGCGATTCACTTTGGTTATAATTCAAACAATTGTGAAGAGCAAGAATTCAGGACAGATCTGATCTAACTAGAATAATTGCATTTGGAAATAAAGTGCCTCCTTTCTTTGGCACATTTGTAGCCATAAAGATAAGAATAGGTCATTTCAGATAAAACCTCCTTTCAGTCTATAGGGACCCACTGTTCTACAAAAAATATTTGTTAATGTTTATGTTCAAATAGACTAAGTTTTGGCTAAGAACAGACTATAGTATAAGAAATATTCTGAAATTCATCTGAATTCACTTGTAAAGCGTGTCGCCAAGAATCCATCACTCCTGATAATTTACACTGCCTTTATTGTATAAATATTTATACCACTCTTCAGCTCTAGAAAATGTATCACAATCCTGTCATAGGTTTAGCTGTAAGAAACGACTTAAGTTTAGCTAACAACACTAAACTTCAGATATGATACTTTAAAAAAATGTTTTCAGGTTTAGAAAATAAATGTTGATAAGAAATAATGCCACGCCTGTCTCTGGGCAGGAAAAGCAGGGCTCTGTGCAGGCTCCTGGCTTTGTCAATCAGCCTTTTTTTTTATTTCAACGCGAAACTTTATTAAACAAAGAAGAAAATAGATGTACAGACAAGTATCATAACGTGTACAGACAGGATAAATCCAGTAAAAAATGGAAGGCAGGGGCAAAATTGTTCCGTAAAGGGGGAGCCAAAGCTCCTCAGAGTAATAATATTAGTTTCGTAAATCAGAACATAACAGGCAAGCAAGGGGGAAAACCTTGACATAGGCAGGTGTTTGAGTTTGGGGGGGGACGGGTAAGGTGGCGGAGTATGAGGGGGAGGGAAGCAGGGGAGGAGAGGTTAGTAGGGGAAAAAAGAAAGGGAGAGGGTTCAGGTAAGGCCATATTGGGGAAAGCAGGGCGAAGCCGCAAAATCCAGCCAGTGGTGCCAGCGCAAGATGAAGCTGTCAGTGGAGGCATTTAAATCTGCCAGACATTCTTCTAACCCTTGTGTAGGACTTCACGAAGCCAGTCAGTAGTCGTGGGGGGGAGGTGCTTTTCCAGCATCTAGGGATGACTCGTCTAACTGCTGCTAGGAGAACACCTGTGAGACCCTTCTGCAGGGATTCTGGGGAACCGGGCAGCATCGAGAGGAGTAGCATCTGGGGTGTCTCCTCCAGCTGGGTACCAGTAATGTCCCTGATGAGAGCGTGCACCGAGGACCAGTATGAAGCTAACAGCGGGCAGGAGTGCCAGATATGTGTGAGTGTTCCCTCAGTTAGGCCACACCTCCAGCAAGCTTCCGGGACCGAGGGGTAAAAACGGTGAAGTAGGGCCGGGACCCTATACCACCGAGAGAGCAATTTATAATTAGTCTCCTGGAGGGCAACGGTTGTGGAGGCTTTATGACATAACATGTCACACCCCTACCCTTCAATTCACACCCCTACCCTTCAATTCCCTGGTTGAACTTGATGGACGTATGTCTTTTTTCAATCGTACTAACTATGTAGGAGGTTTCCCATTCAGCTGTGCTGGGGGTGTAATCCAATTCCCTCACCCAGTTCCGTTGGTACAGCTATAGGGAGCGGGAGTCACGAGTACGAAGCATGGAGTACACTAAGGACATCGTATGAGTGGGTCCAGATTGCGCTAAGCATAGACTTTCAAACGGGGTAGGATCCCTATGCAGCTCACCTGAGGCATGCCATGTGGTGTAAAAGTGCCAGAGTTGAAGGTATTGGAATGAGTGTAACTGCAACAGTACGGTATCTCCTAGGATGTCAGATAGGGTCATCAAGGAGGAAGCCTGAAGGACCCTGGTAATCAGGCAGGTGTGGTGTAGATTTAAGAAGCCACCTGGAGAGAAACCCGAAGGGAAGTCCGGGTTGCCCACCAGGGGGGTCAAGGGGCCTAAGGGTTTGAGAAGGTTGAGTCTAGAAAGATGTGTTAGGCAGGAATTAATGATAACTCTCGAAACAAAAGGGAGAGGGCCTCTGGTGGCCATCGTCCAATACGCCGGGCGAATCTATGGGAGGGAGGAGAGAGGGAAAGGGGAAAGTTTATTTTCTAATTGGACCCACAGTTTAGTTGAAGAGGCATGGAAGCATCGCAAGCACGGCTATATAATATGTGCACGGGTCGGGGAAGGTTAAAACCCCATCTGTTTTAGGCTGCGCCAGGACAGTCTGGGAGAGGCGATGTCATTCATTGGACCACACAAAATTAGAGAATAGCGCAGCCAGGGGTTTACAATAAGCGTGCGAGAGTGTCACTGGCAGAGTCTGGAACTGATAAAGCAAACGTGGCAGTAAATTAAGGTATTGATACGCCCTATCCACGAGAAATGTTTTCGGTCCCACTTTGCGAGGTCACCCTTAAATCTTGCTATCAGGGGGGTGAGGTTCAGCTCCACTATTCGCAAAAGGTCTTTGGGGACCAGTCCCTGCCCCAAGGTAGCAGAACGAGGAGGGGTGCCAGGAGAAGGGGTACAGTCCCTGCAACCCGAGGGCCCGGGAGGGGTCGAGGGAGACATTCATGGCAACGCTCTTGGAGATATTGATTTTATAATTGCTGAGAACACTGAAGTCCTCCAACGCTGACATCAGAGCGGGGAGTGACGTTTCAGGAGCGGAGATATAAAGGAGCAGATCGTCTGCAAATGCAGAGCATTTAACATGCAAATCTCCAATCGGTATGCCACGAAAGTTATCATCAAGTCTGATGGCTTGGAGCAAGTGCTCAATAACCAATACATAGAGCAGGGGGGAGAGGGGGCATCCCTGCCGGGTACCGTTGCGGATCAATACTGGGGAGGAAAGGGACCCGTTGATTCTAATCCTAGCCGTGGGATTACGGTATAGGGCTAAAATACGACCTAGGGCCATGGGCCCCAGGCCCAAGTGTCGCAGCACTCCCCCCATGAAGTCCCAGCCCACCCGGTCAAAGGCTTTTTCAGCATCCAGGGACAACACCATACAGGGGAAATTAGAGGATTGTGCATGGTGAAGTAAGGTAAAAGTTTTGAGAGTGTTGTCGCGGGCTTCTCTAGAAGGGATAAACCCCACCTGATTCAGGTGTACTAGGGACTCCAAGAGGGGGGTGAGGCGGAGAGCCAATAGTTTAGCGCAGAGCTTGGCGTCTATATTAAGTAGGGAGATGGGGCGATAACTCTGGCAAAGATTGGGATCTTTGCCCTCCTTCGGGATTACCGTAATATACGCTGCCAGGAATGAATCAGGGAAGCCAGAGGAGGGGGTGACAGCATTAAAAGCGGCTAGAAGGAAGGGGGAGAGTTTGGTTTTAAGCGTTTTATAGAACCGGGCGGTGTAACCATCAGGTCCTGGGGATTTACCTGAGGGGGAGGAGGAAATGGCTAGGTCCAGTTCCTCAGCAGTAAAGGGATCCTCCAAGCTAGTCACAATCTCAGATGACAGGGAAGGCAGGGCTGTACGGTGAAGGTATGAGGTTATCTCATGCGGCGGGGAGTTGGAGTCCCCCCCACACCAGATAGATCATACAGCTCAGAATAATAAGAATGGAAACAATGGAGTATATTGGCTGTAAGGTGGTCTAATCTACCTTGGGGGTTCTTAATCGAGGGGACAAAAAGGGCAGCTCTCTTATCCCTCAAGGTCCTAGCAAGGAGGCGACTCGCCTTGTTACCCCATTCATAGTGGGTGGCCGAACAATGTTGTCGAAATCTGTTATGTTTCCTGTCAATAAGGACTTGAATCTCTTTGCGCACTCTGAGGAGGTCCCGCAGATTGTCCTCAGCGAGCGTCCGCTTATGGCAGATCTCCATAGTATGGAGTTGGGATAGGAGAGTTTTTAATTTGTCAGCGGCCTCACGTTTGCGTCTGGCACCATGCTGAATCAAGACTCCTCTAAGGACACATTTTAGTGCTTCCCATTGATTTTGAGGTAGCGTGGTGTCAGCAGCATGGTCCAGGGAGAAGGAGGCCATGGCGGAATTCAGGTCCGTTAAACAGAGGGGATCCAACAAGAGCGTCTCATTAAGACGCCACGTGAATTCCCTCTTGGGTAGAGCAGGGAGTGACAGAGAGCAGGAGACCGGTGCATGATCCGATAAGAACATCGGGTCAATTGTGCATGAGATTAGTGCGGGGAGGAGGTGATGGGAAACGAGTATATAGTCGAGTCTGGAGTACACTCCCCTGGCATGTGAAAAGAAAGAATAATCACGTTCATTGGGGTGCAGGAGGCGCCAAGCATCACACAATTGGTGCCTGTGCAGTGTCCTCTTGATGCCCTTCAACGCTGCAAAGGAGAGTTTACTAGAGCCCGATGGGGCATCCAGGGCTGGGTTAAGGGCGACATTGAAGTCCCCACACACTATCAACATACCTTGAGAGAACTCGTTGAGGTCCCCTAGTGCTTTCTCTAGGAACGACCGTTGACCGTGATTCGGTGCGTAAATGTTCGCCACTGTATATTCACGGCCCTGAATCGAACATTTAATAAACATATAGCGAGCATCTTGGTCAGTGCGGGTATCAAAAATCTGTACTGGCAGTAATTTATGGAAAAAGATCGCTACACCCTTGACTTTCTGGGAGGGGGAGCTGCTATGGTACCACGTCGGGAAGTACCGATTACGGAATCCCGCTAGCTGGTCGCTGCGGAAGTGAGTTTCTTGTAAACATACTATCTGGGACCTCTGCCTGTGTAGGTGGTAGAGCAGCTTCGCTCGCTTCCCCGGTGTATTTAAACCTTGAGCATTCAAGGATATAATGTTAAGCGAGGACATGACCGTTGCAGCGCATAGGAGTGGGGGCGTGAGGCTATCTAGGAGAGGAGGTGGATAGGCTGGGGAGTAGGGAAGTATCAGGGATAGGGGTATGAGTGGGGAGAAGGGAGAGAGGGGATGGAGATGGAGAGGGAAAACAGGAAAGGAGGAGTAGGAAGGTAAAGCGCACTATATATGGGTGCGCAATGTATCTAGCAAAGTAGCCTGAGGCAAAAACATGGTAGACAAGTAAATCTACCAACAACCTACTGGGGGCTTTTATAGAGTGTGAGGTAATACAGATTGTGAGAGCCACGCCAAAAAATAGGGCAATGCAAAGAGGAAAAAAAAGGGGAACACAGACAAAATCCGTATGACCGCCAGCTATAAATAACTGCAGATAACAATAACAAGTGGGAAAGATGACAATCGGGTAATGTAAAAACAGGAAGATCACAAGAACATAAAAATACTCATCAGTCTTGTCAGCTGCAGGGTTAGGTCAGGTGGACGGGAGTGCAATGTGCCATAGGCTAGGAGCCTACATGTAAGGTCCGCACGGGGCAGTTCGCACCAAACACATCACAGCGGTGAAGACCATCAACTGCAGGTGGGGTAGATCACTGTGACCGCTGGGAGCCCCGCAGGGAGCGTGAGGTGCTTCGGGGTCGTCTGCGGGATCTCTGAGGGCGGGGAGTAGCCGGATTCAGAATGGTGACAATCCCCGGCGTCACATCTGTGGGGAGTTGCATGTACGGGTCCTGAAGAAGTTCAGCCCATTGGGGCAAGTCCATAGGAGGCAGTCCCAGAGTTTGAACAAATAGGGGCAGTTCAGAGGGGCGACATAGGGTCACAATCTTATCGTCCATCCGGATCGTGAGGGCGAAAGGGAAGCCCCAGCGGTAGGGGATATTGCGGTTCTGGAGGACAGTCAGTAACGGTTTCAGGGCAGCCCATTGTAGGAGAGTATGGCGTGAGAGGTCAGGGAATAGTTGTAGACGGGCACCGTGGAACTCCAGGTCGCGCATTTGTCTGGTTCTCTGCATAATGTCCTCTTTAGTAGTGTAATAGTGCAGTCGGCAAATAACATCCCTCGGCTTAAGGGGGTCAGGATTAGGAGGGCGCAATGCCTGATGCGCCCTGTCCATGTCAATAGGTGTACGAGCCGGCCGGTCCAGGATAGAGTTGAAAAGTTCAGTGAGCGCAGGGAACAGGTCTTGAGGTCAGATCAATTCAGGGAGGCCTCTAATCCGGATACTGTTCCGGCAATTACGATTTTCTAGGTCATCAAACTGTGAGTGTAGAAGGTGGTGATGATGCACTTGGGTCGCCAGGTCAGAGCGGAGAGAGTCCACAGAGCCCTTCTTGTCCTCAGTGTACAGAGCCCTTCTTGTCCTCAGTGTACAGAGCCCTGCTTGTCCTCTGTGTACAGAGCCCTGATTGTCCTCGGTGTACAGAGCCCTGCTTGTCCTTGGTGTACAGAGCCCTGCTTGTCCTCAGTTCACAGAGCCCTGCTTGTCCTCAGTGTACAGAGCCCTGCTTGTACTGAGTGTACAGAACCCTGCTTGTCCTCAGTGCCCAGAGCCCTGCTTGTCCTCAGTGTACAGAGCCCTGCTTGTCCTCAGTGTACAGAGCCCTGCTTGTCCTCAGTATACAGAGCCCTGATTCTGCTCAATGCACAGAGCCCTGCTTGTCCTCAGTGTACAGAGCCCTGATTGTCCTCTGTGTACAGAGCCCTGATTGTCCTCGGTGTACAGAGCCCTGCTTGTCCTTGGTGTACAGAGCCCTGCTTGTCCTCAGTTCACAGAGCCCTGCTTGTCCTCAGTGCACAGAGCCCTGCTTGTTCCGCCCACACTTGAGACACACAGCAAATAGCTGCAGGGATAGCATTTTTTACCCAAAAATATAGAAATTTTTTAACCAATGTATACTATAAATATACATTTAATGTTGTTATTTACAATATAAAAAACATTTTTGCAAATGAGAGGTACACTTAAAGGGGTACGCCGATGAAATTTTTTTTTTCTAATCAACTGGTGCCAGAGAGTTAAACATATTTTTTAATTACTTCTAAGATTTAGGTACGTGACCCCTCTTTGTAAAGCTGTTCACCTGTATAACCCAGTATATTTGGTTTAGTGCGGGTGAACAAGGTGTCACATTCTCTTTAAGCAGAGTCCATTTATTCCCAAGGTGCCATGCTATTATAAGAGCTTTGGCTCCTAGATATGAGCTCGCTGTAGTCTTTTAGATCAGATGTTATGTCAGGTGACATTAGTAAGAAGGATGAACCATGCAAGATAAAGTATTTAATTAAAATAATGAATGGCTGTGTAATGGATCATATCATTTTACAATCTAGACTAGATGATCAATAGAAACTTCCAACGAAGAATCCCAACAATTTTTTACAGGCACTAATGAATGGCACAAAGGATATGGCTAAAATGTCATCCCCTTGTCAGTCATGGCAAGACTTCCGTCAAAGTTGTATAAAGATATCCTCAACACTGTAACAAGTGTGTCAGGGGACATTGGGGCCAGAGTGGGAAAAAGGTCTTACTCTATTCACCTATAACAAAATTTTAATACAAATCAAACTAAGTTTGAAAATAAGAAACAGTTAAAATGTCACATAAAATATACACTAGCGGAATAACATTTTTTGTATGTGGAGCCAAAATATTGTTGTTTTTATACAAATGGTATAAAAAACGAAACAATATTTCCGATGTACCGTATATCTCCAATGCAGTTTCAAATAACCCATTAACAAGGCCCTGGGGAAGTTCTGATGATGTAGCTGTCCGTGTATGGATAGTTTATTTATGGTAACTGTCCAGGTATGGATAATCTATATATATATATATATATATATATATATATATATATATATTTAGTAACTTTCCATGTATGGATAGGCAATATATGGCAAATGTCCAGTTATACACATTCAGAAAAAGTAATATATACCCAGAAAATGGAACGTCTCTCGGGGCGCTAAATACAGGACTTCAAAGAGTATTGACAAATGTTTATTTGGGAATAAAATGCAGGCATGTCCAGATATGGACAGTTAAATGATCAGAGACAATGTAACTGTCCAAGTATGGATAGTTTATATAATAACTGTCCAGGTATAGAAAGTCTATGTATGGTAATTTTCCAGGTATGGATACTCTATATGTGGCAACTTTCCAGGTATAAAATGTTTATATATAGTAACTGTCCAGCTATAGAATGTCTATATATGGTACCTGTCCAGGTATGGATTCTCTCTCTCTATATATATATATGGCAACTTTCCAGATATAGAATGTCTATGTATGGTGACTGTCCAGGTATGGATAGTCTATATATGGTAACTGTTAAGGTATGGGTAGTCTATATATGGGAACTGTTTAGGTATGGGTAGTCTATATATGGGAACGGTCTGGATATAGATAGTCTATATGGGGTTACTGTCCAGGTATGTATAGTCTATATATGGTATCTGTCCAGGTATGGATACTATATGTGGTGTCCCGGTACCGTATTGCACACCGTACCTAGTGTAGAGGTCCCCAAAGTCAGAGTAACTACATTCAGGTAGGGTTCCTCATGTGGGACAGCCCCTAGTCACCTATCCTAAAGTCTATCTTTAATAATAATAAATGTAAATTTTTAATAATTATATAGATTTTATAGTAATGTAAAGTACTTAACTTGTTCAGCGTCGCAGGACCTTCGGTCATGTGACCATGCAAGTAACCTCTATGGTATGTTGTAGGACCTTAGGAGGTCCTTGGATCAAGTGTTACCCACAAATCTCTGTAATGATGATTGACATCAGTATGGACCAATTAGCATTAGTCCAGCCCCTGCCCATATAAGGGAGCTGCGTCCAATTATCGCTCTCTTGGGTTGCTGCTCTCATGGATGCCGTACTAACAGGATGGTGCTACGCAACTTTCAAAGACACGCTAGGCCTCAAAAACCTGCCAGCCTCAGCAGAACCAAAACTGTGAGTCCACAACTAAATCCCTGCTAATGCTAGCGTGACTAGTGGACCGCAACTAACCCCTAAATCCAGTGGAACAACGCATAGTACTAAAAGACTCTAAATGCTAAAGTCCCAACCTTTGTCAATCTCCAAGGAAAGCTGTTGTTATGCTCAGAGACTGTTGTACTATTGAAGCTTGCAGAAAACCTTCAGTAAAAGTTAATACTGTTTCAGAAACTCTCAGGTTGTGGACAATCTATTCTTATCATCTACCTCCCTATCGCTCTTGGGAAGGGTGTGTCACGATTCGGCTTACAGGTTGTGGATCCTCTGTGTCAGCGAGGGATTGGCGTGGACCGTGCTGGTGGACCGGTTCTAAGAGGCTACTGGTGTTCACCAGAGCCCGCCGCAAAGCGGGATGGTCTTGCTGCGGCAGTAGCAACCAGGTCGTATCCACTAGCAACGGCTCAACCTCGCTGACTGCTGAGAAGGCGTGGGACAGAAGGACTAGGCAGAGGCAAGGTCAGACGTAGCAGAAAGTCGGGGCAGGCGGCAAGGTTCGTAGTCAAGATGGATAGCAGGAGTTCAGGTAACACAGGCTTTGGACAACACTAAACGCTTTCACTGGCACAAGGCAACAAGATCCGGCAAGGGAGTGCAGGGGAAGTGATGTGATATAGCCAGGGAGCAGGTGGAAGCCAATTAAGCTAATTGGGCCAGGCACCAATCATTGGTGCACTGGCCCTTTAAGTCTCAGAGAGCTGGCGCGCGCGCGCCCTAGAGAGCGGAGCCGCGCGCGCCAGCACATGACAGCAGGGGACCGGGACGGGTAAGTGACTTGGGATGCGACTCGCGAGCGGGCGCGTCCCGCTGTGCGAATCGCATCCCCGACGGCCATGTCAGTGCAGCGCTCCCGGTCAGCGGGACTGACCGGGGCGCTGCAGGGAGAGAGACGCCGTGAGCGCTCCGGGGAGGAGCAGGGACCCGGAGCGCTCGGCGTAACAGGGTGGCGGTAGGAAAAGCATTATGGAGGAGCCCCCACCCTGGCATCACGAATAGCAAGGGTTAATAAGCACCCTTTAATTTCTGCCCAGCTACACGCCCCATACCCTACATCCCCCAGGCTAATATATATATATATAGCAACTTTCCAGGTAAAGAATGTCTATATATGGTGACTGTCCAGGTATAGAATGTCTATATATGGTAACTGTCCAGGTATAGAATGTCTATATATGGTAACTGTCCAGGTATAGAATGTCTATATATGGTAACTGTCCAGGTATAGAATGTCTATATATGGTAACTGTCCAGGTATAGAATGTCTATATATGGTAACTGACCAGGCATGGATTCTCTATATATATGGCAACTTTCCAGATATAGAATGTCTATGTATGGTGACTGTCCAGGTATGGATAGTCTATATATGGTGACTGTTTAGGTATGGGTAGTCTATATATGGGAACTGTTTAGGTATGGGTAGTCTATGTATTGGAACTGTCTGGATATAGATAGTCTATATAGGGTTACTGGGGGACATGTATCAAAGATTTTACCCCTGTTCTGTGTGTATTTTTTTCCGCAAAATTTTGCGCAAGCCCTTTTTTTTGCGCATTTTTTTGCGCACGTTTTGGTAGAGCATGTCCTCCAGATGTGGCCAAATCAGGGTACCTTGGAGTGACATCTATAGTACACATGGATTTATTAACTGTGTACTTTTCCTTTACACCCAAAATTTTGCCGCAAGAGCTGTTTTTTTTTGCGCAAATATAAGCCATCTTGGACTTAACGTAGCAAGATGCTCTAAATCATCGATTCTATTTTCCAAAGAGTGGATTGAGGAGATTACTATATTTACCTGCAATTTATGAAGCTCATTGTGCTTGATTGATAAATTTAGCACTTCTGCACATAATTTAGAATTTGGGGAAAGGGGGTAAACTGCTTCTACCATACACAAATAATGCTACATGTCCCCCACTGTCTAGGTATGTATAGTCTATTTATGGTATCTGTCCAGGTATGGATACCATATATGTGGCAACTTTCCAGGTATAGAATGTCTATATATGGTAACTGTCTGGGTTTAGATAGTCCATATAGGATTACTGTCCATATATGGATAGTCTTTATTAGGTAACTGTCCAGGTATGGTTAGTCTATGTATGGTAACTGTCCAGATATGGATAGATTAGATATTTTAAAGGAAATCTGTCACCAGTGTCACCTGCACTAACCTGTCGGTACAGGTAGTGCAGGTGACACTGATGACACAGTACTTACCATGTACCGGTCCGTGCAGTCTTTCTTTGGTAATCTTTTCTGTTATCTTCAGCTCCGGGCTCGGCTTGGAGCATGGGCAGAGCTTAGTGACGTCACCGCTGCTGTTCACTAGCAGCGGAACCCAGCAGAGAACTGCAGCGGTGACGTCACTAAGCCCCACCCGTGCTCCAAGCTGGGCCCGGAGCTGAAGATACCGGAAAAGATTACCGAAGAAGGACTGCACGGACCGGAACAAGGTAAGTACTGTTCTCATTAGTGTCCCCTGCACTACCTGTCAGTACCGACAGATTAGTGCAGGTTGCACTGGTGACAGATTTCCTTTAACTGTCCATGTATAGAAAGTCTAAATATACTGAGTGACTGTCCATGTATGGATAGTCTATATATGGTAACTGTCCAGGCATGGAGTTTAGAGGCACCAATTTAGAGGCATCATGGGTGCATGGGAAGATGGAGGTCCCTGCATTTCTCCTTGGGAAGCTTCAGTGATAGAAGTCATAAATGCCATACTTTAGTATATTATACAAGAGTAGGCAGCACTGTATTATCATTGAATCAAATATGCAAGTCTGCATGAAAAAGTTCAACTCCACACATATCCAAGCAACGTGCAAAAATGTGGACATTGCATCTCAATTAAACAAATATCTATTATTTTTTACTTTGCCAACAATTTGGATTACACAAGAGGCCACATGGACCAATTCATGAAAATATTCTGGCAAAAAGTTTTAGAATAAACACAAGATCTCCATATAAATCCCTAAATGTGTTTAAAAAGCAAGAAAAAAGACATATGTGCAAGAAAAAGAAATAAAGATATAAAAGCCTCATAGGTTCTAATGTTCCATTTCCAATAGGGAAGCTGAAGCATATATTGTTAGTTACAGTACATACCTGTTGGTATGTTGTTAACATGTCCTTGTCATTTAACAAAACTTTTAACATGTCACAGAGACATGTCTAAAGATTTGACTGATCGGGGTCTGGGTGTTCAGACCCTCACCAATCATTAGAAGGAGCCATAAAAAAACACGGCTGGGCACTTCAATCCAGAGCTCCAGTTTTAGAAGATAGACTCCATTATAAGTCTATTGAGCTCATCTGCTGCAACAACAAAAAAGAAGGCAGTGAGCTGGGGAGTGAAGTGCTCTGCTGTGCGCTTCTTAAAGCTTGTTCTAACAATCTGTATGCGTGCCACCCAGCTTTTTCAGTCTCCCGAGGAAACTGGAAAAACTTGGGGAAGTTCTGTGAGCCCGGCACTGTGTACTGCATGCCATCCAGTTTTCCAAGTCTTCAGCAGACTGGGAAAGCTGGGTGGCAGGCACGTCACCATGAAGGGTTTATCGTTCTCTGCCAACTTTCCCAGTCTCTGAAGAATATATAATTGTTGCCCGGGCAATGCCAGGTACTCAGCTAGTTTACTATAAGAAAAAGATACCAATAACCCTATAGGCAAACAACAGCAGTCAAATAGATAATTCAAGAATATATATGTATATATATATAACCCAGATGACCTCAAGATAAAGGGTAGGGTGCAGGTGGGGGAAGAAGTGGAAGGGCCTAGGAGGGTAATAAGCCAGTAAGATTTGTTGGCCACTACCTGCCACTCTCCCTGTTGATTCCCTATTCTATACCTGCACCTAGGCGGAGTTAATGCCCTGATAAGGGCGGCACCGCTCCGGAACCTAGTCTATGCTTACTCCTATATACTCTGTGATATAAGAGTAGAAGGAGAAAAACTGACTGTCTCACTGGGAAACCCTAAATAGCTATAAGGATAGGGATGGATGCCCTCAGCTAGATATTGATGTGGCTCCAAATATAGTGAGATTTCACTCAAAATAATGACAAAGGAGACAAAGGAATAAAGTGTCAAATGGACTAGTCCGGGTTCAAAAAAATCTCTGTTCTCACTATCTCACAATGCTAAACTGGTTTCTATATAATTGAATAAAGATGTATATAAAATTACATATTCATCCCTCTTAAAGGAAATCTGTCATCAGAATCACCCGCACTAAACCTGTTACACAGGCTTGTAGTGCGGGTGATCCTGATTAAAACGCTTCTTACCTGGTTAAAAATGGTTCAGCGCTTCCTAAGACATCTATATTTTTAGTTTTCTGTTATTCCCTGGTTTGGGACTCAGTGGGAGGTGTTATCATCTCGGACTCGGCCACACATCATTCTAGCTGGGGGGAGTGGCCGCCTGGCTCATGAATATTCATGAACTTATCCTCCTGGTCTAATTCTTCTTTCTTGGTCCGGTGTGGAGGGCCGCGCATGCGCCGCGTTCCGTTCTCCCCCCCCCCCCGGCTTCACTCAAGCTGCGGCCCTATACAAGTAAGAAGACGGGCTGCATAAGTGAAAAGCCGGGGGTGGGAGGAAGGGAGGGACGGAGGGTGTATTTATTCACAAACAGACCGAGAAAGAAGAATTAGACCAGGAGGATAAGTTCATGAATATTCATGAGCCGGGCGGCAGCTCCCCCCAGCTAGAATGACGTGTAGCCGAGTCCGAGATGATAACCCCTCCCACTGAGTCCCAAGCCAGGGAATAACAGAAAACTAAAAATATAGATATCTTAAGAACCGCTGAACCATTTTTAACCAGGTAAGAAGAGTTTTAATCAGGATCACCCGCACTACAAGCCTGTGTAATAGGTTTAGTGTGGGTGATTCTGATGACAGATTTCCTTTAATAATAGATCATATTATATTGCTGTACAGTTGCATGCCATATTCAATATATTCAGATGATGTACTTAAGATATATTCTTATTCAACGTGCCCCACCATCCAGGGGGGGGATAATGTCACAAAGACAGCCACTATATGTGTAACCAACTGGCAGACATGCCTGCTGATGCTAAAGCACAGATTATCACCACCATTATTCAGATGTATTGGTAACACATAATCGGCATTACAACCGAATAGCAAACATGTATGCTGGTATCAGAGTAGAAGTTAGCAACAAAAATTCTTTAAGTATATTAATAGTGCATAATCAGCAATATACCAAGAGGGTGTATGGAGATACAGATTTGTGATTACAGAAAAAATCTACGGCTTCCAGCAATTACCACCTATATTGCTTCCAGCATCGGCCATCATTTCCGTCTATGACCTTGTATGTAGAGATGTCGCGAATTGTAGAGAGATGTCGCGAACAGTTCCCAGCGAATTTCGCATGTTCCCGTTCGCATCGCGGGGTGAACATATGTGAAGTTCGATCCGCCCCCTATACTTTAACATTGCAGTAAACTTTGACCCTGTGAGTCAGAGTCAGCAGACACATTACACCCAATCAGCAGCAGTCCCTCCCTTCCAGACCCTCCTATCTCTTGCACGGATGCAATTTTAGCCTCATTCAGCATGCTGCAGGCTTAGGAAGTGGAGGGTCAGAGAAGCTGCTCCTGCTGTATAGGGAAAGTGATAGCTAGGTTGCTGCTAGGTGGTGTATTCAGGGTCCAGTTTACTCCTAAAGCACTAGTCTAACATCTGCTTTAAGGACAGCACCCAAAAAAGCCCTTTTTAGGGCTGAAAGATATCAGTCCTGGTTGGGAGGGAACCGCTGGTTAAAAGGGGTACTCCAGAATCAAACTTAAGTTCCTTCAAGCAACTATCTACTACAGCATTCAAAGGGATGAAAGATATCAGTCCATTAGTCTTGCAACAGCTGGAGGCACCCTGGTTGGGAGGGAACCGCTGGTTAAAAGGGGTACTCCAGAATCAAACTTAAGTTCCTTCAAGCAACTAACTACTACAGTATTCAAAGGGCTGAAAGATATCAGTCCGTGTGTTTTGCAACAGCTGTAGGCACCCTGGTTGGGGACCACTGCTTAAAAGGGGAACTCCGCTGGCAAGCTTTTTTTCTTTAAAGCAACTATCCACTACAGTATTCAAAGGGCTGAAATATATCAGTCCGTGTGTTTTGCAACAGCTGGAGGCACCCTGGTTGGGGACCACTGCATAAAAGGGGAACTCCACTGGCAAGTTTTTTTGCTCATTGTCACACTAGTGCAAATCCCATTAGGTGTGACAGTTGTGCAAAAAAAAAAACTTTTTTGGCTGTTAAATAAAATCAGTCGTCACTGTTAGTTCACGTCACAGTTGCCATTTTTCCTGCCTGCAGGGCAAATTGTGTCACCCTAGTGCAAATCACATTAGGTGTGACAGTTGTGCAAATTAAAAAAAAAATACCTTTTTTGGCTGTTAAATAAAATCAGTCGTCACTGTTAGTTCACGTCATAGCTGCCATTTTTCCTGCCTGCAGGGCAAATTGTGTCTCGGAGGCAGTGGTCGCTGCCGGGCGCTACTCCAGTGTCAGGTTGGGGACCCACTCTTACTAGGGGGGCCTTGATGTGGCGAGTGGGCTTGTACTTTTTGATCAAAATGTATACTAACAACCTGTTAGTTTTTGAAATTATGCTGAGAAGCAAGTAGATCAAATTACAAATGGTGAATGTGCGGCTATGTTTCTCTTTTGTGTTGCGCATACTATTCTGACATTTTTCAAAGTTAACAATGCAGTTGCTGAATTGTGCATATATCTATCTATCTATCTATCTATCTATATACAGGTGGGCCATTTCTATGGATACACCTTAATAAAATGGGAATGGTTGGTGATATCAACTTCCTGTTTATGGCACATTAGTACATGTGAGGGGGGAAACTTTTCAAGATGGGTGGTGACCATGGTGGCCATTTTGAAGTTGGCCATTTTGAATCCAACTTTTGTTTTTTCAATAGGAAAAGGGTCAAGTGACACATCAAACTTATTGGGAATTTCACAAGAAAAACAATGATGTGCTTGGTTTTAACGTAACTTTATTCTTTCATGAGTTATTTACAAGTTTCTGACCACTTATAAAATGTGTTCAATGTGCGGGGAACCTGGCGTGGTGTCTCCCCATCCGTTTTCTCTGGTTTACTACACCCTAATTTAACACGTGAACTAATCTCGGCAATTGATGGGCTTGTCCATAACCCCAACCTGATCATCAGGCCTGCTGACAAGGGAGGGGCGGTTGTAGTGATGGACAGGTCCAAATATATCGCTGAGGCTCTCAGACAGCTGGCCAATTCTGCCACCTACCAGAAGGTGTCTGTGGAATCCAGGTGGAAGGAAGAATGCCTGATTAAAACTTTAATCAACAATACAGTGGAGAAGGGCCTTGCCGACAAACCACTGGCAGAGTATCTTGTAGTTCAACATCCCATTACACCTTATCTTTATCTATGACCAAAAATACATAAGTCATTGCAGAACCGTTCTGGCCATTCAATCGTGTGCTGGAGGGATTCTTTAATGAGTAATATTTCAAATTTTTTTAGACAAGTTCCTCTGCCCATATGCCCAGAGTGTTTATGTGCCGACAGTTCTAATTACTGAAGTGCGCATGCGCACGCTGTCATGACATTTTGGTGCAATAACCTGCACACAGCCTTTGTATTGTGTGCAGGTGGTGGATATAACAATGTTTTTACCTGAAATTTGGCGGCTTTCATGACTGCAAAAAAGGCTTTTATTCAAAGCCACTGACGGTCGGACAGGCGTGGCGTGAGGTACGCAATGCCCCGCCACGCCCACTCCCACACCTACCCCGTATGTCCGTGCTGGGACCTCTGTGTGATTGACACACAGGTCTCAGCGCATGCGCCCTTCAGCTAATCTAACCTCCGCGCTGCTGTGTGTCTTCCAGCAAGCGCTCGCTCACGCCGCTGTCTACCTCCTCAGTGCGCCTGCGCAGAGCAGCGCACAATCAGATTAGTTCTCGATACTAGGTGCAGAGAGGAAGCGCGCTCTCTGCACCTAGCACTGCGCAGGCGCACTGAGGAGGAAGACGGCGGCGGGAGCGAGCGCTTGCTGGATGACACACCGCAGCGTGCAGGTTAGATTAGCTGAAGGGCGTCAGTGGCTTTGAATAAAAGCCTTTTTTGCAGTCATGAAAGCCGCCAAATTTCAGGTAAAAACATTGTTATACCCACCACCTGCACACAGTACAAAGGCTGTGTGCAGGTTATTGCACCAAAATTTCATGACAGTTGCGCTTTAATAATTGCAATTAATACACAGTCGTGTTTTTTAACGTTTTGCCACTTGTTTTTAATTTTGCATAATGTAGGTTCCCTACTGGTGTTATTTTGTGTATATATGAATATACATGTATATTTATTAATGTACACTTAATTTTGAACTGTAAATTAATGAGTTCTGTAAACTACTTATACCATGCACTTTAAACCATTTGTTGCTTGACATTGCCTGAGTGAGACATCCGAAACGTCGCGTCTGATGTTGGGTGAATAAAGCCTTTTTCACCAAGATTTGAGTGCCGCTACTTTTTTTTTAATTGGATTTATCCGGGACTTCTGGGGACCAAGTCCAGCTCTAGCTAGCACCTCCTAGGACCGTATCTACAAGTGCTGCCCAAATCTCTTGGAATTATCTATTATAAAAATAAAAAAAAGCTAAGAAATACAACAAGCAGCACAAACAAAAATACATGTTTAATTTCAGATAAGAGTTTTAAATACTACAGAAAACCAGAACTGAATCCTTTAAAGCCAAGCTTTTCCAAGTGTATAACAATCAGTAAGTAGAATGGTGAATTAGGGTACATTCACACAAATGTATTTTGTTTCAAAATCCACGGCAGACCCCATTGACTTCAATGGGCTCTGCAGCTGATCTTCCAAAGCAGATATTCTGCTGCTGAAAATCACAATGAAAGGGGCGGGCTCTTTTCAGGCTGTTCGCAGCTGATTTTCGGCAGCGGATTCTCTGCTTGGAAAATTTGCTTGTTTGAACGTAATGTTAAAATAAATTTTCCTATAAAAAAAAACATTAATCTTTTCTAAAAAAAACCAAACAAACGTGCTTTTTTTTCTATAAGGCACTGGTTTTATGCATTCTTTTTCTAAAACATTTTTATTCTCTAAAATACATAAAATGCAATTTTGGCCTTTTTTTTTTTCTTGACATGTATTTGATAGCCGTACTGGTTGAAACTCATAACACATTGTATTTATTATTGCAACTAAACAGGCTGCGGCACTGACGTAGTTAAAAGTGTTTTAGAAAAACACAGAGAATGGCGTTCCATGCTGAGCCAGACCACTCAGAACAAGTGAACACTATTGATGTGTGCGGTTATCTTTCCCAGGTTTTAATTATATTTCCTATAGCCTTGAATGTAATTTCCATTCTCAATGGCCTACTGGAAACATATAGTACATGAACCTGCAATAAAACAGTGAGAGAGAGTATTTTCTATTCAACAAGGGCACGGTCAAGGTCATAAGGACAGACCATGCGCAGGCACTTCTGCTATCGCTAATAATAATTTTTAATGCCAGAAAATAAGCATGCCTATGTATAGCTCACCGTGACCGACGCATTTCATTACGTTATAGTCCTGATTAATCAAAGGGGACCTGTCTCCTCTGTATCCCCCTTCTGAACACAAGTATAGACGTCCTCTACTTATTGCCTGTGTTTACCTCGATTGATTTTTTACATTGCTGTATACAGAGTTTTGGAGCCTTGAACGTTTCCTGCCGTCAATGCAAATGAGTCTTGAAGTAGTTTCAGGTTTATATCATAGGGAAAGGCGATGACAGGTTCTCGTTCATATCTTTACCTTTCTGAGGATTACCTACAAGAATTGATGTCACTGCACATTGAAAATATTAATTTAAACTTGTATTAGTATTAAAGGGATACTCCGGTGGAATTTTTTTTTTTTAAATCAACTGGTGACAGAAAGTTAAAGAGATTTGTAAATTACTTCTATTAAAAATTCTTAATCCTTCCAGTACTTATCAGCTGCTGTATACTACAGAGGAAGTTATTTTCTTTTAGAATTTTTTTTTTCTGTCTGTCTACGTTGCTCTCTGTCAGGAACTGCCAGGAACATGTCAGGAACTGACCAGAGCAGGAGAGGTTTGCTATGGGAAATTGTTCCTGCTCTGGACAGTTCCTGACATGGACAGATGTGTCAGCAGAGAGCACCGTGGACAGACAGAAAAGAAATTCAAAAAGAAATGATCTTCCTTTATGTTATACAGCAGTACTGGAAGGCGCCACCTCTTGTCAGAGGAGGGGAGGGGGGTTGACACAGAGGTGACCAAAAAAAGATGGGTATTTAGCACATGCTTGAGAGCCGGGTTTGCACCATATCCGGTGGTTGCCAGCTGCTTTCTGCAGCTGACACTAGCCAGTAATGACCAAAATTTAAGATCAATGGTTCTTTAACTGTTTAAATGGCGCAATAAATTGTGAATGCATCATTTAAACAGTTTTTGTCAGTTTTTGATGTCCAGTGGTCCGGTCTGTACCCTCACAATGTACCGTATTTTTCGCCGTATAAGACGCACTTTTTCTTCCCCAAAACTGGGGGGAAAAAGTTGGTGCGTCTTATACGGCGAATACACCCCTATCGCGGCGGTCCCTGCGGCCATCAACGGCCGGGACCCGCGGCTAATACAGGACATCACCGATCGTGGTGATGCCCTGTATTAACCCTTCAGACGCGGCGATCAAAGCTGACTGCCGCGTCTGAAGGGAAAGTGACACTAACCCGGCTGTTCAGTCGGGCTGTTCGGGACCGCTGCAATTTCACTGCGGCGGTCCTGAACAGCCCGACAGAATAGCCGGGTTAGTGCTTACAGGACACCGGGGGGGACCTTTCCTGCCTCCTCGGTTTCTTCTCCGTTCAGGGATCCCCTGTATGCCGGCGCTCTCCTTCCTCGTCATTACGTCGTCGCGTACGTGCGTCGGCGTGCGTAACGACGTGATGGCGGCGACGGAGAGCGAGGATACCCGGCCGGCAGCAGAGACGTTCCGGAGCGACGGGGACACGGCGACAACGATGGAGCGACATCCAGGGCAGCGGTGACGGGTCCGGAGCGGCGGGGACACGTGAGTATTACCTCCTCCTGCAGTGGTCTTCAATCTGCGGACCTCCAGATGTTGCAAAACTACAACTCCCAGCATGCCCGGACAGCCAACGGCTGTCCGGGCATGCTGGAAGTTGTAGTTTTGCAACATCTGTAGGTCCGCAGGTTGAAGACCACTATTGGGTTCAAAATCTTAATTTTTTTAGATTTTGCCCCTAAAAATTGGGTGCGTCTTATACGCCGGTGCGTCCTATAGGACGAAAAATACGGTAATTCTTGATAAAAAAAACTCTAAAAAGGTTTTAAAAAATGTATTCTCCCCTCATATAGCATTGTGGCTGATTTGCACCGTAATGGTAATAGGTGCCTTACCTGCCCTTGTATCAGAAGCAAGTAAGTTGGCCTTTTTCTGTGATTTTTTAAGTAATTTTTATTGCTTATTTTGTGTTTTTTTTCCCTTAAATAATAAATTTGAATCACCCCTCTTTTATCATTTTCCAAAGAAATAAAATAAAAATATCCTAAGATACATCTTCTGTTTTATTACATATGTCACATTAAATGATTATCTCTCTATAAAGTTGCACAGAGCTGGTGAGAAAGTAATTGTAGGATAAATAGATATTTAGGGCACCATTGATATTAAAGCTATTGTAGTGTTTAGTAGTGTTGAGCGGCATAGGCCATATTCGAATTCGCGAATATTCGCGAATATATGGACGAATATTCGTCATATTTGCATATTCGTAATATTCTCGTTTTATTTTCGCATATGCGAATATTCGCGTGCGCGAAAATTAACATATGCGAAAATTCGCATATATAACAAATTCGCATAAACGAAAATACGCATATGCGAAAATTCGCACACCGGTCTCACACAGTAGTATTAGAGCCTTCTTACACCACATAGGCTGGAAGCAGAGAGGGATGATCACTGTGATGTGTACTGTGAAAAAAATAAAAATAAAAAAAAATTAAAAAAACGAATATTTGTAATTACGAATATATAGCGCTATATTCGCGAATATTTGCGAATTCGCGAATATGCGATATTCGCGAATAAAATTCGAATTGCGAATATTCGCGAGCAACACTAGTGTTTACACAATCTCAGAATATATTTGGCAGGGATACATGCATCGGCATTGGCGTGACGTCTTAGGAATCTAATGTTTACAATGAGTTATAAAGTTGTCAGATGCTAAAGTGTAATGAGTTCTGATGAACAAGTCCTCTGGAAGGAGACCGATAGGAAATAAGCCGAGACATGGAGAGTGATGTGATGTGTAATGGGATCTTCACTTCAGAGACTTGCCAGGTGCTGAAGTGTGGTGGTAATGACAGAAGTGAATAGACTTATACACAAGAGGTTTATTAGGAGACATGTTACACTGTTTTTGGGAGGACCATCGGAGAAGTGAGCAATGAATGCCAGTCATAAGTCACTTCTGCCATTTAGATCACTGTCACTACCAATTCACATTAATGGGAAATGTAATCCCTATTAAACTGATCTGTACTTTCTTAGAACATACTAAATCATCCAGACATACACTGTGTCCCAATGGCCAACAAAGCCTCCAAGATGAGCTGAAGAACATCATGACAGCCCAATAAATCAAATCCAGCCTTTCTATCTCTAGTAACCTTCTTGAAGGACTTACATGGGGTTAAAGGGGTACTCCCATGAAAAAAATTTTTTTAAATCAACTGGTGCCAGAAAGTTTAACAGATTTGTAAATCACTTCTTTTAAAAAATCTTAATCCTTCCAGTACTTTTTAGGGGCTGTATACTAAAGAGAAATAAAAAAAAAAGAAATGCATTTCCTCTGATGTCATGACCACAGTGCCCTCTGCTGACCTCTGCTCTCCATTCTAGGAACTGTCCAGAGCAGCATATGTTTGCTATGGGGATTTTCTCCTACTCTGGATAGTTCCTAGAATGGACAGCAGAGGTCAGCAGAGAGCACTGTGGTCATGACATCAGAGGAAATGCATTTCTTTTTTTGGATTTCTCTTTAATATACAGCCCCTAAAAAGGACTGGAAGGATTAAGATTTTTTAATAGGAGTGATTTACAAATCTGTTTAACTTTCTGGCACCAGTTGATTTAAAAAAAAAAAAAAAAAGTACCCCTTTAACCCCTTAAAGGGGTAGTCCAGTGGTGAAAAACTTATCCCCTATCCTAAGGATAGGGGATAAGTTTGAGATCGCGGGGGGTCCGACCGCTGGGGCCCCCCGCGATCTCTCTGTACGGGGCCCCGGCTCTCTGCCGAGATAGCGGGTGTCGACCCCCGCACGAGGCGGCGGCCGACACGCCCCCTCAATACATCTCAATGGCAGAGCCGGAGATTGCCGAAGGCAGCGCTTCGGCTCTGCCATATAGTGGTAAGGAGGGGGCGTGTCGGCCGCCGCTTCGTGCGGAGGTCGACACGCCCCCTTCCCGCGGGCTGTCGGGGCTCCGTACAGGAGATCGCGGGGGGCCCCAGGGGTCGGACCCCCCGCGATCTGCAACTTATCCCCTATCCTTAAGATAGGGGATAAGTTGTAAACCACTGAGTCACCACTGGACTACTCCTTTAAGGACGCAGGACGTAAATGTACGTCCTGGTGAGGTGGTACTTAACGCACCAGGACGTACATTTACGTCCTGTGCATAACCACGGGCATCGGAGCGATGCCCGTGTCATGCGCGGCTGATCCCGGCTGCTGATCGCAGCCAGGGACCCGCCGGCAATGGCCGGCGCCCGCGATTAACCCCTCAGGTGCCGGGATCAATACAGATCCCGGCATCTGCGGCAGTGCGCGATTTGAATGAATGATCGGATCGCCCGCAGCGCTGCTGCGGGGATCCGATCATTCATAACGCCGCACGGAGGTCCCCTCACCTTCCTCCGTCCGGCTCCTGGCGTCTCCTGCTCTGGTCTGTGATCGAGCAGACCAGAGCAGAAGATCACTGATAATACTGATCTGTTCTATGTCCTATACATAGAACAGATCAGTATTAGCAATCATGGTATTGCTATGAATAGTCCCCTATGGGGACTATTCAAGTGTAAAAAAAAATGTAAAAAAATGTAAAAGTAAAAGTAAAAAAAAAGTGAAAAATCCCCTCCCCCAATAAAAAAGTAAAACGTCCGTTTTTTCCTATTTTACCCCCAAAAAGCATAATTTTTTTTTATGGACATATTTGATATCGCCGCGTGCGTAAATGTCTGAACTATTAAAATAAAATGTTAATGATCCCGTACGGTGAACGGCGTGAACGAAAAAAAAAATTATTCCTAAATTCCTTCTTTTATAATACATTTTATTAAAAAAAAAATTATAAAAAATTCATTAAAAGTTTTTTATATGCAAATGTGGTATCAAAAAAAAGTACAGATCATGGCGCAAAAAATGAGCCCCCATACCACCGCTTATACGGAAAAATAAAAAAGTTAGAGGTCATCAAAATAAAGGGATTATAAACGTACTAATTTGGTTAAAAAGTTTGTGATTTTTTTTAAGCGCAACAATAATATAAAAGTATATAATAATGGGTATCATTTTAATCGTATTGACCCTCAGAATAAAGAACACACGTCACTTTTACCATAAATTATAGGGCGTGAAAACGAAACCTTCCAAAATTAGCAAAATTGCGTTTTTTGTTTTAATTTCCCCACAAAAATAGTGTTTTTTGGTTGCGCCATACATTTTATAATATAATGAGTGATGTCATTACAAAGGACAACTGGTCGCGCAAAAAATAAGCCCCATACTAGTCTGTGGATGAAAATATAAAAGAGTTATGATTTTTAGAAGGCTAGGAGCAAAAAATGAAAACGTAAAAATTTAATTGTCTGAGTCCTTAAGGCCAAAATGGGCTGAGTCCTTAAGGGGTTAAATCAAACACCTGAAACTACTGTATTGAGAGAGTATAGCTCCCTCCTCTAGATGTTTTTAACCTTTTTGATACCACTCAAAGTTTTGTTTGTAGCCAGTTACCATTGAGAAGTATAGGAGCTGTGTGCTGCTCAGACTGTAGGACGCACAAACTTCCTTTTCTATTTAACAAGCACTGAAGCACTATAACTTCTTTTGCTGAAGTGTTCATAACCTTTAACATTTCTTAAGCTGAGCTATTGATTTTTACCAAATATTACAACTACAGAAGTAGCCATGGTTATCCTGATTTTGTTAACCCAATACAGCTTGTTGTGTTGAGATATCCTAATGCATCAGGGATTATTATTATATAAAAAGAATAATAATAATAATTTATAATTCATATCTTAATGCACCAGGCATGAAGATGATGCTGGCTACATCTGTATATTAAAGGAAAACTGTCAGTCTGTTCACCCACATTAAACCCAATACACTGGGTTATAGAGTGGGTGAACAAGAGGCCAACGAGGGGTCACTTACTTAAATATGTCCAGTAGGTCCTGAGATATGTCCCCCAGAAGATCATCTGCTGAACTCAGTGAATAATGCACAGGGGTGGGGCTTCATCGGCTTAATTTATATATTCATTGTCTGTGACTCCACATCCTAGGGAAGTGGAGTCATGAAGCCCCGCCTCAATTGAAGTCCCGCCCCCTGCACGCAATTCCCTGAATTCAGCAGAGGATATTTTGGGGGATATATCTCAGGACCTACTGGATATATTTAAATAAGTGACCCCTCATTGGCCTCCTGTTCACTCACACTATAACTCAGTGGGTGAACAGTTTTCCTTTAAGGCTTAACCCTTTCTAGGTGCATATACATTTTCAAAAGATTTTTAGAAACACTAGAAAAACCTGGCATGGCACCTGGCACCCTTTACTCCAGCAACAACTAAAACTGCAGTCTGCAGTCAGCAACTGTTGTCATGCCAGAAACAAGAAAACTCCAGTTACTTGAGTAAGATGTCAGAATGACATTAAAACCCATTGTAAGTGTATTATTTAAACCAAATGATAAAAGGATTCCATTTAAATCTGTAAGCCTCTTGATAATGAATATCCAGATTTGGCAGCATTTGGACGAAATTTGGGTTGGAAGTGTTGGACCATTTTCATACTACCCCATTAAAGGGGTACTCCCGGGGAAAACTTTTATTTTTTTTTAAATCAACTGGTGCCATAAAGTTAAACAGATTTGTAAATCACTTCTATTAAAAAAATCTTAATCCTTCCAGTCCTTTTCTAGGGGCTGTATACTAAAGAGAAATCCAAAAAAGAAATGCAATTCCTGTGATGTCCTGACCACAGTGCTCTCTTCTGACCTCTGCTGTCCATTTTAGGAACTGTCCAGAGCAGGAAAAAATCCCCATAGCAAACATATGATGCTCTAGACAGTTCCTAGAATGGACAGCAGAGGTCAGCAGAGAGCACTGTGGTCATGACATCAGAGGAAATGCATTTCTTTTTGGATTTCTCTTTAGTATACAGTCCCTAAAAAGTACTGGAAGGATTAAGATTTTTTAATAGAAGTGATAAAAAAAAGTGTTAATAAAGGTCATTTAACCCCTTCCCTAATAAAAGTTTGAATCACCCCCCTTTTCCCATAAAAAAAATAAAACAGTGTAAATGTCCGAACTATAAAAATATATAAATAATTAAACCGCACGGTCAATGGCGTACGCGCAAAAAAATTACAAAGTCCAAAAAAGCGTATTTTTGGTCACTTTTTATACCATTAAAAAATGAATAAAAAGTGATCAAAAAGTCTAATCAAAACAAAAATCATAATAATAAAAACTTCAGATCAGGGTGCAAAAAATGAGTCCTCATACCGCCCTGTACGTGGAAAAATAAAAAAGTTATAGGGGTCAGAAGATGACATTTTTAAACGTATAAATTTTCCTGCATGTAGTTATGATTTTTTCCAGAAGTACGACAAAATCAAACCTATATAAGTAGGGTATCATTTTAACCGTATGGACCTACAGAATAAGGATAAGGTATCATTTTTACCGAAATATGCACTGCGTAGAAACGGAAGCCCCCAAAATTTACAAAATGGCGTTTTTTCTTCGATTTTGTCGCACAATGATTTTTTTTCTTTTTTGCGCTGAATTATTGGGTAAAATGACTAATGTCACTGCAAAGTAAAATTGGTGACACAAAAAATAAGCCATAATATGGATTTTTAGGTGTAAAATTGAAAGGGTTATGATTTTTAAAAGGTAAGGAGGAAAAAACGAAAGTGCAAAAACTGAAAAACCCTGAGTCCTTAAGGGGTTAATAAGGTGTCCCAGCATTGAATAAGGTGTCCCAGCAGTGAATGGTGAAGTCACTGGGGCATTTCTACTGGGCAGTCCACAGCAGTGGCAGAGAGAGAATATATATATATATATATATATACATTTTTTTTTTTTTTTTATCGACTCCATAATCACCTTTTCCTTAAACATGGAAAACCTCTCTGATCACAGCGGTATCTTATGACATGTTAAGAGTTAGCAATGATAATGCCCAGTCATTTTCTGCTGCTGGTACTGCATAATGCCTAGCAGATTTTTTGAAAATAATTGTACAATCTATTTTCCTACTATAAAATAATAACAAATAGAAAACTGGATGGGACAATAGCCCTATGATTTAATATTAATTCATAATAGTTTCATACAAGAACTCACAAAATGGATAGGTGACTCTCATAAAAACACAATAGGTAACATAATATAAAGGGTAATGTAGATAAATGCTTAGCTGTATGACACGTACAGTATACATGGAAGCCTGTGCTCATACAACAAAGAGAATAGCATTAATTGGGAGCTCTAAGCATAATGCACAGATAAGGCACCGTAAAGAAGCCCTATCTGAGTGTACTTATAATTCCAAACAATGTGAGATAAATGTATAGAAACAGACAAGGCCACACAGCCATGTCTTGTACAAAGATACTTTGTTTCCCTGCATATTTATAAAATTTTACAAAAATGTGGGAGCTCAACGTAAAAAAGAGGGAAAACCTATACCGAGGATACTGCGTTGCACATACCCATGTGCCAAAAAAGAGTACTAATAGTATAAAAAGGGAGGCAGTCCTGCTAGGCTAGGTAAGAGTAAAAAATATAAGGTCAAAAATTAGAAAGAAGAGAAAAGAGAAAGAGAAAACATGTCTAAAATAGCATAAAATTATTACATTTATTTAGAGAATGATGTGAGGTCTGCGGCAGGGCCCTTGTCGCAGACTGGTCACTAGATAAAATGTTTACAATTATATAAAATACTAAAAATATAAAATATAAACAGTGATACTGCACTTCAACAATTGGACAATGAGTCTTCCTGAACCTGCACCATTGAAAAAGGGGATGCAGCTCCCCGAAATGCGTCTGGTGTTAAGACAACCCTGCACATCATCTGAGAAAATCGTTACTGCATTGCCGGTCCTCACCTACCCTCTCACCTGCTCCCCGTGCCATCGGGGTAGAGAGGAGACCTCCAGCGCTGCCATATGCTGCTACGATCGCTAGGCTTCACAGCGCTGCCACACGCTGCTTCCCAGCCATCATCTCCGACCCCAAGCACCGGATCCTATCACCCCTCCTACATTTCTCCCGTGCCACCGGGACAGAGGGACGTGCATCTGGATCGCAAGCACAGCCGCACACATCTGACTGTGCACACTGTAGCCGGTAAGAGGCACAAAGTGCCTGAACTGTATAGCGATTGCCCTCTTGCATTCAGTCCCCGTGCCGTCGGGGTAGAGGGGGCATCGCCTGTATCTCTGCACCTAAAAACTTTTATAGTGGGCCCCAATCTGGGATGCTCCAGAGCTACTGAAAGTTGCACTATTGGATTATTAACTTTTTTGCCGTGCACTTTCATCTGGATTAATCCCAGCTCCTTTAATACGACTTTACAGTATAACTAAACAGATACTGTTTGCACTGTCCCATTGTCCACTTTCATTGTCTCATTCTCCAATTGCTGAAATGCAATATCACTGTTTATGTTTTATATTTTTTGTATTTTATACCATTGTAAACATTTTATCTAGTGACCAGTCTGCGACAAGGGCCCTGCCGCAGACCTCACATCATTCTCTAAATAAATGTAATTATTTTATGCTATTTTAGACACGTTTTCTCTTTTTTCTAATTTTTGACCATATATCTTTTACTCTTACCTAGCCTAGCAGGACTGCCTCCCTTTTTATACTATTAGTATATATATAAAACTAATGGTGTACATTTTGATGAAAATGTGCAAGCCCACTTGCCAGGTCATGGTCACCTTAGTACAGAAGGTCCCTAACTTTTTTAATTTAAAATGGCATAGGGCTGGGTGGCAGACACCACCACCCTGACACCAGTGCCCATAGGGGGAGAAGCCCAGTGGTTGAGCAGTGGTGGTCCCTGCCCAGCACTAGGCCATTTTAAGTTAGGGTAGTAGGGACCCGCTTTACTCTGGTGGCCAACTTTACTCTTGTGCTTAGTGTTGAGCGTGAATATTCGAAATGCTAATTTTTACCATGAATATGGGCACTTCGCGATTTCACGAATATTTAGAATATAGGGATATATATTCGTAATGCCAAATATTCATTTTTTACATCCAAATTTATGCAAATATTTATGCAACTATGTATGCAAATATCGGCGCTTCCAAACTGGACACTGATCCCTCCCTTGTATTAGGAGAAAGATATAATTGTGCATGTGCACCATGGGAATTTCATTAAGAGTTTTTGCATGAAAAATTATGAAAACAGCAAATATATGAATTTCGCGAACATAGGACGAATATTTGGCCATATAGTCACGAAATATCACAAATTCGAATTTGGCCCCTGCTATTCATCACTACTCATGATTAGTGTTGAGCGGCATAGGCCATATTCGAATTCGAGAATATTCGCGAATATATGGACGAATATTCGTCATATATTCGCGAATATTCGCATATTCGTTATATTCTCGTTTTATTTTCGCATATGCGAAAATACGCGAATGCGGAAATTAACACATGCGAAACTTCGCATATGCGAAAATTAACATATGCTAATTTTCGCATATGCGAATTCTCGCACGCCAGTCTCATACAGTGGTATTACAGCCTTCTTTACACCACACAAGCTGGAAGCAGAGAGGGATGATCACTGTGATGTGTACTGTGAAGAAAAAAAAAAAAAAAAGAATATTCGTAATTACGAATATATAGCGCTATATTCACGAAATTCGCAAATTCACGAATATGCGATATTCGCGAATAATATTCGCGAGCAACACTACTCATGATAAAGCGAGTGGGCTTGCCCATTTTGATCAAAACATACACTAACAATCTGTTAGCTTTAACTTTGCTTCTCAGGATATTTATCAAACTATTATGTTGTTAGTGTACGTTTTGATCAAAATGTGCAGACTATGCCAATTACATTTTTATATTTGTCAATAAGTCTCAGGAGACAGTGGGAGAAATTGTTGCCAACATTGAGAGACTCAGAACATTATCCAGTCTTTCACTTAACTGGAGTAAATTGTGCCTCCTGTCATGACTGAGGGGATGGACAGAGAGAGTGGGCCCTAAGATGTCCCTAGAAACACTCTCCCTGCCTACTTGCCCATCTGCCCTAAACGGCAGATCGGCAACTTGGAGCTGGTCCCTTCCTGCACTAAAGTTCAATGGGTGTAAGGTACACAAATAATACAGTACAAGTCGGGGACAGGTCAGAAATGTAACGGAAAAACAACCAGATAAACCAGGCAGGATATAAATATACAAACAAGGCAGGAAACAGCGTACTAACATACAGTTCAGAAACCAGAATCAAGAATAATGGCAGATATGAATAAATTAACAAAACTAGATATGGAACAGCAGAAACCAGGAGATGCAGGGAATGAACAGATGAACTGAAGTAAAACACTAAACAGGTCAGGAAACATAGAACACTGTTCACACTGGACACTGAACAAAGGACAAACTAGACAGTCCACTCCATCAATACCAAAGACAAATAGACTACTAGCCAGCGGGCACACTCCACCGTGTGATCAAGATTCTAGCCTAGAAGGAAACAGAAATATAATACACAGAACACTAGACTGAGAACAAATCATGATAACATACAGTAATATTACAAAACCAAACTCCATAATATGGAGGAATACAGGTCAGGACTCTAAACAGGAATACTAAATACAGAGCACAGGTACAAGACTCACAGTGTGAACACACACTAAGATTTAACAAGGTACTAAAAGCCAACAAATGTCTAAAGACTAAAATTGATATAATAAACATTAACTATTCCCTAGCCAGGGAAAATAACACAGAAAACAGTTCATGCATAAAAACTGAACAAGGCTTAAAACGGAAAAATGCAAAAACACAAAAACGGATATTTAACCTCCTTTCTCTTCATGATAATATCAATGGTCCAACAGGTGACCTTAAAGTGTACCTTATTGGTATGCAAACAGAATAGATACAGAGATCGGTTCAGTAGTGAATGAATAAAAAATCTTCAATCCAGGCGCTTCTCCCATAAAATGGTTTTCTTTATTTCAACATCATGGATATAAAAAGGAAGGTAGTGGCACTTTCAACGCGTTTCTAGCTCAGACAGAGCTCTTTATCAAGATGTGCAAGATTGATTCACATTTTGATAAAGAGCTCTGTCTGAGCTAGAAATGTGTTGAAAGTGCCACTACCTTCCTTTTTATATCCATGATGTTGAAATACTACTGTACCCCAACCCACCCTAGCCCACCATGTGTGCACAGTTGTACATTCTGTAGTCTCTGTTACATCACTATGCTTCTTCGTTTAATTTGATGTCACTGTGTTTAATAACCCTGTAGTGACATCACAGTATATAATTCTTGTACGGTGACATCACTGTGTATATTTTCCCGCTACGGTGACATCACTGTAGAGTAACCCTCTACTGTGACAACACTGCATTTATTAACCCTGTAGTGACAAAACTGTTTATTGTCCCTATACAGATACATTACTGTGTATAATATCACTGTGATGTCACTGTACTGTGATGTCACTGTAAATATTAACTCTAAACTGTGATGTCACTGCGCATATTAACCCTGCATTGTCACACACAGTACAAGGTAAATATGTACAGTGACATTAGGGTACAGGGTTAATATGTACAGTAATGTCACAGTACAGAGATAATTCGAACAGTGATGTCAAAGTACAGGGATAATTCGAACAGTGACGTCCCGTTACAGGGTTAATCTATACGGGGATGTCACGGTGCAGTGTAAGTATCCACAGTGATGTTGCAGTATAGGGAAAACACACAGTAATGTTATAGTACAGAGATAATATAGACAGTGATGTCACAGTACAGGGATAATACACACAGTGATGTCAGAGTACAGGGATAATACACACAGTGATGTGACAGTACAGGGATAATACACACAGTGATGTGACAGTACAGGGATAATACACACAGTGATGTGACAGTACAGGGATAATACACACAGCGATATCATAGTATATGGAAAATACACACAGTGATGTCACAGTACAGAGATAATACACACAGTAATGTTATAGTACAGAGATAATATACACAGTGATGTCACAGTACAGGGTTAATGCACACAGTGATGTCAGCGTACAGGGATAATACACACAGTGATGTGACAGTACAGGGATAATACACACAGTGATGTGACAGTACAGGGATAATACACACAGCGATATCATAGTATATGGAAAATACACACAGTGATGTCACAGTACAGAGATAATACACAGTGATGTCACAGTACAGGGATAATACACACAGTGATGTCACAGTACAGAGATAATATACACAGTGATGTCACAGTACAGGGATAATATACACAGTGATGTCACAGTACAGGGATAATACACACAGTGATGTGACAGTACAGGGATAATACACACAGTGATGTGGCAGTACAGGGATAATACACACAGTGATGTGACAGTACAGGGATAATACACACAGCGATATCATAGTATAAGGATAATACACACAGTGATGTCACAGTACAGAGATAATACACACAGTGATGTCACAGTACAGGGATAATATACACAGTGATGTCACAGTACGGGGATAATACACACAAAATTGTAGGGAATTAAAACCCACAAAGAAACCTACACTGGCCCTTATTTACTAAGACTGGAGAGTAGGTTTCTTTGTGGGTTTTAATTCTCTACAATTTATTTTCCACAGTATTTACTAAGCTTTCCCTACATTTTCCACTTTCCCTATATTTTGCTTTTTTTACACATGCCCTGATCTGTCGGGTTTTCCTCAGCTCAAATCCACCACATTTTATGTGGAAACCTTAGTAAATATGTTGGGTTTTTGTGAAAATGTATGGAACACGCCCCTTTTCGGGGATCACGCCCCTTTTCCCCAGCGGCCACGCACCCTTTTCGGGCTTTCTCAACAAAATGGAGAGTTAGTCGGGGTTTTTTCAATTCTGGCACAAATTCTGGCACAAAATCTGGCACAGACAGAATTTCTGGCGCAATGCGACAGAATCTGGTGCACAACCTGAAAAAACATGTCGTTTTTGCAATGGTAAATGAGGGCCAGTGTCTGCGACAGTGTACAACAATAAAATCTGATAAACCCGACATTGCATTCTAAAAAGCCCAAAAGGGGCGTGGTCTGCCACAAACTGGGCATGGCCAGTCAAAGAATAGGTGTGGTTTCACAACACGATAGATTTACTATTGAATTCACAGAAAATCCTGTGAATAAATGGCTGTAAATTTCCAACTAGAAAAAGCTGGTCAGAAAATGTTCCTGACTTGTTAATCTGTGAATCCCCATAGTAAATAGAGGTGAATCCTACAAGTAGGGTTTCCACGTGGCTGGTATTTCACCGGCACAGCCGGTATTTTGGCCACCCTGCCAATATTTTTATATTAAAAATACCAGCAATGCAATGGCTGGTATTTATCCAACCAATCTTCCAGCTCCCTGAATGTTGTACCATAACCTTTTGATTAATTATGAAACCAGAGCACCTCCAGCTGTTGCAGAACTACAACTCCCAGCACGCCCGGACAGCCAAAGGCTGTCCGGGCATGCTGGGAGTTGTAATTCTGCAACAGCTGGAGGCACCCCTGGTTGGGAAACACTGACCTATACTATATACTACTTTATAATCCAACATGCTGGTAGTTGTAATTCTGCAACAGCTGGAGGCACCCCTGGTTGGGAAACACTGACCTATACTATATACTACTATATAATCCAACATGCTGGGAGTTGTAGTTTTCATTTGGGGCAGCTGCTGAGCCACAGGCTGTATCAGGGCATGCTGGGAGTTGTAGTTAGTAACTAATTGCAACTCCCTAATTTCATGAAAAAAAAAAGCAATCAAAAAGTCATATGAAAACAAAAATAATTCTGTTAAAAATAGAACAAAATTTCTCTTGCCTATGTGTATCCAGTGACGTCATGCATATATAATTAATTATGCAAATTAGCATGGCCGGTATTTTTTTTGCAAGAAGGGTGGCAACCCTACCTGCAAGTGGGAAACAACATTTCACACTAATAAAAACCTGACACTTTTAGTAAATGAGGTCCACTATGAGAGAGGTCCGTGATCTTAATGTAAATGGAGATACAGTGTGTATATATATATATATATATATATATATATATATATATATATAATTATAAACATATCTAACATTTGGACCAAGCAATATACAGACATAAACTGAAATATATAACCATGATATTACTGCATTTAAGATATTACATTTTAACCCCTTAACAACATAAAAGAAAATTCAAGAAATGACAAGCCATCCACACCAATGACTATAAATGTAAGGGTTACTATTTTAGCCTTGGAGAATCATGAAATGAGCGTATTCCTGTTCCAGCTCCTCAGTTTGTCAGCTGTCTGTAAAATTATCCTCACAATGGCATGTTGTCAGCCGCTGACTTAAAGAGTGACAAAAATCTGTCTCCGTGTCAGCTGTCCTAGGAAGGAAACTGATATCGCTTATTAGATGTGGACAATATGCAGATCCGCAGTTGCTCTGCCAACCAGAAATATGCAATCTCTTTTCAGTCCAAATCTCTTTCTACATCTCGTAAATGTTATAATAAATATTAACAATTATCATCTTTAATTGGTTTCATTAAAATAATACATTAGCAGGTCTCGGTTTTCTGTCTTTATGGCAAGACAAATATTTGATAAATGTTCAAATTGCAAGTTGGCGGAGGATCTGCAAGTGGAAGCAGGGTGCAGGATAACAGACGTGAATGTGATCGTGGCCTCGAAATGACCTCAAAAGGGTCAGAACGTGAACTTTTGTAATGTTATCATTATATTCTACCTCCTCTCTAACCAATCATTGAGTAGAACTGCTCTCTGATCACAAGTCAAATATATTAGGTATTTTGTTCTTGGTATTGATATATATATATATATATATATATATATATATATATATATATATATATACATATATAAGCCAAAAGGATTCTGCAGCACTCCGTAGTAGTGAAAAAAAGATGAGTATGAGCGACCGAAACGTTGCACTGTTCTGATGGAATAAAATGCTCATCTTTTTTTCACTACTTTGGAGTGCTGCAGAATCCTTTTGTTTTTTGTCTACAGTGCCTGGGATCGGGCTTTTGTCTGCCTGCACCCTCCTACATCTCCGCATACCTGGTGTGCTGTTCCGTCACAACTTTTGTATATATATATATATATATATATATATATATATATATATATGGTATGTGTCTTTGCACAAATTTAAATAGTGTGCACCGTGCACATTACAGAATTTTTGCTGCGAATAATCCTTTATTCCAGGCTCCCCAAAAGATCATAATGAACATATTAATTCCTTTAGCGGAATTCCGTGTGAAACTGCATTGCCATCAATGGGGAAGACTCGGTTCCAAGCAGTCACAGCACTGATTGATTTTGGTGGCTTCCGCTGAACACGGGATCTCCACCTGGCATATGTCCAGACTTTATGTACAGTAAATGGGCCCATACCAATTTCAGGTTGTATACTTTCAGTAGAAATATGTATGAGAGTTTAATCTGCTAAACTCAGTGCTCCAGCCGCAAGCTCCGGCCATGAGTGCAGTGTCCCTGTATCCCTGTCTGCTGGCGAGGCTGGGATTCACATGGCAGGACGCGCCCGCATGCGAATCCCAGTGTCACGCACCTTGATGCGGGCGGTCTGGAACAGGATGTGGATCCTCTACCTGTGTGGCTGATGACTTGGACCGTATCGGGGAGCGGAGTCTAATGTGCTGTTGGTCTTCACCAGAACCCGCCGCAAAGCAGGATGGATTTGTTGCGGCAGGCGACACCCAGGTCACTACCCCCAATGTGGCTCGATCACACAGGTAACTGGGCAAGGCGAGGTACAGGAGGATGAGACAGAGGCGTAGTCAATGTAGCAGAATGTCAAGGCAGGAGGCAAAGGTTCGTAGTCAATAAACATAGTGGAAATGTCTGGGTACACAGGTATGGCAAACAAGCAATAGGGTATGCTTTCTCTCAGGCAAACGGCAGTGAAGATCCGGCAGGGGGGTGTGGGAGGTGCAACAACTTTATAATGTGCTGTTCAGGTGCATTACTGATTATGGGCATACTGGCCCTTTAAAACTCAGAGCACCAGCGCGTGTGCGCACTAGGAAATGGGGACACGTGCGCTGGAGCTGAGACATAGGGAAGGAGGCAGCAGAGGAGCGAGGTAAGTGACGGGCCGGGACTCGCATGTGGGCGTGTGCGGCCAGAGCGCCAGAGCGCAGGTAGAAACAGTACCACTCCCCCCTTTTGGTCTCCCCCTCCTTTTGCGGCTAAGAAATTTCTTGAGCAGGTCTTTGTCCAGAATATTGTCCTGTGGCTCCCAAGACCTCTCCTCTGGACCGAAACCTTCCCAATAAACCAGAAAAAAGCGTTTTCCTCTGACGAACTTAGAGTCCAAGATTTCCTTCACAACATACACATCTGAGGTACCAGAGATGGGAGCAGAAGAGATGTCCCTTGGAGAAAAATGATTGAAGATGGCATGTTTCAGGAGAGAAACATGGAAGGAGTTCGAGATCCGGAGAGAGGAGGGAAGATGAAGGGAATAAGCCACAGGATTGAGCCGTTTCTTGACTTTATAGGGATCCAAATAACGAGGACCAAGTTTATAACTGGGTATCTTGAAACAGATAAATTTAGTGGATAGTCAGACTTTGTCACCAGGAGAATACTCAGGAGGAGGACGTCTCTTCTTGTCTGCCTGAACTTTCATGCGAGAAGTAGCCTGTAGAAGTGAAAGACGTGTATTTTGCCAGATGGAAGAAAAATTCCGTACTTGTTCATCGATGGCCGTAACTCCAGAGGAAGATGACAAAGGAAGAGGAGGACGATGGTGAAGCCCATAGACCACAAAGAAGGGAGAAGCACCAGAGGAATCGGAATCTTTGTGGTTGTAGAAAAATGCAGCCCATGGTAGCAGATCGACCCATTCATCTTGATGCGCAGAAATAAAATGGCGTGCATAGTCTCCCAACACCTGATTCACCCTCTCGACCTGTCCATTGGACTGAGGATGGTAAGCCGATGAGAAATCCAACTTTATTTGAAGGCGTGAACACAGGGCCCGCCAGAATTTAGAGACAAACTGAACCCCTCGGTCGGAGACAATATGGGAAGGAAGTCCATGCAAACAAAAGATATGATGGAGAAAAAGCTTGGCAAGTTGGGGTGCTGATGGGAGACCAGGTAGCGGTACAAAATGAGCCATTTTAGAAAAACGATCCACTACCACCCATATGACAGTAGTACCTTGGGAAGAAGGAAGATCTGTAATGAAATCCTTGGCAATGTCAGGCCAAGGTAGTTCAGGTACTGGCAAGGGTTGAAGCAGACCTGCTGGCTTGGAATGGGGAGTCTTGCCCGGGCACAGACTGGGCAGGACCGAACAAAATCAACTAAATCCTTTTTCAAAGTTGGCCACCAGTAATGTCTTGAGATGAGCTGTAGAGTCTTACGAATACCAGGATGGCCAGCCAGAAGAGAAGAATGTCCCCATTTTAAGACTCGGAGTTTCATACGAGGTGAAATGTAAGTTTTTCAAGGAGGCAGGTGTTGGAGACTTGCTGGTGCTGTAGAAATGAGATGCTCCGGCGGGATAATATGCTGTGGAAGAGATTCACCGTCGTGCACAACTGAAGACCTGGAGAGAGCGTCAGCACGGACATTCTTTTCTGCAGGGCGGAAGTGGATGAAGAAGTGGAATCCGGAGAAAAACAAAGACCATCGTGCCTGTCATGTGTTGAGACGATGAGCTGACTGAAGATAAAGCAGATTCTTGTGGTCTGAATAAATTGTAACAGGAAGTACCGAACCTTCCAAGAGGTGACACCACTCTTCTAAGGCCAGTTTAATGGCTAGGAGCTCGTGTTCTCCGATAGTATAGTTTCTCTCTGCAGGGGTGAAGGTTTTAGAGAAAAAGCCACAGGTTAAAGTTCTCCCTTTAGCAGACTTTTGTGTTAAAACTGCCCCGCCCCTACTGAGGAAGTCTCCACTTCCAAGAAAAATGGCTTGTTAGGATCAGGTCTGAATAAAACAGGAGCAGAAGTAAAGGCGGACTTCAACTGTTTGAAAGCTTCTTCAGCCTCTGGTGTCCACACACTGGGATTAGCCGTCTTCTTGGTAAGGGAGACAATGGGAGCTACCAGAGTAGAGTAATGTGGTATAAATTGTTGATAGTAGTTGGCAAAACCAAGGAAGCACTGGGTCGCTTTCAAACCAGAAGGTTGAGGCCAGTCTAGAACAACTTGTTGGGATCCATCTGGAGACCTTCACGTGTAACAATATAGCCCAAGAAAGGAAGACTGTTTTTTTCAAAAGTGCATTTCTCCAGTTTGGCATTATTTTCCCGGAGACGCTGTAAGACTTGGCGGAGATGAGAGCGATGAGATTAAGGATTGGACGAATAGATGAGTATGTCGTCCAAATAGACTAATACACGTGGATAGAAGATCTCGAAAAATATCGTTGGCGAACTCATGAAAGACTGCTGGAGCATTACAGAGTCCAAATGGCATGACAAGATACTCGAAATGTCCATCATGGGTATTAAACGTTGTCTTTCATTCGTCCCCTTTACGAATGCGAATCCAACTATATGCCCCACGCAGATCAAGTTTTGAGAAGATTTTGGCACCTCTCAGGCGATCAAATAATTCCGAGATTAGAGGTAGTGGATAGCGGTTCTTTACAGTAATTTTATTTAACCCACGATAGTCAATACAAGGTCGCAAAGAACCGTCTTTTTTCTCAACGAAGAAGAACCCTGCCCCGGCAGGAGAAGAGGATGTGACGGACTGACTCCGCCAAAAGTGACTTCTCCTTCCCGATGACAAGCTCCAGCATATCACAGACAATATCCCCAGTCAGAACTAGAGATTATTGCATCCTTGTACCCAAAGAACCAGGCAACACCAGTCGTCAGGTATAAAATCAGAACTCTTTATTGTGGAACAAGTGTCTTCTTTTATAGGAAGGACATCACAGGGGGAAGGGTCAGTAAAGACAATACAGGTGACAGATAGTCTGGGAGCTAATCCAACAAAGGTAATCCAGGTGACAGGTAGTCTGTGAGATAATCCAATAAAGGTAATCCAGGTGACAGATAGTCTGGGAGATAATCCAACAAAGGTAATTAGCTCTCCCTATACAGTGCCTTGAGTGCCAAAGGTGTATTGTGCACAGAAAGTGTATGAAAACAATAAATAAAAGTATTTTAACTCTGAGCTTTATGTCACTGGACGACATAAACTGAGGGGTGCAAATAGTGATGTCCTAAGGTCCATCCAGGTAGATAGGGTGACTCTAGGATCCGTCACAGAGGACTTCCTGATAAACCCCTTCCGAAGATTTTCTAGGATATAGTCTGCCATGGCCTGGGTTTCTGGAACAGACAAGAGGTAAATTCTGCCTCTGGGAGGAGTGGTGCCGGGCAGTAAATCTATAGGGCAATCGTAGGGGCGGTGTGGAGGCAACACTTCAGCTTGCTTTTTGCTGAAAATGTCTGCAAAGTCCTGGAGAAAAGTAGGCAGACCAGGCAGAGGTCTAGAAATTGGTTTCAATTTAGTAACACGTACATGGATACAATGACTGTTACAATGTGGATCCCAGTGTAGGATGTCTCCAGTTTTCCAATCCAGCTGTGGGGCATGGAGCTGTAACCAAGGTAGACCAAGCAGGAGAGGAGAAGTACAGTGTGGGAGTACGTAGAAGGACATGTTCTCCTTATGAGAGACTCCGACCTGCATAGACAGGTGTTCTATGCGGTATAGCACGGTACAGTCCAGTCTTTCTCCATTGACAGTAGAGATGTACAGGGGTTTCAGAAGGCGGGACACAGGCAGACGATACTTATGCACAAGGGAGGCATCAATAAAGTTTCCCGCAGAGCCTGAGTCCAGGAATGCCAGAACGGAGATGATCTCTTTGGAGGGAAGAAGGAGCTGGACTGTCAAATTTAAACGTGGAGAGGAGGAATTCACACCTAGGGAGGCCTCTACTACAAACCCTAGGTGCGAGTGTTTCCCTGTGGCTGTGGACGTACAGGACAATCTTTGAGGAAATGATCGGCACTGGCGCAGTAGAGACACAGATTGTCAGCTCGGCGGCGAGTTCTTTCTTGCAGAGTCAGGCGAGACCGATCCATCTGCATAGCCTCCACTGCGGGAGGCAAAGTAGAAGGTTGCGGTGGTTGCTGGAAGACAGGTGCCAAGCGAGGAAAGCGAGGAGGTCATGCTTATTCTTTTTCTTGACGTTATTCCTCGCGTCTCTCAGAGAAACGGATATCAATCCAGGATGCCAATTGTATCAGTTCATTCAGATTAGATGGCAATTCCTGGGCAGCAAGGATATCCTTTATTTGGCTAGATAATCCCCTCTTGAAAGTAGCGCCGAGAGCTTCGTTATTCCAAGACAACTCCGACGCCAGGGTCTGGAACCGGATGGCATATTCGCCCACAGTGGAGTTGCCCTTGGAAAGACTCAGCAAAGCAGTCACAGTGGAGGAAGCTCGGGCAGGTTCTTCAAAAACTTTGCGAAATTCCATCAGGAATGCCTGGAGATTATTAGTGATAGCATCACTGCGATCCCATAGTGGAGTAGCCCAGGCCAAGGCCCTTCCACAGGAGACTGATGACAAAGGCCACCTTTGCTCTTTCTGTGAAGAACTGGTCCGCCATGAGTCCTAAGTACATGGAGCACTGCGTCACGAAACTCCGACAAGTCTTGGGATCCCCCTCAAACATCTCAGGAAGCAACAGACGGAGTTTCGAACCAAAGACAACTGCAGCAGCGGGAGGCTGTACTGGAGCTGGAGGAGGCTGTGGCTGTGGCGGATTCTGCTGGGCCGAGAGCAGGTGCAGCATCATGGCAGATAGCTGGTTGAGCTGCTGTGCCTGCTGGGCCAACTGCTGGGACTGAAGCGCCACAACAGATGCAAGATCCGAATCAGGCAGAGGAACCCCAGTTGGATCCATGGCTGGATCTTGCTGTCACGCACCTGGATGCGGGCGGTCTGGAACAGGATATGGATCTTCTACCTGTGTGGCTGATGACTCGGACCGTATATAGGAGCGGAGTCTAAGGTGCCGCTGGTCTTCACCAGAGCCCGCCGCAAAGCAGGATAGATTTGCTGCGGCAGGCGACACCCAGGTCACTACCCCCAATACGGCTCGACCACACAGGTAAATGGGCAAGGCGAGGTACAGGAGGATGTGACAGAGGCGTAGTCAACGTAGCAGAAGGTCAAGGCAGGCGGCAAAGGTTCGTAGTCAATAAACGTAGTGGAAAGGTCTGGGTACACGGGTATGGCAAACAAGCAATAGGGTATGCTTTCTCTCAGGCAAATGGCACTGAAGATCCGACAGGGGGGTGTGGGAGGTGCAACAACTTTATAATGTGCTGTTCAGGTGCATTACTAATTATGGGCGTACTGGCCCTTTAAATCTCAGAGCACCAGCACGTGCGCGCCCTAGGAGACGGGGACACGCGCGCTGGAGCTGAGACACAGTGAAGGAGGCAGCAGAGGAGTGCGGTAAGTGACGGGCCGGGACTCGCATGCGGGCGCGATCCGCTATGCGAATCCTGGACCCACCGAGAGCAGAGACAGTGCCCTCGTGGCCGACATGTGCGGTCGGAGAGCAGGTAGTAACACCCAGCCCGTCACTCACCACGTTCCACTTTCTCTGTGTCTCAGCTCTGGCACGTGCGTCCCTGTCTCCTAGGGCGCGCGTGTGCCGGAGCTCTGAAATTTTAACGGCCAGTGCGCCCATAATTTGTGTTTGCACCTGGCACTACATTATAAGTCCCTGCACCACACTTCCCTGCCGGATCTTCAGTGCCCCTAGCCTGAAATTAAGCATTCCATTTTGCCTGTTGCCTCACCGTTTATCCAGACCTTCCCTTTACATTATTTGACTCTGCACATTTGCCGCCTGCCTTGACCTTCTGCTACATTTGATTATGCTACTGCTTTATCCTTCGGTACCTCCCCTTTCCCAGCTACCTGTGTGGTCGAGCCGTGTCAGGGGGTAGCGACCTGGGTGTCGCTTGCTGCAGCAAGCCCATCCTGCCTTGCGGCGGGCTCTGGTGAAGACCAGTGGCACCTTAGACTCCGCTCCCTGATACGGTCCGAGTCATCAGCCACACATTGGTTAGAGGATCCACATCCAGCTCCGTTACATAATCCAAACATATATTTTTTAATGCTTTGAGGACAAAGTCACTATTTGCATAATGCATCATTTGCCAAAAATGGCCCCTTACCTCATAAGACGTGTCTCTAGGTGTCTCTTCCCTACTTATTGTTGTCAACTGCCTGTTTTTAGAGGAATTCTGTCTCTAGCAACAGATCAGGACAAAACACAGAAATTGGGCTAAGGTAGGGCTTAACATATGGTATTTGCAGGAAAGTGTGGGAGAAAGCCTGGGTTATGTAATGTGATCCCCTCCTGTTCCTGAAAGGTAAAACAAGGTTTATCTCTCATCACCAATAACATCCTGGACAGCTGTCCTGCGCATAAATACCAGTGTTCCAATGGCTTTATTTCCTCAGTGCTGCAGTGTAATCTTCTCCCCCGCCTTTAGCTTAATCACAATCATCACCAGTAGTTCAGTGCTTAATGGGATCCTTTACTAGTTGCTTAGTATTAACCAGGGCATCCATAACAAGTGATGTCGCGAACATAAAATTTTCGGTTCGCGAATGGCGAACGCAAACTTCCACAAATGTTCGCGAACCGGTGAACCGCCATTGACTTCAATGGGCAGGCGAATTTTAAAACCCACAGGGACTCTTTCTGGCCACAATAGTGATTTAAAAGTTGTTTCAAGGGGACTAATACCTGGACTGTGGCGTGCTGGAGGGGGATCCATGGCAAAACTACCATGGAAAATTATATAGTTGATGCAGAGTCTGGTTTTAATCCATAAAGGGCATAAATCAGCTATCATTCCTAAATTCTTTGGAATAACGTGCTTTAGCCATCACATAGTTAGAGCCCCCCTTTAGACAGCACATAGATTCCCCCATATTAGGCAACACATAGTGGGATTTGAACCCAAGGCCCCAGTGCTGCAAGTCAACAGTGCTAACCTCTGAGCCACCATGCTACCCTTACCATACATCTAATATGCACGGTTGCTAAAATGGACAGAGATGTCAGCAGAGAGTACCAGAAAAATTATACATGTACACATGGCTCAAAAATTTGGTATTGTTGCAGCCGCAGCTGTAGCAGCGCCCAGAAAAATTGCAGCAGCATAAAAAGTGCAGCACCAGAGGCCAGAAAAATTAGGCATGTACACATGGCTGAAAAATAAGAACAAGTGCATATCCAAGAGTCCAGAAGACTCTATAATGCAGGACGGAGAAACAGACAAAGAAATTTTTTCTAAATAAAAATTTTCATCAAATAAAGAAACAGAGTTCATCCCTCTCTGTATTTTATTTTTGAAAATGTAAGTTTAAAAATCACACGCAACAAGCGTTCCTTGGTGTAATGGTTAGTACTCTGGAAAATTATCAGAAAATCCAGAAGACTCTATGATGTAGGACGGTGAAAATCACAGAGAAATCCTATTCAAAATAAAAATTTTCATCAAATCAAGATGAAAGCAGCAGCCAGAAAAATTGCAGCAGCAGAAAAAGTGCAGCACCAGAGGCCAGAAATATTAGGCATGTACACATGGCTGAAATATAAGAACAAGCGCATATCCAAGAGTCCAGAAGACTCTATGATGCAGGACGGAGAAACACACAAAGAAATTATTTTCTAAATAACATTTTTCAACAAATAAAGAAACAGAGTTCTTCCCTCTCTGCATTTTATTTTTGAAAATTTAAGTAAAAAAATCACACGCAACAAGCGTTCCTTTGTGTAATGGTTAGTACTCTTGAAAATTCAAGTTTAAATTATCATAAAGTCCAGAAGACTCTATAATGCAGGACAGTGAAAAACACAAAGAAATCCAAGAAAGCCACATTCCTCCTCTGTCTCCTCTTCCTCACAATCCTCTTCCAGTGTAGCCGAAGGTCTAGCAAGCGATGCTGATAAGGCTGTTTCTGGTGGTGATGGTGACCACAACTCTTCCTCTTCACTCTCATCTACTGCCTGATCCAGCACTCTTCGCAGGGCACGCTCCAGGAGGAAAACAAATGGTATGATGTCGCTGATGGTGCCTTTGGTGCAACTGACTAGGTTTGTCACCTCCTCAAAGGGACGCATGAGCCTACAGGCATTGCGCATGAGCGTCCAGTAACGTGGCAAAAAAGTTCCCAGCTCCGCAGATGATGTCCTAGCACCCCGGTCATACAAATATTCGTTAATTCGTTGTTGGAGCAGGCGGTCGAACATTAGGAGTATTGAATTCCAATTTGTTGGGCTGTCGCAAATCAAGCGCCTCACTGGCCTGATGGACAGAGATGTCAGCAGAGAGTACCAGAAAAATTAGGCATGTACACTTGGCTGAAAAATTTGGTATTGTTGCAGCCGCTGCTGTAGCAGCAGCCAGAAAAATTTCTGTTTGTTTCCCAGCCAGAAAGGGCCCTAAATCATTGCGGCTTGAACCATAGTTGGTGGCGGATAAGTCATGCAAGTCAACCTTGGTCGCCACCTTACCCAGACAGAACGTGATTGGTCGGATTTTTCAAAAAAGAGTTGCTGCCGATGCCTCTTGGAATTCTCCAAAGAGGAAATACACGTCTCATCCCTGATTGGTCACCGCCCGGACCTGCCCAGCAACGATTGGTCGAATTCTTAAAAAAAGATTTGCCGCCGATGCCTCTAGGAATCCCCTGACCTGATTGGTCGCCGCCCGGACCTGCCCAGCAGCGATTGGCTGAAAGATTTGAAAGACATCCTGCCGCCACCAGCGGCAAAGACTTGCAACCTGAACTCATACGTCCCCTCTCTGATTGGCTCACTTGACATCCCGAACAGCCAATCAGAGTTAAGCCTACCATCCTCATGCCCATGTTTGGATGACATCCCCTCACCGACTTTTTCCTATGACAGTGTAACTGTACACAGCCATGCACTTTCCTGATTGGTTGCCCCCATACCATCCAGCAGCGAGCGACCAATCAGCTTCAAGAGGACCGTCTTCATTCAAAATCCACTGCGGCAACCCTGCAAAGTGTCACCAGGTTTATCCAATGCTCAGTGTAGTTGATATAACTACCCTGACCATGCTTTGCAGAACAGGTATCAGTGGTCAGATGGACCCTTGCCCCAACACTGTGTGCCAGACATGCCATTACTTCCTGTTGACCAATCGAGTACCGGTTGGGGATTGCCTTTTGTGCAAAGAAATGTTGTGATTTGCACTAGTGTGACAATGAGCAAAAAAGGTTGCCAGCGGAGTTCCCCTTTTAAGCAGAGGTCCCCAACCAGGGTGCCTCCAGCAGTTGCAAGACACATGGACTGAACTTATAGCCCTTTTAATACCGTAGTTAGTTGCTTGAAGGAAATTAAGTTTTACACCGGAGAACCCCTTTTAACCAGCGGTTCCCTCCCAACCAGGGTACCTCCAGCTGTTGCAAGACACACGGACTGAACTTATAGCCCTTTTAGTACTGTAGTTAGTTGCTTGAAGGAAATTAAGTTTTACACCGGAGTACCCCTTTTAACCAGCGGTTCCCTCCCAACCAGGGTGCCTCCAGCTGTTGCAAGACACACGGACTGAACTTATAGCCCTTTTAATACTGTAGTTAGTTGCTTGAAGGAAATTACCGAAGTACCCCTTTTTACCTGCGGTTCCCTTCCAACCAGGGTGCCTCCAGCTGTTGCAAGACACACGGACTGAACTTATAGCCCTTTTAATACTCTAGTTAGTTGCTTGAAGGAACAGGGACTGATATTTGAGCCCTAAAAAGGGCTTTTTTGGGTGCTGTCCTTAAAGCAGATGTTAGACTAGTGCTTTAGGAGTAGATTGGACCCTGAATACACCACCTAGCAGCAACCTAGCTATCGCTTTCCCTATTACAGCAGGAGCAGCTTCTCTGTCCCTCCACTTTCTAAACCTGCAGCATGCCAAATGAAGGTAAAATGGCGTCCGTGCAGGAGGTAGGTCTGGAAGGGAGGGACTGCTGCTGATTGGCTGTAATGTGTCTGCTGACTCTGACTCACAGGGTCAAAGTTTACCGCAATGTTAAAGTATAGGGGCGGATCGAACTTCACATATGTTTGCCTGGCGATGCGAACGCGAACATGCTAAGTTTGCGGGGAACTGTTCGCGGGCGAACAATTCGCAACATCTCTGTCCATAAACTCTTCTTCCTCTACATGCCATGTATAGTACTCTCCTGTGCATTCACCAGCACTATGTCAGCAGAGAGATATATGTGCTATAAGGGAAAGGAAGTCCTGTGTGAGTACTACTGGCAAACAGCCCAGCCCTGGCCCTGCCCCCTGGAATAGAGAGAATGAAAAATAACTGCACCATAAAGGGGGCTCTCAGGGGCTCAATACCAGCAGTGAAAGCACTAAAATCACCTTGACACTATGCTAAAGGGTTAAAGTAACATTTTGTAAACAATGGCCCTGATTTATCAATCAGTCTGAGACAGAAACTGGAGTGATTTTCCCAAGCAACCAATCACAGCTCATGTTTTATATCTTACGGAGCTCTGGTAAAATGAAAGCTCAGCCGTGATTGGTTGCTTGGGAAAATCACTCCAGTTTCTGTCTCAGACAGATTGATAAATCAGGGCCAATGGGTATGCTTTAAATGAAGATTTTGGTGGTTTGATTTCTAGCCAATAGCATAAACTATTTTATTTTTATGTTTTTGCACTTTAACAGAAAATAACTTTTACTATGCTAAATTTTATAAAGGCTGGTCTCTGAGAAAATGTTAAATATTCACACAAGATATTGAAGGGTTTCCTGAGTCTGCACTAAAGATGATATCAGAAAAAGAAGTTTCAGTGTCTTACGTTGGATTCAAAAGAAGGTTTACTCAATAGCTAAATGCATAAAGTTTACTTAAAGAGTTTTCTCTACAAAGTTAAATATGTTTAAACTGATACATTATGTAAAAAAGTTACTTTACTTTAAACAGCCCATTTGTACTCCATAACATTTATGTATGCGTTACACCATTCGTTTTAACAACCTTACCTTGTGGGATAACCCTTTAAAGGAGTACTCTGCCAAAAAACATCTTATCCCCAAAGGATAGGGGATAAGATGTCTGATCGTGGGGGTCCCGCTGCTGGGGAGCCCTTCAATCTCTGGGCTGGCAGCGGCGGTGTCAGGAACATGCAAGCTTGGAGCTTCCACGTTCGTGATGTCACACCACGCCCCCTCCATTCATGTGTATGGGAGTGGGCGTGATGGCTAGTATATAGCCATCACCCCTTCTTCCATAGACACTAATGAAGGGGGCATGGCGGCTGTAGTCACCAGTCATCCAGCATGGAGCGGGGTTTGCTCTGTGCACAGATGACTGGGCTGCCACGCTGGCGTTGGTGGGGTCCCCAACAGCGGTACCCGCTTGAACCATACATCTTATCCCCTATCCTTTGGCAGAGTACCCCATTAAAGTTATACATGCAAAGCAGCAAGATACAAAGATGTAATAAAATGACAAGATATCATTAGTATACAAACTATAGTTATGCAGTAAACATACATCTGGAGGGGGAGCTCTGTTGGCTATCCATTGCAATATTCCACCAAACTCCAGGAATAATGGGGTCTCTAGCTTTTACACTGTCTAAGCCTTCTAGAACCTTTCAGAAAGAGCTGAACTCTTCCAGACAGACCGGAAGCCCACTTAGATTCCCAATTCACAGGTGTGTGAAGAGTGTGCAAACTGGTATAAAGAATGTGGTCTTGTATCCATATTTACCACCAGGTACAGTTTGGTATTTTGGTATATTTTACCACCAGGTACTGTTGTAAGTGAAAATTACTAAATAACATAACCAGCATAGGAGATGAGTCTAGTTGAAGAACCAAAAGACAGTTGTATATACTCAGTTGGGCATGTTGACTTTCAGTGCCTTAATCTTTTAAGGACATTTAAAGGGGTACTCTGCCCCCAGACATCTTATCCCCTATCCAAAGGATAGGGGACAAGATGTCTGATCGAAGCTGGGGACCCCAGCGATCTCCCTGCGGCACCTGGCATTCTGTAGCGAATCAGGTGCAGCGCCGGAGGCTCGTGACATCACGGCCATGCCCCACTCGTGACATCACATGCACCCCCCCCCTCAATGCAAGTCTATGGGAGGGGGCATGGGCATGGTGGGTGTGGCCGTTCGCTCCGTGCATCAGATGTCTGTGGTGCCACAACTGAGATCGCAAGGGTCCGCAGCGGCGGGACCCCCAAGATCAGACATTTTATTCCCTATCCTTTAGATAGGGGATAAGTTGTCTAGGGGCAGAGTACCCCTTTAAGAGGACAATTGTTATCTAAACAAGCATTCAGCTGATAACTATAGAACGTGCAATGACATAAAAACGAACTGATCAATTTAACATTAAAAAGACTGAATGTATTTTAAAGAAAGTGCACACATAAGCAGCACAAACACGGCAAAGTAAACAATTCTTATTAGAAATAATGCAGGCTAGTACTACCAAAGAACTACATTAGATAAGAGACTATCTACAAATCAGCCTTGAGGCTGAAGACTGTTTCAAGGTTCATAGCTCATTTAACAGGGTCACTAAACTGAGAGCAGCTTTTAGTTTTTCATGTTTATTTCTGCTGTTGATGTATGTTTTACACTGTAATCTTTAGAAGTCCCTAGGCTATTTGTTTCATGTTTTCATATATTCTTTAAGAAATACATAGTTCTATACTTACATTTTTTTTCCAGACCTCTGTTTATACTACAGTGGGGCAAAAAAGTATTTATTAAGCCACCAATTGTGCAAGTTTTCCCACTTAATAAGATGAGAGAGGCCTGTAATTTTCATCATAGGTATATCTCAACTATGGGAGACATAATGAGAAAATAAATCCATAAAATCACATTGCCTGATTTTTAAATAATTTATTTGCAAATTATGGTGGAAAATAAATATTTGGTCAATAACAAAAGTTCATCTCAATACTTTGTTATATACCCTTTGTTGGCAATGACAGAGGTGAAACGTTTTCTGTAAGTCTTCACAAGGTTTTCACTCACAGTCGCAAACAGAAAGAGCCCGGCACCGCCACTCCGCAATCCACTAATCCGCTATGCTCTTCTCAAATGCTAAACCTTCCCGGTGCTCACTTCAAGAGAGTGTAGATACAAATCCCAAATAGACGGCAAAGAAATGGAGCACTCACCAGGTCATTCAGGGTCATTGAGCTTCTTTTATTTCATGGAGCTTGGAAGCATACACACATGGAAGGGAGAGGGGACGGAACAAGGTTGGTGGGAGAGAGGGTTGGGCGATGGTCCGTATCGCGCACTCATCGCTTCGTCAGGCCCCTGATTCCCCTCTACGCGTGCGTTATAAAGGTGGAGGAACACTGTTACCATGGATACAAAGAATAAACAAAATAACAACCTCAGTTATTTATAGTGAGACGAAGGGAGAACAGGCATCAGAATAAGAAAACATTTTTTTCAATTCTTTCGTTCAGTCCTAAGCCCATTGTGGCATTTAGTCTCGATATCCATCTGGATTCCTTAATTAACAAACGCTGATGTCTGTTCTCCTTTGTGCTAGATTTTTCAATTCTCTTCAGAGCTGCAAATTTCAGAGACTTTGTGACTCCATCATGACACTTCATAACATGAGACATCAGCTTTGTGGCCCCAATGCCAGTCTTAAATGACCTAAAATGTTCTCTAATGTGGCGGAAGAGTGGGCGTACTGTTTTGCCCACATAAAAGAAACCGCAATCACTAAAAACGGCATGGACCACAAAGTCTGACCTGCATGATACGAATTGAGTGACTCTCACCGTATATCCTCCCAGTTTTAATTCCTTAGATTTAGAATTGTACATACAGAAGGAGCATGACCCACAAGCAAAATTGCCTGTAGGTCCCTGTTCAGACAGCCATTGCGTTTTAGTGCTATTCTTTATTTCATTCTTTTTCTTTTGTTTTTTAATATAATCTCCAATGGTTGGGCTCATTCTGTATGTTACAATCGGGATGTCTGCAGTATATTCCTGTAAGTCATCATCTTGCTGGAGGATGAACCAATTTTTTTGTTATTGCTTTCCTTATTATTTCGTTCATGGGCATATTGGTAAAGGCGAAGGTGAACCTATTGTTGTGCTACTTTTATGTGATGATATATAATGCAGGAGGGCATTTCTTGATGTGGGTTTACGATAACCGGAGGTAAGTATATTTATATTACCATCCTTATAATTCACACAAATATCCAAAAATTCCAAGCAAGTATCTCCAAAGTGTGAAGTGAACGACATATTCACTGTGTTGACATTATTTAGATAGGTAACGAAATTGTCAAACTTTTGTTTACTACCTGTCCACACAATGAATATGTCGTCCACATAGCGCCAAATTATTTTAATGTATCGGACAAAAGGGTTGGTGGATGAGAAAATATAGTTCCGTTCAAACACTGCCAAAAAGAAGTTTGCAAAAGCACAAGAGATGGGGGTCCCCATTGCTGTTCCATTGATTTGTTTATACCACTTTTCTTCAAATTGGAAAACATTATGTGCTAAAATTAGTTCAGTGGCTTCTATTACAAAATCAATGAAGTCCGGGGACTTATCAGAACAGGAGAGGAACTCCCTGAGAGCCTGTATCCCCGCAACCCAAGGGATGCGGGTATACAAGCTTTCAACATCAATGGAAGCTAAATGGCAGCCGGGCTGCACAACCATTGGAGATTATAATTTAAAAAAAAACTATTGGAGATTAATTAAAACACAAAAGAAAAAGAATGAAATAAAGAATAGCACTTAAACGCAATGGCTGTCTGAACAGAGACCTACAGGCAATTTTGCTTGTGGGTCATGCTCCTTCTGTATGTACAATTCTAAATCTAAGGAATTAAAGCTGAGAGGATATACGGTGAGAGTCACTCAATTCATAACATGCAGGTCAGACTTTGTGGTCTATGCCTTTTTTGAGATTGCCGTTTCTTTTATGTGGGCAAAACAATACGCCCACTCTTCCACCGCATTAGAGAACATTTTAGGTCATTTAAGACTGGCATTGGGGTCACAAAGCTGATCTCTCATGTTATGAATAGAGATATCGCAAATTGTTCGCCGGCGAACAGTTCCCGGCGAATTTCGCATGTACACGGGCGCATCGCCGGGCGAACATATGTGAAGTTCGATCCGCCCCCTATACTTTAACATTGCAGTAAACTTTGACCCTGTGAGTCAGAGTCAGCAGACACATTACAGCCAATCAGCATCAGTCCCTCCCTTCCAGACCCTCCTACCTCCTGCACGGACGCCATTTTAGCCTCATTCAGCATGCTGCAGGCTTAGGAAGTGGAGGGTTAGAGAAGCTGCTCCTGCTGTATAGGGAAAGCGGTTGCTGCTAGGTGGTGTATTCAGGGTCCAGTTTACTCCTAAAGCATTAGTGTAACATCTGCTTTAAGGACAGCACACAAAAAAGCCCTTTTTAGGGCTGAAAGATATAAGTCCTGGTTGGGAGGGAACCGCTGGTTAAAAGGGGTACTCCAGAATCAAACTTAAGTTCCTTCAAGCAATTATCTACTACAGTATTCAAAGGGCTGAAAGATATCAGTCCGTTAGTCTTGCAACAGCTGGAGGCACCCTGGTTGGGAGGGAACCGCTGGTTAAAAGGGGTGCTCCAGAATCAAACTTAAGTTTCTTCAAGCAACTATCTACTACAGTATAAAAGGGCTAAAAGATTTCAGTCCTTGTGTCTTGCAACAGCTGGAGGCACCCTGGTTGGGGATCTCTACTTAAAAGGGGAACTCCGCTGGCAAGCTTTTTTTCTGTAAAGCAACTAACTACTACAGTATTCAAAGGGCTGAAATATATCAGTCCGTGTGTTTTGCAACAGCTGGAGGCACCCTGGTTGGGGACCACTGCATAAAAGGGGAACTCCGCTGGCAAGTTTTTTTGCTCATTGTCACACTAGTGCAAATCACATTAGGTGCGACAATTGTGCAAATGTAAAAAAAATTCCTTTTTTGGCTGTTAAATAAAATCAGTTGTCACTGTTAGTTCACGTCACAGTTGCCATTTTTCCTGCCTGCAGGGCAAATTGTGTCACCCTAGTGCAAATCACATTAGGTGTGACAGTTGCGCAAATTAAAAAAACAAACCTTTTTTGGCTGTTAAATAAAATCAGCCGTCACTGTTAGTTCACGTCACAGTTGCCATTTTTATTGCCTGCAGGGCAAATTGTGTCACCCTAGTGCAAATCACATTAGGTGTGACACTTGTTTAAATTTAGGCAGAGGAAGGCCACCCCGCAGGGGCCGTCGTGGTGCTGGGATTCCCTTTGGCCCTAGAATGGCAAGTGTTCAGAGGCCACGTACCCTAAACCCCCAAAGTTCTGAGGACTTAGTTGACTGGCTATCACAAGACACCCAATCTACTACTAAAGCTTCCGCTCGGAACCTTGACGCACCATCCTTCTCCTCCTCTAGCTTAGCTTCGGGCACCTCTCATGCTACCACTTGCCCGCCTGTCGCCACCACCAACACTAGCACCACAGCAGCTTTACTTGATCCATCAGAGGAGTTATTTACACATCAGTTTGAAGACATGAGTGATGCACAACCATTATTGCCAGAGGATGTAGTTAACAGGGATATGTCTCAGTCAGGCAGCATTACACACATGGACGTACGGTGTGATGATGATGTTGTACCCGCTGCTGCTTCCTTTCTTGAGGTGTCAGATAGCGGTGAAGGTGTTGATGATGACGATGTGTCCGTGGATGCCACGTGGGTGCCCGCTAGAAGAGAAGAAGAGGGGGAAAGTTCAGATGGGGAGACAGAGAGGAGGAGGAGACAAGTTGGAAGCAGGGGAAGGTCGTAACAAGGAGCTAGTGGCACAGTCAGACAGCATGCATCGGCACCCGGGGTCAGCCAGACGGGACGCCAATCAACGCATGCTGTTGCCACCACCAGAATGCCGTCATCTCAGAGCTCAGCAGTGTGGCATTTTGTTTTGTTTGTCTGCCTCTGACAACAGCGAGGCCATTTGCAACCTGTGCCAGAAGAAACTGAGTCGTGGGAAGTCCAACACCCACCTAGGCACAACTGCTTTGCGAAGGCACATGATGTCACATCACAAACGCCTATTGGATCAACCCGTCAGTACAAGCAGCACTCAAAGTCAAAGCCGCCATCATCCTCCTGGTCCAGCATCTTCAGCCAGGTCAACCACTGCTGCCCTTCTTGCCCCCTCTCAACCATCCTCCTCTCCGTCTCTCGCCTTGAGCAGTTCCTGCTCATCTGCCCACAGTCAGGTGTCTGTCAAGGAGATGTTTGAACGCAAGAAGACAATGTCTCAAAGTCACCCCCTAGTCTGACAGCTGGCTTGTCGGAACTGCTAGCCCACCAGATTTTACCATACAAGCTGGTGGAGTCTGAGGCCTTTAAAAAATTTGTAGCCATTGGGACACCGCCGTGGAAGGTACCCGGACGAAATTATGGCATGTCTGGCACACAGTGTAGGGGCAAGGGTCCATCTGACCACTGATACCTGGTCTGCAAAGCATGGTCAGGGCAGGTATATCACCTACACTGTTCATTGGGTAAACCTGGTGACGGCTGACAAGCATGGAATGCGTGGCTCTACAGAGGAGTTGGTGACACCACCACGACTTGCAGGCAGGCCTGCTGCCACCTCCTCTACTCCTCCTACTCCATCCTCTTCCACAACATCCTCGGCCTAGTCCTCTTCCACTGCTGCATCTTGCTCCACATCACCGGCACCCCCCCCCCCCAGCTCCCCAGGTGCTATTCCACATCCCGCATATGGCAGTGTCACGCCATCTTGGGGTTGACTTGCCTCAAAGCGGAGAGTCACACCGCACCAATGCTCCTGTCGGCCCTGAACGCACAGGTGGACCAGTGGCTGACTCCGCACCAACTGGAGATTGGCAAGGTGGTTTGTGACAACGGAACAAATTTGTTGGCGGCATTGAGGTTCAGCAAGTTGACACGTGCCGTGCATGGCACATGTGTGTAATCTGATTGTACAGTGCTTTGTGCTCAAGTACCCAGGCTTACAGGATGTCCTGAAGCAGTCCAGGAAGGTGTGTGGCCATTTCAGGCGTTCCTACACGGCCATGGCGCACTTGTCAGATATCCAGCGGCGAAACAACATGCCAGTGAGGTGCTTGATTTGTGACAGCCTGACACGTTGGAATTCAACACTCCTAATGTTCGACCGCCTGCTCCAACAAGAAAAAGCCGTCAAGGAATATTTCTATGACCGGGGTGCTAGGACATCATCTGCGGAGCTGGGAATTTTTTTGCCACGTTACTGGAGGCTCATGCGCAATGCCTGTAGGCTCATGCGTCCTTTTGAGGAGGTGACAAACCTGGTCAGTCGCACCGAAGGCACCGTCAGCGACATCATACCGTTTGTTTTCTTCCTGGAGCGTGCCCTGCGAAGAGTGCTGGATCAGGCAGTAGATGAGCATGAAGAGGAAGAGTTGTGGACACCATCACCACCAGAAAAAGCCTTATCAGCATCGCTTGCTGGACCTGCGGCAATGCTGGAAGTGGATTGGGAGGAAGAGGAGTCAGAGGAGGAATGTAGCTTTGAAGAGGAGGAGGAAGACCAACCACAGCAGGCATCCCATGGTGCTCCTTGTCACCTATCTGGTTCCCGTGGTGTTGTATGTGGCTGGGGGGAAGAAGATTATACCTTCCCTGACATCACTGAGGATGAGGAATGGGACATGAGTAGCTCGGCATCCGTCCTTGTGCAAATGGGGTCTTTTATGCTGTCATGCCTGTTGAAGGACCCTCGTATAAAAAGGATTAAGGAGAACGACCTGTACTGGGTGTCCACGCTACTAGACCCCTGGTATAAACATAAAGTGCCTGACATGTTACCGCATTGCAGCAAGGCGGAAAGGATTCAGCAGGTCCAAAATAAATTAAGAAGTATGCTGTACACAGCGTATAAGGGTCATGTCACAGCACAACAGGGATCTAACAGGGGAAGAGGTGAAAGTAATCCTCCTCCAACGAACACGCCGGCAAGGACAGGAAGCTGTACAGACATGCTGTTGATGGAGGACATGTGGAGCTTTTTAAGTCCTACGCATCGCCATAGCCCTTCGGGGGTCCACCATCAGAGAACGACTTGACCGACAGGTAGCAGACTACCTGGCCTTAACCGCAGATATCGACACTCTGAGGAGAGATGAACCCCTTGACTACTGGGTGTGCCAACTTGACCTGTGGCCTGAGCTATCCCAATTTGCGCTCGACATTCTGGCCTGTCCCGCTTCAAGTGTCCTGTCAGAAAGGACCTTCAGTGCAGCAGGAGGTATTGTCACTGAGAAGAGGAGTCGCCTTGGTCAAAAAAGTCTGGATTACCTCACCTTTCTTAAGATGGATCCCAAAGGGACTGACACTGGGCAATACATTTGACTGAACAAGGCCTGATCAGATGAGCTGCCTTGGCCTAAAAATGGTCCACACGCTGCTGTATTTGAACTCTGAATGCCGGAAGACTTGCTTGACTTATCCGCCACCAACTAGGGTTCAAGCCGCAATGTTTTAGGGCACTTTCTGCCTGGCAAAACAAACAGAAATTTTTCAGGCCACTGCTACAGCAGCGGCTGCGACAATACCAAATTTTTCATCCATGTGTACATGCCTAATTTTTCTGGCCTCTGCTGCTGCACTTGTTATAGTGCTGCAATTTTTATGGCCGCTGCTACAGCTGCGACAATACCAAATTTTCCTGCCAGGTGTACATGCCTAATTTTTCTGGCATCTGCTGCTGTACTTGTTATGGTGCTGCAACTTTTATGGCCGCTGCTACAGAAGCGGCTGCAACAATACCAAATTTTTCATCCATGTGTACATGCCTAATTTTTCTGGCCTCTGCTGCTGCAATTGTTATGGTGCTGCAACTTTTATGGCCGCTGCTACAGAAGCGGCTGCAACAATACCAAATTTTTCAGGCATGTGTACATGCCTAATTTTTCAGGTACTCTCTGCTGACATCTCTGTCCATTTTTGCAACCATGGATATTGGATGTATGCTAAGGGTAGCATGGTGGCTCAGAGGTTAGCACTGCTGCCTTGCAGCGCTGGGGCCTTGTGTTCAAATGTGTTCAAAAATTCAAATGTGCTGCCTCAAGGGGGGCTCTAACTATGTGCTGCCTAATATGGGGGAATCTTATGTGCTGCCTAAAGGGCAGCTCTAACTATGTGCTGCCTAACATGGGGGAATCTATGTGCTGCCTAAAGGGGGAATCGAACTATGTGCTGCCTAATATGGGGGAATCTTATGTTCTGCCTAAAGGGCAGCTCTAACTATGTGCTGCCTAACATGGGGTAATCTAACTATGTGCTGCCTAATATGGGGGAATATATGTGCTGTCTAAAGGGGGAATCTAACTATGTGATGCCTAAAGGGGGGCTCTATGTGCTGCCTTAAGGGGGCTAAAGCACGTTATTCCAAACCATTTAGGAATAATAGGTGATTTATGCCCTTTATGGATTAAAACCAGACTCTGCATCAACTATGTAATTTTCCATGGGCGTTTTGCCATGGATCCCACTCCGGCACGCCACAGTCCAGGTGTTAGTCCCCTTGAAACAACTTTTAAATCACTATTGTGGCCAGAAAGAGTCCCTGTGGGTTTTAAAATTCGCCTGCCCATTGAAGTCAATGGCAGTTCGCCCGGTTCGCCGGTTCGCGAACTATTGCGAAAGTTCACGTTCGCAACTGAAAATTTTATGTTCGCGACATCACTAGTTATGAAGTGTCATGATGGAGTCACAAAGTCTCAGAAATTTGCAGCTCTGGAGAGAATTGAAAAATCCGGCACAAAGGAGAACAGACATCAGTGTTTGTTAATTAAGGAATACAGATGGATATCGAGACTAAATGCCACAACGGGCTTAGGTCTGAATGAAAGAATTGAAAAAAGTTTTTTCTGATTCTGATGCCTGTTCTCCCTTCGTCTCGGATGTGCAGGTGTATTTCCTTGTTTTTAAAGGTACTATAAATCACTAAGGTTGTTATTTAGTTTATTCTTTGTATCCATGGCAACGGTTTTCCTCTACCTTTATGATGCACCTGTAGAGTTGAATCAATCAGGGGCCTGACGAAGCAATGCGTGCGGGATACGGACTGTCTCCCGATACATGGCCCCCTTCATTCTTTCCTTTACATGGATCAGTCCTCCTGGTCCCTTAGCAGATAATCAGCCCCAAAGCATGATGTTTCGACCCCCTTCCTTTGCAGTAGGTATAGTGTTCTTTGGGTGCAACTCAGCATTCTTTCTCCTCCAAACACGGCAAATTGAGTTTTTGTCAAAGAGTTGTACTTTGGTTTCATTTGACCATATGACATTCTCCCAATCCTCTTCTGGATCATTCAAATGCTCTCTAGCAAACTTCAGACGGGCCCGGACATGTACTGGCATATGCAGGGGGACACGTCTGGCACTGCATGATTTGAGTCCCTGGTGGCGTAGTGTGTTACTATTGGTAGCCTTTGTTACTTTGGTCCCAGCTCCCTGCAGATAATTCACTAGTTCCCCCCGTGTAGTTCTGGGATTTTTTCTCACCATTCTTGTGATCATTTTGACACCACGGGGTGAGATATTGCGTGGAGCCCCAGATCTAGGGAGATTATCAGTGGTCTTGTATATCTTCCATTTTCTAATAATTGCCCCCACAGTTGCTTTCTTCACACCAAGCTGCTTGCCTATTGCAGATTCAGTCTTCCCAGCCTAGTGCAGGTGTACAATTTTGTTTCTGGTGTCCTTTGAGAGCTCTTTGGTCTAGGCCATAGTGGAGTTTGGAGTGTGACTGTTGTGGATAGGTGTCTTTTATACTGATAACAAGTTCAAACAGGTGGCATTAATACAGGCAACGAGTGGAGGACAGAGAAGACACTTAACCCCTTAAGGACCAGGCCATTTTATACCTTAAGGACCGGAGCGTTTTTTGCAATTCTGACCACTGTCACTTTAAACATTAATAACTCTGGAATGCTTTTAGTTATCATTCTGATTCCAAGATTGTTTTTTCGTGACATATTCTACTTTAACTTAGTGGTAAAATGTTATGGTAACTTGCATCCTTTCTTGGTGAAAAATCCCAAAATTTGATGAAAAAAATGAAAATTTTGCATTTTTCTAACTTTGAAGCTCTCTGCTTGTAAGGAAAATGGATATTCAAAATATATTTTTTTGGGGTTCACATATACAATATGTCTACTTTATGTTTGCATCATAAAATTTATGAGTTTTTACTTTTGGAAGACACCAGAGGGCTTCAAAGTTCAGTAGCAATTTTGAAATTTTTCACAAAATTTTCAAACTCACTATTTTTCAGGGACCAGTTCAGTTTTGAAGTGGATTTGAAGGGTCTTCATATTAGAAATACCCCATAAAAGACCCCATTATAAAAACTACACCCCCTAAAGTATTCAAAAAAACATTCAGTAAGTGTATTAACCCTTTAGGTGTTTCACAGGAATAGCAGCAAAGTGAAGGAGAAAATTCAAAATCTTCATTTTTTACACTCGCATGTTCTTGTAGACCCAATTTTTGAATTTTTGCAAGGGATAAAAAGGAAAAATTTTTTACTTGTATTTGAAACCCAATTTCTCTCGAGTAAGCACATACCTCATATGTCTATGTTAATTGTTCGGCGGGCGCAGTAGAGGGCTCAGAAGGGAAGGAGCGACAAATGGTTTTTGGGGGGCATGCCGCATTTAGGAAGCCCCTTTGGTGCCAGGACAGCAAAAAAAAACACATGGCATACCATTTTGGAAACTAGACCCCTCAGGGAACGTAACAAGGGGTAAAGTGAACCTTAATACCCTACAGGTGATTCACGACTTTTGCATATGTAAAAAATATATATATTTTTTTTACCTAAAATGCTTGGTTTCCCAAAAATTTTACATTTTTAAAAAGGGTAATAGCAGAAAATACCCCCCAAAATTTGAAGCCCAATTTCTCCCGATACAGAAAACACCTCGCATGGGGGTGAAAAGTGCTCTGCTGGTGCACTACAGGTCTCAGAAGAGAAGGAGTCACATTTGGCTTTTTGAAAGCAAATTTTGCTCTGGGGGCATGCCGCATTTAGGAAGCCCCTATGGTGCCAGAACAGCAAAAAAAAAACACATGGCATACCATTTTGGAAACTAGACCCCTCGGGGAACGTAACAAGGGGTAATGTGAACCTTAATACCCTACAGGTGTTTCACGACTTTTGCATATGTAAAAAAATATATTTTTTTTTTACCTAAAATGCTTGGTTTCCCAAAATTTTTACAATTTTAAAAAGGGTAATAGCAGAAAATACCCCCCAAAATTTGAAGCCCAATTTCTCCCGATTCAGAAAACACCCCATATGGGTGTGAAAAGTGCTCTGCTGGCGCACTACAGGTCTCAGAAGAGAAGGAGTCACATTTGGCTTTTTGAAAGTGAATTTTGCTCTGGGGGCATGCCGCATTTAGGAAGCCCCTATGGTGCCAGGACAGCAAAAAAAAACCACATGGCATACCATTTTGGAAACTAGACCCCTCGGGGAACGTAACAAGGGGTAATGTGAACCTTAATACCCTACAGGTGTTTCACGACTTTTGCATATGTAAAAAAATATATATTTTTTTTACCTAAAATGCTTGGTTTCCCAAAATTTTTACAATTTTAAAAAGGGTAATAGCAGAAAATACCCCCCAAAATTGGAAGCCCAATTTCTCCCGATTCAGAAAACACCCCATATGGGTGTGAAAAGTGCTCTGCTGGCGCACTACAGGTCTCAGAAGAGAAGGAGTCACATTTGGCTTTTTGAAAGCGAATTTTGCTCTGGGGGCATGCCGCATTTAGGAAGCCCCTATGGTGCCAGGACAGCAAAAAAAAAACACATGGCATACTATTTTGGAAACTAGACCCCTCGGGGAACGTAACAAGGGGTAATTTGAACCTTAATACCCTACAGGTGTTTCACGACTTTTGCATATGTAAAAAAATATATATTTTTTTTACCTAAAATGCTTGTTTTCCCAAAAATTTTACATTTTTTAAAAGGGTAATAGCAGAAAATACCCCCCAAAATTTGAAGCCCAATTTCTCCCGAGTACGGCGATACCCCATATGTGGCCCTAAACTGTTGCCTTGAAATACGACAGGGCTCCAAAGTGAGAGCGCCATGCGCATTTGAGGCCTAAATTAGGGACTTGCATAGGGGTGGACATAGGGGTATTCTACGCCAGTGATTCCCAAACAGGGTGCCTCCAGCTGTTGTAAAACTCCCAGCATGCCTGGACAGTCAACGGCTATCTGGCAATACTGGGAGTAGTTGTTTTGCAACAGCTGGAGGCTCCGTTTTGGAAACAGTGGCGTACCAGACGTTTTTCATTTTTATTGGGGAGGGGGGTTGTATAGGGGTATGTGTATATGTAGTGTTTTTTACTTTTTATTTTATTTTGTGTTAGTGTAGTGTAGTGTTTTTAGGGTACAGTCACACGGGCGGGGGGTTCACAGTAGTTTCTCGCTGGCAGTTTGAGCTACGGCAGAAAATTTGACGCAGCTCAAACTTGCAGCCGGATACTTACTGTAATCCTCCGCCCATGTGAGTGTACCCTGTACGTTCACATTGGGGGGGGGGGGGGGACATCCAGCTGTTGCAAAACTACAACTCCCAGCATGTACGGTCTATCAGTGCATGCTGGGAGTTGTAGTTTTGCAACCGCTGGAGGCTCCGTTCTGGAAACAGTGGCGTACCAGACGTTTTTCATTTTTATTGGGGAGGGGAGGGGGGCTGTGTAGGGGTATGTGTATATGTAGTGTTTTTTACTTTTTATTTTATTGTGTGTTAGTGTAGTGTTTTCAGGGTACAGTCGCACGGGCGGGGGGTTCACAGTAGTTTCTCGCTGGCAGTTTGAGCTGCGGCAGAAATTTTGCCGTACCTCAAACTTGCAGCCGGATACTAACTGTAATCCTCCGCCCGTGTGAGTGTACCCTGTACGTTCACATTGGGGGGGGGGAACATCCAGCTGTTGCAAAACTACAACTCCCAGCATGTACGGTCTATCAGTGCATGCTGGGAGTTGTAGTTTTGCAACAGCTGGAGGCACACTGGTTGTGAAACACCGAGTTTGGTAACAAACTCAGTGTTTTGCAACCAGTGTGCCTTCAGCTGTTGCAAAAGCTACAACCCCCAGCATGTACGGACAGCGGAAGGGCATGCTGGGTGTTGTAGTTATGCAACAGCTGGAGGCATACTACTTTGGCTGGGGATGCTGGGGATTGTAGTTATGCAACAGCTGGAGACACACTGGTTTACTACTTAACTCAGTGTGCCTTCAGCTGTTGCAAAACTACAACTCTCAGCAGTCACCGACAGCCAACGGGCATGCTGGGAGTTGTAGTTATGCAACCACCAGATGCACCACTACAACTCCCAGCATGCACTTTAGCTGATTGTGCAAGCTGGGAGTTGTAGTTACACAACAGCTGAAGGTACACTTTTCCATAGAAAGAATGTGCCTCCAGCTGTTGCAAAACTACAAGTCCCAGCATGCCCATAAGGGCATGCTGGGAGTTGTGGTGGTCTGCCTCCTGCTGTTGCATAACTACAGCTCCCAGCATGCCCTTGTTGCATGCTGGGAGCTGTTGCTAAGCAACAGCAGGAGGCTGTCACTCACCTCCAACGATCCTCGCCGCACAGGTCAGTCCCTCGTCGTCTCCGCCGCTGCTCCTGGGGCCCCGATCCCAACAGGGACGCCGGGGATCCGGGTCCCCAGCACCGGGGGTCGTCTTCCCGCACCCGCTCACGTCCTCCGGAAGAGGGGCGGAGCGGGTTGCGGGAGTGACACCCGCAGCAGGCGCCCTGATTGGTCGGCCGGTAATCCGGCCGACGAATCAGGGCGATCGTGAGGTGGCACCAGTGCCACCTCACCCCTGCTGGCTCTGGCTGTTCGGGGCCGCCGGGTCACCGGGTCACTGGAGACCCGATTGACCCGGAATCCGCCGCAGATCGCTGGACTGAATTGTCCAGCGATCTGCGGCCATCGCCGACATGGGGGGTCATAATGACCCCCCTGGGCGATATGCCCCGATGCCTGCTGAACGATTTCAGCAGGCATCGGGGACCGGCTCCGCTCCAGATGGTTGCGGGGGGCCGGTAAAACACATGACGTTCTCATACGTCATGTGTCCTTAAGGACTCGGAAATGGAGACGTATGAGAACGTCATGTGTCCTTAAGGGGTTAAAGAAGATGTTACAGGTCTGTGAGAGCCAGAAATCTTGCTTGTTTGTAGGTGACCAAATACTTATTTCCCACCATAATTTGCAAATAAATTCTTTAAAAATCAGATGATGTGATTTTATGGATTTTTTTTTCTCATTATGTCTCTCATAGTTGAGGTATACCTATCATGAAAATTACAGGCCTCTCTCATCTTTTTAAGTGGGAGAACTTGCACAATTGGTGGCTGACCAAATACTTTTTTTGCCCCATTGTATGTGCTTCTGATTTTCTTAAGTATGTGGTTCACTCTGACCATACACTTCTAATGTGAAGAAAAGATATCTAGGTAAAAAATGTAATGGACTACTGCTTAAGACACACTTTGTTTTTAAGTGTTTTTAAACCATTATTTAGGGGTACATTCTAGTACTGTTCTACTTACCTAGCAGTAAGTAGAACAGTAAACACTGATAGGTCATGGGGACAATGTGGAGCTTAAATGCTGCCTACACCTTTGTGTACATTTTGTATTACTTTAATGCAACTAAATAAGAATAACGTTAATTTACAAATAGTCTTAATAAAAAATATTCTATCATTTTGTATCTGCAGCTTCTATAAAATGCAAGCGTATCAATAGTTCTTTCTTTCCCTTAGTTCTTTGGTCAATCAGAGAATAGCAACTACTCCTCTTTGCTATGCCATGACATAGTGCTGGCGAAAGTTGACTTGACTTGCTGGCACTGTACTGGGGGATGACTACTTACACAATACACTAGTATAGATGGCAAGAGGGAGGGAGAAAGGAATCATTGACACAGTGGGCTTGCAGTGGGAAAAAAGAGACACAACACAGAAAGGAAGGAGTTACATCACAAAAGCAGATCTGGTCTAAGCAGTGAACTGCTACAACTGCTGCTGGTAAAGTTGGCAAGCTATACAGAAAGGGTGAGAGGATTACATTCAGGAGGCAGTAATGTATGAATAGAATTAACACAAGTTAAAGGGACAGGTGTCTAAACTTTGAAGGGGGTAAGAGACAAGATGGAAGCCTTGATTTACCTTGCAGAAACACAAGTACCATTTGGAGAAAGCAGACAGGCTCAGATTACATGTACAAAGTCCAGGTTGTTTCTCCTACATGGCATTACCTAAGCCTTGATCCCACCATCTGTGTTCCGTCTTTGTCTCTCTGCTGCTAGAGATAGAATTCCCCTAACAGTAGGTAGTGGGCAACAGTTTGCAGGGAAATTAGACTCCTAATGTCCAAGATTTAAAGGGATACTCTAGTGGAAAACATTTCTTTTTTCAAGTTGTTTGGTTCCAGAAAGTTTAACCGATTTGTAAATGACTTCTATTAAAAATCTTAATCCTTCCAGTACTCATCAGCTGCTGTATTCTCCACAGGAAGTTGAGTTGTTCTCTTCAGTCTGACCACAGTGCTCTCTTCCGACTGTCATGAAAGGTAAGAGTAGGGAGGTGGGAGTAGGGAGCAGGGAGTAGTGAGCCCTAACTGTTCCCACAACCACTGTCCCTACCTACTTGCCCATCCACCCCAAACGATAGATTGACAACTGGGCGCAGGTCCCTTCTTGCTCTAAAGTGCATGGGCGTAAGAGTCAAACAAAACAAACAAACTGTACATGTCTGGAAACAATTCAGGAACATAAGGGGAATGTTGCAAACAGGTATATCAGGACAGGATATAGCATACCAACATACATTTCAGAAACCAAGCTCAAGATTAATATCAGATATGAATACTATGAACTAAGACTAGATATGAGGATAATGCAGTGGATGAACAAGTTAAGTGGATGTCAGAACACTAAACATGTCAGGATGACAAGAGCACTGTTCAAACTGGACTGAACAAGAGACACACTAGACACCCCCTTCCAATCATGGAGGGACAACAATATACTAAAGCCAAATAGGCTTCTAGCTTGCGGGCACACTCCCCAGTGTGTGAACAGGATGCTAGCCTAGGAGGAAACAAAAATCCTAAATACAAGCAAACACGGGTACACACACAAGACCACTCTTAGACTGACAGATTAGCACAAGGCAAAGAACAAGTGTCACGATGCCGGCTGGCAGGTGCGCCCCGGGTCAGTGGATCCTCTGTGCCGGAGAGGGATTGGCGTGGACCGTGCTAGTGGATCGGTTCTAAGTCACTACTGGTTTTCACCAGAGCCCGCCGCAAAGCGGGATGGTCTTGCTGCGGCGGTAGTGACCAGGTTGTATCCACTAGCAACGGCTCACCTCTCTGGCTGCTGAAGATAGGCGCGGTACAAGGGAGTAGACAGAAGCAAGGTCGGACGTAGCAGAAGGTCGGGGCAGGCAGCAAGGATCGTAGTCAGGGGCAACGGCAGGAGGTCTGGAACACAGGCTAGGAACACACAAGGAAACGCTTTCACTGGCACGATGGCAACAAGATCCGGCAAGGGAGTGCAGGGGAAGTGAGGTGATATAGGGAAGTGCACAGGTGAACACACTAATTGGAATCACTGCGCCAATCAGCGGCGCAGTGGCCCTTTAAATCGCAAAGACCCGGCGCGCGCGCGCCCTAGGGAGCGGGGCCGCGCGCGCCGGGACAGGACCGAGGGAGAGCGAGTCAGGTACGGGAGCCGGGGTGCGCATCGCGAGCGGGCGCTACCCGCATCGCGAATCGCATCCCGGCTGGAAGCGGAATCGCAGCGCCCCGGGTCAGTGGAACTGACCGGAGCGCTGCAGTGGGGAGAGTGTAGCGAGCGCTCCGGGGAGGAGCGGGGACCCGGAGCGCTCGGCGTAACAGTACCCCCCCCTTGGGTCTCCCCCTCTTCTTAGAGCCTGAGAACCTGAGGAGCAGACTTTTGTCTAGGATGTTGTCCTCAGGTTCCCAGGATCTCTCTTCTGGACCACAACCCTCCCAATCCACTAAAAAAAAGGTTTTCCCTCTGACCTTTTTAGAAGCTAGGATCTCTTTGACGGAGAAGATGTCCGAGGAGCCGGAAACAGGAGTGGGAGGAACAGATTTGGGAGAGAAACGGTTGATGATGAGTGGTTTAAGAAGAGAAACGTGAAAGGCATTAGGGATACGAAGAGAAGGAGGAAGAAGAAGTTTGTAAGAGACAGGATTAATCTGACACAAAATTTTGAAAGGACCAAGATAGCGTGGTCCCAACTTGTAGCTAGGGACACGGAAGCGGACATATTTAGCGGAGAGCCATACCTTGTCTCCAGGGGAAAAAATGGGAGGAGCTCTTCTTTTCTTATCCGCGAACTTCTTCATGCGTGATGAAGCCTGTAAGAGAGAATTTTGGGTCTCTCTCCATATGATGGAAAGGTCACGAGAAATTTCATCCACAGCGGGCAGACCAGAGGGCAAGGGGGTAGGGAGGGGGGGAAGAGGGTGACGGCCGTACACCACGAAAAATGGGGATTTGGAGGAAGATTCAGAGACTCTGAAGTTATACGAGAATTCGGCCCATGGAAGGAGATCTGCCCAGTCATCCTGGCGGGAGGAAACAAAATGTCGTAAATAATCACCCAAGACCTGGTTAATTCTTTCTACTTGTCCATTGGATTGGGGATGATATGCAGAAGAAAAATTTAATTTAATCTTGAGTTGTTTACAGAGAGCCCTCCAGAATTTAGACACGAATTGGACGCCTCTATCCGAGACGATCTGCGTAGGCAACCCGTGAAGACGAAAAATGTGTACAAAAAATTGTTTAGCCAACTGAGGCGCTGAAGGAAGACCAGGAAGAGGGATGAAATGTGCCATTTTGGAGAATCGATCAACGACCACCCAAACAACAGTGTTGCCACGGGAAGGGGGTAAATCAGTAATAAAATCCATACCAATCAGAGACCAAGGCTGTTCGGGGACAGGCAGGGGATGAAGAAAACCAGCGGGCTTCTGGCGAGGAGTCTTATCCCGGGCACAGATAGTGCAGGCTCGCACAAAGTCCACAACATCCGTCTCCAGAGTCGGCCACCAATAGAAGCGGGAGATGAGTTGCACAGATTTCTTGATACCCGCATGACCTGCGAGATGGGAAGAGTGGCCCCATTTGAGGATTCCGAGGCGTTGGCGTGGAGAAACAAAGGTCTTTCCTGGAGGAGTTTGCCTGATGGAGGCTGGAGAAGTGGAGATCAGGCAGTCAGGAGGAATGATGTGTTGCGGAGAGAGTTCAACTTCTGAGGCATCCGAGGAACGAGAGAGAGCATCGGCCCTAATGTTCTTATCGGCAGGCCGAAAGTGAATTTCAAAATTAAATCGGGCAAAGAACAGAGACCACCGGGCCTGGCGAGGATTCAGCCGTTGGGCAGACTGGAGGTAGGAGAGGTTCTTGTGATCGGTGTAAATAATAACTGGAAATCTTGATCCCTCCAGCAGATGCCTCCATTCCTCAAGTGCTAATTTGATGGCTAGAAGCTCTCGATCCCCGATGGAGTAGTTCCTCTCCGCCGGAGAGAAGGTCCTAGAAAAAAAACCACAAGTGACAGCATGCCCGGAAGAATTTTTTTGTAGAAGAACAGCTCCAGCTCCCACTGAGGAGGCATCAACCTCCAATAGGAAGGGTTTGGAAGGGTCAGGTCTGGAGAGCACGGGAGCCGAAGAAAAGGCAGACTTGAGTCGTTTAAAGGCGTCTTCCGCTTGAGGAGGCCAAGACTTGGGATCGGCATTTTTTTTGGTTAAAGCCACGATAGGAGCCACAACGGTAGAAAAATGTGGAATAAATTGCCTGTAATAATTGGCGAACCCCAAAAAGCGTTGGATAGCACGGAGTCCGGAGGGGCGTGGCCAATCTAAGACGGCAGAGAGTTTGTCTGGATCCATTTGTAGTCCCTGGCCAGAGACCAAGTATCCTAGAAAAGGAAGAGATTGGCATTCAAACAGACATTTCTCAATTTTGGCATAGAGTTGATTGTCACGAAGTCTCTGAAGAACCATACGGACATGCTGGCGGTGTTCTTCTAGATTGGCAGAAAAAATTAGGATATCGTCCAGATATACAACAACACAGGAGTATAAAAGATCACGAAAAATTTCATTAACAAAGTCTTGGAAGACAGCAGGGGCGTTGCACAGGCCAAAGGGCATGACCAGATACTCAAAGTGTCCATCTCTGGTGTTAAATGCCGTTTTCCACTCATCCCCCTCTCTGATGCGAATGAGGTTATAAGCACCTCTTAAGTCCAGTTTAGTAAAGATGTGGGCACCTTGGAGGCGATCAAAGAGTTCAGAGATGAGGGGTAGGGGGTAGCGGTTCTTAACCGTGATTTTATTAAGACCGCGGTAGTCAATGCAAGGACGTAGGGAGCCATCTTTTTTGGACACAAAGAAAAATCCGGCTCCGGCAGGAGAGGAGGATTTACGGATAAAGCCCTTTTTTAAATTTTCCTGGACGTATTCAGACATGGCAAGAGTCTCTGGGGCAGAGAGAGGATAAATTCTGCCCCGGGGTGGAGTAGTGCCCGGGAGGAGGTCGATAGGACAATCATAAGGCCTGTGAGGAGGTAGAGTCTCAGCTTGTTTCTTGCAGAAAACATCCGCAAAGTCCATATAGGCCTTAGGGAGACCGGTTACTGGAGGAACCACAGAGTCACGGCAAGGGTTACTGGGAACCGGTTTTAGACAGTCCTTGGAACAAGAGGGCCCCCAACTCTTGATCTCCCCAGTGGACCAATCCAGGGTTGGGGAATGAAGTTGAAGCCAGGGAAGTCCAAGGAGAATTTCAGAAGTGCAATTGGGGAGGACCAAAAGTTCAATCCTCTCGTGATGAGATCCGATGCTCATTAGAAGGGGCTCCGTGCGGAAACGTATGGTACAGTCCAATCTTTCATTGTTTACACAATTGATGTAAAGGGGTCTGGCGAGACTGGTCACTGGGATGTTGAACCTGTTGACGAGAGAGGCCAAAATAAAATTTCCTGCAGATCCAGAGTCCAAGAAGGCCATAGTAGAGAAGGAGAAGGCAGAGGCAGACATCCGCACAGGCACAGTAAGACGTGGAGAAGCAGAGTAGACATCAAGGACTGTCTCACCTTTGTGCGGAGTCAGCGTACGTCTTTCCAGGCGGGGAGGACGGATAGGACAATCCCTCAGGAAGTGTTCGGTACTAGCACAGTACAGGCAGAGGTTCTCCATGCGGCGTCGTGTCCTCTCTTGAGGTGTCAGGCGAGACCGGTCGACCTGCATAGCCTCCACGGCGGGAGGCACAGAAACGGATTGCAGGGGACCAGAGGAGAGAGGAGCCGAGGAGAAGAAACGCCTCGTGCGAACAGAGTCCATATCTTGGCGGAGCTCTTGACGCCTTTCGGAAAAACGCATGTCAATGCGAGTGGCTAGGTGAATGAGTTCATGTAGATTAGCAGGGATTTCTCGTGCGGCCAGAACATCTTTAATGTTGCTGGATAGGCCTTTTTTAAAGGTCGCGCAGAGGGCCTCATTATTCCAGGATAATTCTGAAGCAAGAGTACGGAATTGTACGGCATACTCGCCAACGGAAGAATTACCCTGGACGAGGTTCAACAGGGCAGTCTCAGCAGAAGAGGCTCGGGCAGGTTCCTCGAAGACACTTCGGATTTCCGAGAAGAAGGAGTGTACAGAGGCAGTGACGGGGTCATTGCGGTCCCAGAGCGGTGTGGCCCAAGACAGGGCTTTTCCAGACAGAAGGCTGACTACGAAAGCCACCTTAGACCTTTCAGTGGGAAACTGGTCCGACATCATCTCCAGATGCAGGGAACATTGGGAAAGAAAGCCACGGCAAAACTTAGAGTCCCCATCAAATTTATCCGGCAAGGATAGGCGTAGACCAGGAGCGGCCACTCGCTGCGGAGGAGGTGCAGGAGCTGGCGGAGGAGATGACTGCTGAAGCTGTGGTAGTAACTGCTGTAGCATAACGGTCAGTTGAGACAGCTGTTGGCCTTGTTGCACTATCTGTTGTGAGTGCTGGGCGACCACCGTGGTGAGGTCAGCGACAACTGGCAGAGGAACTTCAGCGGGATCCATGGCCGGATCTACTGTCACGATGCCGGCTGGCAGGTGCGCCCCGGGTCAGTGGATCCTCTGTGCCGGAGAGGGATTGGCGTGGACCGTGCTAGTGGATCGGTTCTAAGTCACTACTGGTTTTCACCAGAGCCCGCCGCAAAGCGGGATGGTCTTGCTGCGGCGGTAGTGACCAGGTCGTATCCACTAGCAACGGCTCACCTCTCTGGCTGCTGAAGATAGGCGCGGTACAAGGGAGTAGACAGAAGCAAGGTCGGACGTAGCAGAAGGTCGGGGCAGGCAGCAAGGATCGTAGTCAGGGGCAACGGCAGGAGGTCTGGAACACAGGCTAGGAACACACAAGGAAACGCTTTCACTGGCACGATGGCAACAAGATCCGGCAAGGGAGTGCAGGGGAAGTGAGGTGATATAGGGAAGTGCACAGGTGAACACACTAATTGGAATCACTGCGCCAATCAGCGGCGCAGTGGCCCTTTAAATCGCAAAGACCCGGCGCGCGCGCGCCCTAGGGAGCGGGGCCGCGCGCGCCGGGACAGGACCGAGGGAGAGCGAGTCAGGTACGGGAGCCGGGGTGCGCATCGCGAGCGGGCGCTACCCGCATCGCGAATCGCATCCCGGCTGGAAGCGGAATCGCAGCGCCCCGGGTCAGTGGAACTGACCGGAGCGCTGCAGTGGGGAGAGTGTAGCGAGCGCTCCGGGGAGGAGCGGGGACCCGGAGCGCTCGGCGTAACAACAAGATTCTGTCCTAGGAGATCCAGGATCAAACAATAGAGAGAGAGATGTTAATAAATTGAATAAAATTGTATATATATATATATATATATATATATATTATGCATATATGTATATACACAGATATAGGTAGATGTGTATTAAAATTAATAAATATATATTTGATTCACCATTCTTACTGAAACAATAGGAAAAAAATTTGTTGGAAAGACGAAATGCGATAAAGTGAAAGCGTTGTTAAAAAATAAATTGTGCAAAAAATTAAATAAAACAGAATAGCTTGAAAAAGAAGAGGCAGGCAAAGGAGCAAACAGCCAGAGAATTTACTCCACTTTCTGAAACTTTATACATGCTTTAAAGTGTCAGGTTTTCTTCCCAGAAAATTCACGATTTTCGGAGTGGTTTTCAGAAAAGACAAGTGATTTTGGATGAATTTTGTAGGCCTTTTTTTCCCACTCCGAGTGATTCAGATTCTGTTGGGTTGTTTCTGTCGCACATTCTGTCGCATGTTCCCAGCAACAGAATTTAGGTGCAAAACCCGACAAAAAGAGTTGGAATCCTGTTAGTAAATGAGGGCCAATGTCTGAACAGGACCCAAAATAGAAAAATACAAAATACAGATAAGCGGACATTACACTGTCACCTCTGTCCGTGTCAGGAACTGTCTAGAGTAGGAGCACATCCCCATTCTCCTGCTCTGGACTGTTCCAGACATGGACAGAGGTGTCAGCAGAGAGTCAGATAGAAAAGAACAACTCAACTTCATGTGGAGAATACAGCAGCTGATAAGTACTGGAAGGATAAGGATTCTTTTTATAGAAGTAATTTACAAATCTGTTTAACTTTCTGGAACCAATTGACTTAAAAAATAAAATCCACCAGAGTACGCCTTTAAGGTCTTTTTTTTTCTCTAGGGAATTGATTAAATAAGATAATAGAAATTACATAAACTATCAAGTGAAGGTAAGTTATTTGAAATGTTATTAGAAATATATATAAAAAATGTAGAGCAGATAAAGCCTTCTAAGAAAAGTTGTCTTGCTGCTAAGCTTCCAGACTACTACTTTTTCAAACATATTTTTTCTCTATAAATGCTACATCCTTATCTAAAAAGCTTTTCTTATATTGACATGTTCACATGTACATGTAAGCTTAGGGCATGAGTAAGGACGATTACTGGCAATTTGTGGTTCCAGAGGTTACACATGCAACAATGTTCTTAAAAACCAACATTATACCTATAATGGTTACATGAAAGAATAGAGTCACCACTTATCTCCGGGTGGCTGAGTCTGAGGTTAGTGCTTTGAACCAGCAAATATGTTCCACCTGACCTTTTTTTGTCTTGAAATGGAATTCACACTTTCAGAGATTGTATCTTTAAAAGAAATATTACTTGAAATACCGTGAGCTACTTATTCAATCCTTCTGTATGTACGGAGAAAATAGCTCAATGTATACGGTACTTAACAGATCCGGTACTGCAGCAGAAGGAGGCCTTATGACTCTGTTCAATGTGCCAGTCCTTTTAAAAAGATGTGCCAATCACCACTGGGGAATTTCTATAAAATTAACTGCACCCTAGGTGGGCGCCTATCCTACCCCCCCCCCCCCCCCCATATTGACTTAATCCGAACAATGTCCAAACTGCATGAATCCACTGTAACTATATTTTCACCGTTTTGATGTTTTCTGGCTTCCACTGTTTTAGATCTTCATTTTGGTCCAACTGTAGGATCACCATTCCTGGTATTCATATACTGTATTTCCTCTTCCAGCCTGTAGTGTAAAATATGCATCAAATCGGGATAGTTTAACCCCTTAAGGACCACGGGTTTTTCCATTTTTGCACTTTCGTTTTTTCCTCATCACCTTTTAAAAATCATAACTCTGTCAATTTTGCACCTAAAAATCCATATGATGGCTTACTTTTTGCGCCACCAATTCTACTTTGCAATGACATCAGTCATTTTACCCAAAAATCTACGGCAAAACGGAAAAAAAATAATTGTGCGACGAAAATGAAGAAAAAACGCCATTTTGTAACTTTTGGGGGCTTCTGTTTCTACGTAGTACATTTTTCGGTAAAAATGACACCTTATCTTTATTTTGTAGGTCCATACGATTAAAATGATATCCTACATATATCGGTTTGATTTTGTCGTACTTCTGTAAAAAAATCATAACTACAAGCAGAAAAATGTATAAGCTTCAAATTGTCAACTTCTGACCGACCCCTATAACTTTTTTATGTTTCCGCATATTGGGAGGTATGAGGGCTCATTTTTTGTGCCGTGATCTGAAGTTTTTAGAGACACCATTTTTGTATTGATTGGATTTTTTGATCGCTTTTTATTCATTTTTTCATTATATAAAATTTTTTTTGCGCGTATGCCATTGACCGTGCGGTTTAATTAATGATATATTTTTATAGTTCGGACATTTACGCACGCAGCGATACCACATATGTTTATATTTATTTTTATTTACATGGTGTTTTTTTTTATGGGAAAAGGGGGGTTATTTAAACTTTTATTAAGGAAAGGGTTAAATCACATTTATTAACTTTTTTTTTACCTCCCTACACTATTAAGCTCCCTACACTATTAAGCTGCCTTGGTGTCACTGCTTTTGGTACTGGTGTCTCATTGTCACTGGGTGTTGGTGCTGGGGGTTGATCGGTCACATCTGCTCAGCCAACCACTGTCTGAGGCAGGACACCGCTGCGGATAGTGATTGGTTGAGCGACACTGTGACACATTGACACATAGAACCAGAAAGGAGAGCTCGGCTGAGACCAATGTTAAGGGTTTCAATGCGTTATAGTGCCACTTAGCCAATCACTGGCCATAGCAGAGTCCCGCCTCAGCTAGTGGTTGGCTGAGCAGCACTGTGACAGATCAACCCCCAGCACCAGGAGTTTTCCGTTACCAGAAACAGCAATGCCGAGGCAGTGGGGGAGTATAAGGAGGTATATACATGTTTATTTTTTTAAGTCCCGCTGCCTGGGCATGTTCCTGTAAAAAGGTTTACTGTTGGAGTACCCCTTTACTATATTTAATGCTTATAGAAATTGTAATTGTAAACCTGGCATTTCTTTTTGGGCTGTGAGCCAGATTTTCTGTCTGATCCAGAATTGGTCCCAGAATTGGAAAACAAAACCGACCAACTCTCCATTTTACTTAGAAAACCCGAAAAATTGTGTTGTGTGGTCATCAGGGAAGGGGGCATGGACACTGAAAAGGGGCGTGTTCGGGTGTGTTCCCGACATTTTCACAAAAACCCAAGATATTTACTAAGGTTAACACAGAAAATTTGGTGAATTTGAGGAAAACCCGACAGATCAGAGCGGGTGTAAAAAAAGCAAAATGTAGGGAAAATTGCAAAATGTAGGGAAACCTTAGTAAATACTATGAAAAATAAATTGTGGGGTATTAAAATCCACAAAAAAAAACCTTTACTCCACTCTTAGTAAATCAGGCCATTGTGTATTTATTTATACTATATTTCATATTTATAGATATCTTTTACCCCATGATATAAATGCTATTATTTTAATGATGCATACTTTATTTTTTGGAATTGTTCAGTGCATTTTACTATATTTGTAAAAATGAATAAATATAATTCCTTATGGAATTGTCTTATTATCAGTGAGGCAGATTTCAGACTTTTGTCTTTGGTAGAGCCATTTGAATGGGTAAGCCAAATCTGCCTGCAGCTAGAATTGTTTAATGCTGAGAGACCTGACTCCAGTGTTTTGAATTCTTTTTCTGTAAAATGTGAAAATATATTACATTTTGTTCCTAAATTATGCTGGTAGATTTACAACTTCTATAAATGTAATTTCCATGTGCTAATATCATGCTTGTTGTGTCTATAGAAGCAGACGTAAGAAATAGGAAATAATGGTTTTAGCGCTGCGCTTGTGCATTTTTGTTTTATAAATAGAATGTTGTATGAAATCCCAGACTGAATAAGGAACAGAATACATTTCCAGTTGTTATTATTACAACAACAGGTTATTTTTAAAGGGAAATTATATTTTTTTTTTGTAAAATGTTCAGTATTTTGGACTATGTGAGCACAGGCGCTCTCTGTAGATGTATGCTCTATTTTCCCATCCTGTATAGTTATAGCATATACACTGGAATGCCATGAAAACATTAGGTGTGAGTCCCATCTACTGTAGGGGTGAGTAAGGGTACTCTGTCCCCAATTAAGTGCAGCTGCTGCTCTCATAGAATTTTACACAGTTCACTCCATTGCAGTTTCGTATATGGCTTTTACTTGCAGTCAGTTACTTTTTAAAATATTTGCTGGTAAAATAAAAAAAATACATATGGACTGTCCAATTGAAAGGAACAGAATTGCCAATAACATCAATGTAGACCCAGGAAGAATGTAGGGGCTCTGGTGCAATGCCCCTTTGTTTAAATGGAAGGGGCCAAGAGCAATGGATAAAAAGGTGTTTTATTATACAAACAGGGCCGTCTATAATTTTGATTGGACCCTGGGCAAGCAATGTTACCATAGGGGCAGATGGCATTAACCCCTTGTGTTCATGATGCTAGGGCGTGGTTTATCCTCTACACCACCCGAAGGTATACTGCTGAATCCTGGGATAGGCACGGGGGCAAATAATTTCTCCGATGCCAAGTTACGGTCCAACGGCAGCTTTACTGAGTCAGACAGGTGTAACTGTTTATACAGCTTGCCTAGGCCCAAGGAGGTGACCAGTGACTTCGGAGACCACAGGGCTTGCTGGAACTTATAGTGGACTTGGACAATTTGATGCAGGGCTACGTTTACTCGAGACAGACTCGAATTGGACTGACTTGACTGAGACTGACTATGACAGACTTTACCCCTTTTTGTAGCTTACCAGGCTTTGATTTGGACCTGGGGGTAGTGGACTTGTGGATCCGTGGCTGCGCGGTAGACTTTAGGGCTCCTCCTCGGAGGCTTCATAATGGTGGGTGCGGAATGACAGATCGCGGGGGGGGGGGCAGCGGCAGGACCCCCGCGATCAGACATCTTATCCCCTACCCTTTGCAGGGGTGCAACTCCTGTACTGGGCCACCACAAACTCGCCCTCTTAATAACAGCCGTCCTAGGCGCCCAGTCCTCGAGGACGGATGACAGACAGTGGCCACTGAGGCCTAGAGAAAACATGAACAGTTCCTAGGAAATTTTGCGAATATCCTTCTCAGGGCTGATGAACAAATAAACTGGGGAATAGTCCATGTGGCATTGCTCTTAACGTCCATACATGCTCAGTTTTAGTAAGGGTAAAAATAACAGGGATTAGACATGTGAGGTTTTTAGAACTCATACCTGCTTGCTTGAGCACATATTTCATTCGGATCGGGTTGCCAGAGGTTTTCTACCCGAATGCCTTAGCTGCTGGGGCTCTTTTGGCTATAGCTACTTCTCCCCAGAACATTATAGAAACAGATACACATTTTCGGACAATAGATAACAAATATTAACTACATATTTAGTAGCTCTGTCTCTGCATGTGTTTACCTAAGCATCCAAGAGAACACTCTGGCCAGTAGAGCACCCTGTACACGATGAACAGGAAAGTAGTAAAACATCATATATGACATTTGATGACTGCTCTGGACTGGGAATATAAACTGATTAGCTACAGTCCTAACTTGACATGACATTTGACAAGTTTATACACACAAGACATTATGTACACTACTGACTTCTATGTACATAAAATTACATTAGAATTAGTTAGAATATTTACTCTATACTGACTATGAGTATACTATGGACAAATAACTTTTGTACAAAGATACTATTATTCTCTGTACCTGGCTGGTAACTGTCATGGCAGTGAGGTAGTGGATACGCTTCCCCTGACAGGGTCAGGATACCTTCTATACAATTGCCACATGTGAAAGGGCATTATACACTTCAGACATTTTTGTATAAACCCGCTATATACACTTTATTACAATGTGCCATAAACAATACGACAATATTTGCATTCACTGGTGCAAAAAAAAAGAGTATAAGAAAAAATGTATTATTCTGACAATTTATTTTTAGATTATCGATAGGGATGAGGTAATCGAATCTGATTAATCAGAATTTGTTACAAATTTCAGGAAAGATTCAATTTGCAATGAATGTGAATATCGCCGCGATTCTATCATGCAAATTGCTTCATTAAACTCCATTTAGTGCAGTCCAGGCTCCAGGACATCTAAAATGGCGGATCCACATGTGAGGACATAGGGCAAGAATCCTGTGAAGGCGGGAACAAGGGTAGGTGGGATGACCCTAAATCACATGCAGGATGCAGCCTATCAGCAGCCAGTCACCCATATGATATCACAACCCAATATAATCGGCAGCCATATTGCGGCCAGTCACTTCAGCCTTTCACTGCAGAAAGATAGATAGGGACAGACAGCGCTGTGTGTTGCACATAAAAGCTTTTTCCAGGAGCGATTCACCTCCTAGTCAAGTCAGAGGGACAGGGAGCAGTGTGTGTTTCACAGAAAAGCATTCTTACTGCAGTGATTTACCTCCCAGTCACTTTCTACACCATTCTATTAAAGAGAGCAGTGTGTTGCACAGTGTGTTGAACAGAAGAACAGCAGTGATTCAGCTAAAGCACAAATCCTGCCTAGTAGCACTTATAAGGAAGGGAGTGAGATTGAGAGAGAGAGTGCAATTTTGGGTGTAGTACACAGCGACTGTGTGCTGCAGCACTGGTGTGTACTGCTGGTGTTGTGCACAAAGACTTTTTTAAACATACTGTAGCGCATTTTTCTGTTCATACCACATAGGTACATCTAAGTGGTGTACTATTTTGTTCCTGTTAAAGTCTCAAGGGCCTAGATACTGTAAAAGGCCAGGCAAAAGTACTCACCGGCTGGTGTTATACACAAACACTTTTTTTAAGCGCACTGTAGAACATTTTTCTGCCCTCATAAGTGCATACCACATATGTACAACTAAGTGGTGTACTATTTTGTTCCTGTTAAAGTCTCAAGGGTCTAGATACTGTGAAAGGCCAGGCAAAAGTACTCACTGGCTAGTGCTATACACAAATACTTTTTAAGCATACTGTGCCACATTTTTCTGCCCTCATATGTACATACCACATACATACAACAAAGTGGTGTACTGTTTTGTTCCTGTTACAGTCTCAAGGGCCTAGATACTGTGAAAGGCCAGGCAAAAGTACTCACCGGCTGGTGTTCTACACAAATACTTTTTGAAGCATAGTGTAGCGCATTTTTACCCCTGATAAGTGCATAGCACATACGTACAACTAAGTGGTGTACTATTTTATTCCTGTTAAAGTCTCAAGGGCCTAGATACTGTGAAAGGCCAGACAAAAGTACTCACTGGCTGGTGTTATACACAAATACTTTTTTAAGCATATTGTGCCACACTTTTCTGCCCTCATATGTGTATACCACATACATACAACAAAGTGGTGTACTGTTTTGTTCCTGTTACAGTCTCAAGGGCCTAGATACTGTGAAAGGCCAGGCAAAAGTACTCACTGGCTGATGTTATACACAAATACTTTTTTAAGCATACTGTGCCAAATTTTTCTGCCCTCATATGTGCATACCACATACATAAAACAAAGTGGTGTACTGTTTTGTTCCTGTTACAGTCTCAAGGGCCTAGATACTGTGAAAGGCCAGGCAAAAGAGGTCGCAACAGACTAGGGACAAGTGGCAGCAGGAGTCACAGCAAGAGGCCTGAGCTCCCGGTATCAGCTAGCGGTCGTGTCTCGACCAGCAACCCATCTGCCGTCATTGATTGGCTAACACGGTCATCCACTTCATCACAAGTGACATCTGATACCCCAGTCAACAGTCGGTGGGATCCTCAGACACAACCCTCAGTTGGCATGGCCCAGGAGCAGTCCCGGACAAGTCTCAGTGCCCCTTCAGCATACCATGTGTGCAGGGCACGGCGATGTCTCTCTGTTCTTCACCTGTTCTTTGCCTTGGCGAACGGAGTCACAGGGAAGGAACTGCTTAAAGTCATTCATAAAGAAATTGGAGCATGGCTTACTCTACAAAAACTGGAAATGGGAACCATGGTTGCGCTGCGACAAGGAAGGCTGATCCATGTGCCCTGCATGGCACAAGTGTTCAATCTGGTTGTCAAGCGGTCCCTGAAGTGTTTCCTCCATTTGCAAGACATCTTAACAATTGGGCTCCTTGAGCTGCAGCGTCAGAACGGTATCCCCCAACATAGTCTGATTTGCGACGTTGCCACACGTTGGAATTCCACCCTCCATATGTTGGACCAACTATACGAACAGAGAAAAGCCATCACCAATGTCTTGATAATACATGCTGATAGGGGGTGTCCCCTGTGTAACTTCAATGTCAACCAGTGCCAGCCAAAACGTGACACCTGCCATTTGCTTGCACAAGTGGCACGATGCATGCTCAGTTGCTTGCGTAGTGACCGCCGAATTGTCACCATTCGGCAGCGGGATGACTTCTGGCTCTCCACTTTATTGGACCCTCACTTCCGGCACAAAATGGGGGCCTTTTTTACACTGACTGAGAGGGAGGACAAACTGACCTACTACAGAGACATCCTACGTAGTCAGTTGGCCGATGCCTATCGTTCATCCTCTAGCAGGTCTGACTCAGGAAGCCCTCTGCACTCACCTTCCAACTCCATGGCTGCTGGGGAGGGGTCGAGTGGCAGGAACAGTACCAGCTTCATCAGCAGCAGCCTGAGTCTACAGTCGCTGATAAGTACCTTTCTTCACCTGCACAGTGAAGCAACTCATTAGCAGCAGGTAGACCTGGAGCAGGATCTGAACCAGCAGATGGTGGCATACCTTGACATGCCCATGCCAACACACCTTGAAGATCCGCTGGACTTCTGGGCAGCCAAACTTGATTTGTGGCCACAACTAGCAGAGTTTGCCCTGCCATCAGAGCAGGTGTTTAGTACGGTGGGGGGCCATAGTCACTCCAAGGAGAACTCATCTGTCCACCAAAAATGTGGAGAGACTGATCTTTGTGAAAATGAATCAGGCATGGATCAGCCAGGATTTCCACCCACCAATGATAGTAGATTGACCATGGTGCCACAGCAACACTTCACAAATATGGATAGTGCACAACAGATTTTAGGTGCTGCTCCCCAGTTACAAACATTCCTCTGCATCAGACCTTTTTCACCCACCTTCGTCACCGGGTACTGGTATTGCCACCCACCGCACCACTCACCGGGTCACCTTCAGGACTCCTGATGCTGCTGCTGCCACCTCCAGGCTGTCTCATTTTGCCCCATCTGTTCTCCTCATGCTGCCGCCACCTCCAGGCTGTGTCATTCAGCCACTATATGGTCTCCTCATGCTGCCGCCACCTCCACGCTGTGTCTTTCAGCCACTGTATGGTCTCCTCATGCTGCCGCCACAATGTGTCATTCTTCCACTATGTGGTCTCTTCATATTGCCGCCAACTCCAGGCTGTGTCATTCAGCCACTCTGTGGTCTCCTCATGCTGCCGCCAACTCCAGGCTGTGTCAATCAGCCACTATATGTTCTCCTCATGCTGCTGTCACCTCCACGCTGTGTCATTCAGCCACTATATGCTCTCCTCATGCTGCCACCACCTCCACGCTATGTCATTCAGCCACTATATGGTCTTCTCATGCTGCCGCCAACTCCAGACTGTGTCATTTAGCCACTATATGGTCTCCTCTTGCTGCTGTCAACTCCAAGCTTGGCCATTCAGCCACTATATGTTTTACTCATGCTGCCGCCAACTCCAGGCTGGACCATTCATCCACTATATGGTCTCCTTTTGCTGCCGCCAACTCCAGGCTGTGCCATTCAGCCACTATATGGTCTCCTCATGCTGCCGCCAGCTCCAGGCTGTGTCATTCAGCCACTATATGGTCTCCTCATGCTTCTTGTACATTACTTAACAATATTTAATCAAAGGCGAATGACCAGGGAGTCAGGAGTTTGTCTGGCGCAGAGAGGAACCATCAGACAGCCAAATAAAATCAATGGATTTATTAGATGCAACGCGTTTCGCTGCGCATGCGCAGCTTCATCAGGCATGATATCATATATATTTTTTGAAATAATATCCAACTTGTGTTGTTGAATGCCGCACCGGCGATTTAGCGGTGCGACTTCTTGAGTTGCTTGTGGTGTTACATTCACATCACATGCGATAATTATAATTATATTATATATATTTATATACATATGTTTATAGGATTGCATTGTGCTTTCATATTGCTGTCTTATTACTATTTTTGTGATTTCTGTTTATATTTATTTATATATTTTTTTCATACATTGTCATATGGATATGTAATTCTATGTACCGTATATACTCGAGTATAAGCCGACCCGAGTATAAGCCGAGACCCCTAATTTCAACCCAAAATCCCAGGAAAAGTTATTGACTCGAGTATAAGCCTAGGGTGGGAAATACCTCATCCCCCCCTGTCATCATCCAGACCCGTCATTAACATCCTCATCATCATCATCCCCTTGTCATCATCCCACACATCCCCCCTTCATCATCCCCTTATCATCCCACACATCCCCCCTTCATCATCCCCTTGTCATCATCCCACACATCCCCCCTTCATCATCCCCTTATCATCCCGCACATCCCCCCCTTCATCATCCCCTTATCATCCCACACATCCCCCCTTCATCATCCCACACATCCCCCCTTCATCATCCCCTTGTAATCATCCCACACCCCCCCCTTCATCATCCCCACCCCCCTTCATCATCCCCACACCCCCCCCCTTCATCATCCTCTTCTCATCATTCGCCCTCAGTGGTCTTCAACCTGCGGACCTCCAGAAGTTTCAAAACTACAACTCCCAGCAAGCCCGGGCAGCCATCGGCTGTCCGGGCTTGCTGGGAGTTGTAGTTTTGAAACCTCCGGAGGTCCGCAGGTTGAAGACCACTGCGGCCTTCAACTTCATCCAGCCCCCTCTCACCCCCTTTAGTTCTGAGTACTCACCTCCGCTCGGCGCTGGTCCGGTCCTGCAGGGCTGTCCGGTGAGGAGGTGGTCCGGTGAGGAGGTGGTCCGGGCTGTTATCTTCACCGGGGGCGCCTCTTCTCCGCGCTTCCGGCCCGGAATAGAGGCGTTGCCTTGACAATGACGCAGAATTACGTTGGCAATGAACGCACCTCTGCGTCGTTGTCACGGCAACGTGACTATTCTGAGGCCGGGTCCGAAGCGCTTAGAAGAGGCCTCCCCGGTGAAGATAGCAGCCCGGAACACTATCCCACCGGACCACCTCCTCACCGGACAGTCCTGCAGGACCGGACCAGCGCCGAGCGGAGGTGAGTACTCAGAACTAAAGGGGGTGAGAGGGGGCTGGATGATGTTGAAGGCCGCAGTGGTCTTCAACCTGCGGACCTCCGGAGGTTTCAAAACTACAACTCCCAGCAAGCCCGGACAGCCGATGGCTGTCCGGGCTTGCTGGGAGTTGTAGTTTTGAAACCTCTGGAGGTCCGCAGGTTGAAGACCACTGCGGGTGGGGGAGTTCACTCGAGTATAAGCCGAGGGGGGTGTTTTCAGCACGAAAAATCGTGCTGAAAAACTCGGCTTATACTCGAGTATATACGGTAACAACTCTTTTTCAAAAAGCACTCTAATGGTTAATTCCTGGAGGTATATATACCTGTTACCAGCCTCCCCTTGTCATGCCTGATGAAGCTGCGCATGCGCAGCGAAACGCGTTGCATCTAATAAATCCATTGATTTTATTTGGCTGTCTGATGGTTCCTCTCTGCGCCAGACAAACTCCTGACTCCCTGGTCATTCGCCTTTGATTCTACACCTATCCAGGAGGGCTGCAGTGGACCTGCCTTCATATCTCTTCTGCTCCTAACCTTGTTGTGTGTGGGCGCACAACCAACTTCGGTAAGCGGCTTGGGAATCACCTTCCCCTACCCCCACCTGCAAGATCTACTGATCCCGCACATGAGGCGCCTTCCTTCCTTTCTCTAGATTTAACAATATTTAAGGTAGCACTAGCTACCATAAAATTTCAATATAAAATAGAAAATTAATCTTTAAAGCTTCGGGATTGTGAAGCCCTATTGTCTCCTCATGCTGTCGCCAACTCTAGGCTGTGTCATTCAGCCACTATATGGTCACCTCATGCTCCTGGGACATTACCTAAACATTAAACATTAGCTTATTAGCATTATTACATGCTTTTCTCATGAATTTCTTCGGATATCCTCTATCCACAAATTTCTTCATAAGTTTCTTACTCTCTTCCTCATAGTGATCTTCTTGTGAGCAATTCCTTCTTGCCGGTACATATTGCCCTATAGGGATACTTTTCTGGAGCGAACTTGGGTGCCAGCTATCCCAATGCCATTGGTTTTCCATATGTTGTAGTTTGTATCTTATTATTTCCATCTTTAAATATGGTAAGATCAAGGAAGTTTAATGTTCTCCCTCCAATTTCATGAGTAAATCTCATTCCTATGTTGTTATTGTTCAGTCTTGTCACAAATTCCACGAATAAATATTCCTGTTCCAAAAAATCTAAATATCGTCCAGGTATCTGCCCCAAAATAAAATGTGCTCAGTGAACTTATTCAAATCCTCCTCTACAAAAACAAAATTGTGCTCCTACCACCCTAAAAATAAATTTGCAAAAGTAGGTGCACATGTCGTCCCCATTGCAGTACCCTTTATCTGTTTGAAACAAAAAGTAATAGTGAGTCAACAAAAAATGAAGCAATTGTATTACAAATGGATTGAGTTCCGTGAAAACTTTACTTTTTGTGTTAAAGTAAGTGCTAGTAACGTGTAGACCCAAATGGTGCTTTATATTACTGTATAATCCCTCCACCTCCAAACTCATAGGTGTAGTGTTTGTTGTGACAGTGAGGTCATTAATTTTCTTAACAGTGTCTTTTGTGTCCTTTAAATGTAAGGGTAAAGTGGGGACAAAAGGTGCTAAAATGTTATCAACATAAATGCTAATGTTCTATGTGATGCTATTATTCTCTGAGATGATTGGTCTTCCTTTGAGAGGGGGGTATTTTTATGCAATTTTGGAAAGGCATAAAATGTAGCTATTCTTGGATATGGAATGAACAAAAATTTGTATCCCTCCTCTGAAATGAGGTTTTTGTTCCTTGGCTACCTTCAGAATTCCCTTTAGTTCAATTAGAAAGTCTTCAGTAGGATCTTTTCTGAGGATTCCATATGTTTCCTTATCATTAAGGATATCAAGAACCATTTCTGTGTATTCATTTTGGAATACCTGACAATGTCACCCTCCTAAGATGCAATGTTCTTAACCCCTCCACCCTGCTTCCACTTCCTGAGGGGGGAAATTAAGGTGATCAAGAGGATCAAGGTGAAGCGGATCAGGGTAACCACTCCCATGATTGTTGTGAGCTGATGAAGATAGAAACAACACACTTGCCATCTGTAAGTGAAACTCCACTGCCTAATCCAGACCCCCCCTCCCCCCATCTTTGTGGATGGCTCAAGATTTTCAGACGAGCATGGGAAATACCATACAGGATATGCTGCCACGACGGAAGATACAGTCCTAAAAGTGGAGGCCCTACCTCCTACTGTCTGCACAGGAAGCTGAACTTCATGCCTTCATCATGGCATGCAATTTGGCAGAAGGCCAAACAGCGAATATATATACTGATTCCGCGTATGCGTTTGGCACCACCCATAAATTTGGATTACTGTGGAAAACTTGAGGCTGCCTGACAGCAGCAGGAACACCAGTAAAATACAGCATGGCCATCAAGGATCTGATGGATGCCTTACTCCTCCCAACTCAAGTCGCAGTTCTGAAAGTGAAGGACCATGGACGACTGAACTACCTAGCATACTCTTCGGCCAAACAAGCAGCCAGAAACTCACAGGAAGTGAAAAGCAGAGTGGAGGACACCCCGACGTTGGCCCTACCGACCCTACCAGTAAACAAATCGCAGTTGAAAGGACTACAAGAGGCAGCAAGCCCTGAAGAAAAGGACATATGGAAACAGAAAGGAGCCGTGTTGAATAGGAATGGCCTATTTGAAAATAACAGGAAGCCCTGCTTACCAAGAAGTATGTACCCAGCAGTGGTGCAGTGTACACATGGAGCTGCCCACTTGTCAAAAACTCTCATGAATGCCCTAATTCAAAAGTACTACACAGCACCAGGAATTACACCACTAACAGACAACTACTGCAAGTCCTGTGCTATTTGTGCAAAATGCAACCTAGGCCATATGGAGAAAACACCCCAGAAACACTTGGCCAGACCACAGTACCAATTTCAAAGCATACAGATTGACCACATACAAATGCCAAAGAGCGGAAGATTTGAATACTCCCTTGTGGTGCTGGACATGTTCTCAGGGTGGCCGGAAGCCTACCCAACTACCAATATGAAAGCCAAGGCCACAGCCATGAAAATCCTCAATGAAATAGTATGCCGGTATGGAGTACCCAAAGTCATAGAAAGGGACCAAGGACCTGCTTTCACAGCTATGGTAACAAAAGAAATCTGGTCTGCCCCCGGAGTCACCTTATCCTTCCATACCCCCTATCACCCCAAAGCAGTGGAAAGGTTGAAAAAATTAATGGCACCCTTAAAACCCGAATGTTGAAAATGTCTCAAGAAACTGGTCTACCTTGGCCCGATAGTCTACCCCTTGCCCTCTATAGCGTCAGATACACCCCTAGAGGAGTGCATTCCCTATCCCTTATGAGATTTTGTTTGGCACCACCCCAAGATTAGGGTGTTACTATCCTCAGCAGTTACAAGCACAGTCTGATGCACTAACAATTATGTGGCCGCATTAGCAAGGGACTTGACTAAAATACATGCCCAAGTGTTTTCTTCTATTCCAAATCCTGAAGCAGTTGCTGGGACTCACAAGCAATTTTCTGGTGATTGGGTACTAGTGAAAAAGTTTGTGAGAAAGAATCCTCTTGAGTCCAGATTTGAAGGTCCACTTCAGTCAAGGCGGAAGGATATATATAGCTCAGGGGAATGGAGAGACCCTAATGAACCCCTAATCCATATTATAGAACAACATGTCCAGTCCTATGAGAAAATGATAGCTATAGCAAATCTCACCTTCGTAGACACCATTGCCATAGAAACAGGATATTCAGATATTAACCTTTGGCTTAAGTGGATGAGGTATACAGCAGGGAAAAGTAATAGAACCAACTGTCATTGTATATGTAAGGGACATTATCTGAAAATATATGCCAAAGTCTGTGGCAAGGGGGGTCATGGAATAGCCATGACTCATCTAACATACAGCAAGAAAAAAAAAGAGTTGGAGAAGTACATATGACAGATGAGATAAGACTAAAGGAGTTACAATTGTTTAGTCTTGAGAAGAGACGTTTAAGGGGGGATATGATAAACGTATATAAGTATATTAATGGCCCATACAAAAAATATGGAGAAAAACTGTTCCAGATTAAACCCCCCCAAAAGACGAGGGGACACTCCCTCCGTCTGGAGAAGAAAAAGTTTAGTCTCAAGGGGCGACACGCCTTCTTTACCGTGAGGACTGTGAATTTATGGAACGGTCTACCTCAGGAACTGGTCACAGCAAGAACAATTAACAGCTTTAAAACAGGATTAGATAAATTCATGGAACAAAATAACATTAATGCTTATGAAGAAATATAAAATCCCATCCCTTCCCCAATATCGCGCCACACCCCTACCCCTTAATTCTCTGGTTGAACTTGATGGACATATGTCTTTTTTCGACCGTACTAACTATGTAACTATGTAACATGTCAGGGACATGTCATGTAAAAATAGCCATTTTAAGGGGTGAAATTGTAATGGATTTACATATATATATATATATATATATATATATATATATATATATATAGTCATACATATTTTAATTTATAAAGTGACTACTTTTACATCTGCTTAGTTCTTTGCTCAATATTAGCTGACCAGACAGAAATCAGCCTCTCCCCCACCAGCGCAGCGTGACAATCAAGATTGAACTGTTTTCAGAGAGATAAAGTAATGTCAAAATGACATTTGGATATTTGGGGAGAAAAGCAAGGTTAATATTGCTTAGGGCTTAGAAGCAAAACAAGTCATACTTGCGCATGACAAAAAAAATATGTACATGTAAACTTTAAACACACACTTCACTAATAATTAATCAATAATTTCAGTGGTAATTTATGTTAATTCTGAAGTCTATATAAACCCCTGTGAAATGCTGTAATAAAAGAAAGGAAGAATTTCTGTACTGAACAACGTGTCAGTGTGTTATTCACTTACTTCGATAATAATTGATTTGGATGGGAACAGATATCCACTAGGTCCTGAAGGAGCGTTCCACTTCACCCCTTTAAGGTGAAAATGGGCTTTATCCTTAAGAAGTTAAAGGCCGCAGCGCCACTTTAGAACAGTGAGCCACAGCGCAGCGGCAGGGCCGGCAAGGGCCAGACTGGGGGTAAAAACCAGCCCTAGAAATAATTACATATCCGCCCCACAGCATTGCGTCATTGTGCTAGCCACTGACTACCTCTCTTTCTGTGGATATATATATATAAATATATATGTATACAATAGGGCAAAAAAGCATTTAGTCAGCCACCAATTGTGTAAGTTCTCCTAATTAAAAAATGAGAGAGGCCTGTAATTTTCATCATAGGTATACCTCAACTATGAGAGACATAATGAAAAGAGAAAAAAATCCATAAAATCACATTGTCTTATTTTTAAAGAATTTATTTGTAAATGATGGTGGAAAATAAGAATTTGTTCAATAACAAAAGTTTTATTACTTTGTTATATACCCTTTGTTGGCAATGACAGAGGTCACAAGTTTTCTGTAAGTCTTCACAAGGTTTTCACACAATGTTGCTGGTATTTTGGCCCAACACCTCCACGCTGTGTCATTCAGCCACTATATGGTCTCCTCATACTGATACTCCCTCCAGGCTCTGTCATTGTGCCGCGCTGCGGCAGTGATTCTAACAGCACTGCTGGTAATAGTTACATAGTTAGTACGGTTGAGAAAAGACATACGTCCATCAAGTTCAACCAGGAAATTGAAGGGTAGGGGTGTGGCGCGATATTGGGGAAGGGATGGGATTTTATATTTCTTCATAAGCATTAATGTTATTTTGTTCCAGGAATGTATCTAACCCTGTTTTAAAGCTGTAAATTTTTCCTGCTGTGACCAGTTCCTGAGGTAGACTGTTCTATAAGTTCACAGATCTTATGGTAAAGAAGGCGTGTCTCCTTGAGACTAAACCTTTTCTTCTCCAGACGGAGTGAGTGCCCCCTCGTCCTCTGGGGGGGTTTAACCTGGAACAATTTTTCTACATATTTTTTGTATGGGCCATTAATATACTTATATACATTTATCATATCCCCCCTTAAACGTCTCTTCTCAAGACTAAACAATTGTAACTCCTTTAATCGCTCCTCATAGCTAAGATGTTCCATGCCCCATATTAGTTTAGTCGCACGTCTCTGCACCCTTTCCAGCTCCACAGTGTCCCTTTTATGGACTGGTGCCCAAAACTGAACAACATATTCCAGGTGAGGCCATATCAATGCTTTATAAAGGGGGAGTGTTATGTCCCTGTCCCTTGAGTCCATGCCTCTTTTGATACATGACAATATCCTGCCGGCTTTGGAAGCAGCAGCCTGACATTGCATGCTATTCTGAAGTCTGTGATCTACAAGTACACCCAGATTCTTCGCTACCGGTGACTCTGCCAGTTTAATCCCCCCTAAGACATACGATGCATGCAGGTTATTAGTACCCAGATGCATAACTTTACATTTATCCACATTAAACCTCATTTGCCAAGTGGATGCCCAGACACTTAGTCTATCCAAGTCATCTTGTAACCTATGCACATCCTCTATAGACTATACTGTGCTACAAAGCTTGGTGTCATCTGCAAAGATAGAAACAGAGCTGTTAATGCCATCCTCTATATCATTGATAAATAAATTAAACAACAGCGGGCCCAGTACTGAACCTTGGGGTACACCACTAATAACCGGGGACCAATCAGAGTACGAATCATTGACCACTACTCTCTGGGTACGATCCATGAGCCAGTGTTCAATCCAGTTACAAACTAAAGTTTCCAAACCAATGTCATTCTGAATAACAGTATTATTTCACTACCCCAGCACACTCCATATGCATGTTAGAACACAGCAAATTGTTCTACACCCCTATTGAGGCGATCTGTAGGCCAGAAATAGCTGTTTTTAATTTAGATTAGCCACAAATAAATTCAGATCGAAACAAATTTTTTCGAAAAATTCGGCAAATCGGTTGAATCAAATTTTTCTAAAAGTTCGCTCATTTCTAGTCACGAGCCTCCAGCACTGCACCAGATGCTCTTAACAAACGCTGGGTGCAGCAGGGATATCGCGGGGTCCCCAGCGGCGGGACCCCTGCAATCAGACATCTTATCCTTTGGATAGGGGATAAAATGTCTAGGGGCCGAGAACCCCTTTTATCCTATGGCTGAGCACAATACATCTATGCTGTCAAATCATAGTTTTATCACACAAGTACTAACTGTATATGGGAAGTCTATCTCTTATTGCAGGAACAGAAGAAAAGTAATTGAAGACATCACATCTCTATCTGGTTGCTCACTGAATACATTCGGAATGAACATGATCGTACATGAAATATGTCAGAAACTGAGAAAACTAAAATAACCCTGTATGTGCTCATAATATCAATATGGGCACCATCTTGGTTTGCCTTTTGTCATATTTTTACGGCTGTCATTTGCCTCAGAAACTTTGAGCAAAGATAGAAGACTAAATTATTTATATTTCAATATCTGTTTGAGGAGTGCCAAGTGATTCTTTCTTCTCAATCTTTCAAAAGCTTCAAATGGCAGAAAAAAAAGGAAAGAAGATGATTCATTTCGCAAGATCAGAATAAATAGTGTCTGAATCAGTCCATATACAGTGTAACAGGATCTGAACTGATGCTTTGCTTGTATTTTTCAAGATCACATTACAAGTGTGTGTTGTACAGACAACCTAAAACCATTAATAGGGGTAACCAAGAGTAAAAAATATTTTCTATTTACAGGACTAGGGATGACTAGTTGATTCATGGGGGTCTGACCACCTGAATGTAGAAATGCACTCATGCCCAGCCACTACACCAGTAAATGGCTATAGGACTTTGCTGACTTCAGCACTTGGCAATGTTTGGAAGTCCCATAGACAGTGACTGGTGTGGTGTGCACGCTGCTCCATTTGCATCGGGGACATTTGACCTTCATTCTTTTGATCGATGGGGGACATTGTGGTTGGACCTCCACTGATGAGCTAGTTATCCCCTATCCTGTGGATACTGGATAACTTTTAAGGGAATCTATCATCAGTATCATCTGCACTAACTTGTTGCACAGGCTTGTAATGCGAGTGACACTGATGACAATGATCCTTACTTACCACTCCTCGCGCCATGCCTCTGACCACTTTTCTTCTGTACATGCAATGACCTGCTTGGTGCACAGGGGAAAGGGGGTTCCCAAGCTCCCCGTGCATGGTGATATCCAGCTGGCATCTTCCTATTAGTGTCCTCCCCTGTGCTGAAGCTTTGCAGAGGAGGATCAGCACAGTGGAGGAGATGTTAAAAGGAAGATGTCAGCAGGATGTCACCATACACAGGGAGCTTGGGAACCCCCTTTCCCCTGTGCACCAAGCAGATTGTTTGCATCTACCGAAGAACCTGGATTGTGGTAGATTGGAGGCACGGAGGGGGACTGGTAAGTACCATTGTCATCAGTGTCACCCTCACTACCAGCCTGTACCAACAAGTTATTTTAGGTGATACTGATGACAGATTCCCTTAAAATTTTGGATAACCTCTTTCAAAGGGCAGAAATGAATTCACACTACTTTAGTGGTACTTAGGATAAAAATTCATATATATATATATATATATATATATATATATATATATATATATATATATAAACATTGGTGCAGCACTCCAGTGCAAAAAATTTGAATTTATTTCCTCATGTCACAGAAAAACAGCTATGTTTCAGCTCCTCAATGGAGCCTTTTTCAAGCATAAATTCACATTTTTTGCGCTGGAGTGCTGCGCCATTGTTGTTTATATTTGCTTGGACTGTGATCGAGTCAGGGTGCTGGCATCTGGTAACGGGAGTGGGGAAGTAATGCTGCATTTCGTTGAGAAAAAAAATGAAAAAAAAAAAAAAATATATATATATATATATATGCAGTGGGGGGGGGGAAAGTATTTAGTCAGCCATCTGCAAGTTCTCCCACTTAATAAGATGGGAGAGGCCTGTAATTTTCATCATAGGTATATCTCAACTATGAGAGACATAATGAGAAAAAAAAATCCATAAAATCACATAGTCTGATTTTTAACCCCTTAACGATGCAAAACATAAATGTACATTCTGGTGCGGTGGTACTTAATGCACCAGGATGCTCGGGTCATGCAAGGCAGGTCCCGGCTGCTGCTATGGCCTACATCCGCGATCGTGCGTATGTCCGCCATTAACACCTCAGATGCCGTGATCAATACAGATCACGGCATCTGCAGCGCTGCGGTCACTAAAATGGATGATCGGAGGACAGAGAAGACTCTTAAAGAAGAAGTTACAGGTCTGTGAGAGCCAGAAATCTTGCTTGTTTGTAGGTGACCAAATACTTATTTCCTGCCATAATTTGAAAATAAATTCTTTAAAAATCAGACAATGATTTTATGGATTTTTTTTTTTCTCATTATGTCTCTCATAGTTGAGGTATACCTATGATGTAAATTACAGGCCTCTCTCATCTTTTAAAGTGGGAAAACTTACACAATTGCTGGCTGACTAAATACTTTCTTGCCTCACTGTAGAACAGTGGTATAGAGCCCAGTGGGAAACCCATATAAGGGGGGGGGGGGGGGGGGGGCTGATTTTAAAAGGAAAAAACTGACATTTGCTGGACCACAGAATGCAGAGCTAGATGAGAAAATGATAATGAAGCAAAATGTCAATATTTAACGCATTTGTTCTCCTGTCACCTCTGAATTTCAGAGCCAAGTTCTTATTGGATTATGAAAATGGATTGTTTGTAAAGGAAAGCCAAATTAAATACACCTTAAAGAGTGTCTTTTCAAATTATGTTTTTCTTGGCCGTTTATTTCACAAATTGCATTATATTCATAATGTGCGTGTACGATATATATGGATAAGAACTCAATGGGGGTCATATTCCAAACTCAACATCAAAAATTTTGCGTTTCATGTCAGATATTCAAAGTGTTTTACATGAGAATGATCCAAGGTTTACACTAGTCACACCAAATTTGTTGGTGATCTTTCATGTTTTACATGATATTGTCAAAGGGGTGAGAGTTTATTTTACATGAAAAATTTCACACTACCTCTCTAGCTCTTTGCTAGTATAGAAATCACAGAAATGGTTATATTTGTTTTTGTTCTTTTTTTTTTTTTTTTTTTTTTTGGGGGGGGGGTGTTATTTAATCAATTTTTGAACAATAAATGATTATCATTGGAAAATGTAAAAAAAATATATATATTTCATGGTCACTTCACCTGCTCTCACATTTAACCCTTGGACATGTTTTATTTATACAGTTATCTCTTGTATGGGCACCAGTAATCATAGAATATCATGTGAGATGCTTCCACCTGAATTTTCCATGATTCATAATTTGGGGCCAAAATTACAGATCTTGGCACCAAACTCGGCAATTTTGTCACAGAAAAATTTAAGATGGCGGCAAAAATACATAATTTTATGCCAATATCGGCAAAAAAACAAAAGTGCCACAAAAATTAGTTCTCACATATTTTCATATTTTCAAAGCAGAATAAGACCTTTGAAAATGTGAGGAGAAAAAAAAAGGTGTGATTAATATCGCTGGAACAGAAATTGCAGCAGTTTTTGAATATCTCCCCCATTGGTTTCCAAAACGCATAGGTTTTAATTTACTTGCTTTGAAAGTAGTCAAGTTGACCATGACAACTTGACTAGTGAGCAAAGCTGGATGGTGATGCTCTAGGGCGCACATTGTGGTAGGACAGGGTTTTCTGGTACCTTTAGTCTAGGGGTCAAGTCCTTGGAAAAATATGTGTGGGAACTCACACAAGATTTCCACTCAAGGGCTGGTCCTGCAGGACTCTTAATAATGGGAACTGTGTTCATGCTGTGGAAAGAGTGCAGGAACTCCGATCCATTGTATTCCTGCAGGACTTAAAGTGTATCTGTTGTTAACAAAATCTTTTGATATAATGTAGATCAGGGGTACTCAACTATTTTTAGAGAGGGTACGCTTATTCAGGTCTGACATCCGGTAAAGGTCCGAGCTGAATGCTATGGCCATGTTCACACCTAGCGGCCTCAGTGCCATGAAGAAAAGAGCAAACGAGTGACTGAAGTGTGGAGGATGTATGTGGAGGACCTAAATACTGCCAGACACTGTACCCCTGAATATAATTCTGCCACACACTGTACCCCTGAATATAATACTGCCACACACTGTACCCTCTGAATATAATACTGCTGCCCACTGGGCCCCTGTATATAATACTGCCACACACTGTACCCCTGAATATAATACTGCCACTCACTGTACCCCCTGAATATAATAATGCCACACACTGAGCCCCTGGTATATTACTGCTAAACACTGATACCCTTGTATATTACTGCCACACACTGAGCCCCTGGTATATTACTGCTAAACACTGAGCCCCTGGTAAATTACTACCACACACTGTACCCCTGAATATAATACTACCACACACTGTACCCCTGAATATAATACTACCACACACTGTGCCCCTGAATTTAAAACCGCCACACACTGTACTCCCTGAATATAATACTGCCACACACTGGGCCCCTGGTATATTACTGCCACAAACTATTCCCCTGCAATATTACTGCCACACGCTATTTCCCTGCAATATTACTGCCTCACGCTATGCCTCCAAATACATTTTCGACAAACTGTGCCCTCTACCGACTGATTGTACCTCTGTGCCCCAAAGAATTATTGATGACACTGTGCCCCCAGAATTAATGATGCCACTGTGCCCCCAGAATTAATGATGCCACTGCCCCCAGAATTAATCATGCCACTGTCCCCCAGAATTAAGGATGCCACTGTGCCCCCAGAATTGTTGATGCCACTATGCCCCCAGAATGAATGATGCCACTGTGCCCCCCAGAATTAATGATGCCACTGTCCCCGCAGAATTAATGCTGCTGTACCCCCAAAATTAATGATGCCACTGTACCCCCAGAATTAATGATGCCACTAAGTATCCAGAATTAATTATGCCACTATGCCTCCAGAATTAATTATGCCACTATGCACCCAGAATTAATGATGCCGCTGTGCCCCCAGAAATAAGCATGCCACTGTTCCCCCAGAATTAATTATGCCACTATGCCTTCAGAATTAATGATGCTGCTGTGCCCCAACAATTAACTATGCTGCCGTGCCCCAGAATTAATTATGCCACTGTGCCCTCAGAATTAATTATGCCCCCAGAAATATTGATGCCACTGTGCCCCAGAATTAATGATGCCACTGTGCCTCCAGAATTAATTATGCCCCTGTCCCACAGAATTAATTATGCCAATGAGCCCCCAGAATTAATTATGTCACTATGCCCCCAAAATTAATGATGCAACTGTGCCCTCAGAATTTATTATGCCACTGTCCCCCAGAATTAGTTATGCTGCTGTGCCCCCAGAATTAATTATGCTGCTGTGCCTCCAGAATTAATTATGCCACTGTGCCCTCAGAATTTATGATGCCGCTGTGCCCCCAGAATTAATGATGCTGCTGTGCCTCCAGAATTAATTATGCCTCTGTGCCCCCAGAATTAATGATACCGCTGTGTCCCAAGAATTAATGATGCCGCTGTGCCCCCAGAAATAATTATGACGCTGTGCCCCCCAGAATTAAAGGAAATCTGACATCAGAATCACCCGCACTAAACCTGTTACACAGGCTTGTAAAACGCTTCTTACTTCATTAAAAACTGTGCAGCGATTTGCCAGATATCTTCATTTTTAGTTATATGGTATTCCCAGGCTTGGGACTCAGTGGGAGGTCCGCAGCATTAGCACGGACTCGCTTACGTCATTTTCGCCGGGCGGAACGGCTGCCCGGCTCATGAATATTCATGGCTGCCTCATCGCAGTCTTCCTTCTGGTGTAGGTCGCGTGGGAAGCGCCGCGCATGCGCCGCGCGCCGTACACCAGGAAGCGGCATACTCCTGCATTTCTATCTATGCAGGAGAACGCCGCTTCTGGGTGTACGTCGCGTGGCGCATGCGCAGTGCTACCCACGTGACCTATACCAGGAAGAATAGACTGCGATGAGGCAGCCATGAATATTCATGAGCCGGGCAGCTGCTCCGCTCGGCAAAAATGACGTAAGCGAGTCCGTGCTGATGCTGCGGACCTCCCACTGAGTCCCAAGCCTGGGAATACCTTATAACTAAAAATGAAGATATCTGGCGAACCCCTGCACAGTTTTTAATGAGGTAAGAAGCGTTTTAATCAGGATCACCCGCACTACAAGCCTGTGTAACAGGTTTAGTGAGGGTGATTCTGATGACAGATTTCCTTTAAGAATGGCGCTGTACCCCCAGAATTAAGAATGCCACTGTGCCCCCAGAATTAAGAATGCCGCTGTGCCCCCAGAATGAAGGATGCAGCTGTTCCCCTTGGAATTAATGATGCCACTGTGCCCCCAGAGTTAATTATGCCAATGTGCCCCCAGAGTTAATTGTGCCACTGTGCCCCAAGAATTAAGTATGTGCCTGTGCCCCAAGAATTAATGATGTCCCTGTGCCCCCACATGAACTTTGGAAACTGTGACTCTTCAGCTGTTGCAAACTACAACTCCCATCATGCACAGACAGAGGGTCCTGATGCGAGTTGTAGTTCTAAAACAACTGAAGAGTCACAGGTGGGGGAACACAAATTTTTACCTGAGTTTTGTCTCCTGTCCCAGGTCCCGCTGCTCTGGCCTCTTCTAGTCAGGCCTGGCCAAAAAAGATGATGCAGGCAACGCTAATCACACCGCCTGCATCACAGGAGAATAGCCGGGTGGTCGGGCAGGGAACACAGTGCTCCCTTGCTCGGGGCTGTGGCTATTCATTTGTATCGATGTCTTAGAGACACCTATACAAATGAATGAGGGGAGATCTGAAGGGCGGTCCTGATGACTGGAGGTCTGCCAGTTGAATGCTCCTGATGTAGATAATACTAATATATGTATATTTGTAACATAAAATTTGTATATTTTGGGGTGAAAAAATGCTGTCCCTGCAGCAATTGCCTGTGTGTCTCTACGAGAAGTCCAAATACAGGAAGTGAGGCTGGGACAAGCAGTACCCTGTGCAGGCTTCTGGCTTGTCAATCAACCTGCTGTGTGAGCTGGGAGCATATCACAGAGCCTCACTGCACAGAGCCCTGCTTGTCCTCAGTGTACAGAGCCCTGCTTGCCCTTTATTGTACAGAGCCCTGCTTGTCCTCAGTGCACAGAGCACTGCTTGTCTTTAGTGTACAGAGCCCTGCTTGTCCTCACTGCACAAATCCCTGCTTGTCCTCAGTGTACAGAGCCCTGCTTGTCCTTAGTGTTCAGAGCCCTGCTTGTCCTCAGTGCACAGAGCCCTGCTTGTCCTCAGTGTACAGAGCCCTGCTTGTCCCCACTGCACAGAGCCCTGCTTGTCCTCACTGCACAAATCCCTGCTTGTCCTCAGTGTACAGAACCCTGCTTGTCCTCAGTGTACAGAGCCCTGCTTGTCCTCACCGCTCAGAGCCCTGCTTGTCCTCACTGCACAAAGCCCTGCTAGTCCTCAGTTTCCAGAGCCCTGCTTGTCCTCAGTGTACAGAGCCCTGCTTGTCCTCAGTGTACAGAGCCCTGCTTGTCCTCACTGCACAAATCCCTGCTTGTCCTCAGTGTACAGATCCCTGCTTGTCCTCAGTGTACAGAGCCTTGCTTGTCCTCACTGCACAGAGCCCTGCTTGTCATTACTGCACAAATCTCTGCTTGTCCTCAGTGTACATAGCCCTGCTTGTCCTCAGTGTGCAGAGCCATGCTTGTCCTCAGTGTTCAGAGCCATGCTTGTCCTCACTGCACAGAGCCCTGCTTGTCCTCACCGCACAGAGCCCTGCTTGTCCTCACCGCACAGAGCCCTGCTTGTCCTCACTGCACAAAGCCCTGCTTGTCCTCAGTTTCCAGAGCCCTGCTTGGCCTCAGTGTACAGAGCCCTGCTTGTCCTCAGTACACAGATCCCTGCTTGTCCTCGGTGCACAGAGCCCTGCTTGTCCTCAGTACACAGAGCCCTGCTTGTCCTCAGTACACAGAGCCCTGCTTGTCCTCAGTTTACAGAGCCCTGCTTGTCCTCAGTGTACAGAGCCCTGCTTGTCCTCAGTTTACAGAGCCTTGCTTGTCCTCAGTGTACAGAGCCCTGCTTGTCCTCAATGCACAGAGCCCTGCTTATCCACCCACACTTCCTGTATTTGGACTCTTCATAGAGACACACAGTCAATAGCTGTAGGTACAAAAGTATACTCATTTTTTAACCAATGTATATTACAAATATACATATAATGGTTATTATCTAAAATTGTCATTATCTAACATTTTTTTGTTAACGACATGTACACTTTAAGCCCTGATGTAGTCCCACTTGTTTAGGAGCAGAGATGTCACAGGTGTCATGTGTGGCTGGAGTGGACAGTTGACCCCCTCTATAGCCCAGAGTTACAACAATGGATTGTAAAGTAACAAGGTTCTTGCGGATGGGAACTAGAAGGCCTTTGGTGTTATGTGTGCAGTAGAAACCAAGACACCGGGTCTCAAAAGGTGTTGCAGCCTAATGGGTAAGTTTTACTTAACTTCTTTTACATAGTGGAGGAACATATCCAACACACTCCTCGCTCTATTTGCTGTAAACCAAACAAATCTAAAAACGTAAAAACAAATCACAAGGGAATGCTGCAAAACTTGTGAGCTTCTCCGATACCTCTCAGGAAGATCTTCACCATGGGTTATCAAGTGCATCTTCTATGGAGTCTGTGACCTCAACACATGGATAAACAGGGGCTACAGGAACAAAACCGAAGATTCACCCAAACGGCTATAGAGGAGAGGCAAGATATCCCCTGCATTCACTTCTCACACCCAGATACTGTAAGTCCTGTATTGATTTTGTCTAATTGCACCCTAACAGACTCTCAGATATCACTATTAAAGGAGTACTCCGGTGCACACTTTTTTCATGTTATCCCGTCCGGGCTGCAAAATAAAAGAAAACACACTTTATCTTACCTGCCAACGAGTCCCCGGAGCTCCGGTACAGGTGTTCGGTCCCCGGGCTGTATTCTTCTTACTTCCGGTTAGCCTGGCACGTCACACAGAGCTTCAGCCTATCGCTGGCCGAGGCGGGACATCGCTGCGGCCAGTGATAGGCTGAAGCTCCGTGTGACGTGCCGGGCTAACAGGAAGTAAGAAGAATACAGCCCGGGGAACAAACACCTGTACCGGAGCTCCGGGGGCTCGTTGGCAGGTAAGATAAAGTGTGTTTTCTTTTGTTTTGCAGCCCGGATGGGATAACATGAAAAAAGTGTGCACCGGAGTACTCCTTTAAGCAAATGGTTCAATTTTGTTCCTACTTGTAAGTTTCAGTTGTTTAATATAATTTTGGATGTTAATAAATTTACAAGAGATCTAGCACTTCTTTTCAGAGGAGGATGTAAGAGATGTATGTAGTAAAAACATGGGGGGGAGATATTGATACATTGTCATGCACTAACTTTATTGATCAAAATAATCTGCTGATGTTGAGGGGTTTGGAGAAGGAGTCTGCAGAAATAAATAATGAGATCATAGGACGTCAGTTTCATACCACCAACCCTGGTTTCTATTCTGTGGCCTCCCGTACTAAGGCCCTGGATAGATACCAGGAGTTGGTGGAACGTGATTTGATCAGATTGCATGAGAGCAGTGTCCAGGACAACGTGTTGGGTAATTTGAATAAAGCAGAAAAACATGCTTTCAAACAACAGTGAAAATCCCTATATAGTGGTGCATAACTTCGAAAAGGACAGCAACATTGTTGTCCTGGACTCTGATCTATATTGTAAGTTGAACCATGATATGTTACAAGATGAAAAAGTATATAAACATCTGAAAGATAATCCCACAGAATGGGTGAAATATAAACTTAAAAAGTTACTGAGAGAAGGAGTAACAATGGGAGTGGTAGATGAAAAATGAGAAAAATACTTGTATGTAGAAAACTCAATGGTGTCAGTCTTCCATTCACTTCCAAAAATCCACAAGGGACTCTTCCCTCCACCTGTAAGACCTATAGTGGCAGGGATTGGGTCCCTTGTGGAGAGATTGGGCAAATGGGTAGACTTTTATCTACAGCCTCGTACAAAAATTACTCCCACGTACATCAGGGACACTAGCCATAGCATCGCCATGTTGGAGAATTTACAATGGGATAATAGATTTGCGTGGGCTACATGTGACGTTGTTGACTTGTATCCTTCTATTCCCTGGAACAAAGGGATGGATGCCTTATTTTTTGTCTGAACAATTACAGTACTTACTCCCGTGGTCTTAAGGAATATCTCATGATAGCGGTAGAATTTTTGTTAAATCCTAATTTCTTTATGTTTGATGATAAATATTTCCTTCAGACCAGGGGAGCTCTGATGGGGGCTAAGTACTCGCCATCGCTGGCAAATATCTTTTTGATATTTTGGGAAATACTGTTTACTTTTTCTCCAGACAATCCTTTTTTTTTCTTGCATCCAATGGATAGGGCATTTCATAGACGACCTGCTTATCATATGGAAGGGTACGAGGCAACAGTTTGACACATTTGTATAGTATATTAATGAAAACAATCTAAATCTCAAATTTACTTCACACTTTGACACAGAAAAAAATAATTTCCTTGATGTAACATTATCCATTGGTGCAAACAAAATCATTTTTAGTCCCTATCGCAAGGAAACAGCCATCAATTCCATATTACTGGCCACATCATGTCACCCCAAACATGTTACTCAAAATATACTGTATGGAGAACTATTTAGGTTGAAAAGGAACTTTATACAGAATGACATTTTTTACAGGAGGCAGAACAACTTAACAAGAGATTAGAGGAGAGGGGGTATTCTAAAAAGAACTTAAATAGTGCCATGCAAAAAGTCAGTGAAAAGGACAGAAACACCCTAATTAGAGGACAAAAGAAGGAATTAATAAACAAGCCAAATATTGCTAATAACATTTATTAAAAAAAAAACTGCATTTGTCACGGCCTATAGTGCGCAATTTGTGGCTATAAAACAAATAATTACCAAGTATTTGCCAGTACTGGAGGTGGATGCAGCTTTAAGGAAGTTATCGCATCGGGTGTGAATTAAGTCCCACATTTATCATTGTAGTGCAAGTGAAGCATTTTTTTACACCTTTTTTTTGTGTGCTGATAATGTGTAGGAACACCAAATTTATTAAAATGTAAAAGAGCTTTGATAAATTTTGTGCAGGCCACATTTTCTGAAATTTCTGTCTACACATACACCAAAAAGCTACACCATGTCTGGGCCGGTGTAGTTTTAGAGACTTTTCAGTGGCTTTGCACTTTTTTTTGCTCCTTTTTACAAAAAGGCGCATTGATAAATCCCTGCCATATCATGTCTATTGCCAAAATCAGTGGATTGCAACTCAAAATCTGCAGAAATGTGTAAACAAAAAGGGGCAAAAAAAGGCGCAAAAACCCCTGCTTGCGCCTTTTTTGCCTCTTTTTTAGACACAAAAAACAGTCTAAAAAAGAAAATGATAAATGTGGGCCATAGTCCCTAGGAGAGGACCGACATTAGGATCAGTGCTTTCACCTATCATGTACAAGAGTAAAAATAGCTCTAGACAGGAGAATGTGCACTTGTAATTTGTAATACATTGGTAATGTAGGATGTGGGCATACAACATGCATTACTTGCAGGTTTATGGAAAAATCTGACCAATTTACGTTGTATATTACTAATGTAACATATCCTATAAGAAGCTATGTAAACTGCAGTGCTGAGTAAATGGTTTATTTGGCATCTTGTAAACAATGCTGATTACAATATGTTGACTCTACAAGTAACCAACTTAAAGGGGTACTCCGCTGCTCAGCATTTGGAACAAACTGTTCATAACGCTAGAGCAGGGAGCTCGTGCTGTCATAGCCCCGCCCCATCATGACGCCACGTCCCTTCCCATAGACTTGCATTGAGGGGGGCGTGATATCATGAGCGGGCGGGGCTATGATGTCACAAGCTCCCAGCACCGGCTCCAGTGTTTGGAACAGTTTGTTCCAAATGCTGAGCAGCAGATTACCCCTTTAAGGTCCACATTAGGAGACATATCTCAGACATGAAGGATCTCAAAGTAGGGGTGTCAGCCCTAACACAGCATTTTAGTGAGCTCCATGGAGGTAACACAAATTTCACTGTCAAAGGTATAGAGAAGATCAATAGAAAACCCCGGGGTGGAGACATGAGAAGACATCTGTTAAACATGGAAACGATCTACTCACAGGGATTGAATCAGAGATTGGACCTTATCACTGTGTGTTGAATTTTCTAAATTGTATTCTGCTGTGTGAAATGTGTATGTATAATGCTTAAAGGGGTACTCCGGTGCTTAGACATCTTATCCCCTATCCCCTGATCGCGGGAGTCCCGCTGCTAAACGAGGCATGTTCGCTCCGGGTCTGATTACCGGAGACCACAGGGCCGACGGCGTGTGACGTCACGCCTCCACCCCCATGTGACGTCACGCTCAGCCCCTCAATGCAAGCCTACGGGAGGGGGCGTGATAGCTGTCACGCCCCCTCCCATAGACTTGCATTGAGGGGTGGAGCGTGAGGTCACACAGGGGTGGAGGAGTGATGTCACATGCCGTCGGCCCTGTGGTCGTCGGTAATCAGACCCGGAGTGAACACGCTCCTGGAACTGATTACAAACGGGGTGCCGCATGAAAGATCACAGGGGTCCTCAGCGGCCGGACTCACGCGATCAGGCATCTTATCCCCTATCCAAAGGATAGGGGATAAGATGTCTAAGCACCGGAGAACCCCTTTAATAACTATACCTGTGTAAGTAGGTAATAATGCCGGACACAAATCCGGTCCATGTTTTCCAGCTGTTTGTTTTAAGTTCGTCATGTGATCTGATTCCATGAGTATTTTAACATGTTGTGTGAACTATGAAACCACTCTATGACTAAGCGCACTAGTGCCTGAAACGCGTCAGAGGTTTCATCGTGCCTGTTTTATCCTGTTGTATCCCAATAGAGCGCAAAAGATTGTGTACCTGAACACCTAGTCTTGGACATTCGCTTTCTACTTGCACATATCCTGAATAGTTCCAAGAACAACAGTGTTAAAAATAATCTCCTACACCTCCTTCCCCATTGATACTAGCAATACCCCTAACTTCATGAGATGGGAATAACCCTTTAACCCTTGCCAACCCAGCCTTGTCTTAACCACTCTAGGCCTTATCATCCCTTTTTGGGGTTCTCAAATTGCTAGTTACCATTGTTATATGGACCTAATCTGAGCATAGACTATAAAAGGCCCAAACCGAACCCCTAAAGGTTTTATAGATCTTTGGATCTCTGGATAACACTAGTTTTACACCCTGCTTGACAGTTCCTTCTTACCTATTTCCATGTAGAAGGTAATACAGGTATATAGGTAAAAAGGAACTAGCAGCAAAATGGGACAGAAAAGATATTAGGGTTTGGAAATAATATATATGCTGTATTTAACAGAATCCATTGAAAAGATGGACCTGGATGTTACAAGTATTTCAGGCCTAATACAGTTGAGAGTTATGGTACTATTAGCTTGCCTGCTATTTCAGTGGAATGCTTTACATCTTCTTTTCCATTACAGTCTTCAGCATTTTGACCATTAAGGCCAGTTTCTTATACCACTTGTTTGTTGCCTGTTTTTTCAGATGTTTTTGTGAGGCTTTTAAAAAAGCTAAAGCTATTACACTATGTGTTCTGCTAATGCACCGAGCATAGGAGGATATTTTTCTGCACCTAGTTATTTTAATGAATTCCTCGAATACAGGCCTAGAATGTAAACAAAACCATGCTCAATCAATAGTATAGCATGTTATAGCTAAGCAGTGTCCCCACTAAGGAAGCGTTCTGTAAAAACCTTTCAAACCTTTACATAAGAGTACATTACCATATCTATATGCCATAAATCTCCAATATGTGCATCCAATATGGCTGCCCTGGAAAAAAAAGAAGAAAAAAAATATTAATAATAATAATATAATAATGAGCTACAACAAATTATTTTTCTTCAGATGAACTATCCAGGGCTCTATAGAGAACCTACAGATCTATATAGATTATCTACAGATCTAACTGATGAAAATAAAAACATGAGACATTTCCTCATGATTATCCCCCATAAGATAATTTTAGCACCTACCTGCCAGACAGTAATAGACATGATTAGGAATGATCCGTGCTTGTCTTGGGTTAACCAGCTGTGTCGTGGTTTCACCAACAACACAGTGGCTATCTTTTTGTGAAATGGCTATTTCCTGTTGGAGTTCAATCTCTCCAACGTCAAATCCCAGGGTTCCTTGTTTGTTAGTTTGAGGTCACTTCTCTACCTTCCACACATCAGCCACACCACCCCCTGAACCACAGGTGAGCTGAGTTCCATGATGTGCTGTAATAAATAGACTGGTGTTTTCTAACCAGGGTGCCTCCAGCTGTTGCAGATCTCCAATCTCCAAATTTCCAAAGCTCCACCCATTCAAACAAACAAGCTAATTTGAGCACCTGACTAGTGATGTAATGTCTCTGTTATGTTGCTGTATTGCAACCTGGGAAAACCTGAGATGACACTCATTTTCTATGCTGTTAAAAATAAAATTGGGGCAAAGATTACAAAAGAATTACGAGACCCACATAAAACGCAGGTACAGATACTATATTATGAACTACACCAACTTTACAGCCCCTGTAGCATAATCAAATAAAAAAAATCATGGAATACCCCTTTAATTTTGATGTTCTTGGCTGTAAAAATTTAGTGAATTCCTGATCATAGAATGTACTTGTATTTCCTCACATCCCTATTTACAGCCCTTGTGCTGACTTTCTCCTGCTTAGTTCTTTGATGAGATTGTTCTCTCTATCTCTGCTGGATAAATCCAGAGGAGATGAGTTGTATCTGTAACTCAGAATCCTCAATTTCGTTGCAGTCGGAGGCCACCGTTTTAAACTTCTCATAAGGGATATATATATATATTTTTTTTCTGATGATGATTACTCTTATGGAACATCCTGTATAACTATGCCTATTCGGCTTGGCATGTGTTTTGTACAAACCCAGAAAAAGGAAAAAAAAAAAAGAGACCACTATCGCAATGTGCATAATAATACCTTGTCTTGTAATATGTAGGTATGTTTTATTATGTATGTAGCGTAACATTAGAATATCGTCCATATACCTGCAGCAAAATTATATTTAGAAAATAATATAGAATACAAGAAAGAGAACGGTGCGCACCTCGTGCAGGTAAACAAGATAACTTTGTGTGTAAACGGTTAGATAAATGGGCCAGCAGGATGGTCCCTTACCTTACGGTGTTATGCTCAGAGCATAACACCTGCAGTCACTTAGAAATTAGAGAGGGGTCGCAGCATCCAGGTTCCTCTGGGCTCTGGGTAGCAGGGTCCAGCACATCAATAGAAAAGTGGAGCGGATGATCCGATCACAAAAAAGTGTAACATCTGAAGGAGCGCAGACCTCTTCATCCCCGACGTCCCCGGTTGTCTCCTCCCACCGGTGGGAGGAGACAACTGGGGACGTCGGGGATGAAGAGGTCTGCGCTCCTTCAGATGTTACACTTTTTTGTGATCGGATCATCCGCTCCACTTTTCTATAGAAAATAATATAGGTATAGATGAAGACAGACACCTTGCACATGATTGAATGAGAAGATATGTGCACTTGTGTTACAAGTCCAGTGCACTTAGTGATTTTTGGTTCCATCACGTATTATACATTCTGCCCATCTTAGACCACTTCTCAAGATGACCATTTTTGGTGTCATTTTGGGTGGCCACCACAAAAAGGTTCTACTGTACATCCTATATATCATACTTTATATTGTTTACTTATAAATGTATTCTAATATTTCTGTGGGGACATGTCAACAAACCAGGCACTTGCCTGCTATTGGGCAGGGGAATACTTAATTAGGCCCAGGTCCTGACATGATAATAGTTACCATTCACAACAGGGCCCTTGAGAACTAGCAAGGACTATAATGCAGTTGAAGGGAACCTGTCCCAGCAGCCAGACCCCCTGCGATCAGATATCTTATCCCCTGTCCTTTGGATAAGTGATAAGATGTCTAAGGGTGGAGTACCCCTTTAAGCTCAGACAGCTTGAAAGTTATGACATATTCTTGAGGTGGATGGTTTGACTTTTCCCTTTTGCACGCACTTTGGCGTGATATGGGATTTAGTTAATGTGTGCAGGGCCGCCATCATGGCAGTATTGGTGGCAATACCGTCAGGAGCCCGAATCAAGTGAAACATTTGGAGATATATTGCTCTTGGCTCTGCCTTCCCACACACCCGCTGCTTGCAGGCCCCTCCTCACCTCTTTCTTGTGGCCCTAGGCTGCTTTCTCAGTAAGGACAGAGGAGGAGAGGGAGGGGCAGGTGGTTCTGGAAAAGATGCACAGTACCAAGGTCTGAGCAGAGATACAGTACAGATTTCCTCCAAAAAGGCAGAGATCATGAAGGCGCTGGAGATCAGGTAAAATGCAACTTTACTTGATTCCCACAATGCAACGCGTTTCGCGGAAGTTCCGCGAAACGCGTTGCATTGTGGGAATAAAGAAAAGTTGCATTTTACCTGATCTCCAACGCCTTCATGATCTCTGCCTTTTTGGAGGAAATCTGTACTGTATCTGTGGTTATGTGAAGCGGAGCGGCTGCTGATATCCTACTACAACACACGCTCTTCCATGGTTGTACTTGGATGGAGTACAACCACACTTGGTAAGCGCTTATTCACATTGAGCGTTACCATATTTTACCTGGGTATCACACAAGGGAACGCATCCTATTGTTCTTTTTTTTCCAAGGTGTGAGCAGGGCCTTGAAGATGGTGGAACTGATAATTTCCAATAGCCCCCATCCCCGAGGGGGCCCCTAACGGGGTCTGTGGTTTGGTGGCAGGGATGTTCCAACAGCAGCCTTCAGCATCCAGTCACACGTTTTATTATGGTGGGGGCTTTTTTTATATTTTTAAAAACATGTTTTAATTTATTTTCTTACACTTTTATAGTCCCTCCAGGGGACCCTTATAAGCAATTATTGAGAAGGCATTGATCATTGAGAAAGGCGCTATACTAGTAGAGTTTGCTTGAGGCAAACTTTGTTGGCAGCACGAAGGCCTTCATAAGGCTTCTGGCTACCATGAAAAAATCAGAACTGCATGGCCTCACTGTATATATATATATATATATATATATATATATATATATATATATACATATATGTACATATGTACAGTGTTCATCGTCAATCAGTGTTTTTTTGCAATATCCTCTGAATATACTTCTATTTAAAGAGAGTGTTAATAGCGGTATAAGGGGTGAACTGTTTTGGACAATCCCATTTATTTAGAAGGTTAGCATGCAATACCTCTCAGCAGTCAGCTGTAATCTGTAAGCGAATGGAGAAGTAAGTGTTTAGTTACCCTGCAGCATACCCTCAGGGTTATTAAACTTTTCCCAGGGAAATTAATAGACCATTGTACAGCACAGAAATCCTGGGGTCTCCAGAAAGTCATTAATTGGGACCATTATATTAATTTAGAACTTTGTGATAGGATATTTCGAAACCATACATTTTCATGTAAATTATTTACGATGAAAAATATAAAGACATTAAAAGCAATAAAGCAATTTAAAAACCAACAGTTAGTATCTGGTATAATCCACGTAAAGAGAAGATGAGTTCTTGGTTGTTTGTTTGATAAAGCATCTAAAACAGAACCAGTCAGACAAGACAATTAGTAAGAAACCTAAGTGGTCCATTACTTTGTTGTGTGAACTGACTTTAAAGGCTGCTTACCTGATGTGCTCTCATTTTCCCAGCTAGCTGTGATTGCCGATCCATAAAGCTGCGGAAACAAGAAGACCAAATCATGAAGAGAAAGAAAACAAGCTGATTCTGAAAAGATTTTTTTATATAACGCTCTATAGCATCTACCTTTATGTCAGTTGAGTTATTAAAATGAACTTTACTACCTAGTCTCTCTGAAAGTCTTACTTAAAGGGGTACTCCGATGGAAAACAATGTTTTTTTAAAATCAACTGGTGCCAGAAACTTAAGCAGAGTTTTTTTTTAAGGGGTAATCCAACATAAGGTGATTTTTAGTATGTACCTGGCAGGCAGTAATGGACATGCTTAGGAAGTATCTGCACTTGTCTTGGGGCTAAATGGCTATGTTGTGAGATTACCATAACACTGTGGCTAGCTTTTTGTGAACTGGTATTTCCTTTTTGAGTTTTCTTCTTTGCCTACAAATCCCATAATTCCATTTTCCTCCCTCCCTCCCACACGTCAGCCACAACACCCATTGAAACATAAATGAGCTGCATCCATTCAAAAGACCTGTGGTTTTCAATTAGGTGCCTACAGCTGTTGCATTAGTTGCAGATTGATCTCTCTCCCACCAAGCGATTCCTCCACCCATTGAAGTTGACAGGCTCCCTGTCATCAGCTGACTAGTGAGTCAGGTCTCGGCTGCATTGCAACCTGGGAAAAATCTGAGACAACAGTCATTTTGTATGCTGGTAAAAATAAATATTGGGGTGAAAATCACATAAGAATTGTGAGAAAACTGTCACACACAGGTACAGACACTATATTATGAACTACACTCACTTTACAGCCCCTGTAGCATAGTCAAATATAAAAAAAAATCCTGGAATACACCTTTAATACTTCTATTTAAAAATCTTAATCCTTCCAGTACTTATCACCTGCTGTATACTACAAAGAAAGTTGTGTAGTTCTTTCCAGTCTGACTATAATTCTCACTGCTGACACATTTGTCCATGTCAGGAACTGTTCCTGACATGGACAGAGGTGTCAGCAGAGAGCACTGTGGTCAGACAGAAAAGAAATTCAAAAAGTAAAGAGCTTCTTCTGGAGCATACAGCAGCTGATAAGTACTGGAAAAACGAAGATTTTAAAGTAATTCACAAATCTGTTTAAAGGGGTATTCCGGGCAAAGACATCTTATCCCTTATCGAAAGGATAGGGGATAAGATGTCTGATCGCGGGGGGCCCGCTGCTGGGACCCCCGCGTTCTCCCTGCAGCAGCCTGCATTCTATGCGTAGCTGAGTCTGCAGTTTCAGAAACAGCCGGGCTTCCGAGATGGGGACGTGATGTCACGCCACGCCCCCTCCATTCATTTCTATGGGATGGGGCGTAACGGCTGCAATGCCCCCTCCCATAGACATGAATGGAGGGGGTGTGGCGTGACATCATGTCCCCATTTCAGAAGCCTGGCAGTTTCCGAAACTGCAGACTCAGCTGCGCATGGAATGCAGGCTGCTGCAGGGAGATTGCGGGGGTCCCAGCAGCAGGCCCCCCGCGATCAGACATCTTATCCCCTATCCTTCCGATAGGGGATAAGATGTTTTTGCTCAGAATACTGGCACCAGTTGATTACAAAAATTATTTTTTCCACCGGAGTACCCCTTTAATAAACCTATATAAACTTCATTTTTGTTATCAAGACTTTATTCATACTGATGTTATTTCTGTTATAGCTTCTTATATTTCTGATGCCAAAATTATTGTATATTCTGCAGCGTTATTGAAAAATACCAGACCACTGATAAAAAAAAATTTGACAAGCCTAAAAAGGTTATTTTGATTTGTATATCTCCATTTGAAGTGAACCTTTCTGGTAATTTATGCTGTCGATCAGAAAGCAGGATATGACAGAGGGCAAGAAGCTGAGTTCTCTGTTATATGGTTTGTGTAACTAACAGCAAGATTTTTTAATAGACTGCAGAGAAATTCTTATTGGACTCCTAGGAGAATCAGTAAAAGTCCTGGTTACCCCACCCATGAGGAGCTTGCTTTTCAGTGTGGATATAAAGATATATGTCAATCATTAGTTGTGGGTGGGGTAATCAGGACTCTCCGCGTCCCCTGCCAGGAATTACTCTGCTCTTTACTTAGATATCCTGCTCCTAATCATATAAACCTATGGATCACAGAGCTCATCTGTTCGTCCTCTATCATATGCTTTTCAGAAAGTAGGGCAATATAAATTGGCTAAAGAAATTTGGCTTAAAAACTGATATTACATAGCTGTCATTACTGTAAGGAGTCTGAAATTAGGCAGTATGATAAAAATGTTGTATATATCTTTTGTGTGTTATGCTATTCTGATATGTTGATTTGCTGGTAAATATAATTTACAGGTGCAAAACTTACAGATCATTAGATTATATATGTCTGAAATTTGACTATAGTTCACGTGTGGTTAAACAACATAGCGTCAGGGAGTTAGAAACTAATATTTTGGAGGTACTCCAGTACTCCAGTAGGGTACTCCAGTAGAAAACTTTTTTTTAATCAACTGGTGCCAGAAAGTTAAACAGATTTGTAAATGACTTCTATTTAAAAATCTTAATCCTTCCAGTACTTATCAGCTGCTGTATGCTCCACAGGAAAAAAAATATTTTTTAATTTCTTTTCTGTCGGACCACAGTGCTCTCTGCTGACACCTCTGTCCATGTCAGGAACTGTCCAGAGCAGGATAGGTTTGCTATGGAGATTTTCTCCTGCTCTGGTCAGTTCCTTCCATGAACAGGGGTGTCAGCAGAGAGCACTGTGGCCAGACAGAAATTCAAAAGAAAAGAATTTCCTGTGGAACACACAGCAGGTGATAAGTACTGGAAGGATTAAGATTTTTAAATAGAAGTAATTTACAAATCTGTTTAACTCCTTAATGAGGCAGGACGTCCTGCACCGGCGGCCACGATATAACTCAGGGTCACGCGGTCACGCGTCATATTGGGTCGATCCTGGCGGCCAACAATGGCCGGGACCCGCGGCTAATACCGGACATCACCTATCGCGATGATGCCCGGTATTAACCCTTCAGACGTGGCAATAAAAGTTGATCACTGTGTCTGAAGTAAAAGTGAAAGCTTTCCGGCAGCTTAGTGGTGCTGCTAGGGACCGCTGCATTGAAATCAAGGTGTCCTGAACAGCTTGCAGGACGCGAGGAGGATCCCTTCCTGCCTCTTGCACATCCGATCGCTGAATGACTGCTCCGTGCCTGAGATCCAATCAGGATCTCAGTTGAGTGGCGATAACACTGACCAATGCCATGCTATTGCATGGCTGTGATCAGTGTAGGAAATCAGTGTGTGCAATGTTATAATCCCCTATACGGGCGATAACATTGGAAAAAAAATTTTGGGAAAATATAGTGTTGATAAATGTCATTTAACCCCTTCCCTAATAAAAAATGTATTGTTAATTAAAATGCACAGGCAATGGCGTAAAAAAATTCCTAAGTCCAAAATAGCGTATTTTTGGTCACTTTTTATTCCATTAAAAAAATTAATAAAAAGTGATCAAAAAGTCCAATCAAAACATAAATGATACCAATAAAAACTTTTATACCCATGTGAAGAAAAATAAAAAAAAGTTATAGGGGTCAGAAGAGTAAATTTTTTAACGAATACATTTTTCTGCATGTAGTTATGATTTTTTCCAGAAGTACGACAAAATCCAACCTATATAAGTAGGGTATCATTTTAATCGTATGGACAGAATAAAGATAAGGTGTCATTTTTACCAAAAAATGCACCTTGACCAGTTGCTTATAGCAACCAATCAAATTTCTTCTTTATTTTCAGAGGCCCTTTTAAAAATTAAAGAAGAAATCTGATCACGGTCACTTTTTCCTCTGCACAGGTTTTGATGAGTTTCCCCCATTGTCCTGATGAAAGATGAACTTTTGTCCCAGTCTAAAGACAGATTTTCTTCACACATACCACTTATACTTGCCATTCATCGCTGATGCTTCAGCTGGACAACTGGTCAACTTTTCCTCTGCACAGGTTGTGATTAATCTTCCCCAATGACCCTAAACATACAGCTGGAGCTACAATGGAATGGTTTAGATGAAAGCATGTTAATGTCCTAAAATGGCTCAAAGTTAAAGGACAACTGCAGCGCAATATACACTTATCCCCTATCTACAAGATAGGGGATAAGTGTTTGATCGCGGGGGATCCGACCGCTGGGACCCCCCCCCCCCCCCCCGCAATCTCTTTAACTGGGCGCCGCCATTAGCGCTCATAGTGAGTCGCTAGAGGTTGACGGTGATGCCCCGTCTCCTCCCTGTCCCACTACAGTTCTATTGGGGGAGGCGGGGAGGCACGAATGCTCTCGGCTGCGGTACCCCGGACATACGGTGCACAGAGTAAACATTGCTCTGTTCCGTATAACTGGTGATACGGGGCAAAGGCTCACGGTCACGCCCCTCTCGTGATGTCTTGGTCCCGCCCTGCTCGTGACGTCACGGCCATGCCCCCTCAATGCAAGTCTATGGGAGGGGCGTGACGGCCATCATGCCCCCTCCCATAGACTTTCATTGAGGGGGCATGGCCGTGCCATCATGTGTGGGACACGGCCATGACATCAGGAACCTCCGGCGCTGCACCCGACGTGAACAGGGAGATCATGAAGGTCCCTAGATAGATAGGAGACAGTGGATAAGATGTCTAGGGGCGGAGTACCCATTTAAAGTGTATTAAAGGAGAATCTGACAGCTATTTCACCCACACTAAACCCAATTTACTGGGTTAAAGTGTGGTTGAATAGCTGTGAAAAGAGGGGTCACTTAAATTTTTTGTTGCAGTATTGCTAGTAGAGTTCTTCCCATAAAATTGTGTTACAATTGTGCTCCAGTGCACAATGGAGGCAGGGAGACTGCTTGCGAAGCTCCCCTGCCTCATCAATATTCATTTCCCAGCCCGCCCCCTTCTGTGATGTGAAAGCCTGCAGCGGGGGGCAGTGGGTTGTTTATGAGTTTTTTAGACAACCCTTTTCAAGGATGACTTTTCAACAGGCACATTGAAACAAGAGGTCAATGACTTGGGCTCAGGATATCACATACTTCCCATACCGCAATGATAACTAAGGCTGTTCCTCTGTGGTTCTAAATATTTATATGTAATGTGTCAGAAAAAGAAAACAGGTAAAAAATAAATAGAAAAATATCTTGATATATGTGCGTTCTTTGTGTACAGTTTTGTAGAGTTAAATTCCAGTAAGTTACATGTTATTGTTTTGCAACCTTTTTCTAAGTAACGGTTGCCACGTGGGATGGTGACTGGCACTTACTTGGTAAATAATATGATTGTGAGAATAAGTTGTATTTTTTTTATGTTACATTAACAGTTCAGAATATGATACAAATGCTGAAAAATACTCAGATGAAGATAACTATGTTCTGGCTTTCAAATAAAACAGTAAATGGGGCGACTATTTTAGCAATAGACTGTCTATAATACAAGTCATACTTTACTATGGAACTTCTTGCCTAATGGCCTATGAGGTCTATAAAATGAGATTGTTGGTTCTAAAATTAAAACTTTACTCAGTTTACTCAAAAACCACAAAAGTTCAGACCGTCTGCAGTAAAATATTTGTAGTATTTATGTAGCCACTGGCCTTCCTGAATTGCTCGCCACATTGCTGGCTCTTAGCAAACATTTATTCTGCAGCAGACAAGTCTGCCTCAAAAATGTATTAAAATGTGGATTGATATAAAAAATCTTTATGGGGCTGTATGATTATTGTGACATATTTAGTCACTCGGGAAATGTCATAGGGGAGAGAAAGCTCAAATTTCTGCTTGTGTGGACATAGGATTGAGTGTGTGATTATAAAGCAGTTATATGTACTGTAACTTCCTGCTAAATGTCCATTAGCTACCGAGTGATACAGACTTAAATGACTGTACATTACATGAGCAATTTCTGAAGTGTAAACTGGGGAATGTATTTTTATAAATCCCTCAGTTCATACGGCATAAACCGAAAAAAAAACGTAACTGCGACAGTCATCTGAAGATTAATGGAACTGATTAACACCCCCTCCATCCCCCCCAAAAAAGTATTATATTAAAGGGAATCTGTCATCAGCATCACCCACAGTTACCTATTCGTAGAGGCTTGTAGTGCAGGTGACGCTGATGACAGTAGTACTTACCGTTTTTGTTTCTATGCAAATAAAGTGACTTTGTACACCATCTTCAAAGTAAACGATGTCCTCCCCTGTGTTAATCCTCCTCCCCTGTGAAATCTTGCTCACTCGCAGATAGATTTCACCTGATATCACCTGTGGCCGTGGCTGCACATGTTTAATTGTCACTGACAGGAGACGTAAAGACAAATGATGGATTTTGGTAATCCTGCTGATGTCAACCATTAGCTCTTGAAGTGCAGAGATCATTAGGCACCCCTGATTGGTTTACATGATCCCCTGCTCCATGTGGGTTTCAGGGCAATCTTGATCGCTGATGACACTGAGTAATGCTATGCAACAGCCATAATGTAATCCTTTTAGAAGAAATCTAATGATTGCTTCTAAAAGTTCCCTCATGATGACTTAACCCCTTAAGGACCGGGGTTTTTTCCGTTTTTGCATTTTCGTTTTTTGCTCCTCGCCTTTAAAAAAAAAATCATAACTCTTTCAATTTTGCACCTAAAAATCCATATGATGGCTTATTTTTTGCGCCACCAATTCTACTTTGTAATGACGTCAGTCATTTTGTTCAAAAATCTACGGTGAAACAGAAAAAAAATCATTGTGCGACAAAATTGAAAAAAAAAACGCCGTTTTGTAAATTTTGGGGGCTTCCGTTTCTACGTAGTACATTTTTTGGTAAAAATGACACCTTATCTTTATTCTGTAGGTCCATACGATTAAAATGATACCCTACTTATATAGGTTTGATTTTGTCAGACTTATGGAAAAAAACATAACTACATGCAGGAAAATTAATATGTTTAAAATTGTCATCTTCTGACCCCTATAACTTTTTTATTTTTCCGTGTATGGGGCGGTATGAGGGCTCATTTTTTGCACCGTGATCTGAAGTTTTTAACGGTACCATCTTTGCATTGATAGGACTTATTGATCGCTTTTTATTCATTTTTAAATGATATAAAAAGTGACCAAAAATGCACAATTTTGGACTTTTGAATTTTTTTGCGCGCACGCTATTGACCGAGCGGTTTAATTAATTATATATTTTTATAATTCGGACGCGGTGATACCATATATGTTTATTTTTATTTTTATTTACACTGTTTTTTTTTTTTATTGGAAAAGGGGGGTGATTCAAACTTTTAATAGGGGAGGAGTTAAATGATCTTTATTCACTTTTTTTTTCACTTTTTTTTTGCAGTGTTATAGGTCCCATAGGGACCTATAACACTGCACACACTGATCTTCTATGCTGATCACTGGTTTCTCATAAGAAACCAGTGATCAACGATTCTGCCGCATGACTGCTCATGCCTGGATCTCAGGCACTGAGCAGTCATTCGGCGATCGGACAGAGAGGAGGCAGGTAGGGGCCCTCCCGCTGTCCTGTCAGCTGTTCGGGATGCCGCGATTAGACACGGGTATCCCGAACAGCCCGACTGAGCTAGCCGGCAACTTTCACTTTCACTTTTAGCCGCGCGGCTCAGCTCTGAGCGCGCGGCTAAAGGGTTAATAGCTATTAGAGGCGGGTCCCGGCTTCACTATGACGCCAGGCCCGCCGTGATATGACGCGGGGTTACTGTGTAACCCCGCGTTATATCGGGAGAACAGGACCAAGGACGTACCGGTACGTCCTTGGTCCTTAAGGGGTTAAAGAGGTACTCCGCCCCTAGACATCTTATCCCCTATCCAAAGGATAGGGGAATAGGGGATAAGATGTCTAATCGCGGGGGTCCCGCTGCTGGGAATTCCCACAATATCTCCTGTATCACTCTCTGCCAGCCTGATGACTGGCGTTGCAGGGACCAGAGGATCGTGACATCATGGTCATCATGGCCTCGTGATGTCACGCCCCGCCCCCTTGATGCAAGTCTATGGGAGGGCGCATGGCGGCAGTCACATCCCCTCAAAGCTTCTCTGTGCACCAGATGAAAGGGGGTGCTGCAGGAGAGATTGTGGGGGTTCCCAGAAGCAGGACCCCCAAGATCAGACATCTCATCCCCCTTTAAAATAATTTAATTAAATAATATAAAATTATTTTTGAAACATAAAATGCAGCTCCTCTATTAAAAATTAAAATCATCCCCTTTTCTCAAGAAAAATATAAAATAAAAATGTAACTCTTGTATTGTAACTGTAAAGAACACTGATTTGGCATCACACGGTGCAGAATTGTACGATCTACTAAAATATAAGCGCAAACACAAAACAATACCAAAATCTAAAACTGCTGATTTTTAGTCTCTTCACATCCCCCAAAAAATGTAATAAAGGGCCCTCATGCAACCATGTACATGGAAAAATAAAGCATTCAAGCATAGTTATTGTGTTAAAAACTTCGACTTTTGTAACATAAGATGAAGTTTATTCAAAAAGTAATTTCCTGACTTTCTGAATAAAACTTTTCACCCATCCATCTTGTTCTCATGATCAATAGAGGTCCCATTTGGCAGATTTCCTTCCACTGATCAGACAGATCACCTAGTTTGTGGATTATAAAACAAAAATAGGGAAACAAAAACATAGCTACACATCCACAATTTGTATTTTGATCTACTTGCTTCTCAGCATAATTTCAAAATTAGCATATATTTTGATCAAAAAGTACAAGCCCACTTGCCAGGTCAAGGCCACCTAGTCAGAGTGCATCCCTATCCTACCACTTAATCTATTCCAAGAAAAGCAAGCTGCAGACAGTGCACACCCAAAATGAGTATAAATACAAAAAACTTTATTAGTAGAAACCATAAGAGGAGACACATACATCTAAAATCATTTAAAAAGGCTCCTTAGTGAGCCTAAAAACGTCACTGGGGAAGGGGACATGACCCCCCAACCCCTACCCTGCCTTGATATCAATACACAGATATAACTAGTGCTCCAAAGTGGTATGTGGAAAATAGCGGAAGATCATATTATAATTAAATCAAATAAATATAATACAAATTAGGCAATAATATAGTATAAATACAGAAATAAGCAAACCACAGACGGAGGAGCAGTATTACAATACCAAAAGGGCATGGAGAGCAAAGCCCCACACGTTCCGTCACTCCCAGGTGACTTCCTCAGGGGTATGTATGAAGATTCTCAGTCTCCTTCTTATATACATAACAAATTACAGAAAAGATACCTATCAGGTGCGTGGTCCGAGCCTGCATAGTATGGGCGCTGTGTGCATGCAATGTCTTGGCGTGGACTTCCGCCCTATGTACTTCCGCCTTTTGCTATTGTGGTACACGCATGCGCTGGTCCACCCCGAACATAAAGTACTGCGCATGCGTCATCCCCTGTCTCACCAACGGCTGCACTGCGCACGCGTCAACTCCGCCGCTGGTCGGAAGCGGCCTATGACGTAGTTTGTTGACACACGTGACTCATCCGAGTCACGTGAGTCCCCATGTGATCACATGATTAGGCGATGATAATACATGCCTATAGTGTAAATTAGATGTGCAATAAGTGAAAAGATAAAATATATATTAAAAAGTAATAAGTAAAAAGTATAAATAGAAAAAAATATTATTAAAGAAAATATATGGTAAAAATATAATAATAGTTAAATGAAGATGTTAATAACTAATAACTTGGTTATTAGTTATTATTATTAGTAGTTGTTATTATTATCCTTAGTTATTAGTGTTACGCCTAGCGCTCCGGGTCCCCGCTCCTCCCCGGAGCGCTCACGGCGCCTCTCTCCCTGCAGCGCCCCGGTCAGTCCCGCTGACCGGGAGCGCTGCACTGACATGGCCGTCGGGGATGCGATTCGCACAGCGGGACGCGCCCGCTCGCGAATCACGTCCCAGGTCACTTACCCGTCCCGGGCCCCTCCTGTCATGTGCTGGCGCGCGCAGCTCCGCTCTCTAGGGCGCGCGCGCGCCAGCTCTCTGAGACTTAAAGGGCCAGTGCACCAATGATTGGTGCCTGGCCCAATTAGCTTAATTGGCTTCCACCTGCTCCCTGGCTATATCTGATCACCTCCCCTGCACTCCCTTGCCGGATCTTGTTGCCTTGTGCCAGTGAAAGCGTTTAGTGTTGTCCAAGCCTGTGTTACCTGAACCCTTGCTATCCATCTTGACTACGAACCTTGCCGCCTGCCCCCGACCTTCTGCTACGTCTGACCTTGCCTCTGCCTAGTCCTTCTGTCCCACGCCTTCTCAGCAGTCAGCGAGGTTGAGCCGTTGCTAGTGGATACGACCTGGTTGCTACTGCCGCAGCAAGACCATCCCGCTTTGCGGCGGGCTCTGGTGAAAACCAGTAGCCTCTTAGAACCGGTCCACCAGCACGGTCCACGCCAATCCCTCGCTGACACAGAGGATCCACTACCTGTAAGCCGAATCGTGACAATTAGTTATTAACATCTTCATTTAACTATTATTATATTTTTACCATATATTTTCTTTAATAAAAATGTTTTCTATATATAATTTTTACTTATTACTTTTTAATATATATTTTTTCTTTTCACTTATTGCACATCTAATTTACACTATAGGCATGTATTATCATTTTAGCATTATTAAATGCTACAGTCATCATCATTCACAAAGCGCTTTCTATTTATGTATTGTTTGTACATTATCTTGTACATAGTAACTTATGTATTATATTCTTGCAACTATCTGGTTCCGTCCCTTACTCACAAACTATGCTGTTCCCACACACTGCGAACAATCCTAGATGTATGTAAACTCTACATGCTCCGATCTCTTGGATCTGCGCCTGCGCGACCATCGCCTAATCATGTGATCACATGGGGACTCACGTGACTCGGATGAGTCACGAGTGTGAACATACTACGTCCTAGGCCGCTTACGACCAGCGGCGGAGTTGAGGCGTGCGCAGTGCAGCCGTTGGTGAGACTGGGGATGACGCATGCGCAGTACTTTATGTTCGGGGTGGACCAGCGCATGCGTGTAACACAGTAGCAAAAGGCGGAAGTACATAGGGCGGAAGTCCACGCCAAGACATTGCATGCACACAGCGCCCATACTATGCAGGCTCGGACCACACACCTGATCTTTTCTGTAATTTGTTATGTATATAAGAAGGAGACTGAGAATCTTCATACATACCCCTGAGGAAGTCACCTGGGAGTGACGGAACGCGTGGGGCTTTGCTCTCCCTGCCCTTTTGGTATTGTAATACTGCTCCTCCGTCTGTGGTTTGCTTATTTCTGTATTTATACTATATTATTGCCTAATTTGTATTATATTTATTTGATTTAATTATAATATGATCTTCCGCTATTTTCCACATACCACTTTGGAGCACTAGTTATATCTGTGTATTGATATCAGGGCAAGGTAGGGGTTGGGGGGTCATGTCCCCTTCCCCAGTGACGTTTTTAGGCTCACCTGGGAGCCTTTTTAAATGATTTTAGATGTATGTGTCTCCTCTTATGGTTTCTACTAATAAAGTTTTTTGTATTTATACTCATTTTGGGTCTGCAGCCTGCTTTTCTTGGAATAGATTATGTGTGTATTTTTGCTGTAAGTAGCACCCCAACTTTATTGTTGTAATATATTGGTTGAGCCCTTCCTCCTTTGTTGTACCTATCCTACCACTGACGTAGCGCCGGGCGGCGACTACTGCCTCCGCGACACCAAGCCCACATGGGAAATTACCCAGTGGCCAGGCAGCCCGACTGCTGTCCATCCAAGCCCCCGCTCCGGGCCACCCCACAGACAAAGCACCACAGTAACAATGATCACCGCAGAGCACCACACCACTGTAAACACCTACAATGTGCTCCCTGCCAGAAGACTAGGAGAATACTAGTTTGTGGATTGGTAAACTGTTTTAATCCTGAAATAATTTAAGTGAATTCAGCAGATCTATCTGGCTTACCTGGTCAAAATGTGAGAATCTTAAAATCAATAAAGGACAGTAATTGTCTTTTTAAAAATAAAAAATGCTATTTTAGTCTGGATCTCATTACCGAGGACATGTATGAAATAATATTTACATCAGTGAAGGAAAAGGGTAGGAGGGGTGAAGGCTTGGAGTGCTGGGATTACCATATGACAATGTCAATATTGATGCCTCTGCCTGAAGTCATCACGTTCATACAGTAATGTCTCATGTATATTCAAATATGCAAAAATTGAAAGTTATTACCGACATAAACATTTTTTGAGACACAAAGATGTGAAGTGTGGATAGATTATTGTCTATTCTGTACCTTCTAAGGTCTGATAATACAGAGAGTTCTACTCCTCTTTCAGCTGTGACCGGGGAAGATTTTATTATCCACGCTACATGGTTGTCTGCTTTAACATTGTCTACCTGTTACCAGGGTCTTTGGAGAAGTAGCGGATCACACAGTGAGATGGCATGCAGAAAAAGTGCCTAGGAATTGTGGTGCAGTAAGGAGATGGGTGGTTGGGCAGTGATATAGTGCATGGTTCATGTAGGTACTTTATTTTTGAGCTAGTAGCTGGACACTACATAGCTGACTCTATTATTGGGGGAATTGTTTTCACAGAATTCCCATGATCCAGTAAAGCCGCACATCATCAATGTATTGAGAAGGCTCTTTGGGTGCTGCAGTCCCTATGGCTATGTCACTATGGCTATATCCTGATCTGTTGTGAACAATCGAACCCCCTTCATGCTACTATCCCTAACACTGAGAGAGTGAAGCGAAGAGGAAAGGAAAAAGATGATACAACCATGAGAAGTGTAAGGCTATGTTCACACGGCGGAATTCTGTCGGAATATTCCGCATGGACATTCAGCTGCAGCAGAGTTCCTTTGATTTCAATAGGATTCTGCTGCGCTATGCACATGGCAGAATTTTTCTCGCGGAAATCCCAATTACAGCGTCCGCAGAAAAAATAGACAATTCTATTCTTTCTGCGGAATCTGCTCAGAATTGGATTGCCATCTATGAGACAGCGCAAATCCGAGTGGTCCCAGCACATGTTGGATTATTAAAATGAGCAAAATGTCCACCTGTGTTGTCCAGGTGGACATTCCATATGTTGTCGGCCATGTGAACCTGGCATTAGATGTCAGATGCAGCAGGACAGTAGGCTAAGTGAAGGATTTAGACAGACTCTATAATAGAAAAGTGGTAGGAAATTTTTATTAGATACTGATTCTGCCATGTGCACAGAAAATGGCTGAATTTCGCAATTAGAAAGCAAATGAACAACGAAAAAAAAGTTTGAAGGATTATATTTAATTAAAAAAATCTTATAAGCATCACAAGTGCCAAGTTATTTCTTCTATGCTAGATTTTAAATATACAGTACTTATTTAAAATACTGTATAATAAACATTGAATTCCCGGCAGGGAATACACTTTAGCGTTGAGTGTATATATTAAAATTAAAGTACTTACTAATATACTTGTGCTTTATTAACTGAGCAACTGTGTGAGCTTTTCTTTCACTTCTGGCCAAGCAAGAATTCTATATGTCAGCATTATCTCCCTTCTGGGATAATACATTAGAGTGCACTTCAGGTAAGAAGCTTGTCTACACTCCTGGGCCCTTCTGCCCCCTGGGTCATGTCAGCTGTCAATTTATCCTATATCCCCACCTAGGGATGCGGGGGCTCAGGGGAGCAGGAAAAATCTTATCCTATCATCCCATACAGTCCTATCATCCCAAAAGGGAGAATGAGTACTGCTCACACTGCTTTGAGGATGAGAGGCAGGGGCCAGCGTTAATGTGGAGCAAACTGGGCAATTGCTCAGGGCCCCCACCCCCAGGGGGCCCCCTGCGGGCTGCTCAGTGGCGGATCCAGGGGGGGGGGGATCCACCACTGAGCAGTCCGCAGGGGGCCCCCTGTAAAAGAAAGATATTTTCGGGACACAGGGATGTCCCGGTTACCTTTCTGCGGCCCAGCGTTAACTTAAAAAATGCAGGGGCTGCCGGGAGGTATGCGTGCACCCATAGGAACGGAGGAGCGGAGCATCGTGGAGGAGGATACGCGCTGGCCGGCATGGTAAGTTACCAGTTGCACATCAGCTTCGGTGCACCGACCATCGCTCCTTCAGTCCCGGGACCTACTGCAATGGCCTATAGGCCATAGCAATAGATTGTGACCCCTGACCGGAGGAGTGGTGAATGGAGCACTGTATATGGCTGAAAGCATTATGTCTGTGGGGGGAACTATACTACCAACCTAATGTGGGGGAACTACAACCTAATGTGGGGGAACTACACTGCCAACCTAATGTTGTGGAACTATACTGCCAACCTAATGTGGGGGAACCATACTGCCAACCTAATGTGGGGGAACTATGCTGAGAACCGAATGTGGGGGAACTATACTGCCAACCTAATGTGCAGGAACTATACTGCCAACCTAATTTGGGGGAACTATACAAAAATATAAAATTGTACTATTCTAATCCCTATAACTCTTATTTTTCTGTATATGGGGATGTATGAGGGTCATTTTTTGCGCGGTGATTTGTAGTTTTTATCGGTATTATTTTTGTTTTGATGGGACTTTTCAATAGCTTTTTAGATATTTTTTATAGTATATGAAGTGACCAAAAATGTGCAGATCTGGCTAGTGCACTATTACGACTTTTGGGGCACAACTTTTGATTTTGCCAGGGCCACGCTAAGCCTAAAACCGGCCCTGATGAGAGGACAGGACTGTATGAACAGACTTCCTACCTTATGACAAGTGAGAGAAAGCAAAGGCTCAGTATGTTAGTAAGTGCTTTAATTTTAATATATATACCTAACGCCATATATCTCTATGGAAGAACCATTCGACTATCTTCGGCTCTCTTATAGATTTACATGGAGGGGGCATGTCGGCCACCGCTTCGTGCGGGGACCCACACTCCATTCCCGGTGAGAGCCGGGGGTTCCATACAAGAGATCACAGGGGGTCCGACTGCTGGGACTAAAACTTATCCACTATCCTGCGCATAGGGGATATGTTTTTGTTCATGATACTTGTCCTTTCAGAGCTTTCCCTGCTAAGGATACCCCTTTAATTTCAGTATTGCAGAGACAGAGTTTTTACCTTTTATTTTATGAGATTTTGGCTAGAGATCAGAGAACTTTTGAAAAATTCTATTCGGCTGATTCACCAAATTTTTCGAAAAAAATTTGGTTCTGGTCAAATATTTTCGTGGCGAATCGCTATTAAAAATGACTATTTCTGGGCTACTGAGAGCCTCAATAGGGGTGTAGAACACTTTGCCTTGCTGTAACACGCACAGGGAGTGTGTTGTTAGTGAAATAATACTGCTATTCAGTATGACATGCAGATTACAGGCATTGCTATTAGAACCACTGCTGCAGAGCGTCGATGTGGCAGCAGGGAGATAATATGGTGTCAAAATTAAAGAGAATAAAGAGATTTTTTATGTAATTTTTATTTTATTTTATTTGAATTTATTTTAATTTTCTGAGTACCCATTCTGGTGAGTATCGAACTGGCAGTCCTCCACCAGGCAAGATACCACCTGTTCCAGCCCCTGCCTCTCAGCGCCCCCTGACTATGAAAGTGCGAATGTTTCATTTAATCAGTTATGGTTCATTGTTATCGCTCCAAGCTGTTTAATTGGATTCTTGTGATAATTCCACAGGTAATATGATGTTGACGACCATAGGGCCTCAGTCTTGAAAATATTACTTTGATTTCCTTAAATTTAAATTTAAGATTTATATTAGATTCCCAAGTTTAATGTCCCAGTGTTTATTTTGAACTAATACTGTATGACCACAAAACCCAATCTAACAAGGAGCCACATGGCAGCACAATGACAGAGCCTAGAGGTGGCAGCAGCATGAGGAGACGATAATCTGTCAGAATGACACAGCATGAAAAAGGCAGCAGCACGAGAAGACTGGAGGTTGCAACAGCTTGACAAGACCATAGGGCCTCACAATAGAGAAGGTTGAAGATATTTTTGAAATTTGTAAACCATTTGTAAACCATATAGTGGCTGAATGGCACAGCCTAGAGCTGGCGGAAGCATGAGTAGACAATAGGGCTTCACAATCCCTAAGATTAAAAGATGAATTTTTTTATATAAATTGAAGATTTTTCGTAGCTTGTGCTACCATAACATATTTTAAGGTAATGTACCAGGCCCTGCTGCATCCGTAAACCATATAGTTGCTGAATGGCACAACCTGGAGCTGGCAGCAGCAGGAGTACACAATAGGGCTTCACAATCCCTAAGGTTAAATGATGAATATCAAAATTTTTATGGAAGATTTATGGTAGCTAGTGCTACCATAAAATATTTTTAGGTAATGGCCCAGGCCTGGAGGTGGCTGAAGCATGTGGAGACCAAAGAGTGGCTGAATGCCACAGCCTGAAATTGGCTGAATCATGAGACTACATAGTGGTTGAATGGCACAGCCTGGAGGTGGCTGAAGCATGAGGAGACCATGTAGTGGCTGAATGGCACAGCCTGGAGTTGGCTGAAGCATGAGGAGACCATATAGTGGCTGAATGGCACAGCCTGGAGTTGGCGGAAGCATGAGGAGACCATATAGTGGCTTAATGGCACAGCCCGAAATTGGCTGAAGTATGAGGAGACCATATAGTGGCTGAATGGTACAGCCCGGAATTGGCTGAAGCATGAGGAGACCATAGAGTGGCTGAATGCCACAGCCTGGAATTGACTGAAGCATAAGGAGACTATATAGTGGCTGAACGGCACAGCCTGGAGGTGGCTGAAGCATGAGGAGACCATATAGTGGCTGAATGTCACAGCCTGGAGGTGGCTGAAGCAGGAGGAGACAATATAGTAGCTGAATGCCACAGCCTGAAATTGGCTGAGGCATGAGGAGACCATATAGCAGCTGAATGGTACAGCCTGGAATTGGCTGACGCATGAGGAGACCATATAGTGGCTGAATGTCACAGCCTGGAGGTGGATGAAGTATGAGGAGACCATATAGTGGCTGAATGACTCAGCCTGGAATTGACTGAAGCATAAGGAGACCATATAGTGGCTGAATGGCACAGCCTGGAGGTGGTTGAAGCATGAGGAGACCATATAGTGGCTGAATGGCACAGCCTGGAGTTGGCTGAACCATGAGGAGACCATATAGTGGCTGAATGGCACAGCCTGGAATTGGCTGAAGCATGAGGAGCCCATATAGTGGCTGAATGGCACAGCCTGGAATTGGCTGAAGCATGAGGAGACCATATAGTGGCTTCATGCCACAGCCTGGAGGTGGCTGAAGCATGAGGAGACCATATAGTGGCTGAATGACACAGCCTGGAATTGACTGAAGCATAAGGAGACCATATAGTGGCTGAATGGCACAGCCTGGAGGTGGCTGAAGCAGGAGGAGAACATATAGTGGCCGAATGACACAGCCTGGAGGTGGCTGAAGCAGGAGGAGAACATATAGTGGCTGAATGCCACAGCCTGAAATTGACTGCAGCAGGAGGAGACCATATAGTGGCTGAATGGTACAGCCTGGAGGTGGCTTAAGCAGGAGGAGACCATATAGTGGCTGAATGCCACAGCCTGGAGGTGGCTGAAGCATGAGGAGACCAGATAGTGGCTGAATGACACAGCCTGGAATTGACTGAAGCATAAGGAGACCATATAGTGGCTGAATGGCACAGCCTGGAGTTGGCTGAAGCATGTGGAGACCATATAGTGGCTGAATGACACAGCCTGGAATTGACTGAAGCATAAGGAGACCATATAGTGGCTGAATGGCACAGCCTGAAGTTGGCTGAAGCACGAGGAGACCATATAGTGGCTGAATGGCCCAGCCTGGAATTGGCTGAAGCATGAGGAGACCATATAGTGGCTTCATGCCACAGCCTGGAGGTGGCTGAAGCATGAGGAGACCAGATAGTGGCTGCATGCCACAGCCTGGAATTGGCTGAAGCATGAGGAGACCATATAGTGGCTGAATGGCACAGCCTGGAATTGGCTGAAGCATGAGGAGACCATATAGTGGCTGAATGACATAGCCTGGAATTGGCTGAAGCATGAAGAGACCACATAGTGGCTGAATGGCACAGCCTGGAGGTGGCTGAAGCATGAGGAGACCACATAGTGGCTGAATGGCACAGCCTTGAATTGGCTGAAGCATGAGGAGACCATATAGTGGCTGAATGGCACAGCCTGGAATTGGCTGAAGCATGAGGAGACCATATAGTGGCTGAATGTCACAGCCTGGAGTTTGCTGAAGTATGAGGAGACCATATAGTTGCTGAATGGCACTGCCTGGAGTTGGCTGAAGCATGCGGAGATCATATAGTAGCTCAGTGGCACAGCCTGGAGGTGGCAACAGCAGCATCAGGAGTCCTGAAAGTGACCAGATGACAGAGTGGTGCGTTGGGTGGCAATACCAGTACCTGGTGACGAAGGTGGGTAAAAAAAGGTCTGATACATGGGAATGTATGTAACTGGGGAGAAGCGCCTTAAATCTGATTGGCACTATCCATATTTATGAAGTGTTGGTGTGGCACCATGGTCAATCTACTCTGATGCATCAGGCATTGGTGGGTGGAAATCCTGGCTGATCCATGCCTTATTAATCTTCAAAAAGGTCAGTCTCTCCACATTTTTTGTGGAAAGATGAGTTCTCCTTGGGATGATTATGGCCCCTGCCGCACTAAACACCCGCTCTGATGGCATACTACTGGCCGGGCAGGTCAGCTTTTCCAGGGCAAACTCTGCTAGTTGCAACCAAAAATCAAGTTTGCCTGCCCAGAAGTCCAGCGGATCTTCAAGGTGTGTTGGCATGGTCATGTTAAGGTATGCCACCACCTGCTGGTTCAGGTCCTGCTCCAGGTCTACCTGCTGTTGATTAGTTGCTTCACTATGCGGGTGAAGAAAGGTACTCATCAGCGACGGTAGACTCTGGCTGCTGCAGATGGAGCTGATACTGCTTCTGCCACCCTACCCCTCCCAGCAGCCATGGCAGTGGAAGGTGAGCGCAGAGGGTCCCCGAGTCAGGCCTGCAAGAGGATGGACGATGGCGCCGATAGGCATCGGCCAACTGACTACATAGGATGTCTCTGTAGTAGGTCAGTTTGTCCTCCCTCTCAAGGGGTTTAAAAAAGGCCCCCATTTTGTGCCGGTAGCGAGGGTCCAATAATGTGGAGAGTCAGAAGTCATCCCGCTGCCGAATGGTGACAATTTAGCGGTCACTACGCAAGCACGTGAGCATGCATCGTGCCATTTGTGACTCAGAGGGACTCCCTGCCTCCATCTCCACTGCATACTGCCACGGTGTCTGGGTCCTCTATCTCGCCTTCCTCATAACCCTCTAGCTCCTCTGGCTGCTCCTGCTCCTCCTCTCCTGTCAGATGACTAGAAAAACCGCCCATTTAGCGAAACCTAAACTGTGCTCCACTGTGCCCCTCCCCCTCCTCCTCCAGTTCAGCCCCCACAGGGCTCATGTGGCACTGAGATGTAGGCGCCACATCTCCATTGCCCTGACCAGCCATTGATTTCAACAGGTGTTGTAGGAAATGAAGCAGTGGAATGACGTTGTTCATCCCGTAATCCTGGCGACCTACTAATAATATGACTTCCTCAAAGGGCCTGAGCAAACGGCAGGTGTCACGTATGATCTGCCACTGGTTCACATTGAAGTAACACAGGGGAGTACCCATTTCCACTTGGATCATCAAGAAATCAGTGATGGCTTTTCTCTGTTCGTATAGTCGGTCCAACATATGGAGGGTGGAATTGCAACGTGTAGCAACGTCACAAATCAGACTATGTTGGGAGATACTGTTCTGACGCTGCAGCTCAAAGAGGGTGTGCTTTGCAATGTGCATGCTGAAGTGCATGCAAAGTTTCCTTCCCATTGTTAGGATGTCTTGAAAATGGGGGGAACACTTCAGGAACCGCTTGATAACTAGATTGAACACGTGTGCCATGCAGGGCGCATGGCTCAGCCTTCCCTGTCGCAGCGCAGACAAGATATTCTTCCCGTTGTCAGTCATCATGGTTCCCACTTCCAGTTTTCGTGGGGTAAGCCATGCTCAGATTTCTTTATGAATTACTTTTAGCAGTTCCAAGGCAAATCATGTGAAGAACAGCGTGACACCACTGTGCCCTGCACACATGGTATGCTGAAGGGGCACTGAGACTTCTCCATGCAGTGGAGGCCAAGCACACGCTGGAGGATGAGGAGACTGAGTCGCACACTGTCACAGGACCAATGGCCTGAGAGCATGGAGAAGGAAGCAGCCTGACCTGTCCAAGTTGCTGTTGTGGCTGTGCAGTATTCGCTAGTCTCAGAAGAAAGAAAGGTGCACAGCGTAAATGGACATGTTCAGATGGAGCTCTGGCTGGAGCCGAAAAGGTCTGTTGTAATGCTGTGAACGTGGATCGGCGAGTATGCACTGGGTGATTTTTGCATTGTGTCCAAGTACACTATTCCTGTAAGAAATTATCTTTTGTATGAAGAAATATTGGAAGCAAAAGTGTTAAAGTCTTGGAACACATCTGTTGTACGAGCGCTATTTGCATGGATTGGATATATACTAAGTAGCGTGTAGACTCAGTTGCATCTCGTTACACCCAGGTGCTACAACACACCCATACCTTTGTTCACATTGAAGTGGCTGTGCAGTAACCACATTCACCCAGTGAGCCATAAAGGACATGTATTGTCCCTAACCATAGTTACAGCTCTAGACATCGGCGCTGCCGTGCACTTGGGTACACACCGACAGGCTCAAGGACTGGCCCACCTTCTCTTCCACAAAATTGTGCAGTGCTGGTACTGCCTTCTTCGCAAAGAAATGACGGCTTGGTACTCTCCCCCTCGGCTCGTCCCAAGCCATCAGTTCTCTGAAAGGTGCAGAGTCCACCACTTGAAAAGGGAGGGACTGCAGCACCAGCAACTTGGAGCACATTCAGCTTCTGCGCCGTTGGATGAGTGGGCGCATACTGTTGTCTCTTGGACATGGCTTCACCGATGTATTGTTGGTGGAATGACTGACTAAAAGTAAGAGGAGCAGAAGCATCTGGAGCGACAGAAGGAGGGAATGACACAAAGCTCCCTTCGGCTGAGGTGGTTAGAGCCTTGGCTGTCTGAAAGAGGGAGCGGCGTGCCACTGGGGGATGCAACAGGCTGGACCACTACATCGGAGCCACGGTTCTCCCAGGCCGCTTTATGGTGGTGCAGCATATGTTGATGCAGGGCCATGCTGCCAACATTGGCACCCTGGCCACGCTTCACCTTCTGCCGACATATCCTACATGTGGATATGTTAACATCCTCCGGATGCTTGATGAAAAACTGCCACATCGCTGAGTAGCTCATTTTCCCACCAATAGTCCGCATTAATTGACTGCTACTGCCGCCATCTCCAGGAACCCCTGTTCCACTACCTCCCAGGAAGGTAGCCTGCCACATAGCAGCTGGTCTCCCCCGGGCACATTTGGCTCCAGAATTTCCACTTCTGTCACCATGCAGACTGCCAACCATGCTACCACCTTGCTGGCTCAGCTGCTGCCTCACGGGCAACCTGCAACCCTCTTCTCCTGATAATGATGCAGCTCCTTCTGCACCTGGCTCCCAATTGCTATCGGCTTCATCATTATCAACAAGTGTCTGCACGTCACTGATGACCTCCTCAGGTTCCTCAACAGTGTCTGCTTCAGGATCCTGAACGCTGGCAACACCGCCTCCCATGTCACTCTCCTCATCACTACTTTCCCGCCTAGCGGAGGAAGCGCCGGATGTCTCCTTCACTTCTTGGCTGGGCAGTAGCTGCTGACTGTCCTCTATTAGATCGTCCTCACTGAATAATGGAGCTGAACCCGCAGCACAAGATACTTCTTTAGGGTAGGGAACAGCATAGGACAGATGCAATGGGAGGACAGGGACTGGGTGTATCAGATGTCACTTGTGATGAAGTGGATGACCATGTTAACCAATCGATGATGGCAGATGGGTTGCTGGTTGAGACACGACCGCTAGCCGATACTGGAAGCTCAGGCCTCTCGCTGCCGCTTCTGCTGCCACTCAAACCTAGTCTGCTACGACCTTTGCCTGTGCCTGATGAATTTAGGCCTCTGCCACTCCTCTGAGCACATCCTGGAACTTCTCTGCCTGGCATACTTAGTGCGTATATTAGGGGTGTACAATACACTTCACTATGCTTAAAATAGTATTTGTCTAGAACAGCAGCAGGTGAGTACTTTTGCCTGGACTTTCACAGTATGTTGGCCCTAGACAGATTAACAGTTACAAAATAGTACACTACATAGAAATAGGTATGTGGTATGCACTTATGAGGGCAGAAAAATGTGCTACAGTACGCTTTAAAAAAAAAAACATATTGTAGTAAAACACCAGCCGGTGATTACTTTTGCCTGGACTTTCACTAAATGGAGTTTAATGAAGCGATTTGCGTCATAGAATCGCAGCAATATTCTCATTCATGCAATCAAATTTTTCATGAAATTCGAAACGAATTCGGATTCGTCAGATTCGATTCGCTCATCTCTAATTTTGGCTGATCAAGATTCCTTTCTTGTCTGTGAGGTACTAGTTGTGAAGAACAGAAGATGATTCTATACAGCAGTTGAATGGTAAATGAAGCTGTGTGCTCGGATCTCACTAGGATTTAGACTTTACAATTCAATTTGCTTGTTTAACTGTTTTGTCGATTTTCTGGACCATAGAATTTAATTAGAGGGTTGATAGATCTATTTTTCTCTGGAATTCACGAAAGCAGATCACACACCTGGTAAAGTAATTTGCCAATGCATCTCAATGAGTGGCAAATCAAGGCAAATGGGGAAAAATATTCCCTTAGCTTGAGCTAGGAGCTGTATATTTTCTCAGCACAGAATATTGTTATTTTATCAGCTCTGTTATAAGTTCCTTGTGTCTTTTGCAGCCCAACTAGAAGAGGACATATGGGCTTCTAAAGTGTTAATCTGCAAGAAGAGTATAAAGCTGCTTGCACAAGGTTAATCACTACATACCCACAGAGCCAGCAAATTATATATTTTTATGTATATTTATTTATTTAACAAATAGTTTTTAGACTTTAATCTCCAATTACACATAAGGTTTCTCAAGTAGTCATAGGCTCCCTTCAAAGGCAATTTTTGGTATCAAGTTATGACCAATCAACTGGATAGTGTTACGCCTAGCGCTCCGGGTCCCCGCTCCTCCCCGGAGCGCTCACGGCGTCTCTCTCCCTGCAGCGCCCCGGTCAGTCCCGCTGACCGGGAGCGCTGCACTGACATGGCCGTCGGGGATGCGATTCGCACAGCGGGACGCGCCCGCTCGCGAATCGCATCCCATGTCACTTACCCGTCCCGGTCCTCTGCTGTCATGTGCTGGCGCGCGCGGCTCCGCTCTCTAGGGCGCGCGCGCCAGCTCTCTGAGACTTAAAGGGCCAGTGCACCAATGATTGGTGCCTGGCCCAATTAGCTTAATTGGCTTCCATCTGCTCCCAGACTATATCTGATCACTTCCCCTGCACTCCCTTGCCGGATCTTGTTGCCTTGTGCCAGTGAAAGCGTTTAGTGTGTCCAAAGCCTGTGTTACCTGAACCCTTGCTATCCATCTTGACTACGAACCTTGCCGCCTGCCCCCGACCTTCTGCTACGTCTGACCTTGCCTCTGCCTAGTCCTTCTGTCCCACGCCTTCTCAGCAGTCAGCGAGGTTGAGCCGTTGCTAGTGGATACGACCTGGTTGCTACTGCCGCAGCAAGACCATCCCGCTTTGCGGCAGGCTCTGGTGAACACCAGTAGCCTCTTAGAACCGGTCCACCAGCACGGTCCACGCCAATCCCTCGCTGACACAGAGGATCCACTACCTGTAAGCCGAATCATGACAGTAGATCCGGCCCTGGATCCCGCTGAGGTGCCGCTGCCAAGTCTCGCTGACCTTACCACGGTGGTCGCTCAGCAATCGCAGCAAATTGCCCAACAAGGACAGCAGCTGTCGCAGTTGACCGCCACGTTACAGCAACTTCTGCCTCTGCTACAGCAGCAACCATCTCCTCCGCCAGCTCCTGCACCTCCTCCGCAGCGAGTGGCCGCTCCTAGCCTCCGCTTGTCCCTGCCGGACAAATTTGATGGGGACTCTAAACTCTGCCGTGGATTTTTGTCTCAGTGTTCCCTGCATATGGAGATGTTGTCGGACTTGTTTCCTACAGAACGGTCTAAGGTGGCGTTCGTAGTGAGCCTTCTTTCAGGAAAGGCCTTGTCTTGGGCCACACCGCTCTGGGACCGCAATGATCCTGCCACAGCCACAGTCCAGTCCTTTTTCGCTGAAGTCCGGAGTGTCTTCGAGGAGCCAGCCCGAGCTTCTTCTGCCGAGACTGCCCTGTTGAACCTGGTCCAGGGTAATTCTTCAGTGAGCGAGTACGCCATCCAGTTTCGTACTCTTGCTTCCGAATTATCATGGAATAACGAGGCTCTCTGCGCGACCTTTAAAAAAGGCCTATCCAGTCGCATCAAGGATGTGCTGGCCGCACGAGAGATTCCTGCCAACCTGCAAGAACTCATCCATTTGGCTACCCGCATTGACATGCGTTTTTCTGAGCGACACCAAGAGGTCCGCCAGGAAAAAGACTTAGATCTCTGGGCACCTCTCCCACAGTATCCGTTGCAATCTACGCCTGGGCCTCCCGCCGAGGAGGCCATGCAAGTGGATCGGTCTCGCCTGACCCAGGAAGAGAGGAATCGCCGTAGGGAACAAAATCTTTGTCTGTACTGTGCCAGTACCGAGCATTTCTTGGTGGATTGCCCTATTCGTCCTCCACGTCTGGGAAACGCACGCACCCAGCTCATGTGGGTGTGGGGTCTCTTGGTTCTAAGTCTGCTTTTCCACGTCTCACGGTGCCCGTACGGATTTCTCCTTCAGCCAACTCCTCCCTCTCAGCCGTGGCCTGCTTGGACTCTGGTGCCTCTGGGAATTTTATCCTGGATTCTTTGGTGAATAAATTCCGCATCCCGGTGACCCGTCTCGTCAAGCCGCTCTACATTTCCGCGGTCAACGGAGTCAGATTGGATTGCATCGTACGTTACCGCACAGAACCCCTCCTGATGTATATTGGACCCCATCACGAAGTGATCGAGTTCTTCGTCCTTCCCAACTGTACCTCTGAGGTCCTCCTCGGTCTGCCTTGGCTCCGGCTTCATTCTCCCACCCTTGACTGGACCACCGGGGAGATCAAGAACTGGGACTCTGCCTGCCACAAGCGATGCCTCTCCCCCCCTCCCAGTCCCGTCAGGCAAGCCTCAGTGCCTCCTCATGGCCCCCGTCCTTGTGTCACCCTGCCCCGTGCCAAGCTTCACCCTCTGCCCTCCCTCCCCATTCCCACTCCTGCTGTACTGCCTGCCTTTGAGGAAACCATCCATTCACTCTCGGTGTCCTCGTCCCAGGTTAAGCAGTTGTCGGACAAAGAAAGGGGGAGACCTAAGGGGGGGGGGTACTGTTACGCCTAGCGCTCCGGGTCCCCGCTCCTCCCCGGAGCGCTCACGGCGTCTCTCTCCCTGCAGCGCCCCGGTCAGTCCCGCTGACCGGGAGCGCTGCACTGACATGGCCGTCGGGGATGCGATTCGCACAGCGGGACGCGCCCGCTCGCGAATCGCATCCCATGTCACTTACCCGTCCCGGTCCTCTGCTGTCATGTGCTGGCGCGCGCGGCTCCGCTCTCTAGGGCGCGCGCGCGCCAGCTCTCTGAGACTTAAAGGGCCAGTGCACCAATGATTGGTGCCTGGCCCAATTAGCTTAATTGGCTTCCATCTGCTCCCAGACTATATCTGATCACTTCCCCTGCACTCCCTTGCCGGATCTTGTTGCCTTGTGCCAGTGAAAGCGTTTAGTGTGTCCAAAGCCTGTGTTACCTGAACCCTTGCTATCCATCTTGACTACGAACCTTGCCGCCTGCCCCCGACCTTCTGCTACGTCTGACCTTGCCTCTGCCTAGTCCTTCTGTCCCACGCCTTCTCAGCAGTCAGCGAGGTTGAGCCGTTGCTAGTGGATACGACCTGGTTGCTACTGCCGCAGCAAGACCATCCCGCTTTGCGGCGGGCTCTGGTGAACACCAGTAGCCTCTTAGAACCGGTCCACCAGCACGGTCCACGCCAATCCCTCGCTGACACAGAGGATCTACTACCTGTAAGCCGAATCGTGACAGATAGGTTTTGAATGGTAGATCAAAGCCTATTTTAGACTTGTAGACTTGGGGGCACAAGTCTACTGTTTGGATGAGCACTGTAAAGCATGCATATTTGCATAGGTGAACATGTTCTCCATTAAGCATTACATAGTGTCTGTTCAAGTTAAAGGGGTACTCCGGTGGAAACCTTTTTTTTTTAATCAACTGGTGCCAGAAAGTTAAACAGATTTATAAATTTGTATTAGCTGCTGAATACTACTGAGGAAATTATTTTCTTTTTGGAATGCAGTGCTCTCTGCTGACATCACGAGCACAGTGCTCTCTGCTAACATCTCTGTCCATTTTAGGAACTGACCAGAGTAGAAGAAAATCCCCATAGCAAACATATGCTGCTCTGGACAGTTCCTAAAATGGACAGAGATGTAAGCAGAGAGCACTGTGCTCGTGATGTCAGCAGAGAGCACTGCGTTCGAAAAAAAAAAATGTCCTCAGTAGTATTCAGCAGCTAATAAGTACTGGAAGGATTAAGATTTTTTAATAGAAGTAATTTACAAATCTGTTTAACTTTCTGGTACCAGTTGATTTAAAAAAAAAAATTTCCACAGGAGTACCCCTTTAAGGCGTCATTTGTGTAATGCACAGCTGTCCTAAGTGAGATGCTAACTCCTCTCTCCGCTGTAACCAAGAAATGGGGACCCCAAGCAGAGTTTTCCTCTCTGTTCACTTCGAATTGCCTATTTCCCTATTAGTGTTTACATGAGTTTTCTCAATTGGACAACCTCTAACTTCTCCACACATGTCAACAATGATGTGATTGTGATATGGAAGGGTGAGAGAGGCTCAGATATAAGAACTGTGCAACCACTGTCCATTGGACATTATAGAAAAGGGTCACCTGCACAGAACACCCTCAATTTCAGAGGTACAATGCTGCCTATCTCAGTAGGATCATGTACTTAAAGGGGTACTCCGGCGCTTAGACATCTTATCCCCTATCCAAAGGATAGGGGATAAGATGCCTGATCGCGGGGGTCCCGCCGCTGGGGATCCCCGTGATCTTGCACGCAGCACCCCTGTCAGCTGTCACGCCCCCTCCCATAGGCTTGCATTGAGGGGCGGAGCATGACGTCACGCGGGGGCAGAGGCGTGGTCTCCGGTAATCAGACCCAGAGCGAATACGCTCCGGAGACTGATTTTAACTGGGGTGCTGCATGCAAGATCACGGGGGTCCCCAGCGGCGGGACCCCCGTGATCAGGCATCTTATCCCCTATCCTTTGGATAGGGGATAAGATGTCTAAGCGCCAGAGTACCCCTTTAATGATGGCCAATCCTACTAAAAATGCTTCCTTATAATTCTACATTTTCACTATTACAGCTGCTGTAATGTAAATGACTTGTCTCTTATGATAACAGAGGATTTTTGAGGGTTATAGAAGCTGGAACCACGCCATTCATTTCATCTACAGGTCAACTGTATTTAGAACAAGGGATATCCAACTACTTAATTTGTTAGGTATCTTTAAAGTGGATTTGTTTTGGTGTGCTAAATAACTAATTAGGTGGAAAAAGATAGATGCCTTTTAAAGCATCAATATTTCTACTTCTTTTATAATAATACATTAGTTGATCAGTATATATTCATCAGTGTCTTTTGATCTAGACATCGGTGAAGATCAAAAGGCGTCTCTTTCACAGTAATGGTCATGTGACTGCTATGGTTTTCTAACGAAAACTGAATGCCGTCCATCTGCTTGTTCAACTCTATAATCTGTCTTTACAAAGTCTTGTCTTCGGATTCTTTTAAATCTTTTGCATGTAGTAAACTATGTTTCCTAGTCTATGCATTCTGGTCTGCATAATTTCTTATGCAAAATGCTTCATCAATATTCAACACCGTATCTCTGTTAATCAAATGTCATCACATGGTTTACTGCTATATATAAACAACACAGTACAAAAACACAAACATATAGAAGCATTAGGGGAAGTTTCTGCAGAGGCGGCAAGAGAGCATGGGGGGCATTGATGGGAAAAAAGCAAAGGAGCCATTTTTGTATTTAGACAAGTATACTACTGTACTCTAGGAGTAGGATGCCACCTCTGTGCAGATATAAGTGACAACTACCATTTCTTCATATAATATCTTTGTGGTAAGCTTGTGGGGGTGTAGCTGTGCAGTGACTAAAGAGTATTTGGTTAAAACTTAACACTTGTGACGCCAGGGTGAGGGCTACTCTGTATATACTTGTCCTATCGCCACCCATCCCAAGAGCGATAGAGAGGAATAATAAATGATTGTCCACAAACGGAGGTTTCAGAAAACTGTCGGAACTTTTACTGCAGGTTTTATGCAAAATTAAACAGGAACAGTCTTTGTACAAGAATAGTCTTTTAGGATCCTGACAATTGGTTGGGACCTGAGTTTTAAGCTCAGGAGATTTATATGCGCTGTTCCACTGGATTTAGGGGATTGAGTTTAGGTCCAGCAGTCACGCAGACTTTAGCGGGGAGTTGTATTGTAACTCATGATTTGTTGATTAAGTTGCGGTATTGTCAGGTTTCGGCCTAGTCTTGTCTTTGAAAGTTGCACGGATCTCTCCTCTCTGCTTGTCCGGAACCCAAGAGAGAGAGGATTGGCTGGCAGCTCCCTTATATGGGCAGGGGCTAGCCTTGAGCTTATTGGTCCATACCATCTGTCAGTCACTTTACACAAGGGATTATGGTCCAAACATGTGCCCACACACATGACCTAGGAAGGTCCTTTAGCATACCCTAAGATAATTAACATTAGTCAAATGACCGAAGGTCCTGCAACACTATATACATAATTAAATATACACACACAAACATCACAAAATTAAAGAAGGACGAGGTGATTAGGGGCTCTACCACCAGGAGAACCCTACCGGAATGGAGTAACTCTGGCTTTGGGGCCCACCATAAAAGGTTCGGTATACCATACGGTACCGGAACACCACATCTTCATCAGACTTTTACAGGATTCTCACATTTTAATCCATTAAGGACACTGCCTGTTTTGGTCATAAAGGGGTTGCCACATCTCGTCAGTTGGCTTTTCCGGCCACCTCCGGGCCTGTTTGCTGTGGCCAGTGGTCGGGAAAGCCAAAAGCAGTTGAAGTGGGGAAGTTACTCAATTTGCATCACTCCCATTGACTTTAATGGGAACTATGCAAATGGCGTAGCCGCACAAGTTACACTCTTTACATCACTCTGGGAGATACATACACAGTATAGCTCGAGGGGCAAAGCCATTAGAGTAGCTTCCATTAACCCCTTAAGGACGCAGGGCGTAAATGTACGTCCTGGTGCGATGGTACTTAACGCACCAGGACGTACATTTACGTCCTGTGCATAACCGCGGGCATCGGAGCGATGCCCGTGTCATGCGCGGCTGATCCCGGCTGCTGATCGCAGCCAGGGACCCGCCGGCAATGGCCAACGCCTGCGATCTCGCGGGCGTCCGCCATTAACCCCTCAGGTGCCTGGATCAATACAGATCCCAGCATCTGCGGCAGTGCGCGATTTGAATGAATGATCGGATCGCCCGCAGCGCTGCTGCGGGGATCCGATCATTCATAACGCCGCACGGAGGTCCCCTCTCCTTCCTCCATCCGGCTCCCGGAGTCTCCTGCTCTGGTCTGTGATCGAGCAGACCAGAGCAGAAGATCACCGAAAACACTGATCTGTTCTATGTCCTATACATAGAAAAGATCAGTATTAGCAATCATGGTATTGCTATGAATAGTCCCCTATGGGGACTATTCAAGTGTAAAAAAAAAATTAAAAAAATATAAAAGTTAAAGTAAAAAAAAAGTGAAAAATCCCCACCCCCAATAAAAAAGTAAAACGTCCGTTTTTTCCTATTTTACCCCCAAAAAGCGTAATTTTTTTTTATAGACATATTTGGTATCACCGCGTGCGTAAATGTCCGAACTATAAAAATAAAATGTTAATGATCCCGTACGGTGAACGGCGTGAACGAAAAAAAAAAGTCCAAAATTCCTACTTTTTTAATACATTTTATTCAAAAAAAATTATAAAAAATGTATTCAAAGTTTTTTATATGCAAATGTGGTATCAAAAAAAAGTACAGATCATGGCGCAAAAAATGAGCCCCCATACCGCCGCTTATACGGAAAAATAAAAAAGTTAGCGGTCATCAAAATAAAGGGATTATAAATGTACTAATTTGGTTAAAAAGTTTGTGATTTTTTTTTTAAGCGCAACAATAATAGAAAAGTATGTAATAATGGGTATCATTTTAATCATATTGACCCTCAGAATAAAGAACACATGTCATTTTTACCATAAATTGTACGGCGTGAAAACAAAACCTTCCAAAATCAGCAAAATTGCGTTTTTCGTTTTAATTTCCCCACAAAAATAGTGTTTTTTGGTTGCGCCATACATTTTATGATATAATGAGTTATGTCATTACAAAGGACAACTGGTCGCGCAAAAAACAAGCCCTCATACTAGTCTGTGGATGAAAATATAAAAGAGTTATGATTTTTAGAAGGCGAGGAGGAAAAAATGAAAACGTAAAAATTAAATTGTCCTTAAGGCCAAAATGGGCTGAGTCCTTAAGGGGTTAAAGTTAATGGGAGTTATGCAAATTGAGTAACTTCAGTATGCCTAAAATTGTCCTATTCTGACCCTTTTCTTTTATTTGTCCTTGTGAAGAGCGATATGAGGGCCATTTTTGCACCATGATCTGTAGTTTTTATCAGTACAATTTATGTTTTGATAGGACTTTTTGTTTATTTTGTCTGATATTTGATGTGACTAAAAATCAGCAATTCTGGTGTCTGGTATAAATTTTTTTTAACGTTTAGGCCATTTACCATGTGGGATCACACACATTACAATTTAATAGTTCTGAAAATTCAGCACGTGGTTATACCAAGTATGTTTATAAAAAAAATTTTTACATTTTTTTCCTTTCGTAATAAGAAAAAAAAAACACTTTCAAATCCTTATAGGGGACTGTAAGAAGCAATCATTTCATTGCTTTCACCGTGCAATGCTCTGCATAACACTGCTCAGTGATATCGGCACTCTACTTGTACAGTCTGCTTTAGGCATACTGTATCAAGAGAACTGCAATTCGTGGCACAGAGGTGAGGAGAAGCCCTCTAGCTTACATGTTAACTCATAGGAACCCTCAGGATTACACTGTGGGGTCTTATCAGAACCCCTTACCCACAGGCAACTATTACTTAAAGGGGTATTCCGGGAATTTTTTAAATTTGAATATGCTACAGGAGCTGTAAAGCTAGTGCAGTTCATAATATAGTGTCTGTACCTTGTCACGATGCCGGCTGGCAGGTAGTGGATCCTCTGTGCCAGAGAGGGATTGGCGTGGACCGTGCTAGTGGACCGGTTCTAAGCCACTACTGGTTTTCACCAGAGCCCGCCGCAAAGCGGGATGGTCTTGCTGCGGCGGTAGTGACCAGGTCGTATCCACTAGCAACGGCTCACCTCTCTGGCTGCTGAAGATAGGCGCGGTACAAGGGAGTAGGCAAAAGCAAGGTCGGACGTAGCAGAAGGTCGGGGCAGGCAGCAAGGATCGTAGTCAGGGGCAACGGCAGAAGGTCTGGAAACACAGGCAAGGAACACACAAGGAACGCTTTCACTGGCACTAAGGCAACAAGATCCGGCAAGGGAGTGCAGGGGAAGTGAGGTGATATAGGGAAGTGCACAGGTGAACACACTAATTGGAACCACTGCGCCAATCAGCGGCGCAGTGGCCCTTTAAATCGCAGAGACCCGGCGCGCGCGCGCCCTAGGGAGCGGGGCCGCGCGCGCCGGGACAGAACAGACGGAGAGCGAGTCAGGTAGGGGAGCCGGGGTGCGCATCGCGAGCGGGCGCTACCCGCATCGCGAATCGCATCCCGGCTGGCAGCGGAATCGCAGCGCCCCGGGTCAGAGGACGTGACTGGAGCGCTGCCGCGGGGAGAGAGAAGCGAGCGCTCCGGGGAGGAGCGGGGACCCGGAGCGCTCGGCGTAACAGTACCCCCCCCCTTGGGTCTCCCCCTCTTCTTAGAGCCTGAGAACCTGAGGAGCAGACTTTTGTCTAGGATGTTGTCCTCAGGTTCCCAGGATCTCTCTTCAGGACCACAACCCTCCCAGTCCACTAAAAAAAAATTTTTTCCTCTGACCTTTTTGGCAGCTAAAATTTCTTTGACCGAGAAGATGTCCGAGGAGCCGGAAACAGGAGTGGGAGGAACAGATTTGGGAGAAAAACGGTTGAGGATGAGTGGTTTGAGAAGAGAGACGTGAAAGGCATTAGGGATACGAAGAGAGGGAGGAAGAAGAAGTTTATAAGAGACAGGATTAATTTGACACAAAATTTTGAAAGGACCAAGATAGCGTGGTCCCAACTTGTAGCTAGGGACACGGAAGCGGACATATTTAGCGGAGAGCCATACCTTGTCTCCAGGGGAAAAAACGGGGGGAGCTCTTCTTTTCTTATCCGCGAACTTCTTCATGCGTGATGAAGCCTGTAAGAGAGAATTTTGGGTCTCTCTCCATATGATGGAAAGGTCACGAGAAATTTCATCCACAGCGGGCAGACCAGAGGACAAGGGAGTAGGGAGGGGGGGAAGAGGGTGACGGCCGTACACCACGAAAAATGGGGATTTGGAGGAAGACTCAGAGACCCTGAAGTTATACGAGAATTCGGCCCATGGGAGGAGATCTGCCCAGTCATCCTGGCGGGAGGAAACAAAATGTCGCAAATAATCACCCAAGATCTGGTTAATCCTTTCTACTTGTCCATTGGACTGGGGATGATATGCAGAAGAAAAATTTAATTTAATCTTGAGTTGTTTACAGAGAGCCCTCCAGAATTTAGACACGAATTGGACGCCTCTATCCGAGACAATCTGCGTAGGCAACCCGTGAAGACGAAAAATGTGTACAAAAAATTGTTTAGCCAACTGAGGCGCAGAAGGAAGACCAGGAAGAGGGATGAAATGTGCCATTTTGGAGAATCGATCAACGACCACCCAAATAACAGTGTTGCCACGGGAAGGGGGTAAATCAGTAATAAAATCCATACCAATCAGAGACCAAGGCTGTTCGGGGACAGGCAGAGGATGAAGAAAACCAGCGGGCTTCTGGCGAGGAGTCTTATCCCGGGCACAGATAGTGCAGGCTCGCACAAAGTCCACAACATCCGTCTCCAGAGTCGGCCACCAATAGAAGCGGGAGATGAGTTGCACAGATTTCTTGATACCCGCATGACCTGCGAGATGGGAGGAGTGACCCCATTTGAGGATTCCGAGGCGTTGGCGAGGAGAAACAAAGGTCTTTCCTGGAGGAGTCTGCCTGATGGAGGCAGGAGAAGTGGAGATCAGGCAGTCAGGTGGAATGATGTGTTGCGGAGAGAGTTCAACTTCTGAGGCATCCGAGGAACGAGAGAGAGCATCGGCCCTAATGTTCTTATCGGCAGGACGAAAGTGAATCTCAAAATTAAATCGGGCAAAGAACAGAGACCACCGGGCCTGGCGAGGATTCAGCCGTTGGGCAGACTGGAGGTAGGAGAGGTTCTTGTGGTCGGTGTAGATAATAACAGGAGAACTTGATCCCTCCAGCAGATGCCTCCATTCCTCAAGTGCTAATTTAATGGCTAGAAGCTCTCGATCCCCGATGGAGTAGTTCCTCTCCGCTGGAGAGAAGGTCCTAGAGAAAAAACCACAAGTGACAGCATGCCCGGAAGAGTTTTTTTGTAGAAGAACAGCTCCAGCTCCCACTGAGGAGGCATCAACCTCCAATAGGAAGGGTTTGGAAGGGTCAGGTCTGGAGAGGACGGGAGCCGAAGAAAAGGCAGACTTGAGTCGTTTAAAGGCGTCTTCTGCTTGAGGAGGCCAGGACTTGGGATCAGCATTTTTTTTGGTTAAAGCCACGATAGGAGCCACAATGGTAGAAAAATGTGGAATAAATTGCCTGTAATAATTGGCGAACCCCAAAAAGCGTTGGATAGCACGGAGTCCGGAGGGGCGTGGCCAATCTAAGACGGCAGAGAGTTTGTCTGGATCCATCTGTAGTCCCTGGCCAGAGACCAAATATCCTAGAAAAGGAAGAGATTGGCATTCAAACAGACATTTCTCAATTTTGGCATAGAGTTGGTTGTCACGAAGTCTCTGAAGAACCATACGGACATGCTGGCGGTGTTCTTCTAGATTGGCAGAAAAAATTAGGATATCGTCCAGATATACAACAACACAGGAGTATAGCAGATCACGAAAAATTTCATTGACAAAGTCTTGGAAGACGGCAGGGGCGTTGCACAGTCCAAAGGGCATGACCAGATACTCAAAGTGTCCATCTCTGGTGTTAAATGCCGTTTTCCACTCGTCCCCCTCTCTGATGCGGATGAGGTTATAGGCGCCTCTTAAGTCCAATTTAGTGAAGATGTAGGCACCTTGGAGGCGATCAAAGAGTTCAGAGATGAGGGGTAAGGGGTAGCGGTTCTTAACCGTGATTTTATTAAGACCGCGGTAGTCAATGCAAGGACGTAGGGAGCCATCTTTTTTGGACACAAAGAAAAATCCGGCTCCGGCAGGAGAGGAGGATTTACGGATAAAGCCCTTTTTTAGATTCTCCTGGACGTATTCGGACATGGCAAGAGTCTCTGGGGCAGAGAGAGGATAAATTCTGCCCCGGGGTGGAGTAGTGCCCGGGAGGAGGTCGATAGGGCAATCATAAGGCCTGTGAGGAGGTAGAGTTTCAGCTTGTCTTTTGCAGAAAACATCCGCGAAGTCCATATAGGCCTTAGGGAGACCGGTTACTGGAGGAACCACAGAGTTACGGCAAGGGTTACTGGGAACTGGTTTTAGACAGTTCTTGGAACAAGAGGACCCCCAACTCTTGATCTCCCCAGTGGACCAATCCAGGGTAGGGGAATGAAGTTGAAGCCAGGGAAGTCCAAGGAGAATTTCCGAGGTGCAATTGGGGAGGACCAAAAGTTCAATCCTCTCATGATGAGATCCGATGCTCATAAGAAGGGGCTCCGTGCGGAAACGTATGGTACAGTCCAATCTTTCATTATTTACACAATTGATGTAGAGGGGTCTGGCGAGACTGGTCACCGGGATGTTGAACCTGTTGACGAGGGAGGCCAAAATAAAATTTCCTGCAGATCCAGAGTCCAAGAAGGCCACTGTAGAGAAGGAGAAGGCAGAGGCAGACATCCGCACAGGCACAGTAAGACGTGGAGAAGCAGAGTAGACATCAAGGACTGTCTCACCTTTGTGCGGAGTCAGCGTACGTCTTTCCAGGCGGGGAGGACGGATAGGACAATCTCTCAGGAAGTGTTCGGTACTAGCACAGTACAGGCAGAGGTTCTCCATACGGCGTCGTGTCCTCTCTTGAGGTGTCAGGCGAGACCGGTCGACCTGCATAGCCTCCACGGCGGGAGGCACAGGAACAGATTGCAGGGGACCAGAGGAGAGAGGAGCCGAGGAGAAGAAACGCCTCGTGCGAACAGAGTCCATATCTTGGCGGAGTTCCTGACGCCTTTCGGAAAAACGCATGTCAATGCGAGTGGCTAGGTGAATAAGTTCATGTAGATTAGCAGGAATTTCTCGTGCGGCCAGAACATCTTTAATGTTGCTGGATAGGCCTTTTTTGAAGGTCGCGCAGAGGGCCTCATTATTCCAGGACAATTCTGAAGCAAGAGTACGGAATTGTACGGCATACTCGCCAACGGAAGAATTACCCTGGACCAGGTTCAACAGGGCAGTCTCAGCAGAAGAGGCTCGGGCAGGTTCCTCAAAGACACTTCGGATTTCCGAGAAGAAGGAGTGTACAGAGGCAGTGACGGGGTCATTGCGGTCCCAGAGCGGTGTGGCCCATGACAGGGCTTTTCCGGACAGAAGGCTGACTACGAAAGCCACCTTAGACCTTTCAGTGGGAAACAGGTCCGACATCATCTCCAGATGCAGGGAACATTGGGAAAGAAAGCCACGGCAAAACTTAGAGTCCCCATCAAATTTATCCGGCAAGGATAAGCGTATCCCAGGAGCGGCCACTCGCTGCGGAGGAGGTGCAGGAGCTGGCGGAGGAGATGACTGCTGAAGCTGTGGTAGTAACTGTTGTAGCATAACGGTCAGTTGAGACAGCTGTTGGCCTTGTTGCGCTATCTGTTGTGACTGCTGGGCGACCACCGTGGTGAGGTCAGCGACAACTGGCAGAGGAACTTCAGCGGGATCCATGGCCGGATCTACTGTCACGATGCCGGCTGGCAGGTAGTGGATCCTCTGTGCCAGAGAGGGATTGGCGTGGACCGTGCTAGTGGACCGGTTCTAAGCCACTACTGGTTTTCACCAGAGCCCGCCGCAAAGCGGGATGGTCTTGCTGCGGCGGTAGTGACCAGGTCGTATCCACTAGCAACGGCTCACCTCTCTGGCTGCTGAAGATAGGCGCGGTACAAGGGAGTAGGCAAAAGCAAGGTCGGACGTAGCAGAAGGTCGGGGCAGGCAGCAAGGATCGTAGTCAGGGGCAACGGCAGAAGGTCTGGAAACACAGGCAAGGAACACACAAGGAACGCTTTCACTGGCACTAAGGCAACAAGATCCGGCAAGGGAGTGCAGGGGAAGTGAGGTGATATAGGGAAGTGCACAGGTGAACACACTAATTGGAACCACTGCGCCAATCAGCGGCGCAGTGGCCCTTTAAATCGCAGAGACCCGGCGCGCGCGCGCCCTAGGGAGCGGGGCCGCGCGCGCCGGGACAGAACAGACGGAGAGCGAGTCAGGTAGGGGAGCCGGGGTGCGCATCGCGAGCGGGCGCTACCCGCATCGCGAATCGCATCCCGGCTGGCAGCGGAATCGCAGCGCCCCGGGTCAGAGGACGTGACTGGAGCGCTGCCGCGGGGAGAGAGAAGCGAGCGCTCCGGGGAGGAGCGGGGACCCGGAGCGCTCGGCGTAACATACCTGTGTGTGATGGTTTTCTCACAATTCTTCTGTGATTTTCACCTCACTATTTTTTTTACCAGCATACAAAATGACTGTTGTCTCGGATTTTTCCCAGCTTGTAATGCGACCAAGACCTGACTCACTAGTCAGCTGATGACACACTGTCTGCTTCAATGTGTGGAGGGATCAATCTGCAACTAATGCAACAGGTGGGGGCACCCTGATTGAAAACAACAGGTCTGCAGCTCATTTATGTTTCAATGGGTTGGGTGGCTGATGTGTGGGAAGGAGGAAAATAGAATTGTGGGATTTGTAGTCAGAAAAAGAAAAGTCAAACAGGAAATACAAGTTCACAAAAAGCTAGTCACAGTATTATGGTAATCTCATGACTTAGCCATTTAGCCCAAAGACAAGCGCAGATCCTTCCAAAGGATGTCCATTACTGTCTGCCAGGTACATATTAAAATCACCTTATGGGGGATAACCCCTTTAAGCCTTCAGATGCTGTGATCGGCATTGATCATGGTTTCTAAAGGGTTAGTGGTGGATGTTTTTTATTGACTGAGTATTGGCTACTGATAGCAGCGATCAGTCACATTCTACAAAGGAGCTGCACTTGTTTCATAGAAAAATTGCACTGCATGACGTAAATGTAGGCTATGTCACACAGGAGTGGATCACCATGATGTACATTTATGTCATGAGCGGGAAGGGCTAAAAACAACTTGTTATTCTTTTTTCCATTTCTCACATTCTGTTTGCTTTTCTAAACATGTATCTAAATGTTGTTGCCATGTGTTGGACACTCTGCACCCAGTGCAGAAGCCTCGCCAGCCCATGGCAACATGGAGAGGCCTTGAAGGGGTACTCCATTCCAAGACATCTTATCCAAAGGACAAGGGATAAGATGGCTGAATGGGGGGGGGGGGTCCGGCCACTGGGACCCCCCCCCAACACACACAAACACGATCTCAGGGCCGGTGCCGTGGTGTTCTGAACACGGAAGCCAGAGGCTTACATGTTTGTGACGTCATGCCATGTCCCCTCATTCATGTCTATGGGAGAAAGCATGGGGCTATGTACTAGCCATTATGCCTCCTCCCATAGACATGAATGGAGGGGGCGTGATGTCTGTGGTCGCCTTTTATCTGGTGCAGAGCTGAGTTACCTCCGTGCACCGGAGGACTCAGGGGATCGCAGGGGCGCATAAGATGTCTGGGGTGGAGTATGTCTTTACAGAAGCAGCATATGTGCCAACCACTGGGCCTCTGGTGTCCATTACTTGCAATGCTACTCGTATTGAGAACCTGGAAGATACTGGGAGAACCTTCAAATGTTTTTTTCCAGTTTTTTTAAATCTTTACTATCCCTGTCTTGCGTTTGGCTTTTTCATATTAGTGCCCTATATCACAGCTACATAGATTCATGGGCTGCTCACATAGACTGGAATAAAATAAATAGGCAACATTAGTATTGTACTGATTGTTATAACCTCATTCCAATTGCTGCTAAATATTTATAGCTCTACTGAGTATACTGTGTCAGGCTTGGTCTAAATTTACAATTCACACTCTATTTATGCAGCAAAATTTCAACAGAAATAGATCAAGTTCTCATGTTCTTTGTGTGAAAACGCTTCCTGCAGCATTTTATGGTAAGTGAACTCTTAAAAGTAAAATAACACAAAGGATAATTTTCGCTTTTAATAATAGCTGCAAAAAAAAAAAAAAAAAAGGCTACAACATGTCCAAGAAATGTGTGTGGTGTTTTGGTATTGACTAGAAATGACTGAATGAGTTGGTTAAGTGCAATAAATATGTAGACAGCGATACACATTACAAATATTGCAACCTGCACATTATATTTATTACCCATATACAATTAAAATTTGTTTATACCGTAGCAGTGTACAGTAAAAAACACTAATGTCAGTCCGTGTTCTCACAATTTAACCCCATAAGGATGTAGGGCATATCCATACGCCCCCGTTTCCAAGTCCTTAAGGACTCAGGGCGTATGGGTACGTCCTGCGTTCTTCTGGCCCCTGCCGCTCGCCGGGCAGGGACCGGACCGGGATGCCTGCTGATATCGTTCAGCAGGCATCCCGGCATATCACACAGGGGGGTCCTGAGGTCAATTCAGACCGGCGATTTGCTGCGATTCCATTCCCTGCCGCTCGCGGGGCGGGGATCCGAGCCGGATGCCTGCTGAAATCATTCGAAGGGCCTCCTGGCAGAGTGCCGAGGGGGATCCTGAGGATCCCCCATATCGGCGATCACCGCAGATCGCCGGTAAATACTAACTGGCGGTCTGCGACGGTTCCGGGTCATCTGGGTCATGTGTGACCTGATGACCCGCATAATGATGATGATGGGTGGTGTAATATACACCAACCATCATCATCCGTACAGTACTGGGGGGCGACACTGTTGCCACCCCCCAGTACAGCAGTAATTGGGTGGCCGCATTGACCGCACCAATCACTGCAGTATAGGGAGGGGGGAGTGGGTGCAGGAGCACTCTGCTCCGTTCTGCCCACCATTTTACAGAGATCTGGTGTGCAGCACGGAGCCCAGTCAGAAGAAAAAAAGTTTTTTAAAAAGTGCCCCCTTGCCCCCTTTCTGTGGCCCCTTGGCACAGAAAGCAGTCAGGGAAAGCATTAGATTAGGTAGGGACAGTTAGTGGTTGAAATTTTTTAAAATTTTTTGGCGTACCATCTGTAGGTGTCCGCGGGTCCGTAGCACCTTTAGCTGCGTGACTCCAGCCCTACAGGGTCGCTGCGGTCTGCCCCCAGTGTTTTTTTGGGGGGCGCAGACCTTTTTTTTTTTTTGGGCTAAACGTGTGGCAGGGCCCTCTTAACGGCGTACTCCGCCCCTAGACATCTTATCCCCTATCCAAAGGATAGAGGATAAGATGTCAGATCGCCGTGGTCCCGCTGCTGGGGACCCCGGGGATCGCTGCTGCAGCACCCCGCTATCATTACTACAAAGAGCGAGATTGCTCTGCACGTAATGATGGGCAATACAGGGGCCGGAGCATCGTTACGTCACGGCTCCGCCCCTCGTGACGTAACGGCCCGCCCCCGTCAATACAAGTCTATGGGAGGGGGCGTGGCGGTCGTCACGCCCCCTGCCATAGATTTGCATTAAGGGGACGGGCCGTGATGTCATGAGGGGCGGAGCCATGACGTCACACTGCTCCGGCCCCTGTATCGCCCGTCATTACTGCACAGAGCGAACTCGCTCTGTGCAGTAATGATGGCGGGGTGCCACAGTGGTGATCCCGGGGGTCCCCAGCAGCGGGACCGCGGCGATCTAACATCTTATCCCCTATCCTTTGGATAGAGGATAAGATGCCAGGGGCGGAGTACCCCTTTAACTATAAAAGAGCGGTCCACCACCATTGGTTGAAGCCCACCCATCGCTGATCAGTCCCGTAGTACTGATCAGCGTTTTTTTTTTTGTGGTGCAGGCACTTTTTCAGGTTATAGCGTCTTTTTTAATTTTATTTTTTGCACCTATAGGCGGTCTGTGCCACCAGTAGCAGGCCTGTGCTGTGCGGACGTACTGTACAGCTGTATGCGGCCTGCCCCACCCCTGTCAGTGGTTTATCACTTATCAGCGTATTTTTTTTTGGGTTCAGGCGGATGCATTTTTTCGGGGTTAAGCGTTTTATTATTTTATTTTTCAGGTTTTTTTGTGTGGAGTCTGTACGTGCTGCCAGCCACTTTTCTGGGCTGAGTGGCCAGACCCCCCACTGACTTCTGCACCCCCTGCTGCCACCAAGCGCTAATCAGTGCGCACACCATTGATTAGGTAAACACTTTTTTTTGGGCGCAGGGATTTTTGCGCTAGAAGTCTTTTTTTTTACTTTCTTTTTCTTTTGTTTTAGTTTAGTTTTATCTTATATTTTTATATGTTTGTTCTTAGAGGGGGTTAGTTAGGTTAGGTTAGGGCGGGTTAAGGTGGTAGTCTCGCACCACACCACACCACACGTAGCACATACACAAATAATGTTTTTCCCCCCACATATATACACTTCACACCCCACTAGAGTAGGGAAATGGTCCGCAGGGCGTTTTCAGTGGAGGAGGCATATGCCTTACTTGCCTCCGACTCTGAAAGCACCACAGAGGACGAGGAAGACCCCACCTTTCTTATTTCCTCGTCCTCCTCATCATCTAGTTCTGATGATGAGCCACCAAGGCATCGGAAACGCTGTACCATGACACATCCCCGGTACAAGGCCAATCGGAAATGTTTACATTATGCTGATAATGCGGCATGCCCCCCCCCCCCTCTGAAGTGATCCCAAGTATGACCGCCTGTATAAAATCAGGCCGGACATCAATCACTTTGGGGCCAAATTTTGGGAGGCCTATGTCCATGGGCGGGAGGTCGCTATTGATGAGTCTCACATCAGCTTTAAGGGGAGACTCAGCTTCCGGCAATACATCCCAACCAAGCGAGAAGATGTATAAACTTTGCAAGAGTACCTCAGGGTACACTTGCAAGTTTATGGTGTATGAGGGACGAGATTCCCGTATTGAACCCCCAGAATGTCCCCCACTCTGGGTGCTAGCGGGAAAATCATTTGGGGCCTTTTGCACCCATTGCTAGATAAAGGTTACCACCTTTACCTGGATAACTTTTTTACTACTATCCCTCTCTTCACATCCCTCGCCGCCAGATCCACGGTCGCTCGTGGGACAGTCCGGAAGAATCAAAGAAGCCTTCTTCCCCATCCCCTACACGCTCCTATCCCCTGGGTGAGTCCCGTGCCTTTTCCCATGAAAACCTGTTGCTGGTCAGGTATAAGGATGAGGATGTCCTTATGCTCACCACAATTCATGGGAACGGCAGCACCCATGTCCCTGTGTGAGGGGGAGCTGATCTCTCTGATCAAGTCAAGCCATATGATGCCATGCGGAAAATCCAGGTATGGTACAAAAAAGTTGCGGTCTACATGGTACAGGTTGCCATGTATAACTCTTTTGTACTGGCAGGGACATTCCTGCAGTTTCAAGAGGTAGTTCTGAAGGCCCTCATCTTTGGTGACCACGAAGGAGCGGGTCAGAGCCCCTCTGGAACTTCAGTGCCCCGGATCGTACCCGGTCAACAGTTTCCAGGTGAGGTCCCCCACATTGGAAAGAAGGGACAATCCCAGAAAAAATGCAGAGTAAGTCACAGGAGGGGGATTCGGAAAGACACCACCACTTAGTGTGACACTTGCCCCGGGCCTCTGCATTAAAAACTGCATCAGGGAGTATCACACTTCCATGGAGCACTACATTTTTAATCCTTTTCCCTGATTTTAATTCCCCAGCATTATACTCCAATGTACCAGTCCAGAGTACATTGCCTTCCAAATTTTAAAACCAAACACGGTTAAAAAAAAAAAAAAAAAACTCTTTCCCAATACCCCTGATAATCCCCCCCCCCCCCCCAAAAAAAAAAAAATGGGTCATGGGACACAGTCAACAGCATTGGGGGTTGGCAGTTGCCTCAAATGTGCAGCTCTCTCTCCCCACCTGATCGGGGTGCGCATTTGAGGTAATAGAATAGGGACGGCAACACAGATCACATTCCCAGAATGATGATTCAGAGCATAGGGTTTGGGGGCAGGCATCATTTTTACTTTCGGCTATACTCTGGGTCATAATTCTGGGAAATGGCAGATCAGTATTAAGATTGCAACTTTCATCCCTCCCCCATAGTACACTTCATCCATTCCTGGAAAATAAATTTAGGGAACACCCATCATGTTCCAAATCTCCACTTCACTCTTATACACCTTCCCTAGGAGGTGTACTGTTTGTAATAGGCTCACATGTGGGTGTTCCTTTCTTGTATTTTCCTCTGAATGTATGTAACTGTTAGGTCTGTAAGAAACATCGGCCTCAAATGCGAAGAGTTCTCCCTTATGAGCTCTGTCGTATTTCCAGGTGACAAATCGGAGTCACATGTTAGTTGTTCCCAGACAGATGAAGCAGAGTATAGGTTTCTGAGCCTTGTTGTGTTACCCCATATATGGATGTATTTCCATAGTCAGGGGAAAAAGCCCTCCAAAATTTGTAACCCAATTTATCTTATTACCCCTTGTGAAAATGTAAAAAATTTGGTAACACAAGCATTTTAGTGTAAAAAATTCAAATTTTTCAAGTTACGGCCCACAGTTCAAAAAACCTGTGAGGTATAAGTACTCACTGTACCCCTTGTTACCTTACTTGAGGGGTGTAGTTTCAAAATGATGTTCACTTGCCTGGGTTTTTTTGTTAGATTTTGTCAGAACCTCAACCACTGCAGTGCAAAGCACCACTTTAACCTCTTCAGGACCCATGACGTATGCATACGTCTTCACACCCTGGGTCTTAAGGACCCATGACGTATGCATACGTCATGGCGTTTTCCGGTCTCTGCCGCTCGCCGGGCAGAGATCGGAACTGGATGCCTGCTGAAATCCTTCAGCAGGCATCCAGGGCAAACGCCGAGGGGGGCCATGTAGGCCCCCCATGTCGGCGATCGCCGCAAATTGCAAGGAAAATCGCCCTTGCGATCTGCGGCGATACCGGGCTGATCGGGTCTCTGGGACCCGAACGCCCGGTAATTTCGCATGATCCCGGCTGTCGCAGACAGCCAGGATCATGCTGGAGTATCGGAGCTAGGTGGCAAGCCGGCCACCTCCTCCGATCCCCTGCGATCTGTCGGTTAGTTAACCGACCAATCGCAGGAGGGGGGGCGGTTACTTTCTCCCGTCCTGCCCGGCCCCTGAAAGTCCAGAGAGGACGGGAGGAAGACCGGAGGACGCGGCGGGGGACGGGGGAGTGCTGGGGACCGGCCCCGGTACTTACCTCGTCCCTGAAGACCCGGATCCAGACGATGAAGACGGCGGCGGCGGCGACAGGTGAGTAGATCTTCAGCCGCGGTCGGGCCCTTTACAGCAATGCACGTCGCCGTAAAGCGACATGCATTGCTGTAATAGGACCCTGTAAACTACAACTCCCAGCATGCCCAGACAGCCCTTGGCGTCTGGGCATGCTGGGAGTTGCAGTTTTGCAACATCTGGAGGTCCACAGTTTGGAGACCACTGTGCCCTTCCAGATGTTGCAAAACTACACATCCTCAGCATGCCCTTACTGTCCAGGCATGCTGGGAGTTGTAGTTCTGTAACATCTGGCCCTTCAGATGTTGCAGAACTACAACTCCCAGCATGCCTGGACAGTTTTGGCATACTGGGAGTTGTAGTTTTGCAACATCTGGAAGGGCACAGATTGGGAACCACTGTATTAGTGGTCTGCAAACTGTAGTTCTCCAGATGTTGCAAAACTACAACTCCAAGCATGCTGGGAGTTGTAGTTCGGCAACATCTGGCTCTAAAGATGTTGCCGAACTACTACTCCCAGCATGCCTGAGAATGTTTGGGAGTTGTGGTTTTGCAACAGCTGGATGCACACTGGTTGGGAAACATTGTTTCCTAACTCAGTGTTTCCCAACCCGTGTGCCTCCAGCTGTTGCAAAACCACAACTCCCAAACATTCTCAGGCATGATGGGAGTTGTAGTTTTGCAACAGCTGGAGGTCCCCCCCTGTGAATGTACAGGGTACATTCACATGGGCAGGGGGCTTACAGTGAGTATCGGGCTGCAAGTTTGCGATGCAGCAAATTTTGCGCGGCAGCTCAAACTCGCTGTAATCCCCCCGCCCGTGTGACTGTACCCTAAAAACACTACACTACACTAACACAAAATAAAATAAACAGTAAAAAACACTACATATACACATACCCCTACACAGCCCCCCTCCCTCCCCAATAAAAATGAAAAACGTCTGGTACGCCACTCTTTCCAAAATGGAGCCTCCAGCTGTTGCAAAACAACAACTCCCAGTATTGCCAGACAGCCGTTGACTGTCCAGGCATGCTGGGAGTTTTGCAACAGCTGGAGGCACCCTGTTTGGGAATCACTGGCGTAGAATACCCCTTTGTCCACCCCTATGCAAATCCCTAATTCAGGCCTCAAATGCGCATGGCGCTCTCTCACTTTGGAGCCCTGTCGTATTTCAAGGCAACAGTTTAGGGCCACATATGGGGTATCGCCGTACTCGGGAGAAATTGCCTTACAAATCTTGTGGGTCTTTTTCTCCTTTCACCCCTTATGAAAAGGTGAAGTTGGGGTCTACACCAGCATGTTAGTGTAAAAAAAATAAACTTTTTACACTAACATGCTGGTGTTGCCCCATACTTTTCATTTTGACAAGAGGTAAAGGGGAAAAAAGCCCCACAAAATTTGTAACACAATTTCTCCCGACTACGGAGATACCCCATATGTGGGCACAAAGTGCTCTGGGGGCGCACAACAAGGCCCAGAAGGGAGAGTGCACCATGTACATTTGAGGTGATTTGCACAGGGGTGGCTGATTGTTACAGCGGTTTTGACAAACGCAAAAAAAACAAAACCCCACATGTGACCCCATTTCGGAAACTAGACCCCTCACGGAATGTAATGAGGGTTGCAGTGAGAATTTACACCCCACTGGTGTCTGACAGATCTTTGGAACAGTGGGCTGTGCAAATTAAAAATGTTGTACAGCCCACTGTTCCAAAGATTTGACAGACACCAGTGGGGGGTAAATGCTCATTTTATGCCTTGTTACGTTCCTCAAGGGGTCTAGTTTCCAAAATGGTATGCCATGTGGGGGTTATTTTGCTGTCCTGGCACCATATGGGCTTCCTAAATGCGACATGCCCCCCGAGCAAAATTTGCTCTCAAAAAGCCAAATATGACTCCTTCTCTTCTGAGCATTGTAGTTCGCCCGTAGTGCACTTCAGGTCAACTTATGGGGTACCTCCATACTCAGAAGAGATGTGGTTACAAATTTTGGGGGGTATTTTCTGCTATTAACCCTTGTAAAAATGTGAAATTTGGGGGGAAACACACATTTTAGTGATTTTTTTTATTTTTTTTTTACGTATGCAAAAGTCGTGAAACCCCTGTGGGGTATTAAGGCTCACTTTATTTCTTGTTACGTTCCACAAGGGGTCTAGTTTCCAAAATAGTATGCCATGTGTTTTTTTTTTGCTGTCCTGGCACCATAGGGGCTTCCTAAATGCGACATGCCTCTGAGCAAAATTTGCTCTCAAAAAGCCAAATATGACTCCTTCTCTTCTGAGCATTGTAGTTCACCCATAGTACACCTCAGGTCAACTTATGGGATACCTCCATACTCAGAAGAGATGGGGTTACAATGTTTGGGGGGTATTTTCTGCTATTAACCCTTGCAAAAATGTGAAATTTGGGGGGAAACACACATTTTAGTGAAATTTTATTTTTATTTTTTTACATATGCAAAAGTCGTGAAACCCCTGTGGGGTATTAAGGCTCACTTTATTCCTTGTTACGTACCTCAAGGGGTCTAGTTTCCAAAATGGTATGCCATGTGGGGGATTTCTGCTGTTCTGGCACCATAGGGGCTTCCTAAATGCAACATGCCTCCCAAAAACCATTTCAAAAAAACGTACTCTCCAAAATCCCCTTGTCACTCCTTCGCTTCTGAGCCCTCTACTGCGCCCGCCGAACACTTTACATAGACATATGAGGTATGTGCTTACTCGAGAGAAATTGGGCTACAAATATAAGTATACATTTTCTCCTTTTTCCCCTTGTAAAAATTCAAAAATTGGGTCTACAAGAACATGCGAGTGTAAAAAATGGAGATTGTGAATTTTCTCCTTCACTTTGCTGTTATTCCTGTGAAACACCTAAAGGGTTAAAACGTGAACTGAATGTCATTTTGAATACTCTGGGGGGTGCAGTTTTTATAATGGGGTAATTTGTGGGGTATTTCTTATATGAAGACCCTTCAAATCCACTTCAAACCTGAACTGGTCCATGAAAAATTGTGAGTTTGGAAATTTTGTGAAAAATTGGAAAATTGCTGCTGAACTTTGAAGCCCTCTGATGTCTTCCAAAAGTAAAAATACGTCAATTTTATGATGCAAACATAAAATAGACATATTGTATATGTGAATAAAAAAAAATTATTTGGAATATCCATTTTCCTTACAAGCAGAGAGCTTCAAAGTTAAAAAAATGCAAAATTTTCAAATTTTTCATAAAATGTTGGGATTTTTCACCAAGAAAGGATGCAAGTTACCACAAAATTTTACCACTATGTTAAAGTAGAATATGTCACGAAAAAACAATCTTGGAATCAGAATGATAACTAAAAGCATTCCAGAGTTATTAATGTTTAAAGTGACAGTGGTCAGAATTGCAAAAAATGGCCGGGTCCTGAGGTGTAAAATGGCTGGGTCCTTAAGGGGTTAAGGCTCAAATCTCAAGGGTGCTGTCTCACTCCTAAGCCCTGTTTTGCACCAGCATAGTGCTTTACTGCCATATATGGGGTATTTCCTTATTCTGGAGAACAAATTTTGTGGAGCTTTTTTTCTCTTACTACTTGTGAAACAAAAAAAATGTTGGTTAATACCGTCACTTTAGTGTTAAAAATAAAATGTATCACTTTTACAGCCAACTGTTCAAAAAACCTGTGAGGTGTAAGTACTCACTGTAACCCTTGTTACGTTCCTGGAGGGGACTAGTTTCCAAAATGGTGTCACATGTGGGGGTTTCTGCTGTTCTGGCATCATGGGAGGTTTGAAAATGCACATAGCCTCTGTGTTCTTCTGCTCTCCCCTTTCTCTTTCCCCCTTCTCCTCTTTTTTTTTTTTTCTTTTCTTCTTTTTCTTCTTTTTCGACAAATCTTGATTGATCCCAGTTGTACATCTATTGGAATTTTGTCTTTCCTTTACTATGTTGATGTTGTGAAGGATCTATCTTTATGATCCTCTAATGTTCTGCCTCATGGCCCCAGCTGCGCTTGGGACCCTGGGGATGTTACGTTCTTGTCTGCTGTCAAAATCAAAAAATAAAGATTTGAAAAAAAGAAAAAGAAAATGCACATAGCCCCCGACTTTAAGTTCAGCAAAATTCTGTCTCCAAAAGACCAATGGCGCTCCTTCTGTTCTGAAACCTGTAGTGCGCCAGCAGAGCACTTAACATCCACATATGGGGCATTTTCTTAATTGGGAGAAATTGGGTTTCAAATTATGGGGTCCATTTTCACCTACTACACCATGTGAAAATGAAAAATTTGGAGTAACACCATCATTTTAGTGTTAAAAATCTAATTTTCCGTTTTCACATCAAACTTCAATGCAAAGTCGTCAAACACCTGTGAGGTGTTAAGGTTCACTGTACCCATTGTTACGTTCCCTTAGGGGTGTAGTTTCCAAAATTGCATGCCATGTGGGTTTGTTTTTATTTATTTATTTATATTTTTTTTGCTGTTCTGGCACCCTGGGGACTTTCTAAATACAACATGCCCCCCAAAAGCCATTTCAGCAAAATTCTCTTTCAAAAAGCCAAATTTTGCTCCTTCTCTTCTGATCATTGTAGTGCGCCAGCAGAGCACTTAACATCCACTTATGGGGCATTTTCTTAATCTGGAGAAATTGGCCTTCAAATTTTACCCCTTGTTAAGTTCATTGAGGGGTGTAGTTTCCAAAATAGTATGCCATGTAGGGGTTATTTTGCTGTTCTGGCACCATGGGGGCTTCCTAAATGCAACATAGCCCCCAAAAGCCATTTCAGCCAAAAAATTTAAAAAATAAACCACAGTTGCTCTTTCCCTCTTGAGCCATGTTGTGAGCCGGCAGAGCATTTTATGTCAACATATGAGGTATTTCTATACTCAAGAGAAATTGGGCTACAAATTTTGGGGGCTTTTTCACCTAATACCACTTTTAAAAATGAATAAAATGGGGCTACAAGAACATGTTAGTGTAAAAAATGCAGATTTTTATTTTTCTCCTCCACTTTGTTGCTATTCTTGGGAAACACCTAAAGGGTTAACAAACTTTATGCATGTCATTTTGAATAAGTTTAGGGGTGTAGTTTCTATAATGGGGTCATTTATGGGGTATTGCTCACAGAAAGGTCCCTCAAATCCACTTCAAACTTAACTGGTCCCTGAAAATTTCAGATTTGAAATTTTTGTGAAAATTTAGAAAATTGCTGCTATACTTTGAAGCCCTCTAATATCTTCAAAAAGTTAAAACATGTCAACTTTCTGATGCCAAGATAAAGTAGACATATTTTTTTTGTGAATCAATATAAAATGTATTTGGACTATCCATTTTCCTTACAAGAAGAGAATTTCAAAGTTAGAAAAATGCTAAATTTTCCAAATTTTCATAAAATTTGGGGATTTCTCACCAAGAAAGGATGCAAGTAATGCCGAAAATTTACCACTATGTTAAAGTAGAATATGTCATGAAAAAACAATCGCGGAATCAGAATAAACAGTGAATGCATCCCAGAGTTATTAATGCATAAAGTGACAGTGGTCAGAATTGCAAAAAAGGGCTGCGTCCTTAAGGGGAAAAAGGGCTGAGACCTTAACGACCAAGGATGTATATTTACGTCCTTGGCCGGCTCCCGCGGTATAACGTGGGGTCACGCGTTGACCCTGTGTAACATCAGGTTTGTCCTGGCATATTTCCTAAGCCGGGACCTGGGGCTAATAGGGCACGGCAGAGATCGCGGTGCCGCGTGCTATTAACCCTTTAGACCTGGCGTTCAAAGTTGAACACCACATCTAAAAGGAAAGTAAAAGCTTCCCAGCTGCTCAGTGGGGCTGATCGGGACCACCGCAGTGAAAATGCGGTGTCCCGATCAGCTAGGACGCGAGCGGAGGGTCACTCCCTTCCTTCGGCGCTTCTGATCGGCGATTGATTGCTCCAAGCCTGAGATGCAGGCTTGAGCAATCAACCGCTGATAACACTGATCAATGCAAAGCTATGGCTTTGCAGTCATCAGTGTAAAAGATCAGTGTGTGCAGTGTTATAGCCCCCTATGGGAGCTATAACACTGCAAAAAAAAAGTGTCAAAAAAAAAAGTTAATAAATGTCATTTAACCCTTTCCCTTATAAAAGTCCAAATCACCCCCCTTTTCCCATAAAAAACAAACAAACATGTAAATAAAAAAAATATAAAATATGTGGTATCACCGCGTGCATAAATTTCCGAACTATAAAAATATATCATTCATTAAACCGCATGGTCAATGGCGTACGCGCAAAAAAATTCCAAAATCCAAAATAACATATTTTTGGTCACTTTTTATATCATGAAAAAATGAATAAAAAGCAATCAAAAAGTCTGATCAATACAAAAACTTCAAATCACGGTGCAAAATATAAGCCCTCATACTGCCAGATACGCGTTAAAAAAAAAGTTATAGGGGTCAGAAGATGACAATTTTAAACGTATAAATTTTCCTGCATGTAGTTATGATTTTTTTCTAGAAGTACGACAAAATCAAACCTATATAAGTAGGATATCATTTTAATTGTATGGACCTACAGAATAAAGATAAGGTGTCATTTTTACCAAAAAATGTACTGCGTAGAAACGAAAGCCCCCAAAACTTACAAAATTGTGTTTTTTCTTCAATTTCGTCGCACAATGATTTTTTTTCCATTTTGCCGTAATTTTTTGGGTAAAATGACTGATGTCACTGCAAAGTAGAATTGGTGGCACAAAAAATAAGCCATCATATGGATTTTTAGGTGTAAAAGTTTTAAAGGGTTATTATTTTTTCAAAGGTAAGGAGGAAAATACGAAAGTGCAAAAACGGAAAAACCCGTGGTGGTTAAGGGGTTAAAGGGGTACTCCACTGGAAAAAAAAATTAATAAATCAACTGGTGTGAGAAATCAACTGGCTGCTATATGTTCCAGAGGAAGTTCTTTTCTTTTTGAATTTCCTTTCTGTCTGACCACAGTACTCTCTGCTGACACCTCTGTCCATGTCAGGAACTGTCCAGAGCAGGATAGGTTTCCTACAGGGGTTTGCTTCCACTCTGGACAGTTCCTAAAATGGACAGAGGTTTCAGCAGAGAGCACTGTGGTCAGATAGAAAGGAAATTCAAAAAGAAAAGAACTTCCACTGGAACATAGAGCAGCTGATAAATACTAGAAGGATTAAGATTTTTAAATGTGAAATAATTTACAAATCTGTTGAACTTTCTGGCACCAGTTGATTTATAAAAACATTTTTTTAAGAGTGTTGATGTAAGGTGCATATATAATTTAACTGTTATAAAACACATTTCCCAACAATGACACAGATGGTCATTGTTGGAAAAAGGTATTGTCTTTATGACAGCAACAACATTCAATAAATCGGAAATCAGAGCACTATAATCCTATGCAAGAGTGGTTCTGTCCCCGTAGCCTCTGGTATCGCTTCTTCCTTTTTCGCTATACTCCACTTCCTAGTGCTGGGAGTCAGGACATCAGAGTGCCACTCAGACAATCACCAGGTGGGGTGTTACACTGCTGCGGCCAGAGGCAATGTCTCGCACCAACCCCAGAATAAATTCTTTGGTGAACTTCACTTTCTGGTGCAGGAGCCCAATACATTGGCCACACTGAATGGCTGAGCAGCACTCTGACATATCGGGTTGCTGCACCCAGAAGTGGAGCACGGCAGAGACCGGGAGCAATGATACCGGATACTTTCTTTATTTTGTTAAAGAAGCCTAAGCATGTTCACTCCCATTCTTCAAATGGCACAATTGTGCCATTTGTGTTAAAAGAAGCACAAACATATCTGTATAGTATGCTGGCATGCAAACAGAGATGTACCGTATATACTCGAGTATAAGCCGAGTTTTTCAGCACGATTTTTCGTGCTGAAAACACCCCCCTCGGCTTATACTCGAGTGAACTCCCCCACCCGCAGTGGTCTTCAACCTGCGGACTTCCAGAGGTTTCAAAACTACAACTCCCAGCAAGCCAGGGCAGCCATCGGCTGTCCGGGCTTGCTGGGAGTTGTAGTTTTGAAACCTCCGGAGGTCCGCAGGTTGAAGACCACTGCGGCCTTCAACATCATCCAGCCCCCTCTCACCCCCTTTAGTTCTGAGTACTCACCTCCGCTCGGCGCTGGTCCGGTCCTGCAGGGCTGTCCGGTAAGGAGGTGGTCCGGTGAGGAGGTGGTCCGGGCTGCTATCTTCACCGGGGAGGCCTCTTCTAAGCGCTTCGGGCCCGGCCTCAGAATAGTCACGTTGCCTTGACAACGACGCAGATGCGTCGTTGTCAAGGCAACGGCTCTATTCCGGGCCGAAAGCGCGGAGAAGAGGCGCCCCCGGTGAAGATAGCAGCCCGGACCACCTCCTCACCGGACCACCTCCTTACCGGACAGCCCTGCAGGACCGGACCAGCGCCGAGCGGAGGTGAGTACTCAGAACTAAAGGGGGTGAGAGGGGGCTGGATGATGTTGAAGGCCGCAGTGGTCTTCAACCTGCGGACCTCCGGAGGTTTCAAAACTACAACTCCCAGCAAGCCCGGACAGCCGATGGCTGCCCTGGCTTGCTGGGAGTTGTAGTTTTGAAACCTCTGGAGGTCCGCATGTTGAAGGCCGCAGTGGTCTTCAACCTGCGGACCTCCGGAGGTTTCAAAACTACAACTCCCAGCAAGCCCGGACAGCCGATGGCTGCCCGGGCTTGCTGGGAGTTGTAGTTTTGAAACCTCTGGAGGTCCGCATGTTGAAGGCCGCAGTGGTCTTCAACCTGCGGACCTCCGGAGGTTTCAAAACTACAACTCCCAGCAAGCCCGGACAGCCGATGGCTGCCCGGGCTTGCTGGGAGTTGTAGTTTTGAAACCTCTGGAGGTCCGCATGTTGAAGGCCGCAGTGGTCTTCAACCTGCGGACCTCCGGAGGTTTCAAAACTACAACTCCCAGCAAGCCCGGACAGCCGATGGCTGCCCGGGCTTGCTGGGAGTTGTAGTTTTGAAACCTCTGGAGGTCCGCATGTTGAAGGCCGCAGTGGTCTTCAACCTGCGGACCTCCGGAGGTTTGAAAACTACAACTCCCAGCAAGCCCGGACAGCCGATGGCTGCCCGGGCTTGCTGGGAGTTGTAGTTTTGAAACCTCTGGAGGTCCGCAGGTTGAAGACCACTGAGGGCGAATGATGAGAAGAGGATGATGAAGGGGGGGGGGGGGGGTGTGGGGATGATGAAGGGGGGTGGGGATGATGAAGGGGGGGGGGTGGGATGATTACAAGGGGATGATGAAGGGGGGATGTGTGGGATGATAAGGGGATGTGTGGGATGATGACAAGGGGATGATGAAGGGGGGATGTGTGGGATGATAAGGGGATGTGTGGGATGATGACAAGGGGATGATGAAGGGGGGATGTGTGGGATGATGACAAGGGGATGATGAAGGGGGGATGTGTGGGATAAGGGGATGTGTGGGATGATGACAAGGGGATGATGAAGGGGGGATGTGTGGGATAAGGGGATGTGTGGGATGATGACAAGGGGATGATGAAGGGGGGATGTGTGGGATGATGACAAGGGGATGATGAAGGGGGGATGTGTGGGATGATAAGGGGATGTGTGGGATGATGACAAGGGGATGATGAAGGGGGGATGTGTGGGATGATAAGGGGATGTGTGGGATGATGACAAGGGGATGATGAAGTGGGGATGTGTGGGATGATGACAAGGGGATGATGAGGATGTTAATGACGGGTCTGGATGATGACAGGGGGGGATGAGGTATTTCCCACCCTAGGCTTATACTCGAGTCAATAACTTTTCCTGGGATTTTGGGTTGAAATTAGGGGTCTCGGCTTATACTCGGGTCGGCTTATACTCGAGTATATACGGTAACTACAGGGGATGCAGATGGAATGGTGGCACCCAGGCACTGATGCCACTATGCCACTGAAGTAGTCCAATCCTATACATGGCATATGGTTCGTGGGGGAACTCTGTACACCGGGCCTGGAGAATCAAGTTCTGGGTTCAGTTCTGTATCGTCCAAGAATCCAACTACCTTCTCCTTATAATGGCATATTATTAGCTCAGTTCTCTCCCTACACATAAAACATTTTAATTTATTTTGGCAGAAGTAGAACCTCATCCTTCTTTTTATCCAAGAACCCTGTCTCCTGTCTGAATCTGTAGCAAGAAATAGGCCCTGTTCAGCATAAACAGAATTTTTTAGTTTTTTTTTATGTCAACTTGTAGCCTTGAGTGCCTCAATTGAAATTCTGCGTTATTTTGTTCTTACATCCCCTTCCCCCTTTCCTGATATATAGGTATGTTACTGTTTGGTTGGCTATCTGGACATTTCTTTGAATTTACAGAAAAAAGTGGAATTTGCACAGAATTTCCATGGTATAAACAAGTCCTAAAACTTTTATTGCCATAGACCACCAAGAATTCTGATATTTACCCACCTTTACTATTCTGACTAAATGACCAGGGATGGAGACGATGGGGGATGCTTTCATCAGAGAAGTTAAAAAAAAAAAAAAAATGTTGTGCAACACTAAATTTTTGCGCAAAAGTCATGCACGCTTGAACAAAAAAAGCAGTTGATCAAAATTTGGCAGCAATTTTTTTTATCCAAAACCTACACAAAAACGATAGCGTAATTTCCCCAATATCTTTCCCTGCATTAAACCTGGGAAAAATCTCCTGTTCCTTTATGCACCAGCTTTTTAGGATGTACTAGGTTTTTTGTAGTCTCATTTAAATTTCATTCCACTGCAGAATTTCAACAGGTAGAAAGGTAAAAATAAAACAAAGCAAAATTATCAGATTCTAGGAAGCCAAAAACACTACCATTAACCAATCCTTTTTTATTAGGTCCCATCCTTCCTTTAGGCTGACAATAGGGAATTAACCATCCCACTACAGCCATTCACATTGTTTGTTCATAACCTGGGGCGTAGCTATGAGGGGTTAAGAGGTAGTAGTCGCATTGGGCACTGGTGCCTAAGGGGGCCCCAAAGCACATCTTCCCCATAGGAGACCAGTATTATAATTGGCACATGGAGCCATGCCACATTTTGCATCAGAGCCCAGAAGCTACATGTTACGCTTCTGTCCATAACCGCATACCCAACAGGATCCTGGTGTCCATTTGCTCAAGTCAACTTCTTTAAAGGGGTATTCGGCCCTAATTCATCTTATCCCCTTTCCAAAGGATAAGGGATAAGATGTCTGATCATGGGGTCTCGCCGCTGGGGACCCCCGCAATCTGTCATTCAGCACCCACCTTTGTGAGCTCTACGCAGCACTGGAGGCTCCGAGTGTGCAGCGTGACAACCATGGGGCCAGAGTATCGTGACATCACGACTCTCCCCCCGAGTGATGTCACTCTCCGCCCCCTCAATGCAAGTCTATGGGAGGGGGCGTGACGGCCTCCCCCACGATCAGACATCTTATCCCCTTCCTTTGGATAGTGGATAAGATATATTAGGGCTGGAGTACCCCTTTAAATATTTCCACTGCCAGAGTTGGCTTAATAGTGATGTAAAACCAACATAGTCCACATTCCTCTTATACAGCGAAGTGTTGATCAAAACTAAAAGTAACACAATGTTTCTTATCAAGTTATCTTAGGTGATTTATAAGGAACACTGGGGAACAACACATGTTAATGCAATCAATGATGGTTCGCTACAGTTGCATTATTTATAAACCATTTTAGGTTGGAGCGTATGTTCAGAAAGATGTCTGATATCTAAAAGATGTAACATCCTCACATAATCGCATGTTTTTTTCTCATCAGTTAGGGATTGTTTTTATTCTTGCTCTGATATATATAAAAAGCATCCTATGTACCTATGTATGATCGGCCTTCACCAAATAAGTAGAGGACTATGCATCAGGGGGCGATGGGTAACGTGTTTATTCAGTTTATACATATACAAAGGTTTAGACAGGAATAATCGTTTCTTCATCTAGTCTATGTTACATAAAATGTTACAACATTATATACAGTAGAATTCAAATAATGGCAGGATCCAGGGTAACCTGGGGTTAATGATGACATCAGCCCTTGTGGGTTAGTCGTGAGTGCCCTGTGTTGGACTGTATTAGTAAGGTATGTAAGGATGTAGTATAACCACTATGCTTACGTCATCATTAACCCCAGGTCACACTGGATCCCGTCCCTATGGAGGAAATGCATTGTCCCGTTTGAACCTTTGTATATGAATAAACACCGCTACCTTTGTATATGAATAAACACCGCTACCTATTGCACCCTGATGCATTGTCCTGTCAGGAACTCCCCGAACACATCTGCATTACCAAGTCTCACACCACTCCACAATGGAATCAATACCAACAGACCAGTGGCTCCCATATATGAAACGTGGCTCAGAGTTTTTTACAGTGTTGTGCCTGATAGCACAACATCTATAGGTGAGCATCTTTTTTATGACCTCCTAAAAAATGCCCTCTTTAATGCGGGGCAAAAGGGGCAGCTGCCCTGGGCCCTGTCATTCTTGGGGGCCCAAAGCAGCTAGCCCTTTAGCCCCACACTAAAACAGCTAGCCGCCACCGGTCAAGGCAGGGCAGGCCCTACCATGGGACCAGGTGGGACCATTGGTCCAAAGTGGCACTTTGCAGGGGCGGCATTTTGCTGCCCTTTTTATTTTTTTATTTTTTTTGCCACCGCGGTCCAAGAAGGGTCTGCCCTGGCAGCCGCTGCACCACAGCTCACTGTTGCAAATCGGCCACGGCGCAGCAAAAACTGCTTAATAGTCAGCCGGGCCGGTGCAGCGGCCACTTCAATTAAGCCTGGGGGAGGGAGGTTAATGAATTGGAACAATGGGGGGGGGGGGGGTTAGTGAATTGGCACAGGGGGGAGGAGGGGAGGGGGTTAATGAATTGGCACAGGGGGGAGGAGAGTTGGGTTAATGAAGTGGCTCAGTGGGAGGAGGGCAGGGGGGTTAATTAATTGGCACATGGGGAGGAAAGGAGGGGGTTAATGAAATGGCACAAGGGAAGAAGGGGGGATTAACTAAATGGCACATAGGGGAGAGGGGATTAATGAAATGGCTAAGGTGATGAACGGGTTAATGAAATGGCACAGGGGGATTGGGGGGTAATTAAACGGCACAGAGGAGGGGCAGTTGTGAATGAATTAGGATAGGGGGGTAATTAAAATTGCACAGGGGGATGAGAGGGGCCACCTCAATTCCCAATCCCCCTTCTGATCCCCCCTGTACCATTTCAACCCCCAATCCCCCCTCTGATCCCCCCTGTGCCATTTCCACCCCCCTCTCTGATCCCCCTGTGCCATTTCAATTCCCAGTTGCCCTCTCCCCTCTGATCCCCTGTGCTATTTCATCCCCTTTCCCTATCAGAAGGGGGGGGGGGGCTCAAAGGGCACAGAGGGGATCAGAGGGGGAATTGAAATGGTACAGAAGTGGGGGAGGATTGGGAATTGAAAAGGCAAAGGGGATCGGCAGCAGAGAGTCTAACATGTTTGTCCCGCAGATGCTGAAGAGATTACGTTTTGGCTGACAGCAGGCATCATGGCGGTCTGAGCCGGATGGAGAAGAAAAGGAAAGAGGACGCTGCTGATCAGAAAACATGTAATTGTGAGTCCCTAAATGTAATTTTAATCACTTATAGAGTACACTGATCTTTATACAGCTGGTATATACCTCTATATGGTCCTGTATGTAATCACTTATATGGTATACAGAACCTGTGTACAGCTGGAATATAGCAATATATGGTCCTGTACATAATCACTTATATGGTATACAGATCCTGTATATACCACTATATGGTCACTGTATTGGGGGGGGGGGTGAGGTATTTGGGGAATCTTGGTTTGTACATAGTGGATTTTATTTAATAACAGTATAGTAGAATTATCCAGTCACTAGTCGCTTTGTGGTGTAATGGTCCTTGCGTGGCGGTATTATGTGTCCCTTATATAGGTGTAATATTGGTAATATTTATCTTGGTATACCGGTATTAATGGTATTGTTGGTCTCAGTATGCCTGATCTGGTCAGGTTACAATAATGTAAGGTAATATTTGCTTCTTATTTAGTGGTATCAATTGGTAACTGGACGACTAGTATATTTAGGTATACAGTATTGTCATGTTAACTATATATATATATATATATATATATATATATATATATATATATATATATATATATAAATGCGCACGTGTATTTTTTTTTTTTTGGGGGGGGGGGCAGCACGATGTCTTGGGCCGACCCGGGCGGCACAATGTCTTGGGCAGGCCTGCGGCACTGCAGCCTTTAAAACAGTGAGCCTGTGGCCGGAACTGACAGGGAACGTCGCGCAGGAGTACGTTTAAGAACATTACAATGGACTGTGTGGTAGTGAGTGTTACAGCCCTAATGTACAGTTGATATGTGTACATAACTTTATGTGTACTTACGTGCTATGTGCAATACACAACTTTACTCTTTACTGTACATGATGTTGGCGATGGGGGGGAAATGTTGTATCTCCTGACTGATTCAGGACAACCCCTACAAGCAAACTGCCAGACATAAGGGAATACGGTACACTATGACTCTTTTGGTGTACAACAAATTATATACATTTGAGTTTAGGTTCTAAGAGCTCAGGCTCTGTCAGATGAGGAGATACTCGACCGTAGCCAGGCACAACACTTACGAGATTGGTTACCACAAAACTTTCGTGACTAGTTCGTCAGGCACTGTGCTTAAATGTTGCTTGTAAATCTAGAACAACGAAAGATTGTGGTTGGACATAGAAGTCAGTTAGTCTCATGACCAAGTTTGGTAAAGTTACTGTACACGAGTACACAAATAGAACATTTATTTTATGTAGGTACTCTTCCATTTCAAATGTACAACACAAATAGTGTTGCTCGCGAATATTCGCAATTCGAATATTGTTCGCGAATATCGCATATTCGCGAATTCGCGAATTTCACGAATATAGCGCTATATATTCGTAATTACGAATATTCGTTTTTTTTTTTTTGTTTTTTCTTCACAGTACACATCACAGTGATCACCCCTCTCTGCTTCCAGCTTGTGTGGTGTAAAGAAGGCTGTAATACTACTGTGTGAGACTGGCGTGCGAAAATTCGCATATGCGAAGATTTGCATATGCAAATTTCCGCATATGTGAATTTTTGTTACGCCGAGCGCTCCGGGTCCCCGCTCCTCCCCGGAGCGCTCGCTACACTTCCCTCACTGCAGCGCCCCGGTCGGTTCCACGGACCCGGGGCGCTGCGTTACCACCTCCGGCCGGGATGCGATTCGCGATGCGGGTAGCGCCCGCTCGCGATGCGCACCCCGGCTCCCGTACCTGACTCGCTCCCCGTCAGTTCTGTCCCGGCGCGCGCGGCCCCGCTCCCTAGGGCGCGCGCGCGCCGGGTCTTTGCGATTTAAAGGGCCACTGCACCGCTGATTGGTGCAGTGGTTCCAATTAGTGTTTACACCTGTGCACTTCCCTATATCACCTCACTTCCCCTTCACTCCCTCGCCGGATCTTGTTGCCCTAGTGCCAGTGAAAGCGTTCCTTGTGTGTTCCTTGCCTGTGATTCCAGACCTTCTGCCGTTGCCCCTGACTACGATCCTTGCTGCCTGCCCCGACCTTCTGCTACGTCCGACCTTGCTTCTGTCTACTCCCTTGTACCGCGCCTATCTTCAGCAGCCAGAGAGGTTGAGCCGTTGCTAGGGGATACGACCTGGTCACTACCGCCGCAGCAAGACCATCCCGCTTTGCGGCGGGCTCTGGTGAAAACCAGTAGTGACTTAGAACCGATCCTCTAGCACGGTCCACGCCAATCCCTCTCTGGCACAGAGGATCCACCACCTGCCAGCCGGCATCGTGACAGTAGATCCGGCCATGGATCCCGCTGAAGTTCCTCTGCCAGTTGTCGCTGACCTCACCACGGTGGTCGCCCAGCAGTCACAACAGATTGCGCAACAAGGCCAACAGCTGTCTCAACTGACTGTTATGCTACAACAGTTACTACCACAGCTCCAGCAATCATCTCCTCCGCCAGCTCCTGTACCTCCTCCGCAGCGAGTGGCCGCTTCTGGAATACGACTATCCTTGCCGGATAAATTTGATGGGGACTCTAAGTTTTGCCGTGGCTTTCTTTCCCAATGTTCATTACACTTGGAGATGATGTCGGACCAGTTCCCCACTGAAAGGTCTAAGGTGGCTTTCGTAGTCAGCCTGCTGTCTGGAAAAGCCCTGGCTTGGGCCACACCGCTCTGGGACCGCAATGACCCCGTCACTGCCTCTGTACACTCCTTCTTCTCGGAAATTCGAAGTGTCTTTGAGGAACCTGCCCGAGCCTCTTCTGCTGAGACTGCCCTGTTGAACCTGGTCCAGGGTAATTCTTCCGTTGGCGAGTATGCCGTACAGTTCCGTACCCTTGCTTCAGAATTATCCTGGAATAATGAGGCACTCTGCGCGACCTTTAAAAAAGGCCTATCCAGCAACATTAAAGATGTTCTGGCCGCACGAGAAATCCCTGCTAACCTACATGAACTCATCCATCTTGCCACTCGCATTGACATGCGTTTTTCCGAACGGCGTCAGGAGCTCCGCCAGGATATGGACTCTGTTCGCACGAGGCGTTTCTTCTCCCCGGTTCCTCTCTCCTCTGGTCCCCTGCAACCTGTTCCTGTGCCTCCCGCCGTGGAGGCTATGCAGGTCGACCGGTCTCGCCTGACACCCCAAGAGAGGACACGACGCCGCATGGAGAATCTCTGCCTGTACTGTGCTAGTACCGAACACTTCCTGAAGGATTGTCCTATCCGTCCTCCCCGCCTGGAAAGACGTCCGCTGACTCCGCACAAAGGTGAGACAGTCCTTGATGTCTACTCTGCTTCTCCACGTCTTACGGTGCCTGTGCGGATGTCTGCCTCTGCCTTCTCCTTCTCTGCTGTGGCCTTCTTGGACTCTGGATCTGCAGGAAATTTTATCTTGGCCTCTCTCGTCAACAGGTTCAACATCCCGGTGACCAGTCTCGCCAGACCCCTCTACATCAATTGTGTAAACAATGAAAGATTGGACTGTACTATACGTTTCCGCACGGAGCCCCTTCTAATGCGCATCGGATCTCATCACGAGAGGATTGAACTGTTGGTCCTCCCCAATTGCACTTCTGAAATCCTTCTTGGACTTCCCTGGCTTCAACTCCATTCCCCAATCCTGGATTGGTCCACTGGGGAGATCAAGAGTTGGGGGCCCTCTTGTTCCAAGGACTGCTTAAAACCGGTTCCCAGTAAACCTTGCCGTGTCCCTGTGCTTCCTCATGTAACCGGTCTCCCTAAGGCCTATATGGACTTTGCGGACGTTTTTTGCAAAAAACAAGCTGAGACTCTACCTCCTCACAGGCCTTATGATTGTCCCATTGACCTCCTCCCGGGCACTACTCCACCCCGGGGCAGAATCTATCCTCTGTCCGTCCCAGAGACTCTTGCCATGTCTGAATACGTCCAAGAAAATTTAAAAAAGGGCTTTATCCGTAAATCCTCCTCTCCTGCCGGAGCCGGATTTTTCTTTGTGTCCAAAAAAGATGGCTCTCTACGTCCTTGCATTGACTACCGCGGTCTTAATAAAATCACGGTTAAGAACCGCTACCCCCTACCCCTCATCTCTGAACTCTTTGATCGTCTCCAAGGTGCCCATATTTTTACCAAACTGGACTTAAGAGGTGCTTATAATCTCATCCGCATCAGAGAGGGGGATGAATGGAAAACGGCATTTAACACCAGAGATGGACACTTTGAGTATCTGGTCATGCCCTTTGGTCTATGCAACGCCCCTGCCGTCTTCCAAGACTTTGTTAATGAAATTTTTCGTGATCTCCTATACTCCTGTGTTGTTGTATATCTGGACGATATCCTGATTTTTTCTGCCAATCTTGAAGAACACCGCCAGCATGTCCGTATGGTTCTTCAGAGACTTCGTGATAATCAACTCTATGCCAAAATAGAGAAATGTCTGTTTGAATGCCAATCTCTTCCTTTTCTAGGATACTTGGTCTCTGGCCAGGGACTACAAATGGACCCAGATAAACTCTCTGCCGTCTTAGATTGGCCACGCCCCTCCGGACTCCGTGCCATCCAACGTTTTTTGGGGTTCGCCAATTATTACAGGCAATTTATTCCACATTTTTCTACCATTGTGGCTCCTATTGTGGCTTTAACAAAAAAAAATGCCGATCCCAAGTCTTGGCCTCCTCAAGCGGAAGACGCCTTTAAACGACTCAAGTCTGCCTTTTCTTCGGCTCCCGTGCTCTCCAGACCTGACCCATCTAAACCCTTCCTATTGGAGGTTGATGCCTCCTCAGTGGGAGCTGGAGCTGTCCTTCTACAAAAAAACTCTTCCGGGCATGCTGTTACTTGTGGTTTTTTTTCCAGGACCTTCTCTCCGGCGGAGAGGAACTACTCCATCGGGGATCGAGAGCTTCTAGCCATTAAATTAGCACTTGAGGAATGGAGGCATCTGCTGGAGGGATCAAGATTTCCAGTTATTATTTACACCGATCACAAGAACCTCTCCTACCTCCAGTCTGCCCAACGGCTGAATCCTCGTCAGGCCAGGTGGTCTCTGTTCTTTGCCCGATTTAATTTTGAAATTCACTTTCGGCCTGCTGATAAGAACATTAGGGCCGATGCTCTCTCTCGTTCCTCAGATGCCTCTGAAATTGAACTCTCTCCTCAACACATCATTCCTCCTGACTGCCTGATTTCCACTTCTCCAGCCTCCATCAGGCAAACTCCTCCAGGAAAGACCTTTGTTTCTCCACGCCAACGCCTTGGGATCCTCAAATGGGGTCACTCCTCCCATCTCGCAGGTCATGCGGGCATTAAGAAATCTGTGCAACTCATCTCTCGCTTCTATTGGTGGCCGACTCTAGAGACTGATGTGGTGGACTTTGTGCGAGCCTGTACTATCTGTGCCCGGGATAAGACTCCTCGCCAGAAGCCCGCTGGTTTTCTTCATCCTCTACCTGTCCCCGAACAACCTTGGTCTCTGATTGGTATGGATTTTATTACTGACTTACCCCCATCCCATGGCAACACTGTTATTTGGGTGGTCGTTGATCGATTCTCCAAAATGGCACATTTCATCCCTCTTCCTGGTCTTCCTTCAGCGCCTCAGTTGGCTAAACAATTTTTTGTACACATTTTTCGTCTTCACGGGTTGCCTACACAGATCGTCTCGGATAGAGGCGTCCAATTTGTGTCTAAATTCTGGAGGGCTCTCTGTAAACAACTCAAGATTAAATTAAATTTTTCTTCTGCATACCATCCTCAATCCAATGGACAAGTAGAGAGAATTAACCAGATCTTGGGTGACTATTTACGACATTTTGTTTCCTCCCGCCAGGATGACTGGGCAGATCTTCTACCTTGGGCCGAATTCTCGTATAATTTCAGAATCTCTGAATCTTCCTCCAAATCTCCGTTTTTCGTGGTGTACGGCCGTCACCCTCTTCCCCCCCTCCCTACCCCCTTGCCCTCTGGTCTGCCCGCTGTGGATGAAATTTCTCGTGATCTTTCCACCATATGGAAAGAGACCCAAAATTCTCTCTTACAGGCTTCTTCTCGCATGAAGAGATTCGCAGATAAGAAAAGAAGAGCTCCTCCCATTTTTTCCCCTGGAGACAAGGTATGGCTCTCCGCTAAATATGTCCGTTTCCGTGTCCCGAGCTATAAGTTGGGACCACGCTATCTTGGTCCTTTTAAAGTTTTGTGTCAAATAAATCCTGTCTCTTACAAACTTCTTCTTCCTCCTTCTCTTCGTATCCCTAATGCCTTTCACGTCTCTCTTCTTAAACCTCTCATCCTCAACCGTTTTTCTCCTAAATCTGTTCCTCCCACTCCTGTTTCCGGCTCCTCGGACATCTTCTCTGTCAAAGAGATCTTGGCCTCTAAAAAGGTCAGAGGAAAAACTTTTTTTTTAGTGGATTGGGAGGGTTGTGGTCCAGAAGAGAGGTCCTGGGAACCTGAGGACAATATCCTGGACAAAAGTCTGATCCTCAGGTTCTCAGGCCCCAAGAAGAGGGGGAGACCCAAGGGGGGGGGTACTGTTACGCCGAGCGCTCCGGGTCCCCGCTCCTCCCCGGAGCGCTCGCTACACTTCCCTCACTGCAGCGCCCCGGTCGGTTCCACGGACCCGGGGCGCTGCGTTACCACCTCCGGCCGGGATGCGATTCGCGATGCGGGTAGCGCCCGCTCGCGATGCGCACCCCGGCTCCCGTACCTGACTCGCTCCCCGTCAGTTCTGTCCCGGCGCGCGCGGCCCCGCTCCCTAGGGCGCGCGCGCGCCGGGTCTTTGCGATTTAAAGGGCCACTGCACCGCTGATTGGTGCAGTGGTTCCAATTAGTGTTTACACCTGTGCACTTCCCTATATCACCTCACTTCCCCTTCACTCCCTCGCCGGATCTTGTTGCCCTAGTGCCAGTGAAAGCGTTCCTTGTGTGTTCCTTGCCTGTGATTCCAGACCTTCTGCCGTTGCCCCTGACTACGATCCTTGCTGCCTGCCCCGACCTTCTGCTACGTCCGACCTTGCTTCTGTCTACTCCCTTGTACCGCGCCTATCTTCAGCAGCCAGAGAGGTTGAGCCGTTGCTAGGGGATACGACCTGGTCACTACCGCCGCAGCAAGACCATCCCGCTTTGCGGCGGGCTCTGGTGAAAACCAGTAGTGACTTAGAACCGATCCTCTAGCACGGTCCACGCCAATCCCTCTCTGGCACAGAGGATCCACCACCTGCCAGCCGGCATCGTGACAATTTTCACATATGTTAATTTTCGCGTACGTGTATTTTCGCATACGCGAAAATAAAACGAGAATATAACGAATATGCGAATATTCGCGAATATATGACGAATATTCGTCCATATATTCGCGAATATTCGCGAATTCGAATATGGCCTATGCCGCTCAACACTAAACACAAAGAGAAACATAGCCGCACATCCACCATTTGTATTTTGATCTACTTGCTTCTCAGCATAATGAAAAAATGAACAGGTTGTTAGTATACATTTTGATCAAAAAGTACAAGCCCACTCGCCACGTCAATGCCACCTAGTCAGATTGGGTCCCTAACCTAACACTGGTGTAGCGTCATGTGGTGACCACTGCCTCCGAGACACCATGCCCACAGGGGGAGCGACTAGTGTTGCTCACGAATATTCGCAATTCGAAATTTATTTACGAATATCGCATATTTGCGAATTCACGAATATTCGCGAATATAGCACTATATATTCGAAATTACGAATATTCGCTTTTTTTTTTTCACAGTACACATCACAGTGATCATCCCTCTCTGTTTCCAGCTTGTGTGGTCTAAAGAAAGCTCTAATACTACTGTGTGAGACCTCCGGGCGAATATTCGCATATGCGAATATTCGTGAATATTGATCCCTCCCTTCTTTTAGCTTGTGGGCCAATGAGAATGATGCAAATACAGTTGTCGGAGATTAGCAACATACATATAAAGTTCATAAATTTTCACATATGCGAATTTTCGCCTATGTGAAAAAAACGTGAATATTACGAATATGCGAATTTAGTGAATATATGACGAATATTCGTCCATATTTTCGCGAAATATCGCAAATTCGAATATGGCCTATGCCGCTCAACACTAGGAGCGACCCAATGGCCAGGCAGCCCCACTGTTGTGAATACTTACCATATGTTCCCTACCAGAGGGCTGGGAGCATGGAAGGAGGAAACCCTTATACAGTCTCCTGCTAATTAAAAACGCCAGGGCCGAATGGGTGGAGCAGTCTTCCATTTCAACCTAGTCAGTCTGACTGCTTTCTAGGCTGTGACATATACCTAGGACCACTAGACTGGACCCCCTCCATGGGGTTGACATGTATGTTCCACGAGAAGTGGGGCAAACAGAATTTAGTGACTCAAAGTGTGGTCGGACTCAAAGTGGCCACCACTTGTACAGAAGCAGCTTGTGCCACTTGGGGATGAGCTGTTGGTGCCTGTTGGTCAGGCCAAACCTTTGGGGCAGCCAGAGTAGGCCGGGTAATTTTTTCAGACAAATTTCATTTAAAATTTTTCAGCATCTTGGCTTTTCGGACATAGATGTCATGGAGAGCATAGATAGAGTGGCAGGCCTCTTCAATGTCTTGGCCTACGCTGTCTGGGATCAGTTTGTTAACAACTACCTTCAAGCCATTTTTTGCTCCTTTTGGTTCATGATTTCCATCATCTTGGTGCAAATCTGATGGACTTGTTGATGCTGGGCATAGGATGCCTTTCTAATGTGATTATTGTGCGTCTTGATGGAGCCAACACAGAAGAGATGGAGAAGGTAGCCATCGTAGTCCTCCCATCCACCTGCACTTTAATTCGGGTCCTCCATTTTTTTACAACTGGGCCCCCCTGCAACCTGGGGAGTACTGGCCCTTTAAGATGCTTGGGGAGGTGCTGCAGCGGCTTAGTTTGACCTGACTGACATACCCCGGGTGGCGATTCCCCACATGATGGCAAGTACCCGGGAACACTGCTTGGCACTAAGGGGTTAATGTGACCACTGGTACTGGAGACGGACTTGCGAGCATTTGTATCTGCAGTTTACTTGCAATCTGCTTCTCACTTGCGATTGTTGGGGTCTGCGGAGCCTGTGCTGTAGCAGGTACCTGGACAGAAGTAGCGTAGCCAGACGTAGCCACCGGGATTTGCAATACACGGGGCAGACCTTTCAGGTACCACTTAGGACTAGGAACTGTGACTTGACTTCCAAGCTAAGGGGCAGGACATTGACCAGCGCGGGACATTTTTGCACACTTCTCAGGTTCCTCCTTAACCCTTTCAGGTACAATGGCAAACATTTTGGCACACAACATTGCTTCATTACGGATCTTACACACAATGTTCAAGACTTCAAAGTTACTTTCAACAACAGATAATGGAATCCTTTTCACCTCCCCCACTATTTCACCAGCGCCTATAGTAAAACACATTCCAGTAACAAAGTCCCGTACACTTTTCTGGTGCAAGCTTTTTCACATCGGCATGCGATTTTTCTCAGACACAGTTCAGACTAGGAGGGAGGACTTGTGGCATTATGGCTATGGCACACACCCATATCCTGTTCGTGATGCAAAAAGATTGTGGTGAGCCATGGGGTGTGATGTGAGGTGTAAGGGGCAAATGGTGTTGCCCAGGGATATATGGTATTAACCCCTTCGTGTTCGTGGCTCCAGGGTGTGGTTTGCCTATGTAACCACTCAAAGGTAATCCCATTAGTTCTAGGTTAGGCAGGGGTAAATAATAGTCCAAGGCCAGGTTAAGGTTAACGGTATCTTTTACTGAAGTTGTACAGGTATAACTGTTAGGACGGGCTGTATCTTACTGTTAGGGTATGTTCACACTGAAGAATTGGAGAGGAATTTCCACGAGTAATTCTGCTTGCTTTTTCCTCTCCAAACATTCAGCAGTGAAAACCCCCATACAGTTGTTCAGAATTTCTGCCCCTCAGTTCACACTGAGGAATTTCCTCAAGCAGAATTCTGACAAGGAAGTCTGTTCCACTTGAAGAAAGAACATGTTCTTTCTTTCAGGCGGAATCAGCGTCTTAGGCTAGGTTCAGACTACGGAATCTCCAGGCATAAAAATTTCTGCCTGGAGATTCCGAGTGCGGCCAGCGCCGGCTGAATCAGTCGGCGCTAGGACCGCGCGGACACTGCAGTCTCCAATAGACTGCAATGTGTTCCGCACGGATTTCCGCCTGAAGAAAGAGCACCGCCTTTCTTCAGGCGGAAATTTCTAAGCGGATTTTCTAAGCGGATTTTCCGCATCACAAATTCCGAAGTGTGAATTTGTGAACGGAAACCCATTCACTACACTAGACAATTTAGCAAGCGGAATTTCAGACGGAAATTTTACGACTGAATTTCTGTTGGAAATTCTGTAGTCTGAACCTAGCCTTACTCCCATAGAGATCAATGTAAAATTTTTTTTTTTTAGTCAGAATCATTTCCACATGGAATTGGTGCGGAATTGGCGCGGAATTGGCGCAGAATTGGCACAGAATTGGCACAGAATTTCCGCATGAAAAAAAAAGGATAAAATATATATATATATATATATATATATATATATATATGTTATACTCTTCTCCTCCTCTGCTTGAAATTTTCATTTCTGCGTGTGGAATTCCGCTCGAATTCCGCTCGAATTCCGCGCCAATTCCGCTCCAATTCCACTCCAATTCCGCATGAAATCTCTCTGAGTTCTTGTTGAAAAGTAACAATATTTTAAGGCAGAAAATTTCTGCTTGGTTTCCGCCCTAATTCCTCAGTGTGAACATACCCTTAGGAATCACGGCAGGTGGACAGCAGGAGGTGGATCCTCAGGGCCTGTGTGGATGTAGACATGAGCAGTGCCAGGGAGCGGAGTCTAAGGTGCCGCTGGTTTTCACCGCAAAGCAGGATGGTCTTGCTGCGGCAGGCGACACCTAGGTCGCTAAACCCCGGCACGACTCGTCCACATAGGTAGCTGGGGGGGGGGTGGCGTGGCACGGAAGGGCACTGGCAGGATGTGGCAGATGGCAGAAAGTCAGGGCAGGTACACATGTACAGGTTAGGTAGGGAAACACAGGACACAGGACTTCGCTATGGCATAAACAACCAAAGATATGGCAGGGAAGCAAGGGAGGAGCAGGAATAAATGGACCAGGGGACAGGTGTAATCACTTTAATTAATTGGGCACTGGCCCTTTAAGAAACAGTGCTCCGGCGTGCACATGCCCTAGAAGGCGGAGGCACGCGCACCATTGCTGCGATGACAGGGACACAGTGAGGCAGTGGCTGAGGAAGGTGAGTGACAGGCTGGGATTCGCATGCAGGCGTGTCCCACAATGCGGATCCCAGCCCCACCGGCAACAGAGACATGACAGTGCGCTCACGGCCAGCGTGTCTGGCCGGAGCGCGGCTGTTACAATAACAGTCTTTACAGGGCAGTAAGGTTCCCAGAGAGGCGACCAGTAACACAAGGGACCTCACAACTTGCTGGGACTTGCAGTGACTTGACAGACTCTAGTGCAGCCACGCTGACTATAACTGACTTGACTGAAGATAGTGACAGCAGACAAAGATGACTTGACTTACTGACTTGGGGCTACAATTTAGGCTTGAGGCCTTCAGATCTGCTGGACACTGGCTCTGAGACGTCTGGACTGGACTTGACCTCAGCAGAAAGTGTAAGACCAAAAGAGAGAGATTGCAGCTCCTCCCTTCCTTATAAAGGAATGGTCATCTGGTCTCCTGGTGCTCTCTGGGAAACAAAACATATGACTTAACCATGTGACAACCCTTATCGTGTGACTAACAACCATGTGACCATATCAAAGGTCTTTTACCCTTATTCACATTATGGGCAAACACTGCAGGTGACTCAACCTGACAGGACTGTAGGAGCAAATCCTGTACTGGGACATTACAGGTAACTGTCAGCCGGTTCACCCACACTAAACCCAATACACTGGGTAATAGTGTGGTTGAACAGAAGGTCACTTACTTAAAGGGGTATTCCAGGCCAAAACTTTTTATATATATCAACTGGCTCCAGAAAGTTAAACAGATTTGTAAATTACTTCTTTTAAAAAATCTTAATCCTTCCAATAGTTATTAGCTTCTGAAGTTAAGTTGTTGCGATAGGGAGATAGATAATAATAGAATGTCCACAACCGGAGAGTTTTCTGAAATAGGTATAACTTTTACTGAAGATTTTCTGCAAGCTTCAATAACGGAACAGTCTCTTATGCATACAACTGCTTTATTTGGAGATTGCCAAAGGTTGGGACTTTAGAAAGTTAGAGTCTTTAAGTATTATGCGCTGTTCCACTGGATTTAGGGGATTAGTTGCGGTCCAGTAGTCACGCTAGCATTAGCGGGGGTAGTTTAGAACTCACGGTTTTAGTTCTGCTGAGGGCGGTAGGTTTTCCAGGCCTAGCGTGTCTTTGAAAGTTGCGCAGATCCGTCCTGCTAGTCCGGCATCCACGAGAGCAGCTATAATTGGCTACAGCTCCCTTATATGGGCAAGGGCTGGATTAGTGCTAATTGGTCCATTACTGATGTCAATCACCATTACAAAGACTTGAGGGTAACATGTGACCCAAGGACCTCCTAAGGTCCTCCAACATACCATAGAGGAGATTAACATGGTCACATGATCAAAGGTCCTGCGACGCTAAGCAAGGTAAGTACTATACATTATCCTAGATATATACTATTATTAAATATATACATATATTAACATTAGATAATTAGACTTAAGAAGAGGCAACTAGGGGTTGTCCCACCTTAGGGACCCTACCTGAGCGTAGTTACTCTGACTTTGGGGACCTCTACACTAGGTACGGTATGTAATACGGTACTGGGCAACCACAATATGATGAGGAAGTAACACCAGAGGTGTACCTAGTGCCTTCCCCTTGTGCCCCTGAAAGATGCTGTATCAGCCAGATCTACACATACTGCCAGGCCCAAACATACAGCCAGGCCTACACATCCAGAACCCATGATCTCTTAAAAAAAAAAAAGGGAAAATATTTTTTGGCTTTTTGTACAAAAGCAATTTTTTCTTTACCATTTCGGGACACCAATCCTGTTTTAACATCCAAAAGTAAGAATGCCGCAATCACACCCTATCGATCCAGCTGAGACACTGGAAAGAGTGAAATACTGCAAGGGTTAATGCCACCAGACCTCTGGGTACCTGTTGCTTGTCCAAGCAAGTCACTAACTTACTTTCTTCTTGACTATTTTGCTACTCTCAAAAGGGAGAATTTTTGGAATGCATGGAAAAAGCGATTGCTTCTTCCAATACCTCCATGAGCTTTTTAACATTGGCAGACATCTACCGACAACCAGGGATACTTTGTGCAGCTTTATTTTAGCATTAAAAAGCATACACAATCCACTAGTGTAGTGTGTAAGTTACCATGGGATACCACATTTCAACGTAACTTTGACATGAAAGGGGTTATCCAGGAATAGAAAAACAGAGCTACTTTCATTAAATAAACATCTCCCAGTCTGTCTCCAGGTTGGGTGTGGTTCTGCAGCTCAGTTGAATTGAAATGAATGGAGCCAAGTTGTAAAACCACACACAACCTGGAGACAAACGTGGAGTTGTTTTTTTTAAAGAAATTAGATGTGTTTTACTATTCCTGGATAACCTCTTTAACACAGCCTTAAAAATACTTTACAACTACTTGAACAGATTCCTAGGTGACCCTAAAAGTGTTATATGTGTGTTTTGAAGGTTTTTGCATTGACTGTGAGTGGAGAACTTGTTCTGCAAGTCTGGCGAACTTTTGAAAAGCTCACTAAACTCTAGTAATGACATTATTTATGTATAGAGGAAAATGTTGCCATCATCAATATAAGAAAGGGTTCTTTGCAGTTAGAGTAGTCAAGGATGCAGAAATGGATAATACTAACCACCTTCCAATTGAATATTTCTTGGGCTTTTCTCTCTTCTTTGATAGGATGTACAAACCTGACCGAATCCATGCTGAATTAAAGGGGTTATCCAGGCCAAAACGTTTTTTTTATATATATCAACTGGCTCCGGAAAGTTAAACAGATTTGTAAATTACTTCTATTAAAAAATCTTAATCCTTCCAATAGTTATTAGCTTCTGAAGTTGAGTTGTTGTTTTCTGTCTAACTGCTCTCTGATGAGCTGTGCAGTTCCTATGGGGATATTCTCCCATCATGCACAGCTCCCGGGACGTGACATCATCATTGAGCAGTTAGACAGAAAACTTCAGAAGCTAATAACTATTGGAAGGATTAAGATTTTTTAGTAGAAGTAATTTACAAATCTGTTTAACTTTCCGGAGCCAGTTGATATATATAAAAAAAGGTTTTGCCTGGAATACCCCTTTAAACTATATTGTACTATTCCTTTCATGAAATGTGCTTAATGTGATGCTTTCTATGCTTTTTTATTTTGTTTAATTCTAAGTTGACAATAGAGCCAAAATGAAGTTTTCATAGAGTTTTATGCTTGCTGTAAGAGGTTGAGTGTCTGTGTTTGATGAGGATCCTCACTGTACTGGTAAATGATGTCAATCGAGTCGTGATGACTCAGACATCCTAAGTGGTAAATCAGCGCTGATTGTTTGTCGGCCTAGAACAACGCTCCACGCTTTCTGTTCGTCCTAAACTCAAGGCCAAAATGATTACACGAAACCGTTTCCAAAGAGAACTTGGATTGGTAAGACAGATGTAGTATCAAGGGAGTATAAAGCAACCCAGGTAATTTACAGCTGTGCTCTATTCAGCGAAATGAAGCTTCCTACAAGATGTGTTTCTTTAGCAAAAGAGAACATTACTAGTATTGATCCCATGTATACATATGTTTATATTCTGTAAGCCCCCACGTGGCTCTCAGCTCTCTTCATGTGAAGTCTTTATGGTCTCCTTCAACCAATAAATTAGTGCAGTGATGAATGACTGAAGCTACAGAAACTGCTTTTATTTCCAATGCTCTTTTTATTGAGAAAAGAAATCTACATCCAGTAATATGTACGCAACAGCATGTACATAAATACGTGGAAATAGAGTAATATCAAAACACGTAAGAGTGGGCATGCAGGCCGGAGACAATAAGCGATGGTGAAAAACATGCCACCTCTCGTAAAACAGAGATTGGGAAGAAAATGAGAGAGGTGACTTTCTAATATAGTTGTGGGTATGTAAGGCTGCGATCACACTATGTTTTATGCATACGGTGACCGAATCTGGCTGGGGGATGGGAAAACTGGGTGCTCCCGTATCCCAGCCGAACCCGGCACTTAACCCTCTTTGAATGAGCCAAGTAGAGTCAGGTAGCGACTCCGGTCGGCTAATTTTTGCCCCGTATCCATTTTCTGCCCGGACTGAAAACAGCGGTATGCTGCTGTTTTAAGTTCAGCCAGACAACCGGAAACGGGGGGGGGGGGGGGGGGGGGGGGAATGAATGAGTTTTGCCATCCTCCAGCCAGATCCGGTCCCCATATGGACAAAACATAGTGTCAATGCAGCCTAACTCTGTTCAGGAGAATGTTCAAAGTATTATGGGGGAGATTTCTCTAAACCTGTCCAGAGGAAAGATTGCCCAGTTGCCCATAGCAACCAATCAGCTTGCTTCTTTAATTTTTAACAAGGCCTCATTTAAATAAGCCATCTGATTGGTTGCTATGGACAACTGGCCAACTTTTCCTGTGCACAGGTTTGATAAATCTCCCCCTATGTCTATAAATGAATCCAATGAGGTAATAAAATAGAATAGATGGAATTAAATTCAATACCATAGGGGTTAGGCAGGTGGGTCAAGTAACTTCTTGTAAGTGATCCAGTGGTTTAGTTCTTGAGTTATTCTCTAGTGCTAGAATTATTTTAACTTCTTAAGGACGTAGGGCATACCTGTACACCCTACGCCCAGTGTTTAAAACGGGGTCAGGCCGTGACCCCGCATCACACTGGGTCGGTCCCGGCTGCTAATCATAGCCAGGACCCTGGGCTAACAGCGCACAGCATCGATCGATGTGCCGCGTGCTGTTAACCCTTCAGACGCGCCGATCAAAGTTGACCGCCGCATCTGAAAATGAAAGTAAACGCTTCTCGGCAGCTAAGTCGGGCTGATCGGCACATTGCGATAAAATTGTGATGTTCCAATCAGCTGGGACACAGAGGGAGGTTTCCTTACCTGACTCCGCGGCGTCCGATCGTCGATTGATTGCTCCAAGCCTGAGCTACAGGCTTCAGCAATCAAGCCCCTATCTGACTGATCCATGCAAAGCTATGGCTTTGCAGGGATCAGCATAGGAGATCAGTGTGTGCAGTGTTATAGCTCCCTATGGGAGCTATAACACTGCAAAAAAAAAGTGGAAAAAAAAAAGTTAACAAAGGTCATTTAACCCCTTCCCTAATAAAAGTTTGAATCACCCCCCTTTTCCCATAAAAAAAAAAACTGTGTAAATAAAAATAAACATATGTGGTATCGCTGCATGCGAAAATTTCCAAATTATAAAAATATATCATTAATTAAATTGCACGGTCAATGGCGTGTGCGCAAAAAAAATCCAAAATCCAAAATAGTGTATTTTTGGTCACTTTTTATATCATGAAAAAATGAATAAAAAGTGATCAAAAAGATCAATCAATACAAAAATGGTACCGATAAAAACTTCAGAACACGGCGCAAAAAATGATTCATCATACCCGCCCATACGCAGAAAAAGAAAAAAGTTATAGGGGATAGAAGATGAGAATTTTTAACATATACATTTTCCTGCATGTAGTTATGATTTTTTTCCTAAGTACGACAAAATCCAACCTATATAAGTAGGGTATCATTTTAACCATATGGACTTACAGAATAAAGATAAGGTGTAATTTTTACCGACAAAATGCACTGCGTAGAAACGGAAGCCCCCAAATGTTACAAAATTACATTTTTTCTTCGCACAATGAATTTTTTTTCCGAGTCACCATGGATTTTTGGGTTAACTGACTAATATCACTGCAAAGTAGAATTGGTGGTTTAAAAAATAAGCCATCATATGGAATTTTATGTGTAAAATTGAAAGCGTTGTGGTTTTTAGAAGGTGATGAGGAAAAAACGAAAATGCAAAAACTGAAAAACCCTGCGTCCTTAAGGGGTTAAAACAGAAGAGTTGGTTTATTTTTTAATTCAGTGTAGGATTGTGAGGGGTGTGTAATTGAGCCTATTTAAAGGGATTAGCAGCTTCTGTGGTCAGCTAGGTGAGTACAACAACTTTATTAGATCTAAAATGCGAGAATAGTGCCTAGAGGAGAATTAACCCCTACAGGACCCATGACGTACATGTACGTCATGATTCCGTTCCCATTCTATAATGTGGGGCCCCAGCGTCATAGCGGGTCGGGCCCGGCCTCTAACAGGGACCCGTGGCTAATAGCGCGCAGCACCGATCGCGGTGGCACACGCTATTAACCCTTTAGACGCAGCATTCAAAATTGATCACAGTGTCTAAAGTGAAAGTAAAACATTGCCGGTTAGCTCAGGGAGCTGTTCGGGATCGATGCGGTGAAATCGTGGCATCCCGAACAACTTACAAGACAGCCAGAGGGTCCCTACCTTGCCTCCTTGCTGTCCGATTGCCGAATGACTGCTCAGTGCCTGAGATCCAGGCATGAGCAGTCAAGCGGCAGAATCATCGATCAATGGTTTCCTATGAGAAACCAGTGATCAATGTAAAAGATCAATGTGTGCAGTGTAATCCCTATGGGAGCTATAACACTGCAAAAAAAAGTGGGGAAAAAAAGTGAATAAAGATCATTTAACACCTTCCCTAATAAAAGTTTGAATCCCCCCCTTTCCCATAAAAAAAAAACTGTGTAAATAAAAATAAACATATGTAGTATCGCCGCATGTGGAAATGTCCGAACTATAAAAATATATAATTAATTAAACCCCACGGTTAATGGCGTACACGCAAAAAAATTCCGAAGTCCAAAATAGTGTATTTTTGGTCACTCTTTTATATCATGAAAAAATGAATAAAAATTGATCAAAAAAATGTGTGGTAGCACTTGGGGGGTATAGTGTAGTTGGGGTGTTGCTTCAGAATATAAGGGGTTAATTTAACCCCTGTCACTCGTGACGCCAGGGTGAGGGTTAATACGCTGAGGTAAATCTCCGGCCTATCGCCACCCTTCCCAGAAACGATAGGAGCGTGCTTAAATGAATGAAGGTCCACAATGGAGATGAACTTGAACTTGCATAAACTTTACTGAAGGTACATCCAATTAACAGCAACAGTTTTAGTACTACAGTCTCTATACAACAGGGCAGTGATTGACAGATGCTGAGGACCATTGGCTTATCAAAAGAGTTATTAGATTTAGATTTTTGCAGAGATCCGTCCGGATTTAGGGGAATATTTAGGTCCAGTGATCTTGCTGAGGTAATAGGGATTGAAGTAACTCACAGTTTTTAGAGTTGACCGTTGCCGCAAGGCTTAGGCCTGGTTACTGCTGATGACAGCTGCGCAGATCCGTCCTCATCAGCAGCCCACGAGGAAAGAGAGAGTAATGGCCGCCGCTCCCTTATATGGGCAGGGCCGTTTTGGATTGGTCCGTGTCAGCTGTCACTCACTGTTACAAGGCATGGTGGGTGAACACGTCACGGGGACCTCCAAAGGTCCTTAAGCAAAACCATAGAGTTTCTACCTGATCACGCGACCCGCAGGTCCTGCTACACTCCGTACAGGTAAATAACCAAATATATACAGTTTCTATACCTATAGCTATATAAATATCAAATAGAATTACTACATATCTACTGACTAAGTGAGAGGTAACAAGGGGAAGACTAGACAAGAGGGACCCAGACGTCCTAGGGACTCTGGCTATGGGGACCTCTATACAGGTAACGTATAGGATATGGTACCGGGACACCACAAATGGTACCGCTAAAAACTTCAGATCACGTCGCAAAAAATGAGCCCTCAAACCGCCCCATACAAAAAAAGTTATAGGGGTCAGAAGATGACAATTTTAAACGTATACATTTTCCTGCATGTAGTTATGATTTTTTCCAGTACGACAAAATCAAACCTATATAAGTAGGGTATCATTTTAATCGTATGGACCTATAGAAAAAAGAGAAGGTGTCATTTTTACCGAAAAATTTACTTTGTAGAGACCGAAGCCCCCAAAAGTTACAAAATGGCGTATTTTTTTTTTCAATTTTGTCTCACAATGATATTTTTTTCCGTTTCGCCGGAGATTTTTGGGTAAAATTACGTCATTACAAAGTAAAATTGGTGGCACAAAAAATAAGCCATCATATGGATTTTTTGGTGAAAAATTGAAAGAGTTATGAGGCCATATACCGTATTAGGCCATATTCATGCTGTGGATTTGCCGATGATGGACCCCCTACATTGTGCCTCCATCTGTGCCTGTTCATGGCGGCAATCCGCCACTACATGCAGACACACTGTGATGTGCGAGTCGCCGTGCTCATGCGCAGTATACTCGTACACATCGCGGCCACTCCCCCTGTTCCCTGAGCTAGGCCGAGAGCAGCCGCAATGTGCATGAGTATGCTACGCATGCGTGTGGCACCTTGCTAATTGCAGCGTGTCTGCTCATAGCGGTGGATTGCCGCTATGAGCAGGCACAGATGGAGGCATAATGTAGGGGTCCATCATCAGTGGATCGGCAACATAAAATTCAAGGCGCATTAACTATGGGCAGGATCTGCTCCCCCAGCATAAATGCACAACCGCATTTGAGGTTGAGCACTTCCAGCCATTTGAGACCACGACCGAATGCTGCCGGAATTGCTCACTGGCCCCTGTTTTGCTTATCACGCACAGGTAGGATTAGCGTTAGGTCCCGCGCCATTTTGAGAAACCTTGGCGTTGGTGTGCGGGCTCTGGTATGTCCTTCATACAAGGATATACTGGCGAATGTCTTAATTTTAACATCAGTGTTGAGGGATAGCCAATGTCATTGTATACATCTACCACAGTAGTGCACCCATTTTCCTGTATTGTATTATTCTAATTGTTACACATCCACACCGTCTATCTGGTGTAGGATTCTATTGTGGCACTTGTAGTCCACTGAAGGCATCCTCCATTGTATGAATTTTTATGCTGGAGATCGGCCCTAGCAACGGACTACAAGGGCAGGATCTGCTCCCCCAGCATAAATACACAACCGCATTTGGGGTTGAGCACCTCCAGCCATTTGAGACCACGTTTTTTGTTGTTTGTTTAAATTTTATACTTGGAGGTGTGTAAACTCCATAGTTAATGTGCCTTGAATATCTTCAAGGCAGCATTAGGGTAGCACCTGTGAGGCCAGGCACCCATATTAGCCAACTCAGGTGGGGCTTGCAGCCTGCCTCTCTCCTCCCATTGTATGTGTGCTCAGTCACGCTGGAGGGTACCTGGGAGGAGGCTGTGAGTCGACCGAATGCTGCCGTAATTGCCCACTGGCCCCTGTTTTGCTTATCACGCCAGGTAGGATTAGCGTTAGGTCCCCAGCGGCGCGACACCCAGGATCAGGCATCTTATCCCCTATCCTTTGGATAGGGGATAAGATGTCTTAGCACCGAAGTACCCCTTTAACAAGGTTTTCTTTAAATGAATATTTACTTTGACTCATGGACTGTAGACTAAGCAATTTTTTTTTTTTAAAGTAACATGAGATTATACTGAAATTCCAGGATGAATGACAAAGTACTTTGCAGTTAATAGAATTTTTAATAGGTCTGAACTAAGAAGAGATTATTAGCCATTCTGTCCTCATAGCTCCGCTTCCCTATAGAAGGTTCTCATCAGGGGATGTCTTACCGCCAGTATGATAATATTTCCTCTTAAACTGGGCACCAAACACCAACTATTATGGGACTTAAAGTTCTCTCTAATTTCCATTGGGCATTTTGAGAAAAACTTTATTGCTACAATAATGTCTAAACTGTTTTGACACCGCTCAAACAAAATCTGAGACTAAGCTAAAAGTTACTAAAATCATAGTTTGCTTAGAATGTTCTCTTATTTCTATCAATAATCTATAAACAGTTTTTTTTTCTTGTAACTCTTGTATATTCACTATATTGGACTAAGGTTTGAGATGGATACAGAGGGTGTAACTTCCGGTCATAGCCAAAGTAACTGCAAAGAGTATAACTTAAATATGGTGTCCCTTTTTTGGGTCATTGTATTATGGTAATCGGTGATGGTCTGGGATCACCCATTTTTATGATGTAATCTCAGCCTATATGTTATAATCCTTATAATCGCCAGTGGAAAACTTTTTATTTTTAAATCAACTGGCTCCAGAAAATTAAACAGATTTGTAAATTACTTCTATTAAAAAATCTTAATCCTTCCAGTACAGACACTATATTATAAACTACTATAAAAAAAAAACTAGAATACCCCTTTAACAGCCACTCCCCGGACTACAAGGCAAGCATTATCCCACTCTCCAGTGGACAATTTATGTCTCTCAGGAACTGAAGGCTCACACAGGCCACAATGATGTAGTTCTGCTTTCTTTCACAGTCTCAAAAAATACTCTACTCAGTGATGTAGTCTCATACAGCTCATGCACTCTCTAAGAAACTGACTGACCCTCCATCCATGACAACACTCTATTCTGGTTGTACAGTAATACTTTGCAGTTCTAGACTTGTGGGTCTTTGTCAGTACCTCAGGTATCCAGGTTGCCGTCTCCAATAAGGCTCACAGTCACCTGCTCCTACTGATCTCTGATTTTAACCTACGTGATGTCCCAGTACAGGACATGGTCCTGCACTACACTTGTCAGGTTGAGTCCCACGGTGACCTGGGGGCTCTCCTGGATACACTCCGTTCTACCTGATGATGGGCCGACACGGCTGCCAAAGGACCGAACGTTTGGGCTCCAAGCTCCTTTCAACAACTCTCTGCAATCTTCTAAGGAGTGGGTCTCTGACCACCAATGAAGGATCCAGGAAGCAAAAGAGATTGTCCACAAAAAGATGGGTGAGTACACAGCCATATACTTGGATATAGGTAGATAGACCACTAATAGATATTTAGTCTCGGGATTCCAAGGTCAATAAAGATAGTTAGATGGATAGTAACTGTAGGAGGGGGAATGGTGCCCACCATTGATAATTGCCCGTCCCTCTGGCCCTGCCTTTTGAGGGACCCACCTCCTTAACAGGGTGGCGTCAACCACGGTGACGGACCCTACTCTACCCCTAAGTGAGGGATAAAATAATAAACCAAGGAAGGGTATAATAGCCTAGATGGCTAGTGTACAACACAGGGCTCCCACAAAAAAATAAGTAAATCGTGCAAAGTGATCACACAAAATGTTAAAAAAGCCAATGGGGGACGTAAATGTCCCAAATCCAATGCATTTCCCCTATCCTATTGGAATAGGTTAATCAGGGAATTACCATTGGTGTTAACAGATGGTAAGCATAGATGATAAAGAACACCAAGCAGTTCAGATAAACGCATAGATGGTACAATAAAAATGCCAAAATACAAAAATACAAAGAACTCTAGCATTGGCAAGACCCCTATGATAAATGAGACAGCACACAGCAGTTTGTATTATTTAGACATGAAGGGGTGGCGTTGCTCCAGCAGACCCTGTTAGGAACTGGATGTTACAGTTTGGTATGCTTATTGAGGGACATTTATCAATGTTTGCTTATGTATTCTTTTTTTTAGTAATTTTTTCCTTACTTTTTTTTTGTTTATGTGCGACTTATTTATCAACTGGTTTCAGCCTGTTGATAATTTTCTTTCACATAAGCAATTTTTCCTTTTTTACTTTGGTAGTAGCTTTTTCTGCTCCATGTTTGAGCTGGAGTAAATTTAGTCAATTTTTAACGCTGTTGCGACTTTTTTTTGCGCAGTTGCGACTGTCGCAGTTAATAAATACCTGACTACTCGTAGTCCATTTTAAAATTATTACTACATAGTAAATTTTAGGAAAACTTGCTTTTCTCGCTTTCCAGTCAAAATGTCGCACGAAAAATCGTGTAGTCGCAGTTGCGACAATTTTGCGACAATTATAGTAAAGAAAACCTGACTAAACCCGTTGATAAATGTCCATAATTGTCCTCACTGTGTGCATTGTACTGTATGATAGTTAGAGCATTGTTGTGCCTATATATGTGCTGTTAATGCACACATGTGTGACTATGCACCATGTTGCTTTTCCTTATACAACTTATTAATGTGGATCTGTCAGTGAGCAACGCCTTTGTCTCTCCACTTTGTGGATGCTTCTCCCCATATGTGATTTTAAACTTTCCACCCCTATCATTGTTTGGGTTGGAATTTAGGGACGCTGACACCACGCCCCTAGTTTTATTAATATAGTAACCTTAACTATCACTATATTATTAATTATTATCATTGCTATCAATTTATACTTAGTGGTTCAGAGCACATATTTTATTAATATACTTACCTGTTTAATATACTATCTGATATTTAGTACACGCTACTGTGTGTTTATGGTTATGACCACTTTTACACATCTTATCCAAATGGAGCACACGGGTATTTAGTGCGCTCCATGGTTGACAGTGATTTTCGGGTCTTTATTCAATGTATTATCAATAATGGTGACGCTTTGTGAGTGTTTCCGGTATATGCAACGCAGGCTTGCGTTCCACCATGGCGTATTTCCGATGCACGGTAGCGTTACCGCGCTCCAATATATATCATCCGTGGCGCTCTGTGAGCGCTTCCGGTAGGTGGAGCACATGTATACATTCCACCATGACGTATTTCCGGTGGATAGGCATCTACAGGAGCTCAATCCAGGCCGTAGTAAGTAATCACAGTGCTGGTGTTTCTGCCGTTTGTGCAGTTCACCACCGCTTACCTGATTTATTATACAGCACGCTCCTGATTGGATCATAGCCCCACTCTAGATGAGGCGCGGGATATAAATACCACCAACAGGTCAGTGTAGCAGGTAGGTGTCGCATCCTGTACCTCACCTGCCGAGCTCTCAGCATTTGGTTATCAGCACATTATCTGGTTTATCGTCAGGGAGGATAAGTATTTAACCTGAACGTGCCATTACACGTGCAGGTCTTTATCCTCTTTTTTGTAACTTTCTGTGTGGCTGAGTGTGGCCTAATTTAGACTAGCAGAATATATATATTTTTTTGACTATGCCAACTCTGCGGTGATTCCTTTCTGGTTTGTTATACCATCTGAATTATACCAACAGTGAATCATGTATTGTTTTATGTCTAAATAAGACAATCTGCTGTGTGCTGTCTCATTTATCATATGGGTCTTGCCAATGCTAGAGTTCTTTGTATTTTTGTATTTTGGCATTTTTATTGTACCATCTATGCGTTTATCTGAACTGCTTGGTGTTCTTTATCATCTATGCTTACCATCTGTTAACACCAATGGTAATTCCCTGATGAACATATTCCAATAGGATAGGGGAAACGCGTTGGATGTGGGACATTTACGTTCCCCATTGGCTTTTTTAACAGCACGATTTACTTATTTTTTTGTGGGAGCCCTGTGTTGTACACTAGCCATCTAGGCTATTATACCCTTCCTTAGTTTATTATTTTATCCCTCACTTAGGGGTAGAGTAGGGTCCGTCACCGTGGTTGAGGCCACCCTGTTAAGGAGGTGGGTCCCTCAAAAGGCAGGGCCAGAGGGACGGGCAATTATATATATATATACTGGGCACCATTCCCCCTCCTACAGTTACTATCCATGTAACTATCTTTATTGACCTTGGAATCCCGAGACTAAATATCTATTAGTGGTCTATCTACCTATATCCAAGTATATGCCTGTGTACTCCACAGGGCTCCAGGGGTTTATCACTACACAGGTGTTTTTCATTTTCTATACTTCATTTATATTTTACCTTTTAATGAATTAAGTAAAGGTTACGTTTTAATTGTTGTCATATCATCTCAGTTGAGCAACCAAAAATCAGAGAGTGTATGGACAATATTACAAAGACTCTTATGTTATCAGTTTTACCAGCCTGGAAAGGACATTTGTTTTCATAAAATGCCTCAGGACTGCATCTGGCCCCAGGGCCACCTCGACTAAACTCTAACAGAACCTGCGTCGAGGGCGACTTGTGTTGAGTAGGGTGGGTTTTGATGTCCCAGTACAGAACATGGTCCTTCACTACACTCAGGTTAAGTCCCTCGGTGACCTGGGGGCTCCCCTGCAGTGTCTCCCCTGCTATTATTATAGTGTTATTTAATGTAATAGGATTATAGTCAGTATGTCAATGTATAGTCAGTATAAAGGACCTTTAGAGGAATCCAGTAAATGTCTAAAGAACCTGTGAAATGTCGCATATTATGTTTATGTTATCACATGTTACCCAGAGGGCACCAGTTTAACACATGACCCGCAACTAGACCAATTGGCCTTGGCTCAGCCCCCCTCTATATAAGGGGTGACCATTACAATTCTCTCTCTCTTTTCACTTTACTGAGACCAGCAAACACTAGATGTCTCACTGTTAGTGTCCAGCTACCTGGAAGGCCTCAAATCTACAGTAACTTCCAGTAAGTCAAGTCTATGTCTGCTGTCACTGCATACAGTCTAGTTCAGCATCAAGTCAATTATCTACGGCTATGACAAGTATAATTGGTCCCAGCAAGCTGTGAGGTCCTTCTGTGTTCCTGGCTACCTCTCTGGGATTCTGGCCTAGGTGTGAAGCTAATAACGCCTATCTGACCACAAAAAAGCCTCCGTTAAACCATTACCTGGTTGTGGACTCTCATTTTCACTGCCACTAAACCACTATGGCGTCACGAACATTAGGTTAATAACACCTTGCCCCTGGGGTTAATACCATCTTGCCCCATCCACCTACACTGCTACACCCTGTGGTCCCGCCATTACCGTGGGTCACCACACCTACTAGCACACTCCTTGGTTGACAACCTTATGTCTTAATGTCCCAACATATGAGATACTATAATGTACCAGCTCAGTAGCATGTTGGACCAGAAAAGCCCTCGAGAAGTCGAGCCCAGTAGCTCATACAGTGCTATTTTATATTTTGGAGGGGGGCTGAATATACCATATTTTTTGCTCCATAAGACACACCTTTTCTCCCCCCAAAAGTGGAAGGAAATGTCTGTGCGTCTTATGGAGCGAATGTGTGTGCCGATACCCGGCATTTGCATGATATCGGGGACTCCTTTAATGTCCCTGATACCAAGGCCGATACCTGCTGCAGTGCGGCCGTCAAATGCCCCGCTCCGCTGCCCCGTTCTGCTGTCCGCATCCCCATTCTGCCGTCCGCATCCCCGTTCTGCCATCCGCATCATGGCGTCCCATGGAGGAACATGTGACACACGTCACTCCACCTCTTCCCCTGCGCCCAGCGTAACGCTATGGAGAAAGGAGGAGTGACGTTGTCACATGCTCCTCCATAGGATGCCATGATGCGGATGGCAGAACGGGGATGCGGACGGCAGAACGGGGCAGCGGAGCGGCAACCGCAGGTGAGCAACTACTGTGAGGGCACTGTCTACAAGGGGGGGGCTGCTGTTTACAAGGGGGCACTGTCTATAAGGGGGGACCTGCTGTTTACAAGAGGGCACTGTCTACAGGGGGGGCTGCTGTTTACAAGGGGGCACTGTCTATAAGTGGGGGGGGGGCTGCTGTTTACAAGGGGGCACTGTCTACAAGGAGGGGCCTGCTGTTTACAAGGGGGCACTGTCTACAAGGGGGGGCCTGCTGTTTACAAGGGGGCACTGTCTACAAGGGGGGGCTTCTGTTTACAAGGGGGCACGGTCTACAAGAGGGGCCTGCTGTTTTTTCTTTTCTTGTTCTCTTCCTCTAAAACCTAGGTGCGTCTTATGGTCAGGTGCGTCTTATAGTGCGAAAAATACGGTAAGTCACAAGAATTGACCGTCCAGTTTTTGTACATACCTTTTTTCACCTGCATTTTTTATAGTCATGGTGAGGGCAAAGACAAATCGCAAAAGAAGGCCAAATGTTTGATAAATGTGTCTCCAGAAAACTGGCACAAAATGCTTGATAAATTGTGCTTAGTTGCATTGTGTGAAAAAGAACATTTTATTTACAATTTTAATTAATAATTGTTTTAAATATATCTATTATTAGAATATTTTATTAAATCATCACATGTATTCTTCTATACAAGTACATTTACACTGGGGTGTACTACAAACACAGTCTTAATTATGACGACACACTTCTGTGCAGTAGTTTGTTGTCCTGCAAGCTATACATAACCAGCTGCCCTGTAGAGAAATTATATTGCATTGCATCAATCATGGGACCTGAAGGACAAAAGAAACTGTACATTGTAGAGGGGTTTGGGGAATACCTATTTACTGTAACACAATCAATAGCCATTGATTCCTGAAAAAAAGCTCAGCAGGATAAATGGTGGAGCAGCAAGAGATAAAGCACAATCCCTCAAGATGATCTCCTTGGTATAAATCTTTTAGCAGCTCATTTCTTACTTACCGATAACTTGTAATTTGAAAATACACTAAAGGTTTAAACTAAATCAACAATCTAATAACCTGAAACCACACAAGTGATGCAAAAAGTGATTTATGGATTTACAAACCACATGTTTGGTTTTACAACTATGAAGGTTATTATTTTTATTTTCCATTTTATACCCTCAGCATATTAAAGTTAGAAGGTTATTAGTCTAATCTTACCTCTGGCATTAATACTTATGATAATAATGTTTTACTTAGGTGGCGCCAACATCTCCTGCCAAATATGTACATGACATAAAATTAAGCATCACAAGGACCCAATAAGAGAGAGAGGATCCTGTCTATAAAAGTTTACAATCTCAAGTATTATCCCCACAGTTAACTTCTGCATGTGGAATTAAAGGGGTACTTCGGTGGAATTTTTTTTTTTTTATAAATCAACTGGTGCCAGAAAGTTAAACAAATTTGTAAATTACTTCTATTAAAAAATCTTAATCCTTTCTGTACTTATTAGATGCTGAATACTACGGAAGAAATTATTTTCTTTTTGGAATACAGAGCTCTCTGCTGACATCATGACCACAGTGCTCTCTGCTGATTTTTTAATAGAAGTAACTAAAAATCTGCTGTCAGTTGTTCATTGTGCGGCAGAGGTAATCCGAGAGCCAGGGGGCGGGGGGTTTGGGCCTTATGCACTGTCACACAGCAACAGGACAGGTTGGGAGGGGGGCAGTGGACAGTAATCTGAGAGCCGGGGAAGTGTTAAGGTGGGGGGTTTTGGGCGGGGGGTGATTCAAACCTTTATTAGGGGAGGGGCTTATTCACATTAATTTTGACTTTTCTTTCTTTACACTTTTTACTTTTTTTAAGCCCCCAGAGGGGGCTATACCATGCAATCTTTTGATTGCATATAGTGATCAATGCTATGCCATAGCATAGCATTGATCAGTGTTATCGGTGCTTTGCTGTTCCAGGCTGCATGGCTGGCTGGGAACCGCAGAGGAACAATCAGAATGTGAGGAGGCAGGTAAGGGACCTCCTGCCGTCCACTCAGCTGATCAGGACATCGCAATTTCATCACGATGGTCCCGATCAGCTCCACAGAGCTGCTGGGATGCTTTAACTTTCATTTTAGATGCCAAACTAGTCTCACCTTCACAGGTCAGATCATGAGATTCCCTGCCAGTATCAGCCAATCAGACATCTTTCCGAGCATCAGCCTCCTCATTGGTTGATTATGTTGAGCTGCCTAGCGCTGAAGCGTAGGGGGGCCCATAAACCTCTCTTGCGCGGGGGCCCCATGAGTTGTCAGTCCACCCCTGATGTTCCCCCAGTAGATATATGCCCCAGTAGGTAGATAGGTGACCCCAGTAGGTGTTTTCCCATTTGTAGGCACTTGGGGGTAGCAGCAGACCCATGAATGGAAAAACAGAGGAAGGTGATCAGAGGGAGCCTGTCTGCTTCAATGGTGGAGCGACCGCTGGGTCAGGAGGAGATCATTCTGCAGTGAATTGTAGTTTTGCAACAGCTGGAGGCACCTTGGTCAGAAAACACTAGTCTATTGTTCACAGCAAAGCATGGAAGGCAGCTCACCTTTGCTTCAATGGGTAGGGAGGCTGATGTGTGGGAGGGGAAAAAATGACCTCACACTTACAAACAAAGTATTATGGTTCTTCTAGTTTTACAGAGGGATTTCCAACAGGAAATAGCCATTTCACAAAAAGATGCCACTTTGCCAGCATTACGGAGGACTTACAACACATCCATTTAGCCCCAAGACAAGCATGGATCCTTCCTGAGCATGTTTATTACTGTCTGGCAGGTAAGTACTTTAATAACCTTAAGGTGGATTACCCCTTTAATCTGCCCCTATGTGGTGATAATATGTAGTCATAGTGTTTTATTTGAAGCCTACATAGGGGTAACTATATAGCTGTTATTCTGAGGTATACTTTTAGTTCATTTATTTCAGTAATGCAACTTAAAAGGTAACACTATCATATATAAGACTTGCAAAGCAAGATAGTTCAAGCTGTGATTTATCATAATTGTGATGATTAAGGCTTACAGCTCATGAAAACCCCAAAGCCCCCCCCCCCATTACTATGATTTGGGGTGCCATGTCATCTGCTGATGTTGGTGTACTGTGCTTCATTAAAGGGGTATTCCAGGATGCTACAGGGGCTGTAAAGTTAGTGTAGTTCATAATATAGTGTCTGTACCTGTGTGTGACGGTTTTCTCACAATTCTTCTGTGATTTTCACTCCAATATTTATTTTTATCAGCATACAAAATGACTGTTGTCTCAGATTTTTCCCAGGTTGTAATGCGGCTGAGACCTGACTCACTAGTCAGCTGATGACAGGGAGCCTGTCTGCTTCAGTGGGTTGAGCGATCGCTTGGTGGGAGAGAGATCATTCTGCAACTAATGCAACAGCTGTAGGCACCCTGATTGAAAAACACAGGCCTTTTGAATGGATGCAGCTCATTTATGTTTCAATGGGTGGGGTGGCTGATGTGTTGGAGGGAGGAAAATGGAATTGTGGGATTTGTAGTCAAAAAAAGAAAAGTCAAACAGGAAATACTAGTTCACAAAAAGCTAGCCACAGTATTATGGTAATCTCAAAACACAGCCATTTAGCCCCAAGACAAGCGGAGATCCTTCCTAAGCATGTCTATTACTGCCTGCCAGGTACATAATAAAATCACCTCATGGTGGATAACCCCTTTAAGTCCAGGGTCAACACATCCGTCTACCAGGAGATTTTGGAGCACTTCATGCTTCCATTCCTCTTAGTTGCATTAATGAAATACAATGGACTTTTGCACGATATATTTGAATTTTTTGAGTTTCACCTGTATTTGGGGCAGGTAAATTACAGTGATATATTCAAAATTAAACTTAATTGTAAAATACACAGAAGCATGTAAAGGAAAATCGTAGATGCCAGGAGAGGAGATCAGTTCTTTATATAGAAAATTATGGGATGTACAGAGAATTAGAGTTAGAAAACTATAATTTAAACGCCCAAAAACTCAAACGAAAATAGATGAGAAATTATGGCAGAGAAATAATGAATCTAAAAGCAATTTATAGCAGAAAAATAATACATTTTAAAACAATTTACAGCCGAGAAAATTACATATACAGTCAGGAGTCCATTCCTGATGTAAACTGACTGCTGCAAAATACCTGAAAACTGCGGCTCATGGGCTGTATTGCATTGCAGGACAATTTTAACTAATAATTACTTAAAATAAAGACCAGGCAGCAAAAGGTCAAAGTGATCTTCAGTCTCATTTCCCTCCGTGGCAATTTTCTGAGAATTTACTTATATTCGCTGGTATAGTAAACTGTACTTCATAATCTGTTTGTTCTTGCACTGGAATTGTAATGGGCAATGGGGGAGATTTATATTTTTCTACGCCTTTTGCTTAAATGCCTTTTTAACATCTGCGAGAAGCAGAATTCTGTTTTGACTTAGGCAGTGGAAGATGTTTACTATATGCGTCTTTTTAACATAAGTGCATCAATTGGCGCATGTCATTAAAAAAAGTGCGCAAATATCGAAAACGTCAGCAGAACCCTTGTACAGTTTAGGCCATTGTTATACTGTTCTAATTACATAAAGTTATGTGTTATAACACTGTGTGTCATGTTTGGTTATGTCCTCTTTCAAATATTGTAATTTTTTTTTTTTACTAAATTTGTTTGCTCATTTTATTTCCTTTTATTTCCTCTTTTTCATTTGCAAAAATGAAGATGATGTACAGATGTACATGTTTTAAAGGTAAATTTTTTCTTTCAAAATATACTTCAGGGATAAATGTCCATATTTAAACCCGACCATCATTTATTTCCCCCACACTCTTACATTTACAATTTAAACAGATGGCGTGTATCCATGTTTAAATTATTGAACCAATTTAATGTACCAAATCTCATTTCTTTCTAATGAACAATTCTGCCTTTTTACTATTGAACAATTTTTCTTTAACCCCTTAAGGACACAGGGCGTACAGGTACGCCCTGACGTCCTGGTACTTAAGGATAAAGGGCGTACCTTTACGTCCGTGGGATTACGGTCCCCGCCGCTCCCCGAAATCATTCAGCAGGCACCCCGTGCAAACCCCTGGGGGGTCCTGAGAATCAGCGATTCCGGGCTGATCGGGTCTGTGGTGACCCAATCGTCCGAAAATAGAGATGATCGGAGCTGTAAGAGACAGTCCCAAACATCCTGAACGATAGGAGTTAGATGGCAGGGGTGCCACCTCCTCCTATCCTCTGTCATTGGTCGACCAGGACTGACCGACCATTGGCAGTTGGGGGCGGGGGGGTTAAAGTTGAAATCCCCACTCTGCATGCCCCTGGATGTCCGGGGAGACTGGGGAGAAGATGGCGGTGGGTGCCGGAGCACCTGAGAACGGCAAGGGACCGGCGATTGCGGCGGGACCGATGGTAGGCAGCGGCGGGATTGGAGGCAGTAAGGAGGCTGCGGCAGAGGCAGCGGTGGAGGCAGCAGTGAAGATCAGTGGTAAGTGATCTTCACTGCTGCCTTCTAGGAGTTGCCAAACTACAACTCCCAGCATGTAGTTTTGCAGTGGTGTCCAAACTGTAGCTCTTCCAGATGTTGCAAAACCCATGCCAGCATGCCTAGACCCATCCCAGCAGGCTTAGACTCGCTGTAAACCCCTGCCCGTGTGAATGTACCCTAAAAACCCTACACTACACTACACTATAACACAAAATAAAGGGTAAAACACTACATATACCCCTACACAGTTACCACCCCCACACCCCCAAATAAAAATACAAAATGTCTCGTATGACACTGTTTCTCAAACAGAGCCTCCAGCTGATGCAAAACAACTCCTTGTATTGCAGGAATGCTGGGAGTGTTGTAACAGCTGGATGCTCCCTGTTTGGGAGACACTGTCATAGGGTCATTTTGGTATCGGAGGCAAGTGTAATTCTTGCACCTGGGTCTGTCCCTGTGCAAATCCCTAATTCAGGCCTCAAATGCGCATGGCGCTCTCTCAATTCGGAACCCTGTCATATTTCAAGGCAACCGTTTAGGGCCACATATATGGTGTTTCTGTACTGTGGAGAAATTACCTAACAACTTTTGGGGGGCTTTTTCTACTTTTACCTCTTATGAAAAGGTACAGTTTGGGTCTACTCCAGCATGTTTTTGTAAAAATGTTATATTTTTTTACACTTACATGCTGGTGTCACCCCATACTTCATTTTTACAAGAAGTAAAAGAAAAAAAAATGACCCCCAAAATTTGTAAATACCCCATATGTGGACGTAAAATGCTCTGCGGGTGCACAACAAAGCTCAAGATTGAGAGCGACATGTACATTTGATGTGATTTGACTTGGGGTGGCTGATTGTTACAGCGGTTCTGACATAAATGCCAAAAAAAAAACACCCACATGTGACTACATTTTGGAAACTGCACCCCTCACGGAACATAACAAGGTGTATAGTGAGCCTTAACACCCCACTGTTTTTTGATGAATTTTCGTTAAAGTTGGACGTGAAAATGAAAAATTTTAATTTTTTCACTAAAATGCTGGCTGGTGTTATCCCAAATTTTTTATTTTCACAAGGGGTAATAGGAAAAAAAGCCCCCAAAAATTTGTAACACAATTTCTTCTGAGCATATAAATACCCGATATCTGGATGTAAAGTCCTCTGCTGGTGCACTACAATGCTCAGAAGAGAAGGAGCGCCTTTGGGCTTTTGGAGAGAGAATGTGTCTGAAATTGAAGGCCATGTGCATTTACAAGACCCCTATGGTGCCAGAACAGTGGACCCCCCACATGCGACCCTATTTTGGAAACTACACCCCTCACGGAACATAACAAGGTGTATAGTGAGCCCACTGTTTTTTGATGAATTTTTGTTAAAGTTGGAGGTGAAAATGAAAAATTTTGTCATCATCATGTGACCCTATTTTGGAAACTACACCCCTCACGGAATGTAATAAGGGGTGCAGTGAGCATTTATGCCCCACTGGTGTCTGACAGAATTTTTGGACAATTAAATTTTTCATTTGCACAGCCCACTGTTCCAAATATTTGTCAAAAGCCAGCGGGGTGTAAATGCTCACTGCACCCCTTATTACATTCCGTGAGGGGTGTTTTTTCCAAAATGGGGTCACATGTGGTGGGTGTCCACTGTTCTGGCACCACAGGGGGCCCCCGACTTCCATTCCAAACAAATTCTCTCTGGAAAAGAGACACATCCACAAAATTTTGGGAAGCTTTTTCTCCTATTACCCCTTGTGAAAATGAAAAATTTGGGGTAACACCAGCATTTTAGTGAAAAAAATCTAATTTTTCATTTTCACGTCCACTGTCAAACACCTGTGGGGTGTAAAAGCTCACTGTACCCCTTGTTACATGCCTTGAGGGGTGTTGTTTCCCAAACGGTATGCCATGTGGGGCTTTTTTTTGCATGCGACATGCCCTTCGAAAACCATTTCAGCTAAATTTCTTTTCAAAAAGCAAAATGTGGTTCCTTCTCTTCTAAGCATTGTAATGCGCTCACAAAGCACTTTACGTCCACACATGGGGTATTTCCATACTTAGAAGAAATGGGGTTACAACTTTTGGGGGGGCATTTTCTCCTATTACCTCTTGTAAAAATGGTTAATTTGGTGAAAAAACTGCATTTAAAAAAAAAAAAACATTTTCATTTACACATCTGACTTTACCGCAAAGTCGACAAACACCTGTGAGGTGTTAAGGCTCACTGTTACGTGCCATGAGGGGTGTAGTTTCCAAAATAGAATGCCATGTGTTTTTTTTTTCTTTGCTGTTATGGCACCCTCTAGTGCACCCACAGAGCACTTTACATTCACATATTAGGTATTTCCTTACTCGACAGAAATTGGGTTATACATTTTTTTTTCCCTGAGTCTACAAGAACACGTTAGTGTAAGAAATGGAGATTTTCAATTTTCTCCTTCACTTTGCTGCTGTTCCTGTGAAACACCTAAAGGGTTAACAAACTTTCTGTTTGTCGTTTTGAATACTTTGAGGGGTGCAGTTTTTATAATGGGGTCATTTATGCGGTATATCTAATAAGAAGACCCCTCAAATCCACTTCAAAACTGAACTGGTCCCTGAAAAATTCAGATTTTGAAATTGTTTTTAAATATTGGAAAATTGCTGCTGAACTTTGAAGCCCTCTGATGTCTTTCAAAAGTAAAAACATATCAACTTTATGATGCAAACATAAAGTAGACATATTGCATATGCAAATCAATATATAATTTATTTGGAATGTCTATTTTCCTTACAAGCAAAGAGCTTCAAAGCTAGAAAAATGCCAAATTTTCCCATTTTTCATAAAAGTTTGGAATTTTTCACCAAGAAATGATGCAAGTATCGAGGAAAATTTACCACTATGTTAAAGTAGAAAATGTCACAAAAAAACAATCTCGGAATCAAATTCATAAGTAAAAGCATCACTGCTTTTACTGCTTAAAGCAAATAATACTCTGGTCCTTAAAGGGGTACACCGGTGAAAAACTTTTTTTTTTTTTTTTTAAATCAACTGGTGCCAGAAAGTTAAACAGATTTGTAAATTACTTCTATGAAAAAATCTTAATCCTTCCTGTACTTATTAGCTGCTGAATATTACAGTGGAAATTCTTTTCCGTTTGAAACACAGAGCTGTCTGCTGACATCATGAGCACAGTGCTCTCTGATGACATCTCTGTCTATTTTTATTAACTTTCCAGGGTAAAAGGAAATCCCCATAGCAAACATATGCTGTTCTGGACAGTTCATAAAATGGACAGAGAGCACTGTGCTCGTGATGTCAGCAGACAGTTCTGTGTTTCAAAAAGAAAAGAATTTCCGCTGTAGTATTAAGCAGCTAATAAGTACAGGAAGGATTAAGATTTACAAATTTACAAATCTGTTTAACTTTCTGGCACCAGTTGATTTAAAAAAAAAAAAAAAAAAAAAGTTTTTCACCGGAGTACCCCTTTAAGGTGAAAATGGGCTTTGTCCTTAAGGGATTAATATCTCCACCTGCCTGCAACTGATAGAATTGTGTATCATTTTTCATTTAAAAAATACAAATCCTTCTTTAATTTTTTCAGTCATTTCAAGTTTGCATTTCTCTTTTTATGTCCTGTAAATAGCACAGCGTGGTTAAATTATTTAACCCTTTGACAATGAAAAATTGCTGTGCTTGGTTACTTTAGATGATTTTTGGCTTCTGTGACACCACCATTTATCCTCAGGTCAAAATTGGCTAAATAACTCTGACCTATCTGAGTATACTGTTTCATAAGACAAACTGCTTTTAGCGATTTCCAGTGCGTTCTAAGGTAATGAAAAAAAGACGCAATATTTATCAAGTCCATGCACCTTTTAGATGAATAAGGCGCATGGCAGTCAAAAATATCACAAACAAAAAAAAACATAAAAAAATGCTTCTCACAGACAGCATTGATAAATCTCTCCCAATGTGTTTGAACCTGCTGTGATACTGAACTGGTTTGGCTTTGGGCCAAACTTGGCAGTAGAGTCTAAGCACCCTCTAGCAGAGGCAGTTCTCTAATTAGGCGATTTTGGCAGCCGCCTAAGGCCTTGCGCTAAAAGGAGCCTTGCACCCGCCTAAATCGTGAAATTAGAGAGCTGCAGGCTGCTGTAATAAAAAATATGTCAGCAGCCTTTCCCGGTCAAAATTTTTAATTGTTTAGCCCCTTTCTCGCAGCCCGATCGTATCCGCGGTATATTACTGTTCGTTTCATCATGATGCTGGAGTGAGTCCTCTCCCATCCGCCTTCTGACATGGCAATCCACAAATCCGCATTCCGCTATGCCGATTACGTCATGACGCGACGTAACCCCTCCCAGCATTCCCTACTCGTGGTACCAAGAAGAAGAAAAGAAGAGGAAGAAAGAAGAAAGAAGACTAGCTGCTGCTGCAGGAAAGCGACACTAGCAGAGCACAAGAGAGAAAAAGGTAAGCAGAACAGAGAAAAGGGGAGAAGAGCAGAGGAAAGGGGAAGGTTGAGCAAAGAAAGAGGAAGAAGAGACAACAAAATGGGACAGAGCAGAAAAAAGGGGAAGAGGAGCAGAGAAGGAGAGCAAAGGGCAAGGGAGCAGAAGGAGAGCAAAGAAAAGGGATATTAGAGCAGCAGATAAGAGTAAGGAGAGCAGCAGGAGAGCAAATACAATGGGAAGAAGAGACAACAAAATGGGATGGAGAGCAGAAAAAATTGTAAGAGGAGCAGAGGAAGGATAGCAAAGGGAAGGGGAGCAGAGAGAGAGAGCAAAGAAAAGGGGAATGAGAGCAGAGAAAATGGAAGGAGAGCAAAAAAAAGGGGGGAAGGAGAGCAGAGAAAAGGGAAGGAGAGCAAAAAAATAGGGGAAGGAGAGCAGAGAAAAGGGAAGGAGAGCAAAAAAAATAGGGGAAGGAGAGCAAAGAAAAGGGGAAGGAAAGCAAAGAAAAGGGGAATAAGAGCAGATAAAAGGGAAGGAGAGCAATAAAAAGTTGACTCCTTGGCTGACATCAGAATTGAAGTTTTAAGCCAATCCAATGCTTTCCTTGGGAAAGCACTGTGATTGACTGAGATCATCAATTTAGATGATGATGATATAACTCTGGTGATGCCAGACCATAATTATATCACCTGTGAAAGACTAAGGAAATCCAAAAAACATGACCTGTTGGGGGTACTTGAGGACTGCATTTGGGAAACATTGATTTAGATTATGTCAGCCAACTTGGACCAGCACCAGGACTTGTGCAACTCTGAAATTAAGGTACCTTTTTTCTAAATTTAAAGGGGATGTGGGGTGCTAAATAGTTTACCATTATAGAGTCAGGAATACACATTTGTGTTCGTGATTCTATAGTGTTCTTTGAATACCGTGTTGACAACTTTATTTCAGTTTAAGGAGACACCATCAAGAATAACTGAGCAGTCAGACACATTTTTTTTTAATCTATACCCTATGTTTGTATGTAGATATTTTGCCCTCTAGTTATGCTCCCCTTATCTCACTCCACAAGTGTGGCAGTGGCTGGTCAGCAGATTATATTGTACTAGTGCATAGGTGCACCAGGGAGTCAGGTAGGTAGCCGCTGTTAAAGTTGTGGTTGTGTATGTGGTCATACAATGAAGAGTCAGAATGATACCAGGGATAAGGTAGAGGTGTAGTCCAATACATGCAGATGGTTGAGGCAGACGGTATGGGTTCAAGTCAGCAATATTGGTGGGCAACAGGTGAGTCAGCACAGTACAGGAAGGGTCAGGAACTGACACTAGTCAGAATACACAGGATATCAAGAACGTACTAGCACGCCTACACAAGAAATCAACAATGTTCAGGCACAGGATGCTGAGTAAGGTTAGGTGAAGGAAGAAGTAGAGGTGTGAGCACAGGTTCTTTTAAATAAGCAAAAGCAGCCAACCAACTTGTGGCCCCCTAAAGGATAGAATGGGAGGTGCGGCAGGAGAATAATGTTAGTGGCCAGAAGATAAATCAGCATGCAGCTGCAAGCCATGTGAAGAGACACTGACAGCAGCAAGTTGTGGTGGCCCAGTACGGGAGGTGTTACCCCGTGCTCCTGCAGTCCTGTCAGGCAGCCTCCTTCAGTGTCCCCAAGGCCCCCTGCACTTGTTTCCCCATTGTAAATATGTTTTGCCATGAAAAGTGTTATAAAATGTAATGTTGCTTTAAAAGTTATACCATGTGATATGTCATGTGATTGTTACCCAGGAGGTATCAGTGACCAGGTGATCCCAAGAGTGACCCATGGGCTCCCTGCTAGTCTCCCCCATATAAGCCCTGGGTGGAGCTTCTCTCTCTTTGAGCTCTTCTGCTAAGCTGAGGTCCAGTGCAGTCGCCTAGTGTGTGTGTCAAGAGTGTTGGAGACCTCAAAGTCCAGTCCTGCAGCCACCATCAAGTCAAGTAAGCTAAAGTCACAGCCTTATTGTCACGATTCGGCTTACAGGTTGTGGATCCACTGTGTCAGCGAGGGATTGGCGTGGACCGTGCAGGTGGACCGGTTCTAAGAGGCTACTGGTGTTCACCAGAGCCCGCCGCAAAGCGGGATGGTCTTGCTGCGGCAGTAGCAACCAGGTCGTATCCACTAGCAACGGCTCAACCTCGCTGACTGCTGAGAAGGCGTGGGACAGAAGGACTAGGCAGAGGCAAGGTCAGACGTAGCAGAAGGTCGGGGCAGGCGGCAAGGTTCGTAGTCAAGGTGGATAGCAGGAGTTCAGGAAACACAGGCTTTGGACAACACTAAACGCTTTCACTGGCACAAGGCAACAAGATCCGGCAAGGGAGTGCAGGGGAAGTGATGTGATATAGCCAGGGAGCAGGTGGAAGCCAATTAAGCTAATTGGGCCAGGCACCAATCATTGGTGCACTGGCCCTTTAAGTCTCAGAGAGCTGGCGCGCGCGCGCCCTAGAGAGCGGAGCCGCGCGCGCCAGCACATGACAGCAGGGGACCGGGACGGGTAAGTGACTTGGGATGCGATTCGCGAGCGGGTGCGTCCCGCTGTGCGAATCGCATCCCCGACGGCCATGTCAGTGCAGCGCTCCCGGTCAGCGGGACCGACCGGGGCGCTGCAGGGAGAGAGACGCCGTGAGCGCTCCGGGGAGGAGCAGGGACCCGGAGCGCTCGGCGTAACAGTACCCCCCCCTTAGGTCTCCCCCTTTTTTTGTCCGACAACTGCTTTACCTGGGACGAGGACACCGGGAGTGAATGGAGGATTTCCTCAAAGGCAGGCAGTACAGCAGGAGTGGGAATGGGGAGGGAGGGCAGAGGGCGAAGCCTGGCACGGGGCAGTGTGTCACCAGGACGGGGGCCATGAGGAGGCACTGAGGCTTGCCTGACGGGACTGGGAGGGGGGGAGAGGCACTTCCTATGGCAAGCAGAGTCCCAGTTCTTGATCTCCCCGGTGGTCCAGTCAAGGGTGGGAGAATGAAGCCGGAGCCATGGCAGACCGAGGAGGACCTCAGAGGTACAGTTGGGAAGGACGAAGAACTCAATCACTTCGTGATGGGGTCCAATACACATCAAGAGGGGTTCTGTGCGGTAACGCACGGTGCAATCCAATCTGACTCCGTTGACCGCGGAAATGTAGAGCGGCTTGACGAGACGGGTCACCGGGATGCAGAATTTATTCACCAAAGACTCCAAAATGAAATTCCCAGAGGCACCAGAGTCCAAGCAGGCCACGGCTGAGAGGGAAGAGTTGGCTGAAGGAGAAATCCGCACGGGCACCGTGAGACGTGGAGAAGCAGACTTTGAACCAAGAGACGCCACACCCACGTGAGCTGGGTGCGTGCATGCGTTTCCCAGACATGGAGGACGAATAGGGCAATCCACCAAGAAATGCTCGGTACTGGCACAGTACAGACAAAGATTTTCTTCCCTACGGCGATTCCTCTCTTCCTGGGTCAGGCGAGACCGATCCACTTGCATGGCCTCCTCGGCGGGAGGCCCAGGCGTAGACTGCAAAGGATGCTGTGGGAGAGGTGCCCAGAGATCTAAGTCTTTTTCCTGGCGGAGCTCCTGATGTCTCTCAGAAAAACGCATGTCAATGCGGGTGGCCAAATGGATAAGTTCTTGCAGGTTGGCAGGAATCTCTCGTGCGGCCAGCACATCCTTGATGCTACTGGATAGGCCTTTTTTAAAGGTCGCGCAGAGAGCCTCGTTATTCCATGATAATTCGGAAGCAAGAGTACGAAATTGGATGGCGTACTCGCCCACTGAAGAATTACCCTGGACCAGGTTCAGCAGGGCAGTCTCGGCAGAAGAAGCTCGGGCTGGTTCCTCGAAGACACTACGGACTTCAGCGAAGAAGGACTGGACTGTGGCTGTGACAGGATCATTGCGGTCCCAGAGCGGTGTGGCCCAAGACAAGGCCTTTCCTGAAAGAAGGCTCACTACGAACGCCACCTTAGACCGTTCTGTAGGAAACAAGTCCGACAACATCTCCATATGCAGGGAACATTGAGACAAAAATCCACGGCAGAGTCTAGAGTCCCCATCAAATTTGTCCGGCAGGGACAAGCGGAGGCTAGGAGCGGCCACTCGCTGCGGAGGAGGTGCAGGAGCTGGCGGAGGAGATGGTTGCTGCTGTAGCAGAGGCAGAAGTTGCTGTAACATGGCGGTCAACTGCGACAGCTGCTGTCCTTGTTGGGCAATCTGCTGCGATTGCTGAGCGACCACTGTGGGAAGGTCAGCGAGACTTGGCAGCGGCACCTCAGCGGGATCCATGGCCGGATCTACTGTCACGATTCGGCTTACAGGTTGTGGATCCACTGTGTCAGCGAGGGATTGGCGTGGACCGTGCAGGTGGACCGGTTCTAAGAGGCTACTGGTGTTCACTGTCACGATTCGGCTTACAGGTTGTGGATCCACTGTGTCAGCGAGGGATTGGCGTGGACCGTGCAGGTGGACCGGTTCTAAGAGGCTACTGGTGTTCACCAGAGCCCGCCGCAAAGCGAGATGGTCTTGCTGCGGCAGTAGCAACCAGGTCGTATCCACTAGCAACGGCTCAACCTCGCTGACTGCTGAGAAGGCGTGGGACAGAAGGACTAGGCAGAGGCAAGGTCAGACGTAGCAGAAGGTCGGGGCAGGCGGCAAGGTTCGTAGTCAAGGTGGATAGCAGGAGTTCAGGAAACACAGGCTTTGGACAACACTAAATGCTTTCACTGGCACAAGGCAACAAGATCCGGCAAGGGAGTGCAGGGGAAGTGATGTGATATAGCCAGGGAGCAGGTGGAAGCCAATTAAGCTAATTGGGCCAGGCACCAATCATTGGTGCACTGGCCCTTTAAGTCTCAGAGAGCCGGCGCGCGCGCGCCCTAGAGAGCGGAGCCGCGCGCGCCAGCACATGACAGCAGGGGACCGGGACGGGTAAGTGACTTGGGATGCGATTCGCGAGCGGGTGCGTCCCGCTGTGCGAATCGCATCCCCGACGGCCATGTCAGTGCAGCGCTCCCGGTCAGCGGGACCGACCGGGGCGCTGCAGGGAGAGAGACGCCGTGAGCGCTCCAGGGAGGAGCAGGGACCCGGAGCGCTCGGCGTAACACTTATGAGTCAAGTCAGTCCCTGTCACCTGTCAAGTCATCTGTTTGAATTCAATTGTCCAGTCCTACTATAAGTCCCAGCAAGTCTTTATGGTCTCTGCATCACTGGTCACCTCCTTGGGCCATGGCTGAACTGTATAGACTTTACCACTTTACCCGTGCTTAGCCCAGGATCCAGTGGTATACCTTGGTTGGTTTTAGGCTAAACCACGCCCCGGCATCATGGATACAAGGAGTGAAAGCCATCTGTCCCTAGGGTAACAGCATCTGCCCTGCACCACACACCCAACTACCACAGAGTGACATTACAGTCACATGGTCTCCAAGGGGTATGGATATGCTGCAGAGGGTGGATAGCATATTCAGTAAATCTCTTTCACTTTACTATTTACCTACCCACTGCAGTATAACCATGCTCCCCTGGAGACCATGTGACTTATGAAAGATTGTCTCTGGCCACATGGAATGCTGGAAAAGGTCAGAGACAACAGTAAAATAATAAGAGTCGCACTGCAGCACTTCTGGCCATGGGTTCTGTGCACCAAAACAAAACAAAAGGCACATGAAGGTAATAGAACAATATTACACTGCATTATACGTTGGCATCATGGTTTCAAGCGCTGAAAAAAAAATCGTGGAATACCCCTTTTAACATCTGAATAGCCACATGACAAGGGTCAAGAGTCTTTTTTAGTTCCTGAGCCACTAGTTGTGATAGTTAAGTCTTGGAACGTGTTCATGAGGAGCCCAAAACCTTTCCCCCTAAGGCGGGGCAGTGCAGGTGGCATTGCCTCAAAGAGGTTTTATTAATTGCTCTAGTTCAACCCATTTAAATATAGGTTGGACTTGAAACCATATTAATTGAAGATCTTTAAAGGGGTATTCCAGGGAACTAAAATGTATCCCCTATTCACAGGTTAGGGGATTAGGGTCTGATGACGGGGGACCAGACCACTGGGTACAATCTCCTGTACAGGGCTTGGCTACTAACCCATCTTCGGCGCACTCCAGGATCCATTTCAGCCTGGTGATTGACTGACCGGGCTGTCACTCAAACTTGACTCCGAGAGTGGGGGCCAGAACATGCCGAAGAAGGGTGAGTAGCAGGCCCCATACAGGAGAGTGCAGGGGTCCCCAGGGAAAGCACTCTCTGCGATCATGTATCCCCTATCCTGTGGATAGGGAACAAGTTTCAGTTCTCTGGAGTACCCCTTTAATTCAATTCAATAGTTGAAAGTTATACACAAATTCTCCTGTCACATATGTTGAGCATAACGCCAGTGTATTCCACTGTACACCATAGGCTTTCATGTGAAAAAGAAAATCACATGTAACATGCAACCTTTTTGCAGGGGCTGTGCTGCTAGTTGGGTAACTAAGATACAAGAAATACAGATGCATATGCCCTTTCCCTCCACAGAACTATTACTGGGCAAAAGTAACATATCTTGTAATTTGGTTATATTCATTCCCAATACACAGCACATTGTCATAAAAGTTAGTTATATTGAGACACTTTGTCTTACTGTCATGAGCGCTCTGCATGACTTCAAGCTCAGAAGGGACAATCTACTATCTATTGCCTGAAAATCCTTCTTCCCATTTATGTCAGAACTGTAACCGCGCCGCACCTGAGGTTTTATTAGGTCAGATGATACAGAGCTTCATCGGCAAGACACAGATCTAAAATATCGCTTTACAGAGGGATTATGTGTCACTACAAGGTAATGGAAGGAATTGTTTCTGACATTTAACAACTGCTGAAAAGAGCTGAAATGTTTCAATTTACTCTAAAGTGCAGAGCAAACAAGTGTACTGTACATGTGTTGGAGGTGATAAATGCGAACAATCGCTCAAATGACTAAATAGGCCCCAGCGCTTCAACAAACTTTACATAGATCAATAGTACAAGCGAGTATAAAAATGACTGTGATCCACTTGTATATGCTTACATGCTTTGATAATGTGGTTTACATACTGAAGGACTGGTGAGGGGTGTGAACAAGTAAAGCGAAATTCCCTGCAGCATGCATGTGCACCGCTATTATTCTGTGATATGTGAAGGGCCATACTGTATGTGGGCTGCTGGGGTTTGAGTGGCACGGCTGCTAGTCCCTGAACACAGGTCTGCGGGCAATGGGACCTGAACCAAATAGTCATACAATAGACAATTTCTAACAAACAAAAACCGCAGCACGGCAGGTTTAGTAAAAACAATAATAAATAATAAAAAAAACTTTTATTGCATAAAAAAAAATGTTATTGCCACTGCACATGTTGCTGCATTGTGGCTAGATTCTTCACAAATCCTAGAGTGTACCCTAATCACCCAAAGCGCAACACCGAAAGCCCATCGGCAGCACTGTATTTAGCTATAAAAATGTCCATAGGATCTGCTTATAGCTAAATACAGCCCCTGGCTCCTCCTTCCGTCACTAGAGGTCTAGAGAATGTCTTACTCTTAGCTCCAATGTGCGATGAGGTCATCATTGTATGCCTGCAGAGTGGAGAAGCCTTGCAAAAGCCTTGGTGAGTATTTTTTATTTATTTTTATTTTTATTGTTAATCTTGGTGGGTGTGGTAATATAGAAAAAAGAAAAAGACCGCAAACAGCACCTCATGTATTACCCTTTAGAGTAGGTATGGAGAAGTAAAGCCCTTAAAAGTGGCTGCTCACCTTGGAGAAGGAGAAATAGTGCATATCACCTCAATCAGAGGTATAAAGGTGGAGCAGGCTGCTCAGCCGGAGGGTCCGCAGGAGTCAGGTGAACCTGTCCTGTTGAAGCATGCGAAGAGGTAGAGAAAAAGGACCAACGATTTTCCAGGCGCTGCTAGCTCAAAAACACCGGAGGCATGAGTTATAGATGAAAGATCCTGGCAGGGATCATATTTATTAAAAAAACAAAAGTACAGATGACGCGTTTCGAGGGTAGACCCCTAACCTTATGCTGATCTGAGGAAGAGGGGTCTACCCTCGAAACGCGTCATCTGTAATTTTGTTTTTTTAATAAATATGATCCCTGCCAGGATCTTTCATCTATAACTCATGCCTCCGGTGTTTTTGAGCTAGCAGCGCCTGGAAAATCGTTGGTCCTTTTTTCTCTACCTCTTCGCAATCTTGGTGGGTGGGGGGCATTTATGCAGAAACTAACTAGAGGAGAATCTACCTATATGAGGACCTCTGCACAGGGGGAACAACCTATAAGAGGGGAGAAACTACCTATGTGTGGGCCTATATACAGGGGGAAACTTTCTGCCAAGGGGAAGAAAATAGCTATATGGGGGGCCTATATGAGGGGGGGGTAAACTACCTAGAAGACAGGGAGAAACTACTTATATAGGTGCCTATATACAGGGGGGGGGACTACCTACAAGACAGGGAAAACTACCTATATAGGTGCCTATATACAGGGAGGGGGGAGTTACCTGCAATCAGGGAGAAACTACCTATATGGGGACATATATACAGGGGGCAAACTACCTACAAGGGAAATTAACTATATGAGGGCCTATATTCAGGGAGAACTTCCTGCAATAGGGGAGAAACTACCCTCACAGAGAGTGAGTAAGAGATAGAGATAGAACAGACATAGAGAACAAAGATAAACAGGCAGTGTGTGAACAGGAGCCAGAATCCTTATCTTGGAGCCAGAATCCCTAAGTACTGAACTGAGCAAAGCTGTGCTGTGGCAGACCTGTATGATAACAATACATATGGAAAGCATCATAAATGCAGTATAGCGCCTTTACTCACATCTACACAGATTAATCCCACAAACAATATTCCTACAGGTTGTAACATGGCAGCGGACAAAAAAACGTGTGCAATTAAAACTCACCAACCTTGTAAAGACACTGTAAGTTTATTTTCCAGGTTTAATGAAACTAGCATTATATCTTCCTAGTTGTTAAATAGTGTTGAACTAAAAAACATGTGCAAGTGACACGAATCTGCCTTGTAAACACAGTGTTCATGAATATTATCAGCTTCCTTAAAAGATGCATTCACTATTTTGAGACACCATCACAACTCTTGTTATATAACCTACCCCCAAATCCCCCTCCTTACACCCTTCCATTCAGCCAATCACCTCCGTCTCCTACCTACAGCTGCTCCCCTTCTTTCCAGCTCCCAACCCCCTGACCCGCATCTCACTCCTATGTCATAATTGACCCTTTCCTACCAAGTGCTGCCAAACCCTGTTATGAGGGCCTTTCCCTAGTTTTGCTTTAGTCTGGCCTAACTGGGCAGCTGGGAGCTTGCTCTTGTGACTACCATTGGCACATCTGAAGTGTGAAATATGTTGTGGATGCGCTCCATGTGACCCTACCCTATTTCAGTGTTGGATTTGAATATTTTTTTTCTACCAGTTTAACAGAAGCCTTGGGAAAAATTCTAAAACAGATAAAGTGAGTGAAGTATGTTAGCACCGGATGAATAACAGGACAACATTTAAAAGATAAAATCCTCTTAATTATGGCAATAACTCTTCTTAAATGGAAAAGAAAACATTCAAAAGCCAAATCTTATCGCATCTCAGTCTCTGAACTTCAAGTATCAAAACTGGATGAGGCTCCATTCACAAGACATTCACTAACTGCATTCGGTGCATCGTACACAGTTAAAAATAATAATGTATGTAACCATATGCTTACTGTATGCCACGTTTTTTTTAGCAGGACTTGCTAGAACATAACCACAGCAATACCTGTGAATACCTTTCATTCTGTTCTCATGCAGACTATATCGAAGATGAACTGGCCTGCTTGGTAGGACTGCCAAAGGCTGTCCGAGCATGGGTGAAGTTGTAGTTTTGCAGCAGCTGGAGATACACTACTTCATCCGTATACAGAAGTTTGCTGAAAAAAGACAGATTATCCCATCCCAGTTTTCTTCAGCCTCAGGGTAATAAATATAAACAATAAAAAAAATAAATCAGTAAAACAAAAATATTTTTTAAGTAAAAAAAAAATTTAAGAAAAAAAAAAAAGATTTTTTTTCTTTTTTTATTAAATCCTTTCCCTTAGAGCAGTGTTTCCTGACCAGGGTGCCCCCAGTTGTTGTAAAACTACAACTCCCAGGACGCCCAGATAGCCAAAGTCGGGGCATGCTGGGAGTTGTAGTTTTATAACAGCTGGATGCACCCTGGTTGGGGGGGGGGGGGAATCTTCCGGGGTATTCCGCACAGGAATTCTACCATTTGAACATAGCCTTAGAGGGCCTCATTGTGAAATTGATTTGAGTATATTGTAATATGGCGGCTGCAGCACTGCATTACTAGAGGATGAAGTCCCTGTGCCGCCACATACTGATAGCCCACCCGGGCATCATTCTTCCACTGCCTCTGATGTGCAGTAAGTAGTTATGTGTTCAGCCCTAACAGACCGATCTCTCTTCTGAATTTTTTATGCATTTTCCAAATATTTTAAGATTTTCAGACCATTAAACAATTTCTTCTCTTTGAAATTCAAGGTTACTCAGATCCTTAAAGGGGTACGCCACTGGAATTTTTTTTTTTTTTTTATCAACTGGTGCCAGAAAGTTAAACAGATTTGTAAATTACTTCTATTTAAAAATCTAAATCCTTCCAGTACTTATCAGCTGCTGTATACTATAGAGGAAGTTCTTTTCTTTTTGAATTTCCTTTCTGTCTGACCACAGTGCTCTCTGCTGACACCTCTGTTCATGTCAGGAACTGTCCGGAGCAGGAGAGGTTTGCTATGGGGATTTTCTCCTGCTCTGGACAGCGCCTGACATGGACAGAGGTGTCAGCAGAGAGCACTGTGGTCAGACAGAAAATAAACAAAATTCAAAAAGAAAAGAACTTCCTCTGGAGCATACAGCAGCTGATAAGTGCTGGAAGGATTAAGATTTTTAAATATAAGTAATTTACAAATGTGTTTAACTTTCTGGCACCAAATCTGCAGAGTACAACTAGTTTTACACTGAGGTGGATTGCTCCAATGAAGTTCTTCTTTTTAAAAAAGCAGTGCTTCATGTAGGCAGCATTTGATGGTATATAATATCTAGAATACAGGGATATACATTTGCATGGATAAAAATGATAGCAATAAAAAAATAAACTCTTGAGATAGTTCTCCACATTACTTACACATGGATGACTGAACAATGCAAGATAGTTAACCCCTTAAGGACCGGAGGTTTTTCCGTTTTTGCATTTTCGTTTTTTGCTCCTTGCCTTTAAAAAATCATAACTCTTTCAAATTTACACCTAAAAATCCATATGATGGCTTATTTTTTGCGCCACCAATTCTACTTTGTAATGACGTCAGTCATTTTGCCCAAAAATCTATGGTGAAGCGGGAAAAAAAATCATTGTGCGACAAAATTGAAAAAAAAAAACGCTGTTTTGTAACTTTTGGGGGCTTCCGTTTCTACGTAGTACATTTTTCGGTAAAAATGACACCTGATATGTATTCTGTAGGTCCATACGATTAAAATGATATCCTACTTATATAGGTTTGATTTTGTCGGACTTCTGGAAAAAATCATAACTACATGCAGGAAAATTAATACGTTTAAAATTGTCATCTTCTGACCCCTATAACTTTTTTATTTTTCCGTGTATGGGGCGGTATGAGGGCTCATTTTTTGCGCCATGATCTGAAGTTTTTAACGGTACCATTTTTGCATTGATAGGACTTATTGATCACTTTTTATTCATTTTTAAATGATATAAAAAGTGACCAAAAATGCACTATTTTGGACTTTGGAATTTTTTTGCGCGCACGCCATTGACCGAGCGGTTTAATTAATGATATATTTTTATAATTCGGACATTTCCGCACGCGGTGATACCACATATGTTTATTTTTATTTTTATTTACACTGTGTTTTTTTTTTTATTGGAAAAGGGGGGTGATTCAAACTTTTAATAGGGGAGGAGTTAAATGATCTTTATTCACTTTTTTTTTTCACTTTTTTTTTGCAGTGTTATAGGTCCCATAGGGACCTATAACACTGCACACACTGATCTTCATCATTGATCACTGGTTTCTCATAAGAAACCAGTGATCAACGATTCTGCCGCATGACTGCTCATGCCTGGATCTCAGGCACTGAGCAGTCATTCGGCGATCGGACAGCGAGGAGGCAGGAAGGGGCCCTCCCGCTGTCCTGTCAGCTGTTCGGGATGCCGCGATTTCACCGCGGCTATCCCGAACAGCCCACTGAGCTAGCCGGCATGCTTTCGGTTTCACTTTAGACGCGGCGTTCAACTTTGAACGCCGCGTCTAAAGGGTTAATAGCGCGCGGCACAGCGATCAATGCCGCGCGCTATTAGCCACGGGTCCCGGCCGTTGTTAGAGGCCGGGCCCGAACCGCTATGACGCGGGGCCACGCCGTGGCCCCGCGTTATAGATCGGGAGTGGACACATGACGTTCCAGTACGTCATGTGTCCTTAAGGGGTTAAGAAGGATTTAAAGGGGTACTCTGGTAAAAAAAAAAATGTTTTCAAATCAACTGGTGTCAGAAAGTTAAACAGGTTTGTAAATTACTTGTATTTAAAAAAAATATTAAGCCATCCAGTACATATCAGCTGCTGTGTACTTCAGAGGAAGTTGTGTTGTTCTTTCCAGTCTGACAACAGTGCTCTCTGCTGCCACCTCTGTCCGTGTCAGGAACTGTCTAAAGCAGAATAGGTTTGCCATGGGGATTTGCTTCTACTCTGGACAGTTCCTGACATGGACAGAGGTGTCAGCAGAGAGCACAGTGGTCAGGCTGGAAATAACTACACAACTTCAGCAGCTGATAAGTACTGGAAGAATGAAGATTTTTTTTTTTTTTAAATAGAAGTAATTTACAAATCTGCATAACTTTCTGGCACTAGTTGATTTGAAAAAAAAAAATCCCAGTTGTTTTGTACCGGAATACCCCTTTAAGTGCGAACCGTGACGTATGGAGGAGCTCCTTTAAAATGTATCCCAGAAAATGGTGCTCAAGCAGGAAGAAATCAAACTAATTGGATGCAATCAGTCATCATGAACAGATGTTCGCCATTGTTAGACGGGTTGATCAGCAGCCAGATCTGAAAGACATTTTACTAGGATTCTGAAAGCTAATGAGATGACTGGTCCTCGTGTATCCAAAGTCATATGAAATAAGCTGAAACGGCTCGATGTATCCTCTGATCAGCGCAGGATTGTAATGTTACAACACAATAATATACTTGCCAGGATCACAGACCCATTTCTCCTGACACTTTGCTGTGTAACAGATGCATCTACATTTAAATCAACGCAATTATTTGGTGAAGTTTGACATTTGCAAGAAGAAAAGAAAAAATCTAAAGTTCTGTTTCAGGGTGTGTTCACACATATAGTATTATTTGCGTATTTGATGCTGAAATGTAAACTAATGCATTAAATATGCACAATATACTGTATGTATGACTAGACACTTAAAGGGGTACTCACGTGGAAAACTTTTTTTTTTTTTAAATCAACTGGTGCCAGAAAGTTAAACAGATTTGTAAATCACTTCTATTAAAAAAAAAAAATCTTAATCCTTCCAGTACTTTTTAGGAGCTGTATACTAAAGATCAAATCCAAAAAAGAAATGCATTTCCTCTGATGTCATGACCGCAGTGCTCTCTGCTGACCTCTGCTGTCCATTTTAGGAAATGTCCAGAGCAGCATATGTTTGCTATGGGGATTTCCTCCCGCTCTGGACAGTTCCTAAAACTGACAGCAGAGGTCAGCAGAGAGCACTGTGGTCATGACATCAGAGGAAATGCATTTCTTTTTTGGATTTCTCTTTAGTATACAGCCCCTAAAAAGTACTGGAAGAATTAAGATTTTTTAATAGAAGTGATTTACAAATCTGTTTAACTTTCTGGCACCAGTTGATTTAAAAAAAGAAAAAAAGTTTTCCACAGGAGTACCCCTTTAATGCAGTGTTTTCCAAATAGTGTGCCTCCAGCTGTTGCAGAACTACAACTCCCAGCATGCCCGGACAGCCAAAGGCTGGGGGGAGGGGAGGGAGGGGGTATAATTAAGGGTGGTGTGTGTGTGTGGGGGGGGGGCGGTGGGGGGTGGGGGGGTGCCAAACAAAGGGTCCGCCCCGGGTGCCAAATGCTCTAGGTACGCCCCTGGATCCACCATGCCTCTCTTTGCATTAATCTTAAGTGCCGGTCTCCTCCATCTTTCAATGGCGGTATCCTTTCTATGCCGGCAAATTTAATACATCTGATATCGTTATTATGGGCATCCACTATATGTTTAATAAACCTAGTAGCTCCTGTCAGAGTTTTAATAGATCTAATTTGTTCTATGATTCGTTCAAAAAGCCTTCTCTTTATTTTAAAATGCAAAACAACTCACACGGGCAAAGCAAACAGTAAACAACAAAATCAGTTTTACAAGTAATTAAAGGGGTACTCCGGTGAAAACCTTTTTTCTTTTAAATCAACTGGTGGCAGAAAGTTAAACATATTTGTAAATTACTTCTATTACAAAATCTTAATCCTTCCAGTACTTATTAGCTGCTGAATGCTACAGAGGAAATTCCTTTCTTTTTGGAACACTGATGACATCACGAGCACAGTGCTCTCTGCTGACATCTCTGTCCATTTTAGCAACCATCCATAGCAGATGTATGCTAAGGGCAGCATGGTGGTTCAGTGGTTAGCACTGCTGCCTTGCAGTGCTGGGGACTTGGGCTCAAATCCCACCAAGGACAACAATAAATAAAGCGTTATTATTATTATAATAACGTCAGCAGAGAGAACTGTGCTCGTGATGTCATCAGAGAGCATTCCAAAAAGAAAATAATTTCCTCTGTAGTATTCCAGCTAATAAGTACAGGAAGGATTAAGATTTTTTAATAGAAGTAATTTACAAATATTTTTAACTTTCTGCCACCAGTTGATTTAAAAGAAAAAAGGTTTTCACCGGAGTACCCCTTTAATTCATTCACTGAAACAGAACCCAATTTACCTATTGGTGTGTTGGTCTTCAACCAATTTTTAGTAGAATCGTCTTTCTTTCTAGTTTTTTAATCTGACTGCCTACAGTTCTATTTCTCCTAAAAGTAATAACTGGTTTGCGTAGGGCTATATCCCTAACATCTGGGTCTTGCTCCAACATGTACCAGAATTTCCATATTGCATTGTATCACAATTGAATTCATAGAGGAATTCTAGAACGAAAAAATGAACCTTTTGGCATCTTTCTTTTTCTTTTTTTTTTTTTTTTAGCTTTCAGTAATTGGGCTCTATTTATGTTTCCACTCCTACTGAAGGCTTCATTGATTATAGTTTCCAAGTAGCCCCGTTCTATAAATCTATGTTTCAAATCATCAGCCTGCTTAAGGAACCGGCCATGATCATTATTGATTCGTTTCAACCTGATAAACTAGCTGTATGGAATACTGGTTTTAACATGTTGTGGATGGGAGCTGTCAAAATGGAGAAGGGCCTTCTTAGATATATATTCTTTCTAAACCCTGTTGTAATTAGTTGATTGTGTGAGACAATTATTTCTACATCCAGAAATTCTAATTTGTCCCCTCCAAACTGATATGTGAAGCTCATGTTAGATTTGTTTTGCGAATTGAGGTAAAAAACGAAATCTTCAAATTCTGTCTTTGAACCCCCCCAAACTACAAAAATATCATCTATAAGTCTTTAAAATAATTTAATAGATAAAGCAAGAATGTTGGTGGGAGAAAAAATTACAGTAACTCATGTTCTAGTAAAGACAAAAACAGGTTTGCATAGGTGCAAGAGATGGGCTGTTTTTGTCTGTACCAGTTGCCATCAAATCTAAATGCATTATTTTCCAAAATAAATCTTAGGCTGTCACTCACAAAATCAATAAAGTCCTGAGATTTATCTGCACTCAATAGACATTTTTGGATTGCCTCTATACCCTCATCATGAGGGATGCGGGTATAGAGTCTCTCCCCATCTATGGATGCCAGTTGATATCTCTCTTGCCAACAAAACCCATCTAAGATGCTAATGGACTCCCCTGTATCCTTCAAGAAGGAGGGCATAACAGCTAGTAGTGGGGATAGTAGCCAATCCAAATAGCCAGAGAGGGCCTCAGTCACCGAACCAGTCCCGGCCACTATAGGGCGGCCTGGGGACTGGCTCAGTGACTTGTGGACCATGGGCAATATATACCAATATGGGTATTGTTGATGTTTAATGAATAGTTTTACTGCTGATATTACACCACAATCCGTGTATGTTCTCCGGAGATAATGGAGTTTGGTTTGTATTTTAAATGTGGGGTTTGCAGTTAAAGGTTTGTATACCATAACATTGCCCAGTTGGTTAGTGACTTCGGCATTGTGGTCCTTACGATGCCAAACCCCCACCGCACCACCCTTGTCGGCCTTAGATACCTTGATCTCCGGGTGGTTAGATAACCAGGTGAGAGAACTACTTTCTGCAGCAGAGATATTAGGGTGTGCTCGTGGATAAATAAGGGCTTTTGTTTCTTGAAGAACCGATTGATAAAAAAATAAAAATAAATCAATGGCGCTCTCCATAGGAATAGGAGGACAGAATTTGGATTTTCTGCCTCCCGTAAATGGCTAATTCAGGTTAATTCTTCCTGATCTATAACCTGCTCGACATCAGAAAATTAACTCTCTAATAAAGCTGTCATTTCTAATTCATAATCTTTTACAGTAGAAAAACCTAAAGGACTGATTTTGCATGGTTTCTCATCCCTCTCTGAGTGTTGGATGCTGTGCTGTATTTATTTTTGCTGTAAGAAAAAAAGTTGCAAGACAAATTTTTCGGACTGCCTTAAACAAATCTATTTCAAAAGTCTCTCGACCAAAGGACTCAGTGAGTCCGAAATTCAGTCCTTTGTTTAAGATGGACATGCAGGAATCTGAAAGTTCCACATCAGTAAGATTAAAGGGGTACTCCGGTGAAAACCTTTCTTCTTTTAAATCAACTGGTGGCAGAAAGTTAAACATATTTGTAAATTACTTCTATTAAAAAATCTTAATCCTTCCAGTACTTATTAGCTGCTGAATGCTACAGAGGAAATTCCTTTCTTTTTGGAACACTGATGACATCACGAGCACAGTGCTCTCTGCTGACATCTCTGTCCATTTTAGCAACCATGCATAGCAGATGTATACTAAGGGAAGCATAGTGGCTTGGTGGTTAGCACTGCTGCCTTGCAGTGCTGGGGACTTGGGTTCAAATCCCCCTAAGGACAACAATAAATAAAGCATTATTATTATAATAACGTCAGCAGAGAGAACTGTGCTCGTGATGTCATCAGAGAGCATTCCAAAAAGAAAATAATTTCCTCTGTAGTATTCAGCAGCTAATAAGTACTGGAAGGATTAAGATTTACAAATATGTTTAACTTTCTGCCACCAGTTGAGTTAAAAGAAAAAAAGGTTTTCATCGGAGTACCCCTTTAATGATTAGTGTAGTCGGTTCTGGTCGTTCCAGGTGACTGATTTCCCTTTCTTTGCTCTCCTCCAAGAAGTTCTTCTTTTTTTTATTCTTCCTTCTCCCTCCTCTCCGGGTTTTGTGCCTAAAGGGACCGGTTTAACTCTTGCATATTTGGCTGTAGATACATTATTGCCTTCATTTGACCCATCTGAATTGCTGGAATCCGATTTAGTTATCAAAAAGGCTTCTGCATTTTTTTAACGCTTAAAATCGGGTATTTTGAAGTGCCCAGATTTGTTAAACTTCGTTCTGAAGACTTTAGTTTTTCTTTTGTTCCATGTGAACACCACATTCTGTTCAAAATCACATTTGTCTCTAATGTATTTGTCTTTCTTTACTTCTTGGAGACTGGCTTGTAACTCTGACATTTTTTTATCCAAATTATATATGAATGTAGAAAATTGAGATTCTGCTAGGCGTGTATGCAGTTCTACCTTGGCTTTGCATAATTCTTCAGTTATTTTCCCATATTCAGTGCGATTCTTTTCAAGGATTAAATCCTGTAGTCTAAGAGAATGCGGAAGATGCGCTTGGATCCAAGCTGCTAAAAACTCAGGATCATCTGCATATTGCATTGGGGCTTTATAAATTCTCAGGCCCCTAGGTGTGCGTTCACACTGCACATATGCTTGTAGCGATTGAATTGTCCAGAACATATGAGTTTCTCTGTCAGATAAAGTGTTAATCCGAAATTCCAGCACCTTAGTGCTGATTACTTGCAGTTCATCTTTCAGTTCACAGGACTGAAAAAAACGCACCTGCCTCCGCTCTCCCTATATTAAAAGTATGGTCCGCTTGCTCTTGCGGTGGATCTGTATCCATGGCTGTGATAGCCAATAGTAACCGTGCTCAAGGTATCAAACAATCTGAAACACAAAGTCCAAAGAAAAACAGCTACCTGGCACTGGTAATGCAGCAGGTTATCACATACAGGTGAGTGGCCAAGCAAAAGTGGTATGGTTGAATGCGCGGTGCTTCTCAAATAAGAATATAACTTCTTGCACAAAATGAGATTTATAAAGTACTTCAAATTAAAAATCTTAATCCTTCCAGTATTGATTAGCTGTATGCTGCTCCAGAGGAAGTTGTGTAGTTCTTTCGAGTCTGTCCTCGGAGCTCTCTGCTGCCACCTCTGTCTGTGTCAGGAACTGTCTGGCACTGTAGAAGTTTGCTATGGGGATTTGCTCAGGCTCTCAACAGTTCCTGGAGAATATAAAAGCTCATAAGTTCTGGAAGGCTTAAACTTTTGGGGACCGAGCCCATTTTGACCCTAAGGAACAGAGCATTTTTTTGCAATTCTGACTACTGTCACTTTAAGCATTAATAACTCTGGGATGCTGGTACTTATGAATTTGATTCCGAGAGTGTTTTTTCGTGACATATTCTACTTTATGTTAGTGGTACATTTTCGTTGATACTTCCAAAAAAATTCCAAAATGTCATGAAAAATTAGTAAATTTAGCCTTTCTCTAACTTTGAAGCTCTCTGCTTGTAAGGGAAATAGACATTCAAAATAAATTATATATTGATTCACATATACAATATGTCTACTTAATGTGTGCATCATAAAGTTGACATGTTTGTACTTTTAGAAGACATCAGAGGCTTCAAAGATCAGCAGCAATTTTTCAAGTAAATTTCAAAATCTGAATTTTTCAGGGATCAGTTCTGTTTTGAAGTGAATTTGAGGGTCATTATGTTAGAAGTACCCCATAATGGACCCCATTATGAAAACTGCACCCTTCAATGTATTCAAAAAGACATTCAAAAAGTTTGTTAACCCTTTAGGTGTTTCACAGGAATAGCAGCAAAGTGGAGGCAAAAATTAAAAATCTTCATTTTTTTTACACTAACATGGTCTTGTAGACCCATATTTTTTATTTTTACAAGGGATAAAAGGAGAAAAAGCCCCCCAAAATATGTAACTCAATTTCTCTCGAGTAAGGAAACACCTCATATGTGGATGTCAAGTGCTTTGTGGGCACACTAGAGGGCTCAGAAGAGAAGGAGAGACAATGGGATTTTGGAGAGTGAATTTTGCTGAAATGGTTTTGGGGGGGCATGTCACATTTAGGAAGCCCCTATGGTGCCAGAACAGCGAAAAACACCCAACATGGCATACTATTTTAGAAACTACACCCCTCAAGACACGTAACAAGTGGTGCAGTGAGCATTTACACTTCACTGGCGTTTGACATATCTTTGTAACAGTGGGCTGTGCAAATGAAAAATGTTATTTTTCATTTTCACGGACCACTGTTTCAAAAATCTGTCAGTCACCTGTGGGGTGTAAATGCTCACTATACCACTTGTTACGTACCGTGAGGGGTGTAGTTTCCAAAATGGGGTCACATGTGGGTATTTATTTTTTTGCGTTAATGTCAGAAACGCTGTAAGATCAGCCACCCCTGTGCAAATCACCAATTTAGGCCTCAAAAGTACAGAGTGCTCTCTCACTCTTGGGCCATGTTGTGCGCCCGCAGAGCATTTTACGCTCTCATATGGGGTATTTACGTACTTGGGAGAAATTGTGTTACAAATTTTGTGGGACTTTATTTCCCTTTACCTCTTATGAAAATGAAAAGTATGGGGCAACACCAGCATGTTAGTGTAAAAAATAACATTTTCGAAATATAAAGTTATGAGTATATAATTAAGAGATCCAGGTCATGATAATTATGAGTGGTTGAGAGTTGGCATGCCAAGAACAAGATCATTAGTTAGTAACATCCGTATATTGTAATCATAAATACAGTATTTAAAGATATAAAAACAAATAAATTGTGCAATTATGCAAATTCACTAAATAACTTACTAAAGCAGCGTAGGCTAGGCTCCTCCCATGGAGGGGGACAATTACCTAAATACATAATGGGGAGGATAAGTTGTTATATTGCAACAGTTGGAGGCTCCGTTTTGGAAAAACTGACGTACAATACATTTAAAATTTTTATAGGGGGGGGGGCAACGGTGTAAGGGTGTAGTGTATATTTAGCGTTTTACTCTTTATTTAGGGTTAGTGTAGTATAGTGTTTTTAGGGTACATTCACACGAGTGGGGGGTTTACAGTGAGTTTCCCACCACATCTCAAATTTGAAGGGGGAAACTTGCTGTAAACCCCCGCCCATGTGAATGTACCCTGTACATTCACATGGGGGTGAAACTACAACTCCCAGCAGTCAGACCGTGCATGCTGGGAGTTGAAGTTATGCAACAGCTGGAGGCACACTGGTTGTGATTGGGAAACACTGAGTTAGGTAACAGACTACCGCAGTGTTTTTGCACCACTGTCTGTTTCCTAACTCAAGTTTTTCCCAACCCATGTGCCTCCAGCTATTGCAAAACTACAACTCCCAGCTTGCACGGTCTGTCAGTGCATGCTGGGAGTTATAGTTATGCAACAGTAGGAGGCACACGGGTTGGGAAACACTGAGTTAGGAAACAGACAATGTTTCCCAACCAGTGTGCCTCCAGTTGTTGCAATACTACAACTCCCAGCATGCCCAGACAGCCGAAGGGCATGTTGGGAGTTGTAGTTATGCAACAACTGGAGGAGACCAGTTTGGAGACCACTGTGTAGTGGTCTCCAAATGGTAGCCCTCCAGATGTTGCACAACTTTAACTCCAAGCATGCCCAGACTGCCCAGGCATGCTGGGAGTTGTAGTTTGGCAACATCTGAAGAGCTAGTTGTTGCCAAACTACAACTCCCAGCAGGCCTGGACAGTCTCGGCATGCTTTTAATTGACATCTGGAGCGCTACAGTTTGGACACCACTGTATAGTGGTCTCCAAACATTGCCCTTCCAGATGTTGCAAAACTACAACTCCCAGCATGCTGAGACTGTCCAGGCATGCTTGGAGTTGTAGTTTTGCAACATCTGGAAAGACAGTGATCTCTAAACAGTGGCCCTCCAGATGTTCAAAACTACAACTCCCAGCATGCCCAGACAGTCAAAGGCTGTTTGGGCATGCTGGGAGTTGTAGTTTTGAAACTCCTAGAAGCAGCAGTGAAGATCACTTTACGGCGATCTTCACTGCTGCATCTGGAACACCGCCGCCACTGATTCCACTTGCCTGCTTGCCTGGTCCCCGCGTGAACCCAGGTAACTGTCTCCAGCGGTCCCCGACAAATCCACGGCCCCCACACATCACCTCCATCTTCCCCCGCTCTGCCCCGACATCCAAATGAACTTTCAGCATTCATCAAATGAATGAATGATTTCAGCAGTTATCCCGTTCCGATCCATGAGTGTGCAGGTACGCCCTTGGTGCTTAAGTACCAGGGCGCAAGGGCATACCCATACGCCCGTGGTCCCCAACAGGTTAAAGGGGTACTCCACTAGAAAACTATTTTTTTTAATCAACTGGTGCTAGAAAGTTAAATAGATTTGTAATTTACTTCTATTTAAAAATCTTAATCCTTCCTGTATTTATCAGTTGCTGTATACTACAGAGGAAGTTCTTTTCTTTTTGAATTTCTTTTCTGTCTGACCACAGTGCTTTCTGCGGACACCTCTGTTTGTTTTATGAACTGTCCAGAACAGGAGAGGTTTGCTATGGGGATTTGTTTCTACTCTGGACAGTTCCTGACATGGACAGAGGTGGCAGTAGAGAGCACTGTGGTCACACAGAAAAGAAATTCAAAAAGAAAAGAACTTCCTTTTGAGCATACAGCAGCTGATAAATACTGGAAGGATTGATATTTTTAAATAGAAGTAATTTACAAATCAGTTTAACTTTCTTGGACCAGTTGAATAAAAAAAAAAGTTAAAAAAATAGTTTTCCACCAGTGTACACCTTTAAGGTTACTCAATAGACTGCCTAGTAATCTGCCTAGTAATACAGGGATGTAAAAGAGACTCCAGAGCAAGAGACCCTTGTGGATTACCAAACAGTATTCAGAAGTTAGTTTTCAAACCATAGCAACTTCTTGATATATGGTAAAGTTCATTGTAATAAGGCATATCACCTGTTTTTACAGGTTACAATGTATTCTGCCATGAAATTATTTTTAAATAAAACATATACTCAGGCTTGGAGCCTTTATGGCAGTGGATAGAACCTGAACAGTTTCTTAAAGGGGTATTCCAGGCAAAAACTTTTATATATATATATATATATATATATATATATATATATATATATAAACCGGGTCTGGAAAGTTAAACAGATTTGTAAATTACTTCTATTAAAAAATCTTAATCCTTCCAATAGTTATTAGCTTCTGAAGTTTTCTGTCTAACTGCTCATTGATGATGTCACGTCCCGGGAGCTGTGCATGATGGGAAAATATCCCCATAGGAACTGCACAGCTCCCGGGACGTGAGTCATCAGAGAGCAGTTAGACAGAAAACAACAACTCAACTTCAGAAGCTAATAACTATTGGAAGGATTAAGATTTTCTAATCAAAGTAATTCACAAATCTGTTTAACTTTCCAGAGCCAGTTAATATATAAAAAAAAGTTTTGGCCTGGAATACCCCTTTAAGATGCAAATACACTTTAGGTATTAAGAGAATCTGACAGCTGTTTTCCCACACTAAACCCAGTATACTGGGTTATAGTGCCGGTGAAGAGCTTTACAATAAAGGGTCACTTTTTTTTTGTGGCGAGTACAGGGTTCAGAAATTACCTGCTTTGAATGCTTCATAACCGCGCCATAAAGGTACTTTGCTGCGTGCGAAGTTAATCGCTGCAGTGACGTACAGGGGTTAAACAACTGTTATGGCCAGTGTAGTCTAAAATGTGTATGACTGCGTTGGATAACTGATCGTTCACCAGATGATCATTTGGCCTCATATTGCGACATTTAGCACAGCGTCCTTAGTATACAGCCTTCACGCTGTCATACAGCCTTTGTCGGATTCTCTGTGTATAAAGATATTGCAGCGATTGCTCCTTTTGTTCCTTTTTATTTTATTTTTTGACAAATTTCTTCAGCATTTGAAAGAAAAACATCTGTATGAAATCAGAGGCATTCAGTGAAGCAGTAGAGGCCCATTGCATATGTATTGGAGCCCTATTTATTCTCCTTTCAAAATATAGCCACAATAACACCATAAGCATGAGTCTCATATAGCGAGGACAGGCTGTACAGAATACGGTTAAATAGTAACATTCACAGCAAAGCTACTTTAGGACATCTAGATGTATTATAAAGATAATATAGCTAGGTCATAGTATAGTGCGGCTGCCACCGAGATGCCTTATGCCTTTGAGCTGTTAGCACAGGATGAATCCAGTGATTTGAATAATGTATTCTGTGGATGCACAGCCTCAGCGACAGCACTTTAGATGGCAGAGAATATCTGGTAACCATTCCATCTCTGATAACTCAGGTCTTAACCCCTTAAAGGGGTACTCCGTTCCCTTGCTTTCGGAGCTCCGGTCCCCAGCGTCCGGAATTTTATTGTTCCGAATGCTGTGTGCGGGCTTCCGTGTTCAGGGCCGCCCCTTGTGATGTCACGCCCGCCCCCTTGTGACGTCACGCCCGCCCCCTCAATGAAAGTCTATGGGAAGGGGGCGCCACGCCCCCTTCCCATAGACTTTCATTGAGGGGGCGGGTGTGACATCACGAGGGGGCGGGCGTGACGTCACAAGGGGCGGCCCTGAACACGGAAGCCCGCACACACATCGTTTGGAACAATAACTTTCGGACGCTGGGGAGCAGAGCTCCGAAAGCAAGGGAACGGAGTACCCCTTTAAGGACCCGGGGTTTTCCGTTTTTGCACTTTTGTTTTTTCCTCCTTACCTTTAAAAAAAATCATAATTCTTAAAATTTTACACCTAAAAATCCATATGACTGCTTATTTTTTGCGCCAACAATTTTACTTTGTAATGACATCAGTCATTTTGCCCAAAAATCTACAGCGAAACGGGAAAAAAAATCAGTGTGCGACAAAATTGAAGGAAAAACGCCATTTCGTAATTTTGTGGGCTTCCTTTTCTACACAGTACATTTTTCGGTAAAAATGACACCTCATCTTTATTCTGTAGGTCCATATGATTAAAATGATACCCTACTTATGTAGGTTTGATTTTGTTGTAAAAAATCATAACTTCATGCAGGAAAATTTATCCTTTTAAAATTGTCATCTTCTGACCCCTATAACTTTTTTATTTTTCCGCAAACGGGGCGGTATGAGGGACTCATTTTTTTGCGTCATGATATGAAGTTTTTAGCGGTACCATTTTTGTATTGATAGGACTTATTGATCGCTTTTTATTCATTTTATTTCATGATATAAAAAGTGACCAAAAATATGCTATTTTGGACTTTGGAATTTTTTGGCGCGTACGCCATTGACTGTGCATTTTAATTAACAATTTATTTTTATAATTCGGACATTTCCGCACGCGGCTATACCACATGTTTATTTTTAATCAAACATTTTTTTATTTTTTTTTATGGGAAAAGGGGGGTGATGCAAACTTTTATTAGGGAAGGGGTTAAATTATATTTATTAACTTTTTTTAACCTTTTTTTTGCAATGTTATAGCCCCATAGGGCTATATAGCCCCCACTGGACACACTGATCTTTTACATTGATCAATGGTTTCTCATAGGAAACCATTGATTGGTGATTCTGCCGCTTGACTGCTCATGCCTGGATCTCAGGCACTGAGCAGTCATTCGGCGATCGGACACCAGGAGGCAGGTAAGGGGACCCTCCTCGTGTCCTATAGCTGTTTGAGATGCCGCAATTTCACCGCAGAGGTCCCAAACAGCCCCCTGAGCTAACCGGCATTAGTTCAGTTTAACTTTAGACGCAGCGATCAACTTTGAACGGCGCGTCTAAAGGGTTAATAGTGCCGTGGTCCGCGTTATAGAACGAGAGCAGACTCAGGAAGTACATGTATGCCCTGGGTCCTTAAGTGGCCAAGGGGTAATCCAGGATCTTTTTATCTGACTATGCTACAGGGGCTGTAAAGTTAGTGTAGTCCATAATATAGTGTCTGTACCTGTGTGTGACGGTTTTCTCACAATTCTTATGTGATTATCGACCCAATATTTATTTTTAACAGCATACAAAATTACTCATGTCTCGGGATTTCCCAGGTTGCGCCAAGACCTGACATCACTAGTCAGGTGATCAGAGGGAGCCTGTCTGCTTCAATGGGTGGAGCGACCGCAGGGTGGGAGAGAGTTTATTTTGCAACAGCTGTAGGCACCCTGACTAGAAAACACTGGTGCATTGCATTGAAGGGATCACAGGTGTGTTTCAATGGGTGGAGTGGCTAATGTGTGGGAGGGAGGAAAGTGACCTCATACATACAAACTATGGAACTATGTGATGTGTAGTTTAGAGAACGAAATTCAACAGGAAATACCCAGTTCTGGGTATACTATATGCCGAGGACAGAAAATGCTGACATGCTTTCTATCATTCCAGTGTTTTCTAGAAGTAAGGACATATATATAAGAAGGCTTACTGATCAATGTCTTGGGGTTCTGAATCCCTAAGACACCTGATAATTAGTATAATGAAGAGGCTTGAGTATCATGGTCCCTTATTTGTTAGCACAGGTGTAACTGTGCCTGGAACTATAACTTAGTCTCACTTAGTCCCAATGCCATTATTGGTGGTATACCTCCAAAGGGGCAGTGCATGTTGCTAATATGGGGCTCTTGGCCAAACAATTGCCGCTTACCATTGCTCCTGACTTCAACTGGGTCTTCATCACAGTGCAGATATAGGTAAAAGCTGATGGAACAGAGGGACATCAGCTACCTGCCCTGTCTTTTGCACTTTTGGTAGCCTGCAGCATACAAGTGATCATGACAGCTAGGAATTTCCCCTTCATGGCACAGGGAAAGGAGTTAGCATAAAGGTGATACTGTTAATGGGGGAAAGGGGCTAACTATTGTTTGGATGCACATTAGGGTGTGGGTGCACATGAAGGGCTAACTAGTGTATAAGAACACATAGGAGGGATAACTAGTGTGGGGGTACATGGGGGCTTACCAGTATGTGGGAGGATATAGAGGGCTATCTAGTGTGAGGAGACAAATAGGAGGACTAACTACTGTATTGGGGCACATGGAGGCTAAGTACTGTGAAGCAGCATAGAGAAGAGCTAACTAGTATGTGGGAAAACAGAGGTTCTAACTAGTTTGTAGGGGCACAAAGCAGGGCTAATTAGTGTTTGGGGGCATAATGTTGGCTAACTAGAAGGGGGACACAATTGTGGCCAATGATAGTGTGGGGGCACAGAGGGGTTTACTAGTTAGTGGGGGTACAACGAGGGCTTTTCATTATTATTAGTATTATTATTATGTGGAGTACATAATAGTGTGTGTGGTCTAAATGGAGCACTATTGCTGTTTGTGGGACACAATACTGGAAGTACTATTATTATGTGGGATACCACTTTTGGCATTAGTACCATTTGAGGTAATATTGGTGGGGAAAAGGTGAAGAAGGTTTTGGAGCGGCAGGGAGCTTAAGCTATTTCCCCAGCAAATTCATCACAGATGATTCATGAGCGTGAGTCTATCTTCACTGTGTTCATTCATTTTCCAGACATCCGCACAGAACGCATGTCCACGGGGTCCTAGCCCTGAAGGATATCAGCGAAGCCCACAGCTGACTATACGGTTTGCAGAGTGCCTGTGTACGACTTGTATCTATATGGTTACTATATGACGATGATGATATTGGTCTGTTTTTCAGGGTGTTTTAATCAGTAACAGTATTCTGGTATTACCTCTATATGGTGGTGATATGTGTCCTTTGTATGGTGGTATTATTGGTAATGTTGTCCTTGGTATACACAGGTTTGTATACTAACAATATGGCGGTATTATTTGCTCTATGTATAATGGTATTATTTTACAGCTTTAGGTCCGTTTAATTTTAAAGTTTTTTTGATCACCCATAAAATTTGTCTTTGAAATAAATGCTGGAATGGAATAATGCTTTACAAAATAGAAGTGTTAATAGTTTATTTTTATTAATAAACAAAAAGCAAAATGAATGAACACAAGATAAATGTAAATCAAATCAAAATTCAGTGTAAGTGCCCTTTTGCCTTCAAAACATTACCCATTCTTCTAGATACACTTAGGCTGGGTTCCCGTCACATTTTGTCCCATACAGGACCGCATACGGCAAGGGCAGCTGAAAACTTGCGCTCCCCTATGCCTTCGTATGCGGTCCCGTATGTAATTCATTTTAATGAGCCAACCGGAGTGAAAAGCTGACTCCGGTTGGCTCATTTTTGCCCCGTATGCGGTTTTCCATCGGACCTAAAATCGTGGTCGACCACGATTTTAGGTGCGGTGGGAAAACCGCATACGGGGCAAAAATGAGCCCACCGGAGTCAGCTTTTCACTCCGGTTGGCTCATTAAAATGAATACGAAGGCATACTGGAGCGCAAGTTTTCAGCTGCCCCGCCGTATGCGGTCCCGTATGGGACAAAACGTGATGTGAACCTAGCCTAATAGCAAACCGATTCATTGAGGTTGAGATCTGTGCACCTAGGGGCCATATCATCACTTCCAGGACTCCTTGTCTCCTTGTTTACATTAAAGATAGTTCTTAATGAGATGTATGTTGGGGTCATTGTGCTGCTGTAAAATAAAGTTGATCCAAACAGGTGACTCACTTATGGTACAGAATAATAAGTTCCAATTCCACTCGCTGATCTTCAGCCCAAAACTATGGCTGGAACTCAAAGGCTTTCATACTCGGCAGGCAGGAGGTCATCAGTTTGCTTCCTGTTGCCTTGACAACCATCGGGAGCCCAAGATCAAATTGCAGGGTTGCCAATGGGGGACAAGGGGAACCCCTTTACCTGCTAAATTCTATAGATGCCGTGATCAGTACTGACCACAGTATCTATAGGGTAAATATTACTGAGACCTGGGTGATCTATAGTAGGAAGAGGTTAATTACAAATAGAAGCCATGCACAGAGCAGTGAATGTCTATTTATATTATTTATTAAGTTTGTATTATTTATTTTTTGGGGGGATTGGAATGTAAAACATTTATTTATTACCTAGAAATGCTGTGGTGAAAGGGAGGGGGCAGGTCCAAATTTTGCTCAGTTGCCCATAGGTCTTACATTACACCACTGCCTACGGATTTGAATTGCCATCAGAAATAGACTTAATGACTTAAATAGTTGAGAACACATAGTTCCACATCATTGGTTATTTCGGAGAATTCATAGTTTATGGTTAATTACAATCTTAGCATAATTACATGTTTGTGAATTGCTTTCATGTGAAAACACAAAAACAGTATTTAACATATTACATTTCATTTTATACATCAATGGATAATCACATTTATAAATACTCATTAATAATCGGATGGTGCAAAGTATCTGGTAATAGGTTTCTGTATTAAGTAAATGTGTAGTAATATAATAATAATTAGGCTTCAATTTCTTTCTGTAAACTGTGGAATTATTTCTGATTTACATATTTCAATAATAGGATAATGAAATGCCTGGGAGTGGAATGATGCAAAACCAATTTGAATTCCTAAAAGGGCATGTAGCCCCACTTTGTAACAGGCTATAAAATGTACTTTATTAAGTGATATTAAAACTCTTACAGAGTGATTGGAGCAAACAAGTGGTCTGAAAGTGATTGATATTGCTGTATGGGATTTTCTCTTTTTTGATATTCCTCTATGACTAAGGGTACCTGCCAGAAACACGTAAGAGGATAATTTTTTTCCAATCATGATGTATGTATTTTTAGAGTATTTTTAGAGTATGTAACAAAGAAGAAGCCCAAGTGTTTATGAGAAAATTGTCGTTTATAATTATTAGAAATATTGGCACCTATCTTATTAAAATCCCTCTTGTTTCTCTCCAACATGTTTTGCTGCATCTGCAGTATCATCAAGGATAAACATCAAAAAGGGGCCAAAATAATAATTGTTTTCCTATTGCTCTGGCTTCTAGCTTTTAAAAGGAAACTATTATCACTTTCATGCTGCTGGAGCCATGAGTGATTGGGATGGCCAAAGGTTGCCTCTGTCTGTCCCGCCAGCTTTGACTGATAGATCTCTTCCCATAGCCAAGCAGGGAGAAATCTATCAATCAAGGTTGGTATAGTGAGGAGAAGCGGCTGGGGACCATCCTGGTTACTTGTGGTAGCATGGAAGTGAAGACAGGTTCCCTCTAAAAATGGCTCTTCATGGAAATTCTAAATTAAAATCCAAAGAGGGTCCACCCAACATCCAATGAGTCTCCCCGTGATCTTAAAAAACTGCATCCCCAAGTCTTCCTCCTGAATGGATCAGTGGTCACATGTGTCCACTGCTGTTACATTCAATGTCTATGGTAATGCTGGAAACAGTGTTTAGCTATCTCTTGCAGTCCCATAGACAATGAATGGAATGGCAGTGTGCATGCATGGTCACTGTTACATTCAGACAAGAGACTGTGAATGAAGTATTCTGAATAATAAAAACCCCTTCAAAGTGATACATAATGTGCATAGTCCCTTAGGTTGTTCTTCTCAGACACTGTAGCTTGCTGTGTGATATCTGAGAGAAAGTGTAGTTGCAGGATAAATTACTACTGAAAAAATGTCTACAGAGCTTCTACTGAACCTGACTACAGAGGAGACTGTTTGTAGTCAAAACCCATCATTTTGCCATGTTCTGAAAGTACTGTGTGATAGCCTGGGGGATGTAGGGTATGGGGAGTGTAGCTGTGCAGTAATTAAAGGGTGCTTGTTAACCCTTGCTATTCGTGATGCCAGGGTGGGGGCTCCTCAATAATGCTTTTCCTACCGCCACCCTTCCCAAGAGTGATAGGGAGGTAGATGATAAGAATAGATTGTCCACAACCGGAGAGTTTCTGAAACAGTATTAACTTTTACTGAAGATTTTCTGCAAGCTTCAATAATACAACAGTCTCTAAGCATAACAACAGCTTTCCTTGGAGATTGACAAAGGTTGGGACTTTAGCATTTAGAGTCTTTTAGTACTATGCGCTGTTCCACTGGATTTAGGGGTTAGTTGCGGTCCAGTAGTCACGCTAGCATTAGCGGGGATTTAGATGTGAACTCATGGATTTGAGGCCTAGCGTGTCTTTGAAAGTTGCGTAGCACCGTCCTGTTTGTCCGGCATCCACGAGAGCAGCAACCCAAGAGAGTGATAATTGGAAGCAGCTCCCTTATATGGCAGGGGCTGGACTAATGCTAATTGGTCCATACTGATGTCAATCACCATTACAGAGATTTGTGGGTAACACGTGACCCAAGGACCTCCTAAGATCCTACAACATACCATAGAGGTTGAATTCGGGTAGAAAAACAGACATGGTGCACATCTACAATCTTGTATGATGATCTGATTGCTTCTCAGCATAATATCAAAAACTAACAGGTTGTTAGTATACATTTTTGATCAAAAAGTACAAGCCCACTCGCCACGTCAAGGCCACCTATCCAGAGTGGGTCCCTAACGTCCCTAGCATAAAATGGCGCAGCACCGGGCAGCGACCACCACCGCCGCGACGCCAATGCCCACAGGGGGGAACGACCCACTGGCAGAGCAGCCCCAATGCCACTCAAACCAGTCTATGGGCCGCACCCCCCCGCAGACACGGCGCCACGGCAGCAACGGACACCGCACAGCACCACAACAGTGTGAACAGAGATGTAATAGCTCACTTACCATACTCTCCCAGTCAGACTGGGAGGCAGCTAGGAAAGAAATGGCCCATGTGCAGCTAACTACTGCTTATATAGGGTTGGGCTGAGGGGGTGGGGAAGAGTGCAGCACATGTTAAAACAAAGAAAAAGGAGGGGATAGAAATCACAGTGTGAATTCGGGTAGAAAAACAGACATGGTGCACATCTACAATCTTGTATGATGATCTGATTGCTTCTCAGCATAATATCAAAAACTAACAGGTTGTTAGTATACATTTTTGATCAAAAAGTACAAGCCCACTCGCCACGTCAAGGCCACCTATCCAGAGTGGGTCCCTAACGTCACTAGCATAAAATGGCGCAGCACCGGGCAGCGACCACCACCGCCGCGACGCCAATGCCCACAGGGCATTGTAGATGTGCACCATGTCTGTTTTTCTACCCGAATTCACACTGTGATTTCTATCCCCCTCCTTTTTCTTTGTTTTAACATGTGCTGCACTCTTCCTCACCCCCTCAGCCCAACCCTATATAAGCAGTAGTTAGCTGCACATGGGCCATTTCTTTCCTAGCTGCCTCCCAGTCTGACTGGGAGAGTATGGTAAGTGAGCTATTACATCCCTGTTCACACTGGTGTGGTGCTGTGCGGTGTCCGTTGCTGCCGTGGCGCCGTCTCTGCGGGGGGGGGTGCGGCCCATAGACTGGTTTGAGTGGCATTGGGGCTGCTCTGCCAGTGGGTCGTTCCCCCCCTGTGGGCACTGGCGTCGCGGCGGTGGTGGTCGCCGCCCGGTGCTGCGCCATTTTATGCTAGGGACGTTAAGGACCCACTCTGGATAGGTGGCCTTGACGTGGCGAGTGGGCTTGTACTTTTTGATCAAAAATGTATACTAACAACCTGTTAGTTTTTGATATTGTGCTGAGAAGCAATCAGATCATTATACAAGATTGTAGATGTGCACCATGTCTGTTTTTCTACCCGAATTCACACTGTGATTTCTATCCCCCTCCTTTTTCTTTGTTTTAACATGTGCTGCACTCTTCCCCACCCCCTCAGCCCAACCCTATATAAGCAGTAGTTAGCTGCACATGGGCCATTTCTTTCCTAGCTGCCTCCCAGTCTGACTGGGAGAGTATGGTAAGTGAGCTATTACATCCCTGTTCACACTGGTGTGGTGCTGTGCGGTGTCCGTTGCTGCCGTGGCGCCGTGTCTGCGGGGGGGTGCGACCCATAGACTGGTTTGAGTGGCATTGGGGCTGCTCTGCCAGTGGGTCGTTCCCCCCTGTGGGCATTGGCGTCGCGGCGGTGGTGGTCGCCGCCCGGTGCTGCGCCATTTTATGCTAGGGACGTTAGGGACCCACTCTGGATAGGTGGCCTTGACGTGGCGAGTGGGCTTGTACTTTTTGATCAAAAATGTATACTAACAACCTGTTAGTTTTTGATATTATGCTGAGAAGCAATCAGATCATTATACAAGATTGTAGATGTGCACCATGTCTGTTTTTCTACCCGAATTCATACCATAGAGGTTATTAGCATGGTCACATGATCGAAGGTCCTGCGACGCTGAACAAGGTAAGTACTATACATTACTATAATATATCATTATTAAATATATACATTTATTATTATTACAGATAGACTTTAGGAGAGGCGACTAGGGGCTGTCCCACCTGAGGAACCCTACCTGAACGTAGTTACTCTGACTTTGAGGACCTCTACACTAGGTACAGTATGCAATATGGTACCGGGACACCACAACTGTAAGGAGTGCCCAGGAAGGAGTGCCCAAATATGCTATTTTAGTTGGTCACTGCGAGTAATGCATTGGCTTTTTATCACAATATTACTAAGAAAAGTTTATTGTCCTTTATGTTTTGTGTGGTTTGCCATGCACATGTATTATGGATGGAGCCTGGAGGGGCATGGGTAGAGGCATTGCAGTATGTCCTGCTGGACTACTAGAAAGTAGTCTGCTTTTTCAGGAGGTGCAATTGCAAAGAATGGCACGGACACCAAACCTGGTAGCAGAAAGATATCTTACTTCAGCAATACCACTGTTGCTGCTTTCTTTTAGTCCCCAGCCCAGACAACTGGCAAAATCATTTTGTCTTTTAAATTGTGGACACTTTGGCACCAGTGCCGAACTAGCAAAGGTCAGACAAGACAGACAGGCCACCACAGAATCAATCGGTGCTCCAGGCGCACTATTGTCACAGTTCTTCTTTCCCTTGATACAGCACCTTGCACTAAGATAGTGCAGGTCACCTGGTCACTAGTGTTGAGCGGCATAGGCCATATTCGAATTCGCGAATATTCGCGAATATATGGACGAATATTCGTCATATATTCGCGAATATTCGCATATTCGTAATATCCTCGTTTTATTTTCGCATATGCGAAGATTCATGTATGCGAAAATTAACATTTGCGAAAATTAACATACAAAATTAGTATGCGCGAACATTCGCATATGCGAACATTTGCATATGCTAATTTTCGCATATGCGAATTGTCGCATAACAATCTCACACAGTAGTATTAGAGCCTTTTTTACATCACACAAGCTGGAAGCAGAGAGGGATGATCACTGTGATGTGTACTGTGAAAAAAAAAAAAAAAAAAAAAAAAACGAATATTCGTAATTACGAATATATAGCGCTATATTCGCGAAATTCGCGAATTCGCGAATATGCGATATTCACGAATAATATTCGAATTGCGAATATTCGCGAGCAACACTACTGGTCACTGGGCTCACTCAACCTACCGTCAATTTTCCTACTTGTGGCTATCTCTCCACTCTGACACATGCAGCTAGTCATGTAGCTTGGCCTACAGCCTCTTGCACAGCTTTTTCTTCAGCACAGAGCATCACCTAGCTTGTTGCTGTTGGCTGTGAATAGCTAAAGTTAAGGGGTACCTTTGGAAATGTACATATCTGTAACATAGAGATCCTATGTTCTCTACTGTAGCCTCTTAAAATGTCTCTATCCTAAAAGTTTCTCTCCACTGAGGAGTTACATACTGGTTGGCTCCCAGCATTGTCCACTTATATCTGTACTCATGGGTTATGATATGGCGAAATGCTCATGATGATCTTAGGGTCCTGCTTAATGGTGACTTGGCAACCACAGAGACCTGGCCTGAAACCTTAACGGGTCCTAGTGTAGCAATGAAGCACTTGTTCACTGATACCTCAATGTCTATATTGCTCCTTATTCTTATCTCTCTATTTCTCCTACCTTCTTTCTCTGCCACCACACATTCACACTAGGATGTATACTTTTCTCTACAGAGGCTTGTATGCTCAAGCATTCCTGGGGTGTAGGCCTAATTCGCCTGAAGGAGAAGAGGCACTTCTATCACCTCTTTACTACCTAAACTAGATTACCTCTCTGGTGGAAGTGAGGCTGGGCCAGGCAGGCTCCTCTTTCCAGAACCTTCCCTATACAGTGACCCCCCCCCCGACATACGATGGCCCCAACATATGATCAAATCGACATACGATGGCCTCTCAGAGGCCATTGCATGTCGATGTCAGCATCGACATACGATGCTTTTTTATGTCGGGGCCATCGCATTAAGTGCTAACCGGCAGCGCAAAATGCTTAAGCTGCTGACGGATAGCAGCTTAATGTTCCCCGTGTGGTGTGGTGAGTATTACTTACCCCTCCACGATGCTCCGGGGTGCCCTTCGGGTCCAGCGCTGGTCCTCTGGTGTCTTCTCGGCCCTCTCCGGTGACATCAATATGCTGTTGCGCTCGTCATCCAATAGGAACGGCGTACGCAGCGGCGTAATGACGTCGCTACGCAGGCCCAGTAAGGCCTTGCGGAAGACAGCGGAGGACCGGAGAAGACCAGGAGAGCCCAGCAGAGGACCGGAGAAGACCAGGAGAGCCCAGCGGAGGCCCGGGATCACCATCGGGAGCGGCGGGGACACCATCGGGAGCTGCGGGGACAGGTGAGTACAGCTTCCTATACTTTACATTGCACGAATCCCTCAACATACGATGGATTCGACAAACAATGGTTAGTTTGGAACGAATTACCATCGTATGTGGAGGGACCACTGTATACTGTAAGTGTATTGGATAGTGTAGTGTGACTTACAGCCAGCATAGCATAACATCACTAGGCAGCAGAATACAACAAAGTGCATAGAAATAATAAACATTAAAACACAATACAATCATAAAATGATGCAATAAAGGCATAATACTTCACATCTTCCAGAATGCAGAGAGTCATGTCCTACAACCAAAACAATGTCCTAAATTGGTTGTCAGGTGAAATTATTCTTTTTTTCTTTCTTTTTTTTTTTTTTACGAATCTGCCTAGCCTACCTAATATTAAAACTGTTTTCAGAAGAAAGCAGCCATGTTTTTTTAATCTCCTAAACCCCTTTAATAATAAAAAAAAAAAAACATCCAGTAACAAAGTGGTTAAATAAATGGGCATGAATAAAATCAATTTTTCCAACATTTATTCCAGTACTGGTTTTAGCTTTATTTTGCCAACTGCACGCAATCTTACAACCAATATTCTTTTTTTGTTCATTCAAATGTTCCTGTCATATTGTTCCTTGTTAATTATTTCCCCTTGCCGCTGCCTGCACCGATTTCATTAACTTCCGACAACGGTGCTAATATCACCCGACCCGATATAGAATAAGGGCAAACAATAACCAGGGGGTAGAGACGCACGCCGGGTTACATGGGTCATCCTGGATGGCTGCATGATGGATTCTCAGGACAACGCTACCCACACAATGTATCAGCATGTCATCCGCACAGCCCATGCTTATTTTCCTTGCTGTCATAGATTTTCATTTTTTTTGGCAAAGCAAATTAATTAGAACTAATTATCTTAGATCCGTCGCTTTAGTAGTAATTTTACATGTGACCACCTCGCAGAATTGTTTAGTTCTCCTGATGACTAAGTATAAATCTGTACTTATCCAGGCCAGACGTGCTCCGCATTTAACACGTAATATATTTACACCTAAAGGTGTCACAAATAGATGTTAACACTGTGTGTACTTGTAAATGAAATTACAGCTCCTGTATTTATAGATCTATGCATGAGTGCTGTATTGTCAGCTCTGTCAAACACCTTTCTACACAGCCCAAATCCAAATAACGTAACAATCAGTAGAAAATGATTATATAGATTTAAGAGACTTGTGTTGTTGAGATGGAATCTGTATATACCTGAATATGTTTGTTACACCTGTCATGTTATTTTACAGGACGTAATTGACAATCATCTGGTCCTAGTCTTAAAATTAGATTGGTATATGGGGAATCTGCAGAAAACAGATTTTACTTTGTCTTTATTTATGCAGTAAAAAAGAAATCAGAAAGCTGAAGCCATATGTCTACAAAACATGATTCATGGACAACAACCTAGCAGGAAGCTCCTAAAGGTAATGTTTAGCAAGGTAATGGTATGTTTATATTAGGAAATGGCTGTAGATGAGCAATATACATTGGTTTACTAGCAGAAAAATACTGTGGTGTACTCATTGCAGATCCATTGACTTAAAATGGAACCTGTCAGCTTTATATCATGCTCTGAACTGAAAATATGGACAGATATCTAATGAAAGATGAAGCAAACAATACTTGTCTCTTAGCTGATGGCTGTTTGCAAAGTTGCAAAATGTTTGTCTTCCAAGCTCAAGTGCCATAAAAGCAGTACTGTGCTGCAGCATGCGTGCCTCCTCCCTCCACCATCCCTAAGTCCCGTTACATCAATCATGTAGGGCAAGGAGGTGGGTGAGGGAGGAGCTGTGTGTGCTGCAACTCATCCTGGCCTCAATGGCACTTAGGATTAGAAGGACAACATTATTTTATAAACTTGCAAACAGCCATCAATTAAGAGACATGTATTATTTGTTGTATCTCCCACCCATGTCTGCAGCTCTGACCATGATATAGAGCTGACAGATTTCCTTGGAAGACCATATATAGTTCACTAATGACTATTTTGAAATTGTTTCAGATGTAATAGACGCCAACATGATTGGCAGCATGCAACTTTGTTTCTATGGTGTTCTATGGTATTGTATGCATTCCCACTCACATAACATTTACAAAGCCGAGCACAAGAGAATCCTTGTATTAAATACAGTGCTTGTGCAATTACAGTGCAGTAGCTGCCAGGTCACTGGGAGGAAAGAAGAACCAGTCCAGTGAGTAATAAAGTTCAACAGGTAATTTTACAGTGACGGATCACCCAGAATCACAGTTCTTAAACCGTTTCCAGTTCCAACAAAAAAAGCTACAGCAATGGATGATGTACATGGTTGAGATTTAACCTGTGAAAGTCTGTAGATGTTCTGAGTTAGTCCCTTAGTCTGTAGATGTTCTGAGTTAGAAATGTTTATAGTAAGGATGAGATTCCACTGGCTGACTCCCATAGCTGTAGAAATGTTGTAACCCCATTGGAGTGCCACAAAGTTTTCAGAAGTTAAGATGTATTGGACTAATTGTTACCCTCTCAGGCTTGTAGAAGAAATGACACTGGACTTCTCGAAAGACACAAAAGGTTCACAAGGCTGGTTTATACAAGAATTGAATGTACTGTCTGGGACACCAAATTTAAACACTCTTTGGGTTCTATTGGGCAGGATTATTTGCTGCCAGAATTATTTGAGTACTCTGTGGTGGTATTAAGTTGTAAGGCAAGTCTTCATCTCTGCATAGCAGTTATATTTATTAACTCTGTGGCATTATTACATTCTGTGTGCTGGTTATATTCAGACATGTATAGTGATATTAGGTGGGAAGTAAATGACAGTATAATTTGGATTCCTTATGGTGGCATTTATTATGTACTGTATGAAAAACAGTGTCACAAACTGTAGTGTAATTGTTGGATAAATCATCACCTGGACTGTACATAGGAGAACAGGAAATAAACAGTAGCAATAAGAATAAAATGTGTGGCTTATTAAACCACGGATGAAGCATGCAGTTCTCTTATCGGATATACACAGCAGGCTGTTCCAGTGAAATAGACTGCCATAGAAAGCTTAGAAAAACTGCTGGGTTCCACTGGGGGGGGGGGGGGGGGGGGGTGTCAGAGAAAAGCATCCCTGTCCCTAAAGAGGACCTGTGACCAACCTAGAAAAAATTAGCTTTTACTGGGAAATCAAATTTATCAAACCATGGGGGTCTGGATATGGAGTCACACTCAAAATCAAAGCCACACTACAGGCTGATCCAACTTTGCTGTAATGTCCTTAAAACAAGTTAAAATGAGGCTCAGTAGTGTGTGTGGCCTCCACATGCCCGTATGACCTCCCTACAATGCCTGGGCATGCTCCTGATGAGGTGGCGGTCTCCTGAGGGATGTCCTCCCAGACCTGGACTAAAGCATCCGCCAACTCCTGGACAGTCTGTGGTGTAACTTGGCGTTGGTGGATGGAGTGAGACATGATGTCCCAGATGTGCTCAATCGGCTTCAGGTCTGGGGAACGGGCGGGCCAGTCCATAGCATCAATGCCTTCCTCTTGCAGAAACTGTTGACATACTCCAGCCACATGAGGTCTAGCATTGTTTTGCATTAGGAGGAACCCAGGGCCAACCACACCAGCATATGGTCTCACAAGGGGTCTGTGTGGATCTCATCTCTGTACCTAATGGCAGTCAGGATACCTCTGGCAAGCACGTGGAGGGCGGTGCGGTCCCCCAAAGAAATGCCACCCCCCACCATTACAGACCAACCGCCAAACTGGTCATGCTGGAGGATGTTGCAGGTAGCAGAACATTCTCCACGGCGTCTCCAGACTCTGTTACCTCTGTCACATATGCTCAGTGTAAACCTGCTTTCATCTGTGAAGAGCACAGGGCACCAGTGGCGAATTTGCCAATCTTGGTGTTCTCTGGCAAATGCCAAACATCCTGCACAGCGTTGGGCTGTGGACGGTGGGCCCTCATACCACCCTCAATGAGTCTGTTTCTGACCATTTGAGTGGATACATGCACATTTGTGGCCTGCTGGAGGTAATTTTGCACAAAGGCGGAGGTAACGGTCCTGCTGCTGTACTGGCCTGTCTCCTGGTAGCGCCTTCATGCTCTGGACACTACGCTGACAGACACAGCAAACCTTCTTGCCACAGCTCGCATTGATGTACCATCCTGGATGAGCTGCACTACCTGAGCCACTTGTGTGGGTTGTAGACTCCGTCTCATGCTACCACTAGAGTGAAAGCACCGCCAGCATTCAAAAGTGACCAAAACATCAGCCAGGAAGCATAGGAACTGAGAAGTGGTCTGTGGTCACCACCTGCAGAATCACTCCTTTATGGGGGTGTCTTGCTAATGGTCTATAATTTCCACCTGTTGTCTGTTCCATTTGCACAACAGCATGTGAAATTGATTGTCAATCAGTGTTGCTTCCTGAGTGGACAGTGTGATTTCACAGAAGTGTGACTGACTTGGAGTTACATTGTGTTGCTTAAGTGTTCCCTTAATTTTTTTGAGCAGTATAGTTCCGTTAGACATAAAACTGGAGACCAAGTGATTTCTCCTCCGACCCTGCATAACTGTGCAGAAAGCAGAGACTGTCACCAAGTTCCCTCAGTACAGAGTGTTACTCTCATTTTAGAGACTGAGCCTTCATACTGACTCTTTCAATGCTGTTGCTGCAAGTTGCATTTCTTACCATTTGTGAGATATATTTGCTGTCATTAATTGGGTACTAGAAGACTGCACTGGGATTGAGATCTTAAGAAACTTGCGGGCGGTATTAGGTATGTTGCATGCGGGCAAACATTATACCTGTGGAACCTGTGGGCAAATTGTGCATCGCAGGGCAGACCTCTCTGCTCTTTAGATGTCCCTGCAAAACTGGGACAGTTGCAGACAGGGGCCAGATAAGTCTAAAGACACTTTCCCTATAATTCTGAACAACAACTTTTAGGGGTACCCCCCTAAAAGGGGTTAACCCTAAACTAGAACCCCCCCCCCCCACCTTTTAAAAACTTTTATGCTTTATTTTGTTATTTTAAAATTTATCTTGAGACCAAAAAAGTCTCATTAAAAACACAGCCTGAGCTCAGTTAACTTGCTTGGTGAGTCCAAGAAAATGTTAGTGAACTCTATGGTTATCAGGAATTTGCTACAGACTGTTCACTTATTATTTACACTGGCATTTACGGCTGCTGATTAAAATCTAGTGCTAGCCATATTCCCCCCGATGTTTCGTCAGACCACGCTGACTTTATCAAGGGAGTCGGACTGGATGAGATCTCCAGGGAGAGGGCAGGAGTAAAACACAAACTGTAACGCCGAGCGCTCCGGGTCCCTGCTCCTCCCTGGAGCGCTCGCGGTATTCCTCTCTCTGCAGCGCCCCGGTCAGACCCGCTGACCGGGGGCGCTGCACTGACATTGCCGGCGGGGATGCGATTCGCATAGCGGGACGCGCCCGCTCGCGAATCGCATCCCAAGTCACTTACCTGTCCCGGCCTCCGGCTGTCATGTCCTGGCGCGCGCGGCTCCGCTCCTTAGGGCGCGCGCAGCGCGCCAGCTCTCTAGGATTTAAAGGGCCAGTGCACCAATGATTGGTGCCTGGCCCAATTAGCCTAATTAGCTTCCACCTGCTCCCTGGCTATAATACCTCACTTCCCCTGCACTCCCTTGCCGGATCTTGTTGCCTTTTGCCAGTGAAAGCGTTTAGTGTTGTCCAAAGCCTGTGTTTCCAGATCTTCTGCTTTCCACATTGACTACGAACCTTGCCGCCTGCCCCGACCTTCTGCTACGTCTGACCTTGCCTCTGCCTAGTCCTTCTGTCCCACGCCTTCTCAGCAGTCAGCGAGGTTGAGCCGTTGCCGGTGGATACGACCTGGTTGCTACCACCGCAGCAAGACCATCCCGCTTTGCGGCGGGCTCTGGTGAATACCAGTAGCATTTTAGAACCGGTCCACCGACACGGTCCACACCAATCCCTCGCTAACACAGAGGATCCACATCCAGCTAGCCGAATCGTGACAGTAGATCCGGCCATGGATCCCGCTGAGGTGCCGCTGCCAAGTCTCGCTGACCTATCCACGGTGGTCGCTCAGCAATCGCAGCAAATCGCCCAACAAGGACAGCAGCTGTCGCAGTTGACCGCCACGTTACAGCAACTTCTGCCACTGCTACAGCAGCAACCATCTCCTCCGCCAGCTCCTGCACCTCCTCCGCAGCGAGTGGCCGCTCCCAGCCTCCGCTTGTCCCTGCCGGACAAATTTGATGGGGACTCTAGACTCTGCCGTGGCTTTCTGTCGCAATGTTCCCTACATATGGAGATGTTGTCTGACCAATTTCCTACATAACGGTCTAAGGTGGCGTTCGTAGTGAGTCTTCTATCTGGAAAGGCTTTGTCTTGGGCCACATCGCTCTGGGACCGCAATGATCCTGCCACAGCTACAGTTCAGTCCTTCTTTGCTGAAGTCCGTAGTGTCTTCGAGGAACCAGCCCGAGCTTCTTCTGCCAAGACTGCCCTGCTGAACCTGGTCCAGTGTAATTCTTCAGTAGGCGAGTGCGCCATCCAATTTTGTACTCTCGCTTCCGAATTATCTTGGAATAACGAGGCTCTCTGCGCGACCTTTAAAAAAGGCCTATCCAGTAACATCAAGGATGTGCTGGCCGCACGAGAGATTCCTGCCAACCTGCAAGAACTTATCCATTTGGCCACCCGCATTGACATGCGTTTTTCTGAGAGACATCAGGAGCTCCGCCAGGAAAAAGACCTTGATCTCTGGGCACCTCTCCCACAGTATCCTTTGCAATCTACGCCTGTGCCTCCAGCCGAGGAGGCTATGCAAGTGGATCGGTCTCGCCTGACCCATGAAGAGAGGACTCGCCGTAGGGAAAAAAATCTATGTCTGTACTGCGCTAGTACTGAACATTTCTTGGTGGATTGCCCTATTTGTCCTCCACGTCTAGGAAACGCACGCACCCAGCTCACGTGGGTGTGGCGTCCCTTGGTACGAAGTCTGCTTCTCCACGTCTCACTGTGCCCGTGCGGATTTCTCTTTCTGCCAACTCCTCCCTCTCAGCCGTGGCCTGCTTGGACTCTGGTGCTTCTGGAAATTTTATTCTGGACTCTTTGGTGAATAAGTTCTGCATCCCGGTGACCCGTCTCGCCAAGCCGCTCTACATTTCTTCGGTCAACGGAGTGAAGTTGGACTGTACTGTGCGTTACCGCACAGAACCCCTCTCAATGTGCATTGGACCCCATCACGAAAAGATCGAATTGTTCGTCCTTCCCAACTGTACCTCTGAAGTCCTCCTCGGTCTGCCATGGCTCCAGCATCATTCTCCCACCCTTGACTGGACCACCGGGGAGATCAAGAATTGGGGTTCTGCTTGCCGCAAGAAATGCCTCACGTCTGCTCCCAGCCCCGTCTGTCGAGCCTCAGTGTCTCCTCCTGTGCCTGGTCTCCCCAAGGCCTATCGGGACTGTGCCGTGCCTCCTCATAGCCCCCGTCCTGGTGACACCCTGCCCCGTGCCAAGCTTCACCCTCTGCCCTCCCTCCCCATTCCCACTCCTGCTGTACTGCCTGCCTTAGTGGAAACCCTACAATCGCTCCCAGTGTCCTCGTCCCATGTGAAGCAATTGCCGGACAAAAAAAGGGGGAGACCTAAGGGGGGGTACTGTTACGCCGAGCGCTCCGGGTCCGTGCTCCTCCCCGGAGCGCTCGCGGCGTTCCTCTCTCTGCAGCGCCCCGGTCAGACCGCTTCTGCTATTCACATTGACTACGAACCTTGCCGCCTGCCCCGACCTTCTGCTATGTCTGACCTTGCCTCTGCCTAGTCCTTCTGTCCCACGCCTTCTCAGCAGTCAGCGAGGTTGAGCCGTTGCCGGTGGATACGACCTGGTTGCTACCGCCGCAGCAAGACCATCCCGCTTTGCGGCGGGCTCTGGGGAATACCAGTAGCATCTTAGAACCGGTCCACCGACACGGTCCACACCAATCCCTCACTGACACAGAGGATCCACATCCAGCTAGCCGAATCGTGACACAAACTGTGGGAACGGGCAGTAATGGTCAGAAATTCATTGTAGGCCGGATTAACTAGGGTCATAGGGTGAAAAAACTATACAGATCTAATAACAGCCAAGACTGTAGGTTTTCTACAATTATATTAAAGTGGACTCGTCAGCAGGTTTTAGGGTATAGAGTAAGGGCATGGCTGTGTAGGGCTTTGACCATAAATTTGTACATGCCTCATTAGGTAATTGAACCCTTCAGTGCTTTAAAATGTATGCAAATTAGGGTTTGGAGCCTACTGGGCATTCCCATGGGTGCTAGAGCTCAGCACAGTTTGGCCTTTCACCAGTTAGTCACTCCCCTCAGGCGGGGGGGGGGGGTAGAGGAGAGGACCAATGCACAGGGGGCAAGTCTAACTGATGAAATGGCTGAACTGTGCTTGGCTACAAAGCCTAATTTGCATATCTTTTTAAATATTGGCACTGGATGGGTCAATTATATAATAGGAGGTATGTACAGATCTAGTTGTCAAAAAGCCCTATACAACCATGCCCTTACTTTATACCCTAAAAACTTGCTGAAGTCTAAGCAATACTCTTTAAACTAAATACATCAGCAGAACTTACATTCATTTCAAGGGCAAGAGACTGTGCACGTGCCACCAGTTGTCCCACTGCAAACCTAAAACAGTCACTGAAGTTAAAGTAACAAATTCAGCCCTGCAACATATGCATACCCTTGACTTTCCTCCAATTGGCTGACTTCTTCCCTGAACACTTCTTACAAAAATCATAACTTAACATCTATATATATAAAACTCAATAGCCCTGATTTACTAATGTCAATCCGACTCTTTTTGTCGGGTTGTGCGACCAAATTTGGTCGCACAACCCGACAAAAGATATCATCACGCCGAGTGTTTTTTAAACCGGTCAAAATGGGTGTGGTTATCCCAAAAAGGGGCATGTTCCCAACAAAAAAGAAAAAACACTCGGAGTATGATGAAAAACTTCACCAAAACCCGACAGCTCTGAGAGATCACTGAAATTACTGTCGGGAAATACTGAAAACCGAGTGAATCCTACCCCCATCATGGAACAGGGTCTGTTCCATGTTGGGGGTAGTAGTACAGGGGCTGAGGGATTGATCGCATTGGGTCTCACTTCTGAGACCCGATCTGATCAAAAGTTATTTAGCAGGGGAGCGGGCGGCATGCTCAGCTCCGTAACGATGTATGATGTGTTTTACTTTCATTTTCAAATTACCCGCCAGGATCCCTGAATGGCTGGTACTGAAGAGCCAATCAGGGATCCCGGCAGGGTTCTCAAATAGATGAGCTGTTGTGGGAAAAGATATATAGAATCGATGGGGTTTTTGTATATGTCTGGCTCCCCACAGCTTCTATATATCTTGCCCCCTGCTGTGCTCTATGTCTTGTCCCCCGCCGCGCTATCATATACCAGCGCAGCGCATATATATATATATATATATATATATATACATATATATATGCCCCCTGCACAGCGCAATCATAAGCTCCTGGCAGCCCATGTAGATATATATTTGGTGTCCCGGTACCGTATCCTATCCGCTACCTGCATGTGTGGGTCCCCTTAGCCAGAGTCCCTAGGAAGTCGGGGTCCCCATTGTCTAGTTCACCCCTATTCACCTCTCATCCAGATAGTTATTGCTCCAATAGCTTACTTGGGAAGCATGTAAATATTATATAAATGCCCTATAAATAGTTAATTACCTGTCTATAGCGTAGCAGGACCTGCGGGTCATGTGGTTAAGTGAACTCTATGGTATTTCTGCTTGAGGACCTTTGGAGGTCCTTGTGATGTAGTCAATCCCCTCACTCATTGTAACAGTGAGTGACAGATGTTCGGACCAATCAGATTAGCCCCACCCCCTGCCCATATAAGGGAGCGGCGGCCATGTTCTCTCTCTTGTTCCTGTGCAAGCAAGCAAGAAGCATCTGCGCTGCTGAGATCTGTGAGTCTAGGCCTGAACCTTGCGGCAACGGCCGATAACTTCTAAATTCTGAGTGTATCAATCCCCACGCACTCTGCAAGATCACCGGACCTTATCTATCCCCTAAATACGGACGGATCTGCAATAATTGCCCTAAATCCAGAGACATTAATTTATTTCAAGGTCCGCAACAATTGTCAGTCATTGAGCTATATAAAGACTGTATTCCTGAGACTGTCATTGTTTATTGGATGTACCGCAAGCACTTAAGTAAAGTTACCCAAGTTCAAGTTCAAGTACATTGTGGACCTTCAGTCATTTCCTTACATGCACCTGTCGTTTCTGGGAAGGGCGGCGATAGGCCGGAGGATTACCTCAGCATACTAGCCCTCAGCCTGGCGTCACGAACTATAGGGTTAACATTAACCCCTCATCTATCGAAACAATACCCCCACTACCAACACCCCCCAAGGGCTACCACATATATATTTATGCCCCCTGCACAGCGCAATCATAAGCTCCCGGCAGCGCATGTAGATATATATATTTAAGCCCCCCTCACAGCGCAATCATAAGCTCCCGGTAGAGCTATCATTAACAAGCATTCTATTAGCAGAGCATCTGGCCAGGAAGCCAGCTACCCGATGCTCTGATAATGCTCTGCTTATCAATGATAGGGCTTCAGAGGCATATGTGTATAGATGCGCGGCGGGGACCAGATAACGCTATGTGTCTGGTCCCCACTTCGCTTCTATACACATATGCCTCAAGCGCTATCAATGACAAGTATTCTTTTAGCAGAGCATCGGGTAGCCGGCTTCCTGGCCAGATGCTCTGCTAATGCTCTGCTTGTCAATGATAGCGCTTCATAGGCATATGTATATAGATGCGCTGTGGTGACCAGACATATAGCGTTATCTGGTCCCCACAGCGCATCTATACACATTTGCCTCTGAAGCGCTATCATTGACAAGCAGAGCATTATCAGAGTATCGGGTAGACGGCTTCCCGGCCAGATGCTCTGCTAATAGAATGCTTGTCAATGATAGCGCTATCGGGAGCTTATGATTGCGCTGTGCGGGGGGCATATATATATACATGCACTGCGGGGGGCATATGACTGCGCTGTGCGGGGGGCATATTTATATACATGCGCTGCTGGGAGCATATGATTGCGCTGTGCGGGGGGGCATATATATATATACATGCGCTGCGGGGGGGGGGGCATATACATGCGCTGCCGGGAGCTTATGATTGCGCTGTGTGGGGGCATATATATATATACATGCGCTGCAGGGGGCATATGATTGCGCTGTGTGGGGGGCATATATATATGCATGCGCTGCAGTGGGTATATGATAGTGGGGGAATAAATATATATACATGCGCTGCGGTGGGTATATGAGACATATATGAGACATATAGCGCAGCAGGGGGCAAGATATATAAAAGCTGTGGGGAGCCAGACATATACAAAACCCCCAGATTCTATATATCTTTCCCCACCGCACCTCTTCTATTTGAAAACAAATAAAAGTAAAAGTACACTGTATATGGCTGGGGAGGAGCATGCCGCCCGCTCCCCTGCTTAATAACTCTGTGATAAGGGCAACAGATAACTTCCCTGTGACAGAAAAAAAACAATAGAGACAGGCGACAGATTAGAAAATCAGGGAGAAAAATACTCGGAGTAAACCTGAAATCACTCTGAGATAAACACTCCATTCTTAGTAAATCGGGGCTAATGTGTGTATCAACATTAAGGGTGCGTTCACACTCTCTTGGTTTTTGCGGGTTTTCCGCTGCGTATTTGAAAGGGGCAGGTTCTTCTCGGCTGTCCATAGCAGATTTTCCGCTGCGGAATTTACGCTGCGGAAAATCCGCCGCAGTCCCTACTGACTTCAATAGGGCTTGGGGCGGATTTTCTGTAGCGTAAATTCCTCCGTGGAAAATCTGCTGCGGATAGCCGAGAAGAGCCCGCCCCTTTCAAATACGCAGCGGAAAACCCGCAAAAACAAAGAGCGTGTGAACGCATCCAAAAGGTCCAGTTTGCAGCTATAAACTATTTCTTATCTGGAAAATTTTCAAAACAGCAATTGATCAAAAGATTTTTCAAAGGAGTCAATAACCTACACCCTAAGGTTAATAGGCCTATTCTATCATGGGATTGTGGTGTCCTGGTACCGTATTGCATACCGTACCTTGTGGTGGGGGTCCCCAAAGTCAGAGTTCCTAGTTACCAATGGGGTCTGCCTGCTGAGTAAGTTCCCAGTCGCCTCTTTATCTTCAAGTTTGATGTGTTAAATGTATATAATATATATATATAAATGTTATTTACCTGTATAGCGTCGCAGGACCTTCAGTCATGTGACTAGTGTAAATTCCTCAAGGGTATGCAAAAGGACCTTTGGAGGACTCGGGTATGGTCATGTGTCAGACCATAATCCTTTGTGAAGAAGATTGACACATGGTAAGGACCAATGAGCTTAAAGCCAGCCCCTGCCCATATAAGGGAGCTGTTAGCCAATGATCGCTCTCTTGGGTTGCTGCTCTCGTGGGTTCCGGACTAGAAGAAGGGATCCCTGCATCTTTCAAAGACAACCCTAGTCCAGAAGCCTGCCGGCCTCAGCCTGAACTAAACCGTGAGTTCAAATCTTAACCTTTTAAGCTCAATAGACTCACGAGGTCCCAACCACTTTTCAAGCTCTAAAGAGACTGTTTTATATGGACTGTTCCTGTTTAATATTGCATAAAAGCTTCAGTAAAAGTTCCGACAAGTTTCTGCAAAATCTCCGGTTGTGGACAATCAATTATTTACTACCTCCCTATTGCTCTTGGGACGGGTGGCAGTAGGACAAGCGTACAGAGAAAAGCCCTCACCCTGGCATCACAAGTAGAAAGGGTAAAACAGACCCCATTAAAGGACCGCACAGCTACACCCCATATACCCTACACCCCCAAGCTACCACATAGCTTTTTAGCGTCTTACGAACAGGATACGGGTGTGTGCCTCCAGCTGTTGCCACCAGTTAAAGTGTACTCCCCCTATGTAAAGGACTTTATTAATGTGCTGCAAACCACCATATAAGTGTACGGAACTGTGTGTATGGTGTTGCCTGCAAGGTGGGCATGCGAAAAGTAAGGGGGGAGGCGAAAATGTATTGACTGCGGAAATGTGTAAAGTGAGAAGTGAATACATGCTACGCTCCTCTGGTCCGGTCAGCGCTGCAAGAGTTAACCTGTTGCTTGAAAAGCGCATGAAAAAAGCCCGTGCTGCGCAGCGACCCGCCCCCTGGCGTGGCTATCAAGTACATGTATCGCAGCCGAAGGGGAACTTAAAGTCACCGATGTTGTTTCCGGGGGGACCGGAAGTCGGGGCTGCACCGATGACATCCTTCCGGTCGGCGGCCATTTTGGAGGGGCCCATTATAAAAGTGTGGCAAGCCTGTGGGGGTGTAGGGCAGTTGGTTGTAGCTGTGTGGTATATCAAGAGTGTAGTTAACTCTTATCAGTCGTGATGCCAGGGTGAGGGCTAGTACTGCAATGCTTGGCCTATCACCACCCGTCCCAAGAGTGATAAGGAGATCAGGAATAATTGAATGTCCACAACCAGAAAATTTGCTGAAAACTGTCGGAATCTTTACTGAGGATTTTATGCAAGATGGATAACAGGAACAGTCCATATAACAGAGTCTATGCAAAGTCTAGGCGGAGATTGACATGTGGTTGGGACCCATGTAAGTTTTTTTTAGTTTAGGAGATTTTTAAGCGCTGATCCGCTGGATTTAGGGGTTTGTTTAGGTCCAGGGGTCTCTCTAGCTTTAGCGGGGAAGTTGTAAGAACTCACAATTTATTTTCAGGCCGAGGCCAGCAGTTGGTCCTGTAGACCTGCTTTGGTCCTGTAGTTGCCATTGAAATTTGCGCAGCGCAGAGAGGTGTGCTGCTTGCTTTGCAGCTCAGGAGCAAGAGCAAAAGAGTGATTATTGGCTGCAGCTCCTTTATATGGGCAGGGGCTGAGCATTTTAGAATTGGTCCACACCATCTGTCAATCCGCCTTACAAAGAGTTATGGGTAACCATATGACACAAGAACCTTAAAAAGTCCTTCAACATACCATAGAGAACTAAACTTTAGTCACATGACCTAAGGTCCTGCGATGTTATGCATGTAAGAATATGTTATATACAGTATTTACAAATAATACAGTGGAATATTAGTTAACTGAGGGGTGACTAGGGGATAACTAAAGAAGCGGACCCCCAACGTTCCTAGGAACTCTGACTTTGGGGACCCCCAACACAAGGTACGGTATGCAATACAGTACCGGGATACCACAAAAGGAGCCCTGCACAGCGACCTCTTCAGTCTGCACAAGGAAGAGATGGAGAGTACAGACATGGCGGAGAGCAGCGTTCCACGTGGCGTGAGCACCAAGATGGCACCGGAGCAGCGGAAAGTTGTGGCAAGTTGTGCAATCTTCCCCCATTGCCCGATGATGACAATGACTGTCCGGACACCCCTCCAGGGGAGATCGTTGGGACACCTGGAGCATTTTCACTGGTGAGATTGTCCCCTCACCACCTGACATGGGGTTCATGGGCTGAGATCCCAACGGAGGAGTCTTCTGTAAGTACCCCCACCAAATGCTGCATTTTCTTCCTCCACCAGCCCTGAGCCAGAAGTACCCCTGTCTGAATTGCCGAGTGCACAACCGCGCTCGCCAAGATTGCCTAAATGAACATTTGGGGATGAACCAGAGATGATTCATTACAGGCATAATGTTCTCCAACCCCTGCCTGGGAATCCACCCCCACTGGTTCCCGCAGCTCAGAGGGATAGGGCCCGTCGAGAAGCCAAAATGGTCGACTTGATGGAGAAATTAAAGGCCCGACACCAAGAACTTTATGCCCCCAAGCATGTTCATCTGCCTTACGAAGAGAGGATCCGCTACCAAGAAAATACTAAAGAATTGGAATCACTCTACATCCGCATGTGGGACTATCCCCGAGAGGGGGAGAAGCCCTTGGAACATCTGAGAGCAACCGTGGCCAAGTTCAGTAAGGTCAGAGGTTATGGTACCCTCATTGATTGCCCTCATTGATTGCCTAAAAGTGAAAGTAAAAATGCCCGGCTAGCTCAGGGAGCTGTTCGGATCGCCGCAGAATAATCGCGGCATCCCGAACAGCTGTACTACAGGAGGAAGGTCTCTTACCTTCCTTCCTGCAGTCCGATAGCCGATTGAATGCTTCAAGCCTGAGATCCAGGCTTGAGCAATCAATCGCCGAAAACATTGATAATTGCATCTCTATGGAGATGCATTGAACAGTGTTAAAGATCAGTAAATGCAATGTTATAGCCCCCTATGGGGGCTATAATATTGCAAAAGAAAAGTGTAAAAAAATCATTAACCCTTTGAATTATCCCTTCCCCTAATAAAAGTTTGAATCACCCGGCATTTCCAATAATAAAAAAAACAGTGTAAATAAAAACAAAAATAAACATATGTGGTATCACCGCGTGCGGAAATGTCTGAATTAAAAAAATATACCACTAATTAAACCACACGGTCAATAGCGTACGCGCAAAAAAATTCCAAAGCCCAAAATAGCATATTTTTGGTCACTTTTGATATCATGAAAAGATGAATAAAAGGCGATCAAAAAGTGAGAATAATGCAAAAATGGTACCGACAAAAACTTCAGATCGCGGCGCAAAAAATTAACCCTCATAGCGCCCTGAACACGGAAAAATAAAAAAGTTATAGGGGTCTGAAGATGACAATTTTAAACGTATAAATTTTCCTGCATGTACCGTATTTATCGGCGTATAACACGCACTTTTTAGGCTAAAATTTTTAGCCTAAAGTCTACCTGCGTGTTATACGCTGATAAGCCTCTGCAGTTCAATGATTTAAAGTGGGCGCTTTAAATCAATGAACTGCAGCGGCTTTGCAGGTGCAGAGACCGCCAGCGCTGCCGGCTTCTCTGCCCCTGCCTGTCCTGGGGTCTAGAGCCCTGCTGCTGGCCCTTCTCTCCCCCTGGCTATCAGCGCCGCTGCCCGTTCTCTCCCCCTGACTATCGGTGCCGGCGCCCCATTGCCGGTGCCGATAGCCAGGGGGAGAGAAGCGGCGCCGGCAATGGGGCAGCGGTGCCAACAGACAGGGGGAGAGAAGGGGCAGCGGCACCCATTGCTGGCGCCGCTGCCCCGTTGCCTCCCCCATCCCCGGTTGCATAATTATCTGTTGCCGGGGTCGGGTTCTCGCTGCTTCAGGCCTCCGGTGTGCGTCCCCTGCGTCGTTGCTATGCACTGCACGGCGCGTTGCAATGACGTCACTCGTCATTGCACCACGCCGTGCAGTGCATAGGAACGAAGCATGGGACGCACACCGGAGGCCTGAAGCAGCGCGGACTCGACCCAGGCAACAGGTAATTATCCAACCGGGGATGGGGGAGGCAACGGGGCAGCTGTGCCGGAAATGGGTGCCACTGCCCCTTCTCTCCCCCTGGCTATCGGCGCCGCTGCCCCATTGCCGGCGCCGCTTCTCTCCTCCTGGCTATCGGCGCCGGCAATGGGGCGCCGGCACCGATAGTCAGGGGGAGAGAGCAGGCAGCGGCGCCGATAGCCAGCGGGTGAGAAGTGGCAGCAGCAGGGCTCTAGACCTCAGGAAAGGCAGGGGGAGAGAAGCGGGCAGCGAAGGCCTCTCTCCCCCTGCCTTTACTGGGGGTGTATCGGGGTATACGCATGCACACACATGCACCCTCATTTTACCAAAACCTTTTTTTACCCAAATATCCTTGGTAAAATGAGGGTGCGTGTTATAGGCCAGTGCGTGGTATACCCCGATAAATACGGTAGTTATGATTTTTTTCTTAAGTAATACAAAATCAAACCTATACAAACCTATTTTAACCGTATGGACCTAGAGAATAAAGATAAGGTGTCATTTTTACCGAAAAATTTACTACGTAGAAACGGAAGCCCCCAAAAGTTCCAAAATGGCTGTATTTTTCAATTTTGTCGCACAATGATTTTTTTCCACGTTTCACCGTAGATTTTTGGGTAAAATGACTGAAATCATTACAAATTAGAATTGGTGGCGCAAAAAAAATAAGCCATTAAACCGATTTTTAGGTGCAAAATTTAAAGAGTTATGATTTTTTAAAGGTAAGGAGGAAAAAACGAAAGATTAAAAACGGAAAAACGCCTGGTCCTTAAGGGATTAAGGTACCAAGACTGACCTTCCCAGTAGCTCATGTACACATAGTACATCAAACAAATCACTCAAGTGTACTTACCTCACTCTAATTTAGTACACACAACAAAAATATCTCACATTCTAACTAAAAATTCTTTAGGAATTGTAGCCTATGTCATTATCCAATATCTGCCACTGTTATGTACACTAATTCTCTTCTTCTCTTTGCGTGCTCAGGATGCTCTTCCTGGCTAGAAGGCGCTCTTGAAAGCTAAAAAATATGCACGTAATAAAAAAAAGGTAACCTAGGTAAGGTTTATCTGTTGTGTTCTAGGGATAAGAGCAAGTAGCCAATGGGCCCTAGTAGCTAGTTTATTGGTAGAAAGCCCCATGCAAGCCATTAAAACCCTCAGTGTACTAAACAGGTAACTAAAGTGGCAAAAATGTCATGTGAGATGTAAAATGTTTTGTAAATAGTTCCAGACAGAGAAAAGAAACCAAAGAAAAGAAAAATAAAGTGAGTAAAAGTGTTAGGATGTATTCCATGTATACTAATGTCATCCTGTTACTAAATTCATGAACAAACCAATCCTGTTCGTGAGTTTACCCGTACTTATGTTTGTACCTTAAAAAGTTAACTAACCTTGTAGTGTTCATACAGCCTGACTAATGGACATTTAAAAAAAATTATGCCCAGGACTGTTATAAAGCAACTGTTGAACTTCGTCCCTCTGCCTTAGGGGACAGACGTCGGGGCTGACTTATCTTAAGTAAGGGGGTTTGTGGTGTCAAGGTGCCGTATTGCATACCGTACCTTGTGGTGGGGGTCCCCAAAGTCATAGTTCCTAGGAACCAATGGGGTCCGCCTGCTGAGTAAGTCCCCAGTCGCCTCTTTATCTTTAAGTTTGATGTGTTAAATGTATATAATATATATATATAAATGTTATTTACCTGTATAGCATCGCAGGACCTTCGGTCATGTGACTAGTGTAAATTCCTCAAGGGTATGCAAAAGGACCTTTGGAGGACTCGGGTATGGTCACGTGTCAGACCATAATCCTTTGTGAAGAAGATTGACACATGGTAAGGACCAATGAGCTTAAAGCCAGCCCCTGCCCATATAAGGGTGCTGTTAGCCAATGATCGCTATCTTGGGTTTCTGCTCTTGTGGGTTCCGGACTAGCAGAAGGGATCCCTGCAACTTTCAATGAAAACCCTAGGCCAGAAGCCTGCTGGCCTCAGCCTGAACTAAACTGTGAGTTCAAATCTCAATCCCCGCTAAAGCTAGCGTGACTACTTGACCAAATACTAAACCCCTAAATCCAGTGGAACAGCGAAAAATGTATCTTTTAAGATCAATAGACTCATGAAGTCCCAACCATTTGTCAAGCTCTAAAGAGACTGTGTTATATGGACTGCTCCTGTTCAATATTGCATAAAAGCTTCAGTAAAAGTTCCGACAAGTTTCTGCAAAATCTCTGGTTGTGGACAATCAATTATTTACTACCTCCCTATTGCTCTTGGGACAGGTGGCGACAGGACAAGTGTACAGAGAAAAGCCCTCACCCTGGCGTCTCGAGTAGAAAGGGGTAAACAGACCCCATTAAAGTACCACACAGCTACACCCCATATACCCTACACCCCCAATCTACCACAGGATCTATCCAAGCTACTTAGGTGCCTAGCCACTGAACCCTTCAAACACATAGAGTCTATTGACTTGAAATTTCTAACATGGAAGAGATGTTTTTTGGTCGCCATTGTGTCAGCACGACGAGTAAGTGAGATACAGTCTCTGTCATGCCAAGAGCCTTATCTTTGTGACTTAGGGTATGCTCTAGTCCTCGGTACATGGATTTATTCCCAAGATTCATTCCGTCAGCAATTTACATCAAGAGATTATACTGCTGGCTGTCTCAGAAAATGAGGAAGTGTTCAAGGTGGATGTAAGGAGAGCAGCCCTACAATATATCTCTAGGACAGAACCGTTTAGATGCTCAGAGCAGAAGTAGGAATTAGATGCTCCAAAGGATCTGAAGGCAAGAGCGGCTTCAACATCGTGGGTGGAAGTATCCTATGTATCATTACAGGAAATATGCAGAGCAGCTACATGGGCAACTCCAACTACATTTATTCAACACTATTGTCTAGACCTTTCCAGTAGTCCAGCCTTAGGCAAAACAGTGTTGGAAGAAGCGTTTAAGAAATAATGCCCTCTCTTTGTTTTTTTCTGTTACTTAAGTCCCATACTGTTCTGCCGTAGGACGTCCAGGAATGTGTTAAATTTTTCTTACCTGAAAATTTCAATTCCTGGAGTCCGTAGGCCGCACAAAGTTCCCACCCAATTAAATCTTGCTATAAAATGACTCTGTTTGTGTTATATGGCCAGGGATATTTATGTGATGTAGGGGCTCATTAATTATGTTAATCTTAATTATTTTGATTATCTCTTCTGACAAGTTCAGGAAAACGAAGTTAACCCATACTGTAATGCCTACGGACTCCAGGAATTGAAATTTTCAGGTAAGCAAAATTTAAGAAATTTTTTACACTCGCATGTTCTTGTAGACCCAGTTTTAAATTTTTTACAACAGGTCATAGGAGAAAAAGCCCCCCAAAATTTGTAACCCAATTTCTCTCGAGTAAGGAAATACCTCATATGTGTATGTCAAGTTTTCGCCAGGGTCAGAATAAGGCTCAGAAGGGAAGGGGCGATAATGGGATTTTAGAGAGTGAATTTTGCTGAAATGGTTTGTGGGGGGGGGCATTTCACATTTAGGAAGATCCTATTGTGCCAGAACATCAAAACACCCCCCACATGGCATACTATTTTGGAAACTACACCCCTCAAGAAACGTAAAAAGGGGTAGAGTGAGCCTTAACACCCCACAGGTGTTTGACGACTTTTTGTTAAAGTCAGATGAGCAAATTAAATTTTTTTTTTCACTAAACTGCCGGTTTTTCCCCAAACTTAAATTTTTTACAAGGGGTAATAGGAGAAAATGCCCCTGAAATTTGTATGGAAATACCCCATGTGTGGACGTCAAGTGCTCTGCTGGTGCACTACAATGCTCAGAAGAGGAGGAGTGCCATTGAGCTTTTGGAGAGAGAATTTGTTTGGAACGGAAGTCGGGGGCAATGTGCGTTTACAAAGCCCCCCGTGGTGCCAGAACAGTGGACTCCCCACATGGGACCCCATTTTGGAAACTACACCCCTCACAGAATTTAATAAGGGGTGCAGTGAGCATTTACAGCCCACTGGCGTTTGACAGATCTCTGGAACAGTGGGCTGTGCAAATGAAAAATAGCATTTTTCATTTTCACTGACCACTGTTCCAAAAATCTCAGACACATGTGGGGCGTAAATGCTCACTGCACCCCTTATTAAATTCTGTGAGGGGTGTAGTTTCCAAAATGGGGTCACATGTGGGGGGGTCCATTGTTCTGGCACTATAAACTTTGTAAACACACGTGGCCTTCAATTCCGGACAAATTTTCTATCCAAAAGCCCACTGGCGCTCCTTCTCTTCTGAGCATTGTAGTTCACCCGCAGAGCACTTTACATCCACATATGGGTTATGTTCTTACTTAGAAGAAATGGGGTTACAAATTTGGGGGGGCTTTTTTCCTATTTTCCCTTGTGAAAATGAAAAATTTAGGGTAAAACCTGCATTTTAGTGAAACATTTTTTTGTTTGTTTCATTTTCTCATCAAACTTTAATGAAAATTCGTCAAAACACCTGTGGGGTGTTAAGGCTCACTATACCCCTTGTTACATTCCGTGAGGGGTTTAGTTTCCAAAATGGGGTCACACGTGGGTATTTATTTTTTTGCGTTTATGTCAGAACCGCAGTAAAATCAGCCACCCTTGAGCAGATCACCAATTTAGGCCTCAAATGTACATGGCGCTCTCTCACTCCTGATCCTTGTTGTGCGTCCGCAGAGCATTTTACGCCCACATATGGGGTATTTCCGTACTCAGGAGAAATTATGTTACAGATTTTGGTGGTCTTTTTTTTTTCCTTTTACCGCTTGTAAAAATAAAAAGTATGAGGCAACACCAGCATGTTAGTGTAACATTTTTTATTTTTTTACACTGACAGGCTGGTGTAGACCTCAACTTTTCTTTTTCATAAGGGGTAAAAGGAGAAAAAGCTATTTCTCCCAAGTAGGGAAATACCCCATAGTTGGCCCTAAACTGTTTCCTTGAAATATGACAGGGCTCCAAAGTGAGAGAGCGCCATGAGCATTTGAGGACTAAATTAGGGATTGCATAGGGGTGGAAATAGGGGTATTCTACGCCAGTGATTCCCAAACAGGGTGCCTCCAGCTGTTGCTAAACTCCTAGCATGCCTGCACAGTCAGTCTGGAAATGCTGGGAGTTGTTGTTTTGCAACAGCTGGAGGCTCCATTTTAGAAACACTGCCTTACGATACGTTTTTCATTTTTATTGGTGGGGACAGTGTAAGGGGTGTATATGTAGTTTTTTATCCTTTAATATGTGTTAGTGTAGTGTAGTGCAGTGTTTTTAGGGTACATTCGCACTGGCTAGGTTTATAGTGAGTTTCCAGCTAGCAGTTTGCGCGGCGGAGGAAAATTTGCCGCAGATCAAACTTGAAGCAGGAAACTCACTGTAAACCCGCCCATGTGAATTCATAGGGGGGGGAGGCAAACTTCTAGCTGTTGCAAAACTACAACTTCCAGCATGCACTGACAGACTGTGCATGCTGGGAGTTGTACTTTTGCAACAGCTGGAGGCACAATGGTTGGAAATCCTTCAGTTAGGTTCTGTTACCTAACTCAGTATATTCCAACCAGTGGGCTTCCAGCTGTTGCAAAACTACAACTCCCAGCATGTACTGATCGCCGAAGGGCATGCTGGGAGATTTAGTTATGCAACAGCTGGAGGTATGCAACTACAACTCCCAGAATGCCGAGACAGCTGTTTGCTGTTTGGGCATGCTGGGATTTGCAGTTTTGCAAGATCTGGAGGGCTACACTTTAGAGACCACTGCACAGTAATCTCCAAACTGTGGCCCTCCAGATATTGCAAAACTACAAATCCCAGCATGCCCAGACAGCTAACTGCTGTGTGGGCATGCTGGGAGTTGTAGTTTTGCAAGATCTGGAGGGCCAAAGTTTAGAGACCACTGCACAGTGATCTCCAAACTGTAGCCCTCCAGCTGTTGCAAAACTACAAATCCCAGCATGCCCAAACAGCAAACAGCTGTTCGGCATGCTGGGAGTTGTAGTTTTGCAACATCTGGAGGGCTACAGTTTAGAGACTACTGTATAGTGGTCTCAAACTGTAGCCCTCCAGATGTTGCTAGGCAAATACTCACCGGCTTCCGTGGCATCCATGGAGCCTGCCGCATGTCATCGTCGCCGCCGAGGATTGATGCAGGGCATTGCCGCTGAGGGTAAGTGACCTCCGGCGCCGGTCACCAATGGTTCCCCTGCTATGCCCGGACAACAGGGGGTGGACAGAGCGGGGGGGGGGGGGAGTTGGGGGGGGTTGACCGAATGTTAACCCCCCGGCCCCCCGATCTGCTATTGGTCGATCGCTTCTGATCGACCAATAGCAGGGATATGAGGGATGGCATCGGGTCACCGGGTCAGCGGAGACCCATATGACCCGGAAATGCCGCAAATCGCTGGTGTGAATTCACCGGCGATTTGCGGCGATCGCCAACATGGGGGGGTCTCAAGACCCCCGTGGGCATTGGCACGGGATGCCTGCAGATAAATATCAGCAGTCATCCCGGTCCAGTCCCTGCCCGGCGCGCGGGGGTGATGGAAATTCCCACGGGCGTACAGGTACGCCCTTGGTCCTTAAGTAGCAGGGAGCATGGGCGTACAAATACGGCCATTGGTCTTTAAGGGGTTAATGTTCTCCCTTTGTGCGGAGTGTGCTGAGCTCCTGTGTGTGAGGGAGAAGTCTCCACCAATCAGAGCTCAGCTGGCAGAGGGAAGGGGCGGGGTTAGCTCTCTCCTCTCCATCTCTACATATCACAGCCCAGGGGGCTTAGATAAATACCAGACATTGAATTGCTGGTAGTTTTATATTACAAATACTGGCAGGGTGTCTAAAATACCAGCTGTGCTGGGAAAATACCAGCCAGGTGGTAACCCTAAGTGTGTGACATGGTTGTAATAATTATTGGGGAGATTTATCAAAACCCGTGCAGGGGAAAAGTTGATCAGTTGCCCATAGCAACCAATCAGATCGCTTCTTTCATTCTTAACAAGACCTCTGAAAAATAGAAGAAGTGATCTGATTGGTTGCTATGGACAACTGGTCACCTTTTCCTCTCCACAGGTTTTGATCCCTGATTGTCTTCATATCTAGGATGAGAATCTTCTGACACAGTGAGTAGCCGACCATTTCTGGGCATAAGACATCAGAACTTGCTGGGTGCCCTACGGTTGCCTGGACAACTGTACCCCCAGCATCAGCCGCCTCTCACCTCATCACATGGGGCAGATCGGGCAGCAGTTTTGGACACTTCTGTCATCCACATTTTGATAACACTATTTTTCACACACACAAATAAAATAAATGAGTCAAACAAGTCAAAGAACAGTTTAAACAAAAGGGAACTTTATTTATTATTTACAAAAATGTTTGTGTAGGGATTTTATGTAACCTCCATCACTCACAAAGAGCGGACAGTAACTAACTCAGGACAGGAAAAACCTCCAGAGGGGAGGAAACCTGTAGGGAATCCATGGCTACTGTACTGCCCTTCCTCTGGGCATACTAAAGGAGGTTACCTCTAGAATTTGGGCAAAGTGTCAGTGTATGTGCTGCCCCACAGCCTGGAAGGTGTGCATCTAAGATAGGAAAAGAAAAGAGAGATTAGTTACATGTTTATTATAGAAATGCACATGGAACTGGACAAAAAGATGTGATACTTACCAGTCACAGGCGGGTATGAATGTGTATTCCTAGGTTCCTACAGTTTAGGCCCCTCACCAATGACAATGGTGATGACATCACATGTGTGACCTCACGGGAGTTCTATTTGAGTCGTGCTGCTTTCTGATTGGCTGAAAATAAAAAAAACTAGTAGTGCTGCTTTCTGATTGGCTGAAAATCAAAAAACCTTTTTAACATATTCTGCATGACTTATCTCAGGGATTTTTGGCAATTTTTATTAAAATGGCGCTACTCCCTGTGGGTACATTATATTTATTTCTCCTAACCAGACACTCAGTATTTGTAATATCATTTGGTGGCCCTAACAGCCTGAGCCCATAGGTTTCTTACACAGATCACTGCGGCTCTGGCAGGCTCAATGGGGGAGATTCATCACCTGTCCAGAGAAAAAGTTGCCGAGTTGCCCACAGCAACTGTGGAGCTGGAGAGGGTGCAGAGACACGCGACTAAACTAATATGGGTCATGGAAAATCTTAGCTATGAGGAGCGATTAAAGGAGTTACAATTGTTTAGTCTTGAGAAGAGACCTTTAAGGGGGGGATATGATAAACGTGTATAAGTATATTAATGGCCCATACAAAAAATATGGAGAAAAACTGTTCCAGGTTAAACCCCCCCCAAAGGACGAGGGGGCACTCCCTCCATCTGGAGAAGAAAAAGTTTAGTCTCAAGGGGCGACACGCCTTCTTTACCATGAGAACTGTGAACTTATGGAACAGTCTACCTCAGGAACTGGTCACAGCAGGAAAAATTAACAGCTTTAAAACAGGATTAGATACATTCCTGGAACAAAATAACATTAATGCTTATGAAGAAATATAAAATCCCATCCCTTCCCCAATATCGTGCCACACCCCTACCCTTAATTCCCTGGTTGAACTTGATGGACATATGTCTTTTTTCGACCGTACTAACTATGTAACTATGTAACCAATCAGATCACTTCTTTCATTTTTGAAAGGGCCTCTAAAAAATTTAAGAAGCGATCTGATTGGTTGTTATGGACAACACAGCAACTTCTCCTCTGGACAGGTTTTGATAAATCTCTCCCAATGGGCAGTGCTGGCTGCTGGGACGTCTTACGAGTGATGCCCCTGACGTTGCAGTGTGGAGCGGAAGGATATTATTCATCAGACGTCCCGGCAGCCAGCGCTGCTTATTGATTTAAAGTGGTTGTGGCTCCTGCTGCCAGTTCAAGATCAGGCAGCATAGGCCGAGATTGACATACTGCATCAGTGATCCCCTGTGGCTGTCCAGCATTTGCAAAACTACAACTCCCAGCATGCCCTGACAGCCTTCGGCCTTCATCTGTCAGGGTATAATGGGAGTTGTAGTTTTGCAACAGCTGGACAGACATCTGTCGGAAGGGGGGGGATAAAATAAAAAATAAAAAAAGCAATGTGGGCTTTGAAAAAGGCTACCCATAAGTTGTGTTTGAAGGAAAACGGTCACCCATTCACCACACTAAACCTGATACACCCGGTTATAGTGTGGGTGCTGGTCTCGTGAGCACTTGTGCCTTCTGAACGCTCATGTGGCCGGCGCCCATGAATATTCAAGTCCAGCCGGCGGGCCGCCTCCAGAGTGCAATTCAGCGCAAGAAGAAGCGGACCTTCAGAGGGACGCCACGCCGGACTACAGGTACGCATATCGGTCAAAGAAAAAATGTGGTGTCTCGGTACAGTATTGCATACCGTACCTTTGTTAGGGGTCCCCAAAGTCAGAGTTCCTAGTAACTGTGGGATTCCGCTTCTTTAGTCCTCCCCTAGTCACCCCTCATATAGTTAATATATTGCTAAAATAAATGTAAATACTGTATGGAAAGTGTATACTTACCTTGCATAGCGTCGCAGGGCCTGCGGGTCATGTGACTGTAGTTTAGTCTCTATGGTAGGTAAGAGGACCTTTGGAGGTTCTGGGTCACGTGATACCCACAATACCTTATAAAGCTGATTGACAGATGGTGGCGACCAATCCTAAAACGGCCAGCCCCTGCCCATATAAGGGAGCTGTGGCCATTAATCGCTCTCTTTCCTCGTGGGCTGCTGATGAGTAAAGATCTGTGCAGCTGTCATCGGCAACCACTGGGCCAAAGACTGCCGGCCTCGGCTCCAATCAAACAGTGAGTTCTTACAAACTTCCCCGCTACTTCTAGCAAGGACCCTGAACCTACACATAACCCTAAATCCAGCGGCTCTACGCATAATAAATCCTACTAAGCTAAAGAATTTACAAAAGTCCCAACCATACGTCAAACTCAGCTAAGCTGTACAAAGACTTTGTTATAAAGACTGTTACTGTTATCCCATGTTACAGAAAATCTTCAGTAAAGTTTCTGAAAGTTTTCAGCGAAGCTCTGGTTGTGGACATTGCATTTATTCTACATCTCCCTATCGCTTTTGGGAAGGGGGGCGATAGGCCAAGCATCACAGTATTAACCCCCACCCTGGCGTCACGACTGACAAGAGTTAATTATAACCGTGATATACCTCACAGCAACACCCCAACTGCCATACACCCCCCCCCCCCCCTCAAGGAACCACAAAGCAAAAACATGACAAAAAACTGCCCACTTATTTCTTTTCTCACAAGATGCCATTGGGGTGTGCCACAGGGTGTGAAGGTGTGAGGTGTATGTTATAGCCCAGGGGCAGATGTTATTAACCCCTAAATGTTCGTGATTCCAGGGCGTGGCTTTCCCGGTAACCACCCTAACAGTAGCACCGCTATTCCTAGGTTAGGCAGTGTAATAATAGTCCAAGACCAGGTTAGGGTTAACGGTAGCTTTACTGAGGTTGACAGATAGTAACAGTCTTTACAGCTAGGCCAGGATCCCAGAGAGGTGACCAGTAACACAGATGGGACCTTGCAGCTTGCTGGGACTTGCAGTGTTTGGACAGACTTTATCTCAGCCCCACTGACTATAATAGACTTGACTATAGACTTGACTGTAGGTAGTGACAGCAGACATAGACGACTTGACTTACTGACATGTGACTGCTGGTTAGGCTTGAGGCCTCCAGATGTCCTGGACACTGGCTCTGAGACATCTGGATTGAACTTGACCTTAGCAGAGAATGTGGTGGAAGAGAGAGATTATAATGGCTCCCCCTCATTATAAAGGGGGGCTGAGCAAGGAGCCATAGGTCAAGCTGCAGGTCACCTGGTTAGCTGGTGCTCTCTGGGTAACAAAACATGTGACAAGTTTACGGAAAAGTAAAAAAGAAAAATTTTGGTCACTTCATAAACCAGAAAAAACAAAAGTGATCAAAAAATTTCATCAAAACGAAAAGGGTACTGATAAAAACTACAGATCATGGCGCAAAAAAATAGCACAGAATCAAAATAGTACTAAGTACAGTTGGCGGCTCACAAAACAAGTCTTAAATGGGTCTGCAAGTGGAAAAATTGTAAAAATGTATTGTATTTATCGACCGGGAAAAACAAAACTTCCTTCCCGGTCGATAAAGGGGTACCCCACCCCTAAACTTCTTATCCCCTATCCAAAGGATAGGGGATAAGATGTCTGATCATGGGGGGTCCGACCACTGGTGATCCCTGCGATCTCAAGGCCGGCACAGCGGCTTTCAGGAACACGATGATGCGTAAGAGGAAAAAAGTGACCTCACATTTACATACAAGGAATCCTGGGACTTGTCATTGGAGAGAAGGAACTCAAACAGGAAATATAAACAGTTCACAAAAAATCAGCATCGTTCTTGTGTACTTAAAACACAGTCATTTAGCCCCAAGACAAGCACAGATCCTTCCTAAGCATGTCCATTACTGTCTGGCTGGTAAGTACTAGTATCACCCTATGGTGGATAACCCTTATAACTCTTTGAGCCACAGCCCATTTCAACGATCCTTGTTTTTTTTGTGCAAACAATTGTACTTTGTAATGACACATTTTATTTTGTATGTAGAGCAAAACAAAATTCCACATTATATTGTTTTTTTTTGGGGGGGGGGGATTGAAAAAAAAAATGTTGCTAATTTTGGGGTTTTCATTTTTACGTAGTGCATTTTACGGTAAAAACTGACATGTTCTCTTTATTTCGTGGGTCAGTGACTTAAACAATACCCATGTTTACATTTTCTATTATTGTACTATTTTTAACCCCTTCCCGCCCCAGGACGTATGTATATGTCCAAGTTGCTAACTTGTTAGTGCAACTGTAAGTATGCATACGTCCTATCGATCTCCTGCTCTGCGCGATGCGCTGCAGGAGTTTGACGGCAGGACCCAGCTGTCAATCACAGCCAAGGTCCCGCCGCAGCTGCCGAGACCGTGATCGCGCTGGTCTCGGCAGCATTAATCCCATAGATGCCGTGATCAGTCCTGATCACGGAATCTATGGGTTTGACAGGATATATATATATATATATATATATATATATATGACCATATATTGTCACCCAAAAAAAATAAAAAATAAACAAACAAACAAACCTATACATAATAGGTATTGCCACATCTGTAATGATTTGTACAATAAATTGTTAATTGTATTTATCCCGCACGGTGATCACCGTAAAAAAAAGAGTAAAAAAAAAAACACAAAAAGGTCAAAAGGCAGCATGGATCACAAAAAAATGGTACCAATAAAAAGTACAGCTTGTCTTGCAAGAAATAAGCTCCCACACAATGGCCTTGGCCGAAAAAATTAAAAAAAGTTATGGTTGTCAGAACATGACTACTCAAAAAAGGGAAAAAAAAAGGATTTTGTTGAGAAAAGAAAAAAATAACATAAAAAAAGCTATATAAATTTGGTATTGCTATAATCGTACCGATCCAAAGAATTAAAATAACGTTATTTTTACCATACAGGGAATTCCATTAAAAAAAAAGAAAAAAAAAGGAAAGAAACGGCAGAACTTTTTCAAATTTTTCACAATATTTTGGAGTTTTTCCACAAAAAATGCTACATAAATCAACAAAGATTTACCACTAATATAAAGTACAATATATCACGAAAACAACTATCTCAGAATCACGTTGCTAAGTAAATGCATGTCAGAGGTATTACCACTTAAAGAGACACAGGACAGATTTGAAAAATTGGGCTTGGTCATTAAAGGGGTACTCCGCCCCTAGACATCTTATCCCCTATCCAAAGGATAGGGGATAAGATGTCAGATCGCCACGGTCCCGCTGCTGGGGACCCCAGGGATCTACCATGCGGCACCCACCTTTAGCGGCTTCCGGAACCGCTGGAGGTCCTCAGGCTGAGTCCATCTCGACCACGGGGACGGAAGATCGTGACATCACACTCCGCCCACGTGTGACATCACACTCCGCCCCTCAATGCAAATCTATGGGAGGGGCGTGACAAAGGGTGGAGTGTCACGTCCCACGGGGCGGAATCGTGACGTCACGATCTTCCGTCCCAGTGGTCGAGATGGACTCAGCCTGAGGACCTCCAGCGGTTCCGGAAGCCGCTAAAGGTGGGTGCCGCATAGTAGATCCTTTGGAAAGGGGATAAGATGTCTAGGGGCGGAGAACCCCTTTAAGGTAAAAACAGGTGGCGTCCTTAACACCTTAAGGACGCAGCCGTTTTTGCAATTCTGACCACCGTCACTTTAAGCATTAATAACTCTAAGATGCTTTTACCGATTATTCTGATTCTGAGATTGTTTTTTTGTGACATATTTTACTTTATTTTGGTGGTAAATTTTCGACATTACTTGCATCCTTTCTTGGTGAAAAATACCAAAATTTCATGAAAATTTAGCATTTTTCTAACTTTGAAGCTCTCTAATTGTAAGGAAAATGGATATTCAAAATAAATTTTATATTGATTAACAAATATGTCTACTTTATGTTGGCATCATAAAATCTACATATTTTTACTTTTTGAAAAAATTTGAGGGCTTCAAAGTATAGCAGCAATTTTCAAAATTTTCAAAAGATCTGAAGGGACAAATGTTACAGAACTACAACTCCCAGCATGCCTGGGCAGTCAAGGCATGCTGAGAGTTGTAGTTTGGCAACATCTGGAGGGCTACCAAACTGTGAACCTCCAGATGTTGTAAAACTACAACTCTCAGCATGCCCAGACAGCCTTTGGCTGTCTGGGCATGCTGGGAGTTGCAGTTTGGCACCCACTAGAAGGGCAGCAGTAAATATCGCTTACTGCCACCTTTCTTTCCCCCCACCGTCGTCTCCCTACCTGCGCCGCTGATCTCCGCTGTCTCCATCGATTATCACCGATCCCCATCGCATCTTCTTTGCAGGTACCGGCCGCCATCTTCTCCCCCCGTTCTGCCCGAAATCCAGGGTTGGGCAGAACGAGGGGTTTCCATGGCAACCCCCTGTCGTGCGCTGCCATTGGTCAGAATTCATTTCTGACTAATGGCAGGGGATAGGAGGAGATCGCAATATCGCTCCTATCCCTCAGGATGATTGTGGCTGTCACAGACAGCTCCGCTCATCACTATTTTCCTGGCGATCGGGTCACCAGAGACCCGATCAGCCCGAAATAGCAGAAAATCGCATGTCTGAATCGGCATGCGATTTTCTGCGATCGCTGACATGGGGGGGGGGGGGGGGGGGGTCTCAGGACCTCCCTCGGCGATGTGCCGGGATGCCTGCTGAATGATTTCTGCAGGCATCCTGGTCCGGTCCCCAACCGGCTAGCGGCGGGGACCGGAATTCCCACGGGCGTATCCATACGCCCTACGTCCATAAGGACTCGGGATGCAGGGCGTATGCATACGCCCTGCATCCTGAATAGTGTTGAGCAGCATAGGCCATATTCGAATTCGTCATATTTTGCGAATATATGGACCAATATTCGTCATATATTCGCTAAATTCGCATATTCGTAATATTCGCATAATCGCGAAAATTTGCATGTGCTAAAATTAGCATAAACGAACATTCGTACGCCAGTCTCACACAGTAGTAATAGAGCCTTCTTTACACCACACAAGCTGGAAGCAGAGAGGGATCACTGTGATGTGTACTGTGGAAAAAAAAGATTAATTACGAATATTTAGTGCTATATTCGTGAATATTCGCGAATTCGCGAATATGCGATATTCGCGTATAAAATTTGCATTGCGAATATTCGCCAGCAACACTAATCCTGAACAGGTTTAGGGGTTAAAAGATGTCACTTTTTTTTTTACAAAATGAGTATGCACCATTCATCGTATGGGATCATAGACATAGGGGGAGATTTATCAAAACCTGTCCAAAGGGAAATTCGATCTGATTGGTGGCCCATAGCTACCAATCAGATCGCTTATTTCATTTTTGCAGAAGAGATCTCATTGGTTGCTATGGGCAACTCAGCAACTTTTCCTCTGGACAGGTTTTGATAAATCTCCCCCATTATGTTTAAATAGTATGGACATTTCTGTACAGGACAATATTAAATATTATTTTGTTGACACTTTTTTAAGTCTCCAAAGCGGACTTTTATATGCAATCATTAGACTGCTAACACTAAACAATGCTATACTATTTCATAGCATTACTTAGTGTCATTGTTGAACTACTAATAGATAGGGTTGACACCTTTCTTGCAAAAAAAATTAAAAAGAAAGTGTTCCCCCCACATTAGGTTCAGCAGTGTTCCCCCCACTATAGGTGCAGCAGTGTTCCCCCACATTAGGCAGGCAGTGTTCCCCCACATTAGGCAGGCATTTTTCCCCCACATTATGTAGGCAGTGTTCCCCACAGACATACTATAGCCTCCAGCGATATACAGTGTATGGCTGGACGCTGTATACCTGTGTGCTGCCCCAATTCAGTGTTCCGTCCAGCGCTCCTCCTGTCCGGCCATAGCATTAGTTCCCAGGACCGGAGAAGCGGTGGTCGGAGAACCGAAGATGACATCCCGCTGGTCACTTACCAAGCTGGCCAGCGCGCGTCTTCCTCCTCCTTGATGCTCCGGCCTTCTCCCGGCGGCCTCTGCGTTTTTAAACTTAACGCGGGGCCGCAGAGAGTTAACGGGGGCATCCCTGTGACCCGAAAACATCTTTTGGGACACAGGGATGTTCTTAAAAGTGATGGGGGGGAATTGCCCCGTTGCTACAGGACGGGCAAGCACAGGCTCTTCTTAGGGCCCCAAGCAATTGATTGGTTTGCCTGTCCTGTAGCGATGGGCCTGAGTGGATCATGGGGGGCCTGATGAGCCGCTCACCCATGTGTGAGCCACACCTATATAGATGGGCTGCCCACATATATTAAAATGTATTTCTCCTTTTTTAATTTTTTTTAATAAATCTTTTAATACCTCCACATATGAATTTTTACTACCTTCTAGTTCCACATATATATATATATATATATATATATATATATATATATAGATAGCCATATATATATATATATATATATATATATATATATATATATATATATACATATATATATAGAAACGTAGCTCACTTTGGAGTAAATAAAGACATCACTTTATTTCACCAGCTTGGAGTGCCACTGCTTCTACTTGACTACTTCACTTTGGATCTCTGACCCAGATCAACAGCAGTCAGGCACCCGTTCACTTTTATCGCAGGAGTGCTGCTTCCCTCCTCTACTATATATATAGATAGATAGATAGATATATACTGGTCCATACAAATGAATTTATACTGTATACTGACCCCCATATATGAATTTATACTTTATACTGACGCCATAGATGAATCTATATTATATACTGACCCCATATATGAAGGTTTATTATATACTGACCCCTTCATTTTGCAACAGCTGTATGCACCCTGATTAGAATACAATGATATGTGATGTCCCAGTATGGGATATGGTCCTACAGTCCCGTCAGGTTGAGTCCCTATATGTCCCCTGTAATTATGTCTGTCTGCAGCAAATAAACAGCAGTCAACAGGGTCTGTGGCGGATTTTCCACAGTGGAAATTCTGCTGCCAAAAATCTACTGTGGACAGGCCGCAGAGAGCCCGCCCCCATTCAAACTCACTGCGAGAAACATGGTACGAGTTTGAAAAAAATCTGCTCATACGAAGGCACCCTAAGGGAGAGTTCACACTGTAATTTCTGCTGCAGATTTCCTGTAGCAGATTTAGTTACCCATTGAAGTCAATAGACAGCAAAATCTGCAGCATAAATAAGGATGTGTGAAGTGACCCTGAGGCTGAGCCTTTTACTTCTACAGAAACTGCAGAGTTATAGGGGAACTGTATTTCACAAAGTAAAAGTTAAAGTACTACAACTCCCAGTGTGATCCATCTGTGCCCCCATAAGGCTCAAAGTTGGAAGAGGCACAGGCCGAACAGACACATTACAATGGGAGTTGTAGTACTGTAGTTGTAGATCCTGAAAAAAAATAAAAATGAAAAAAAAAACTCCTCCTTAAAGGGGTACTCCGGTGAAAGCCTTTTTTCTTTTAAATAAACTGGTGGCAGAAAGTTAAACATATTTGTAAATTACTTCTATTTAAAAATAGTAATCCTTCCAGTACTTATTAGCTGCTGAATGCTACAGAGGAAATTCCTTTCTTTTTGGAACACTGATGACATCACGAGCACAGTGCTCTCTGCTGACATCTCTGTCCATTTTAGCAACCATGCATAGCAGATGCATAGCAGATGCATAGCAGATGTATAGCAGATGTATAGCAGATGTATGCTGAAGGCAGCATGGTGGCTCAGTGGTTAGCACTGCTGCCTTGCAGTGTGGGGGACTGGGGTTCAAATCCCTCAAAGGACAACAGTAAATAAAGCGTTATTATTATTATAATAACATCAGCAGTTGAGAACTGTGCTCGTGATGTCATCAGAGAGCATTCCAAAAAGAAAATAATTTCCTCTGTAGTATTCAGCAGCTAATAAGTACAGGAAGGATTAAGATTTTTTAATAGAAGTAATTTACAAATTTGTTTAACTTTCTGCCACCAGTTGATTTAAAAGAAAAAAAGGTTTTCACCGGAGTACCCCTTTAATGTTCTTATCAGTCTGCTGCTGTGCCATCTCCCCTCCCTCCCCCTCCTTATCAGTCACAGTGTGACAGTGTGTGCTTACAGGGGCTGCAGTCACTTAGTGTAGGATCAGGGCAGCCAGGAGGTGGTTAACCCCTTAAGGACCAAGCCCATTTCCACCTTAAGGACCAGAGCGTTTTTTGCACATCTGACCACTGTCACTTTAAACATTAATAACTCTGGGATGCTTTTACTTTTCATTCTGATACCGAGATTGTTTGTTTTTTTTGTGACATATTCTACTTTATGTTAGTGGTAAATTTTCGTCAATATTTGCATAATTTCTTGGTGAAAAATTCCAACATTTGATGAAAAAATTGAAAATTTAGCATTTTTCTAACTTTTAAGCTCTCTGCTTGTAAGGAAAATGGACATCCCAAATAAATTATATATTGATTCACATATACAATATGTCTACTTTATATTTGCATCATAAAGTTGACATGTTTTTTTTCTTTAAGAAGACATCAGAGGGCTTCAAAGTTCGGCAGCAATTTTCCAATTTTTCACAAAATTTTCTAAATCTGAATTTTTCAGGGACCAGTTTAGGATTGAAGTGGATTTGAAAGGCCTTCATATTAGAAATACCCCACAAATGACCCCATTATAAAAACTGCACCCATGAAAGTATTTAAAATGACATTCAGTAAGTGTGTTAACCCTTTAGGTCTTTCACAGGAATAGCAGCAAAGTGAAGGAGAAAATTCAAAATCTTCATTTTTTACACTTGCATTTTCTTGTAGACCCAGTTTTAGATTTTTTACAATGGGTCATAGGAGAAAAAACCCACCAAAATGTTTAACCCAATTTCTCTTGAGTAAGGAAATACCTCATATGTGTATGTTAAGTTTTCGGCGGGCGCAGTAGAGGGCTCAGAAGGGAAGGAGCTGTAATGAGATTTTGGAGAGTATATTTTGCTGAAATGGTTTTGGGGGTTTTGGCATGTGACATTTAGGAAGATCCTATTATGCCAGAACAGCAAAAAAAAAATGGCATATTATTTTGGAAACTACATCCCTCAAAGCACGTAGCAAGGGGTCCAGTGAGCTTTAACAGCCCACAGGTGTTTGACGACTTTTCATTAAAGTGAGATGTGTAAATGAAAAAATTTTTTGTGAAATGGTTTATGGGGGGCATGTCGCATTTAGGAAGCCCCTATGGTGCCAGAACAGCAAAGAAAAACCCCACATGGCATTGACGACTTTTTGTTAAAGTCGGAAGTGTAAATGAAAAAAAAAATGTCTTCACTAAAATTCAGGTTTTTCTCCAAATTTTACATTTTTACAAGGGGTAATAGGAGAAAATGCCCCCCAAAATTTGTAATCCCATTTCTTCTGAATATGGAAATACCCCACGTGTGGACATCAAGTGCTCTGCTGGCGAACTACAATGCTCAGAAGAGCAGGAGTGCCATTGAGCTTTTGGAGAGAGAATTTGTTTGGAATGGAAGTCGGAGGGAATGTGCGTTTACAAATCCCCCCATGGTGCCAGAACAGTGGATGCCCCCCAGATGTGACCCCATTTTGGAAACTACACCCCTCATAGAATTTAATAAGGGGTGCACTGAGCATTTACACCCCACTGACATTTGACAGATCTTTGGAACAGTGGGCTGTGCAAATGAAAATAAAAATTTTTCATTTGCAAATGAAAATTTTAATTTTTCATTTTCACGGACCACTGTTCCAAAAATCTGTCAGACACCTGTGGGGTGTAAATGCTCACTGCACCCCTTATTAAATTCTGTGAGGGGTATGCTCCTTCTCTTCTGAGCATTGTAGTTTGCCCGCAGAGCACTTTACATCCACATATAGGTTATGTTCTTACTCAGAAGAAATGGGGTTACACATTTGGGGGGGCTTTTTTCCTATTTTCCATTGTGAAAATGAAAAATTTAGGGTAACACCAGCATTTTAGTGGAAAAAATATTTTTTGGTTATCTTCCCATCCAACTTTAACAAAATTCGTCAAACACCTGTGGGATGTTAAGGCTCACTATACCCCTTGTTACATACTCCTTGTTACATTGTGATTATGTCAGAACTGCTGTAAAATCAGCCACCCCTGTGCATATAACCAATTTAGGCCTCAAATGTGCATGGCGCTCTCTCACTCCTGAGCCTTGTTGGGCGTCCGCAGAGCATTTTACGCCCACATATGGGGTATTTGCATACTCAGGAGAAATTGCGTTACCAATTTTTGGGGTCTTTTTTTCCTTTTACTGCTTGTGAAAATAAAAAGTATGAGGCAAAACCAGCATGTTAGTGCAACATTTTTTTACACTAACAGGCTGGTATAGACCTTAACTTTTCCTTTTCATAAGGGGTAAAAGAAAAAAAAGCCCCCCAAAATTTGTAACGCAATTTCTCCCGAGTACAGAAATACCCCATATGTGGCCCTAAACTGTTTCCTTGAAATACGACAGGGCTTCAAAGTGAGAGAGCGTCATGAGCATTTGAGGACTAAATTAGGGATTGCATAGGGGTGGACATTGGGGTATTCTATGCCAGTGATTCCCAAACAGGGTGCCTCCAGCTGTTGCTTAACTCCCAGAATGCCTGGACAGTCAGTGGCTGTCCGGAAATGCTGGGAGTTGTTGTTGTGCAACAGCTGGAGGCTCCATTTTGGAAACACTGCCGTACGATACGTTTTTCATTTGTATTGGTGGGGACAGTGTAAAGGGGTGTATATGTAGTGTTTTACCCTTTATTATGTGTTAGTGTAGTGTAGTGCAGTGTTTTTAGGGTACATTCGCACTGGCGGGGTTTACAGTGAGTTTCCCGCTAGGAGTTTGTGCTGTGGCGGAAAATTTGCCACAGCTCAAACTTGAAGCAGGAAACTCACTGTAAACCCGCCCGTGTGAATGGACCCTGTACATTCATTTGGGGGGGGGAGGCAAACCTCTAGCTGTTGCAAAACTACAACTTCCAGCATGCACTGGCAGACTTTGAATGCTGGGAGTTGTACTTTTGCAACAGCTGGAGGCACAATGGTTGAAAAACCTTCAGTTAGGTTCTGTTACCTAACTCAGCATTTTCCAACCAGTGTACCTCCAGCTGTTGCAAAACTGCAACTATCAGCATGTATTGATCGCTGAAGGGAATGCTGGGAGATGTAGCTATGCAACAGCTGGAGGTACGCAACTACAACTCTCAGCATGTCGAGACAGCGGTTTGCTGTTTGGGCATGCTGAGATTTGCAGTTTTCCAACATCTGGAGGGCTACAGTTTAGAGACCACTGCACAGTAATCTCCAAACTGTGGCCCCCCCAGATGTTTCAAAACTACAAATCACACCATGCCCAGACAGCTAACTGCTGTGTGGGCATGCTGGGAGTTGTAGTTTTGCAAGATCTAGAGGGCCACATTTTAGAGACCATTGCACAGGGATCTCCAAACTGTAGCCCTCCAGATGTTGCTAGGAAACTATTTGCCGGCTTCCGTAGGATCCATGGAGCCTGCCGCACATCATTGCCGCCGCCGAGGATCGCCGCCAAGGGTAAGTAACCTCCGGCGCCGTTCACCGACGGTTCCCCTGCTCTGCCTGGACAACAGTTGGTGGGCAGAGTGGGGGGGGGAACCGAACGTTAATCCCCCGCCCCCAATCTGCTATTGGTCGATCGCTTCTGATTAACCAATAGCAGGGATAGGAGGAGTAGCACCCCTGCCACCTATCTCCTATCCCTTATTTTTCGGGTCACCGGGTCAGCAGAGACCCGTGTGACACGGAATCGTCGCAAATGGCCGGTGTGAATTCACCGGCGATTTGTGGCGATCGCTGACCTGGGCATTGGCACGGGATGCCTGCAGATAAATATCAGCAGTCATCCCGGTCCGGTCCCCGCCCGGCACACGGGGGGGTGACGGAAATTCCCATGGGCGTACAGGACACCCTTGGTCCTTAAGTACCAGGGAGCAAGGTCGTACCCATAAGCCCGTGGTCCTTAAGGGGTGAATCTTCTCCCTTTGTGCTGAGTGTGCTGTGCTCCTGTGTGTGAGGGAGAAATCTTCACCAATCAGAGCTATTTTTATATTACAAATACTGGCAGGGTGTCTAAAATACCAGCCAGGTGGTAACCCTAAGTGTGTGACATGGTTGTAATAATTATTGGGGAGATTTATCAAAACCCGTGCAGGGGAAAAGTTGATCAGTTGCCCATAGCAACCAATCAGATCGCTTCCTTCATTCTTAACAAGACCTCTGAAAAATAGAAGAAGTGATCTGATTGGTTGCTATGGGCAACTGGTCACCTTTTCCTCTCCACAGGTTTTGATCCCTGATTGTCTTCATATCTAGGATGAGAATCTTCTGACACAGTGAGTAGCCGACCATTTCTGGGCATAAAACATCAGAACTTGCTGGGTGCCCTACGGTTGCCTTGACAACTGTCCCCCCAGCATCAGCCGCCTCTCACCTCATCACATGGGGCAGATCGGGCAGCAGTTTTGGACACTTCTGTCATCCACATTTTGATAACACTATTTTTCACACACACAAATAAAATAAATGAGTCAAACAAGTCAAAGAACAGTTTAAACAAAGGGAACTTTATTTATTATTTACAAAAATGTTTGTGTAGGGATTTTATGTAACCTCCATCACTCACAAAGAGCGGACAGTAACTAACTCAGGACAGGAAAAACCTCCAGAGGGGAGGAAACCTGTAGGGAATCCATGGCTACTGTACTGCCCTTCCTCTGGGCATACTAAAGGAGGTTACCTCTAGAATTTGGGCAAAGTGTCAGTGTATGTGCTGCCCCACAGCCTGGAAGGTGTGCATCTAAGATAGGAAAAGAAAAGAGAGATTAGTTACATGTTTATTATAGAAATGCACATGGAACTGGACAAAAAGATGTGATACTTACCAGTCACAGGCGGGTATGAATGTGTATTCCTAGGTTCCTACAGTTTAGGCCCCTCACCAATGACAATGGTGATGACATCACATGTGTGACCTCACGGGAGTTCTATTTGAGTCGTGCTGCTTTCTGATTGGCTGAAAATCCAAAAACCTTTTTACATATTCTGGATGACTTATCTCAGGGATTGTTGGCAATTTTTATTAAAATGGCGCTACTCCCTGTGGGTGCATTATATTTATTTCTCCTAACCAGACACTCAGTATGTGTAATATCATTTGGTGGCCCTAACAGCCTGGGCCCATAGGTTTCTTACACAGATCACTGCGGCTCTGGCAGGCTCAATGGGGGAGATTCATCAAGACCTGTCCAGAGAAAAAGTTGCCGAGTTGCCCGCAGCAACCAATAAGAAACAGGGTGCCTCCAGCTGTTGCAAAACTCCCAGCATGCCTGGACAGTCAGTGGCTATCTGGCAATACTGGGAGTAGTTGTTTTGCAACAGCTGGAGGCTCCGTTTTGGAAACCGTGGCGTACCAGACGTTTTTCATTTTTATTGCGGAGGGGAGGGGGGCTGTGTAGGGGTATGTGTATATGTAGTGTTTTTTACTTTTTATTTTATTTTTTGTGTTAGTGTAGTGTAGTGTTTTTAGGGTACAGTCGCACGGGCGGGGGTTCACAGTAGTTTCTCGCTGGCAATTTGAGCTGCAGCAGAAAGTTTGCGGCAGCTCAAATTTGCAGCCAGATACTTACTGTAATCCTCCGCCCATGTGAGTGTACCCTGTACGTTCACATTGGGGGGGACATCCAGCTGTTGCATAACTACAACTCCCAGCATGCCCGTTGGCTGTCGGTGACTGCTGAGAGTTGCAGTTTTGCAACAACTGTAGGCACACTGGTTATGTATCACTGAGTTTGTGACCTAACTCAGTGTTTCACAACCAGTGTGCCTCCAGCTGTTGCAAAACTACAACTCCCAGCATGTACGGTGCATGGTGTACGGTGACTGCTGAGAGTTGTAGTTTGCAACAGCTGGAGGCACACCGGTCGTGAAACACTGAGTTAGGTAAAAAAAAACTCTGAGTTTCACAACCATTGTGCCTTCAGCTGTTGCAAAACTACAACTCTCAGCAGTCACCGACAGCCAACGGGCATGCTGGGAGTTGTAGTTATGCAACCAGCAGATGCACCACTACAACTCCCAGCATGCACTTTAGCTGTTTGTGCAAGCTGGGAGTTGTAGTTATACAACAGCTGAAGGTACACTTTTCCATAGAAAGAATGTGCCTCCAGCTGTTGCAAAACCATAAGTCCCAGCATACCCATAAGGGAATGCTGGGAGTTGTGGTGGTCTGCCTCCTGCTGTTGCATAACTACAGCTCCCAGCATGCCATTTTTGCATGCTGGGAGCTGTTGCTAAGCAACAGCAGGAGGCTGTCACTCACCTCCAACGATCCAGACGCTGCAGGTCAGTCCCTCGTCGTCTCCGCCGCCGCAGCTGCTCCTGGGGCCCCGATCCCAACAGGGTCCCCAGCACCCGGGGTGCACGTCCCGCACCCACTCACGTCCTCCAGAAGAGGGGCGGAGCGGGTGCGGGAGTGACACCCGCAGCAGGCGCCCTGATTGGTCGGCCGGTAATCCGGCCGACGAATCAGGGCGATCGTGAGGTGGCACCAGTGCCACCTCACCCCTGCAGGCTCTGGCTGTTCGGGGCCGTCAGAGACGGGCCCGAACAGCCAGTAATTCCGGGTCATCGGGTCACTGGAGACCCGATTGACCCGGAATCGCCACAGATCGCTGGACTGAATTGTCCAGCAATCTGCGGTGATCGCTGACATGGGGGGGCATAATGACCCCCTGGGCGATATGTAGGGTTGCCACCTTTCCCTCAGAAAAATACCGGTCATGGGTGTGGCTATGTGGGGGTGGAGCTACAAAAGGGGAGGGGCCAGATTGCACAGGGGCTGAGGGATCAGGGGTTTAAGAAATGGCATGGGGGATGGGAGGGGGGTTTAAGAAATGGCATGGGGGATGGGAGGGGGGTTTAAGAAATGGCATAGGGGATTGGAGGGATACAATATACATGCGGGGGGAGTTTTCCTATATCGCACAAAAAAATTTACATTTAGAGAATACCTACCAAAACCCTATTTATGCCAGCGGCGGCGGTAGTGGTGGAGCGCGACAGCAACGCTGGCTCTCTCTGATGACGAGTGACGTCCCCCTGCGCAACGTCAGATAAACAGGCTAATCAGACAGTATCACACATGACAGATTTAGATGCACAGGCTCAGCAGATAGTATCACACATAACAGGATTAGATACACAGGCTCAGCAGACAGTATCACACATAACAGGATTAGATACACAGGCTCAGCAGACAGTATCACACATGACAGATTTAGATGCACAGGCTCAGCAGACAGTATCGCACATGACAGATTTGGATATACAGGCTCAGCTCACAGTATCACACATGACAGGATTAGATACACAGGCTCAGCAGACAGTATCACACATGACAGGATTAGATACAGAGCGCAGCAGATAGTTTCACACATTAAATCAGTGTTTCCCAACCAGGGTGCCTCCAGCTATTGCAAAACTACAACTCCCAGCATGCCCGGACAGCCAAAGGCTGTCTGGGCATGCTGGGAGTAATAGTTTTGCAACAGCTGGAGGCACCCTGGTTGGGAAACACTGCATTAAATACACAATTTTGCAGAGAGGTCTCACCAGTCTCTTGTCTTCACTTTCTCCTTTCCCCGGGCGGCTCCAGGTTAAGGAATGTCCAGGGGTTGAGGAGGAATGGGGTGGGCAATTATTTATCCCATGGGGCCACATGAGAAACTAAAAATATTGTGGAGGGCCGGGTAGTTGTCCCCCAGATTAGGAGCATAGTTGTCCCCCAGATTAGGAGCATAGTTGTACCCCAGTTGTCCTCCAGATTAGGAGCATAGTTGTACCCCAGTTGTCCCCCAGATTAGGAGCATAGTTGTACCCCAGTTGTCCCCCAGATTAGGAGCATAGTTGTACCCCAGTTGTCCCCCAGATTAGGAGCATAGTTGTACCCCAGTTGTCCCCCAGATTAGGAGCATAGTTGTACCCCAGTTGTCCCCCAGATTAGGAGCATAGTTGTCCCCCAGATTAGGAGCATAGTTGTACCCCAGTTGTCCCCCAGATTAGGAGCATAGTTGTACCCCAGTTGTCCAACAGATTAGGAGCATAGTTGTACCCCAGTTGTCCCCCAGATTAGGAGCATAGTTGTACCCCAGTTGTCCCCCAGATAAGGCAGCATAGTTGTACCCCAGTTGTCCCCCAGATTAGGCAGCATAGTTGTACCCCAGATTAGGCAGCATAGTTGTCCCCCAGATTAGGCAGCATAGTTGTCCCCCAGATTAGGCAGCATAGTTGTCCCCCAGATTAGGAGCATAGTTGTCCCCCAGATTAGGCAGCATAGTTGTCCCCCAGATTAGGCAGCATAGTTGTCCCCCAGATTAGGCAGCATAGTTGTCCCCCAGATTAGGCAGCATAGTTGTCCCCCAGATTAGGCGCATAGTTGTCCCCCAGATTAGGAGCATCGTTGTCCCCCAGATTAGGCAGCATAGTTGTCCCCCAGATTAGGCAGCATAGTTGTCCCCCAGATTAGGCAGCATAGTTGTCCCCCAGATTAGGCAGCATAGTTGTCCCCCAGATTAGGCAGCATAGTTGTCCCCCAGATTAGGCAGCATAGTTGTCCCCCAGATTAGGCAGCATAGTTGTCCCCCAGATTAGGCAGCATAGTTGTCCCCCAGATTAGGCAGCATAGTTGTCCCCCAGATTAGGCAGCATAGTTGTCCCCCAGATTAGGCAGTTTACCCCCCCTACACACACACACACACACACACATATATACACAGACACATATATACACACAGACACATATATACACAGACAGACACATATATACAGACACATTTATACACACACACATATAAACACAGACACATATATACACAGACAACACACAGACACATATATACACAGACACATATATACACAGACACATATATATATACACACACACACATATATACACAGACACTCACCCGCCCTGTGCAGCAGAGGGAGACAGGATACACGGCCTCTCCCCTCCCTGCTCTGCCTATGGAGGGTTGTAAGACTGCACGGGGCAGAGAGAAGGCGGGGGAGGGGGAGAGAGGAGACAGGAGGTCACGCCCCCTCCCCAGCACTGTACAATCTCTTCCTGTCATGGCACGGAGCTCTCCCTGTCACAGGCTGGTGTCAGACCTGGGCATTGTACGGCCGGACATGAAAGCAGTGCTCTTCTGGGGATGCTGCTCCGTCCGCCCCTGTCAGTGAATGAAAAATACCGGCCATTGCATGGTCGGTAGTTTTCATCCAAACTTACCGGCACAGCCCGGAATGCAGATGAAAATACCGGCTGTGCCGGTAAAATACCGGCAGGGTGGCAACCCTAGCGATATGCCGGGATGCCTGCTGAACGATTTCAGCAGGCATCCGGCTCCGGTCCCCAACCGGCTAGCGGTGGGGGCCGGATTTCCCACGGGCGTATGGATACGCCCGCGGTCCTTAAGGACTCGGGATGCAGGGCGTATCCATACGCCCTATGTCCTGAAGAGGTTAACTCAGCCACGCTGACTATAAAAGACTTGACTATAGACTTGACTTCAGAGTAGGTAGTGATAGCAGACATAGATGACATGACTTACTGCTGGTTAGGCTTGAGGCCTCCTGATGTGCTGGACACTGGCTCTGAGACATCTGGACTGAACTTGACCTTAGCAGAGAATGTGGTGGAAGAGAGAGATTATAAAGGGGGGCTGAGCAAGGAGCCCATATGTCAAGCTGCAGGTCACCTGGTTAGCTGGTGCTCTCTGGGTAACAAAACATGTGACAACATTATCATGTGACTAACTCAAAGGTCCCTAACCCCTTAAGGACCCATGACATACCGGTATGTCATGAGTCCACTCCCGATCTGTAACGCAGGGCCATGGTTTGGCCCCGCGTCATAGCGGGTCAGGCCCGGCCTCTAACAACGGCCGGGAGCCGTGCGGCACACTATTAACGCAGTGCGGCGCACTATTAACCCTTTATATGCGGCATTCAAAGTTGAACGCCGCTTCTAAAGTGAAATTAAATCACTGCCGGTTAGTTCAGGGAGCTGTTCGGGATCGCCGCCGCATCCCGAACAGCTTACAAGACAGCCGGAGGATCCCTACCTGCCTCCATGCTGTCCGATCGCCGAATAACTGCTCAGTGCCTGAGATCCAGGCATGAGCAGTCAAGCGGCAGAATCATTGATCACTGGTTTCCAATGAGAAACCAGTGATCAATGTAAAAGATCAGTGTATGCAGTGTTATAGCCCCCTATAGGTGTCTGTTTAACCCTTTCTACTCGTGACTCCAGGGTGAGGGCTCCTCTGTAATGCTTGTCCTACCGCCACCTGTCCCAAGAGCGATAGGGAGGTATGAAATATGTGAATGTCCACAATGGGAGAGTTTGCTGAAAACTGTCGGAACTTTTACTGAAGATTTTATGCAGGCTTAATAACAGAAACAGTCTCTTTACAAGCAAAGCCTCTTAGATATTGACAGTGGTTGGGACCTTAAGCTGTTTAGAGTCTGGAGACTGATATGCGCTGTTCCGCTTGATTTAGGGGCTGTAGCTGAGGTCCAGCAGTCACGCTAGCTTTAGCGAGGATTTAGTTTAGGACTCACGGTTTGATTCAGGCTGAGGCCGGCAGGCTTCAGGCCTAGGGTTGTCTTTGCAAGTTACGCAGATCTCGCCTCTCCGATGATCCGGAACCCAAGAGAGTGATCATTGGCTGCAGCTCCCTTATATGGGCAGGGGCTGGCGTTAAGCTGATTGGTCCAAAACTTCTGTCAATTATCTGTACAAAGGATCATGGTCTGACATGTGACCACACCAGGTGACCTCTGAAAGGTCCTGAAGCATAACCCAAAGGAATTAACAGTCACATAACCGAAGGCCCTGTGACGCTACCAAGGTAATGATATTAATATGCATTATATTAAATATATACATTTAAACATTACAAAATTAGAGAAGGAGGAGGCGACTAGGGGCTGTCCCACCTGGAGGACCCTACCTGAACGTAGTAACTCTGACTTTGGGGACCACCACACAAGGTACGGTATGCAATACAGTACCGGGACACCACAAACCCCCTTACATAAGATAAGTCGGCCTCGACGCCTGTCCCCTAAGGCAGAGGGACGAAGTGCAACAGTTGCTTTATAACAGTCCTGGGAATAGTTTTTCAAATGTCCATTAGTCAGGCTGTATGAACACTACAAGATTTATTAACTTTTTAAGGTATAAACATAAGTACGGGTAAACTCACGAACAGGATTACTTGGTTCATGAATTTACTGACAGGATGACATTATTATACATGAAATACGTCCTAACACGTTTACTCACTTTATTTTCCTTTTCTTTAGTTTCTTTTCTCTGACTGAAATTATTTGTGAAGCATTTTACATCTCACTTGACATTTTTGCCACACTAGTTACCTGTTTAGTACACTGAGGGTTTTACTGGCTTGCCTGAGGCTGTCTACCAATAAACTAGCTACTAGGGCCCATTGGCTACACGCTCTTATCCCTAGAGCACAACAGATAAACCTTACCTAGGTTACCTTTTCGAATATGTGCATATTTTAGCTTTCAGGAGCGCCTTCTGGCCAGGAAGAGCATCCTGAGCATGCATAGAGAAAAAGAGAATTAGTGTACATAACAGTGGCAGGAATTGGAAAATTACATAGGCTACAATTCTTCCTAAAGTATTTTTAGCTAGAGTGTGAGATATTTTTATTGTGTGTACTAAGTTAGAGTGAGGTAAGTACACTTGAGTGATTTGTTTGAGGTACTATATGTACATGAGCTACTTGTACTGAGATCAGATTACAAGTAGCTCTACTTATTCCCATGCAAATAAAAGGGAAATGTATGTTTCCACATAACTTCCGTACGGCTGGAGATATTTCAATACCTGGTACACATATTACGGGTTGGGATAGGAGGACGGGATAGGAGGACGATATAGGAGGTCGGGATAGGAGGTCGAGATAGGAGTTCGAGATAGGAAGAGACAGGAGGTCGGGATAGGAGGTCAGGATAGGAGGACGGGATAGGAGGTCGGGATAGAAGGTCGAGATAGGAGGTCGAAATAGGACGGGATAAGTGGTCGAGATAGGAGGTCGAGATATGAGGACGGGATAGGAGGACGTGATAGGAGGTCGGGATAGGAGGTCGGGATAGGAGGTCGGGATAGGAGGACGGGATAGGAGGACGGGATAGGAGGACGGGATAGGAGGACCTGAGAGCAGGACGGGAGAGGGGGATGGGAGAGGAGGTCAGGATATGAGGTCAGGATATGAGGACAGGATATGAGGACGGGGTATGGGGTTGGGATATGACAACAATATATGAGGATGGATATGAAGTCAAAAGCTTCCTCCTTTGTTTATTTTCCTCCCCAACAAGGCAATGCCGGGTACTCAGCTAGTTTAATATAAAAAACTAACCTGATATGAGTAAAGGGCATCCTATCACTGGCAGAGGCGGGACATCGCTGCGACCAGCGAAACGCTGACGGCAGTGTGACGATCCGTACAAATGGAGCAGGAAGATCGGGAGCGGAGGACCAAAGACTGATAGCGGCACAAAAGGGGAATGGAGATAGATGAGTTAAGGGTTTTAGTTTTTTTTGCAGCCCGGGCACAATAGGATAAAGAAAAGCAGTGCTGGAGTACTCCTTTAATATAGACAGAAAAAATGAAACGTCCAAAAAAAAAAAGTTTTGGGCATAGCAAAAAAGCTAAAAGAGGTCAAACATTAGAGCGACTTTTATGTCTGAACCTTGTTTTTACATCAATTATATTTCATCTTCAAATGGATCTCATCAATGAAGAATTTAGGTGGCACTGCACATCTTAGGTGTAAGATGGCATGAGGTAATGGGTAGAAAGTGCTTTCACCTATTACAGGATGGGAGAAAACAAGAATAATTCCAGATGACAGGCTTCTTGGTGTGAGCACACATATTTGTTGCCTGAATTATATGACACTTTGCCTTCTCTTGGTACATTACAAACACCTCTTGCCCTGCAATCTTTTTCCATTGCGTTGATGCATCTTACATTTTGTGTTCTATATATTAGAAGCAGACATTCACATGCAATTCCTTACCGAGACCAATACATTCAAAAACTTTTGTCTTAGTTACATCTCTTAAACTTTGGACCAATGACCACAATAATATACATTTTCATATATTACCGTATTTTTCGCCGTATAAGACGCACTTTTTCTTCCCCAAATATGGGGGGAAAAGTCGTGCGTCTTATATGGCGAATACACCCCTATCGCGGCGGTCCCTGCGGCCATCAACGGCCGGGACCCGCGGCTAATACAGGACATCACTGATCACGGTGATGCCCTGAATTAACCCTTCAGACGCGGCGATCAAAGCTGACCGCCGCGTCTGAAAGGAAAGTGACACTAACCCGGCTGTTCAGTCGTGCTGTTCGGGACCTCCGCGACTTCACTGCGGCGGTCCCGAACAGCCCGACTGAATAGCCGGGTTAGTGCTTACAGGACACCGGGAGGGACCTTACCTGCTTCCTCGGTGTCTTCTCCGTTCAGGGATCCCCTGTATGGCCGGCGCTCTCCTTCCTCATCATCACGTCGTCGCTTACGTGCGTCGGCGTGCGTAACGACGTGATGGCGGCGACGGAGAGCGAGGATACCCGGCCGGCAGCAGAGACGTTCCGGAGCGACGGGGACACGGTGACAGCGATGGAGCGACAACCAGGGCAGCGGTGACGGGTCCGGAGCGGCGGGGACACATGAGTATTACCTCCTATGCAGTGGTCTTCAATCTGCAGACCTCCAGATGTTGCCAACGGCTGTCCGGGCATGCTGGGAGTTGTAGTTTTGCAACATCTGAAGGTCCGCAGGTTGAAGATCACTGTTGGGTTCAAAATCTTTATTTTTTTAGATTTTGCACCAATACATTGGGTGCGTCTTATACGCCGATGCGTCCTATAGGGCGAAAAATACGGTATATCAGGAGAAAAAAGATAAAATAAAACTGGAGTGCAGCTTCGTACAGCAGCCGCAGTTTGACACATCAGTTGGTGGCAGTCATGACACTTGCATGCATGGGCGTCCGCAGAAATTTTTCCAGGGAGGGGCATCATTTTAATGTAATCCCCACTTCATGACATGAAGGGGAGGGGTACAGTCAATATCTAATTTTTTTTTTTTTTTTTTTTAACACCCAGTGCCAAGCTTTCTCAGCACCTGTGCTGCTCTGGGCTACTGTGAAAACCTGGACTGGCCCTGGAAGCAGAATGAAAGGCCCAACTGCCAATCCTGACATTCATTCCATAAAAATCCAGGCCCAAAAATCAGACTTATCAAAAGTCTCTATCAAGCTAAATCTTGGCAGAAAATTAACAGTCTCTTGGATTTCCCATACCTCGCCCAGCTTGCCTGAATGGAATATGCAGCCCCTGAAATCTAGTGTTTAAAGGGGTATTCCAGAATTTTTATTTTTATTTTACTATGCTACAGTGGCTGTAAAGTTAGTACATTTAGTGCAGTTCATAATATAGTGTCTGTACCTCACAATTCTTATGTGATTTTCGCCCCAATATTTAATTTTAACAGCATACAAAATTATTCAGGTCTCGGGATTTTCCAGGTTGCAGTGCGTCGAGACGTGACATCACTAGTCAAGTGATCAGAGGGAGCCTGTGTGCTTCAATGGGTGGAGCGACCGCTGGGTGAGAGAGAGATCATTTTTCAACAGCTGTAGGCATCCTGGTAGGAAAACACACTGGTCTTTTGAATGGATTCAGCTGATTTGTGCTGCAATGGGTGGAGTGGCTGATGTGTGGGAGGGAGGAATGCAGCTTCACACTTACAAACATGGAACTATGGGATGTGTAGTTTAAGAGACCGAACTCCAACAGGAAATACCCAGTTTACAAAAAGATAGTCTGGCAGGTATGTACTAAAATCACCTTATGGTGGGGAACACATTTAACCCCTTCCTGCTATTGGACGTATGCATACATCCAGGCGAATTACACGTTCGCGCAAATGGACGTATGCATACGTCCAAGCGATCTCCTGCTCTGCCACGGGCAGCACAGGAGATCGCGGGTGGGACTCAGCTGTCAATCACAGCCGGAGTCCCACCGCAGCTGACGGGGCCGCGATCGCGCCGGACCCGGCAGCATTAACCCCATAGATGCCGTGATCAGTTCTGATCACGGCATCTATGGTGTTTGCAGGGGGAGCGCTCTCCCCCTGCCCATAAACGACGGCGCCGCGATAAAATAAGGGGGATCGGGGGTGTCCAAGACACCCTCGATCCCCCTTGAAGAGATAGGAGTGAGGTGGCAGGGTTGCCACCCCTCCTATCCCTGCTATTGATCGGCGGAGCGGCCGACCAATAGCAGACCCATCGGTGTCCGGGCACAGCGGGGGGAACCGTGTAGTAGCGGCTGTGATCACGGCGGCGGTGGAGGTGAGTATGACGCCGCGTGTCCGGAGTCTGTTGCCTAGCAACATCTGCAGGGCGACAGTTTAGAGAGTGGTCTCTAAACTGTCGCCCTCCAGATGTTGCAAAAATACAACTCCCACCATGCCTTGACAGCTGTTTGCTGTGTTGGCATGCTGGGAGTTGTAGTTTTGCAAGATTTAGAGGGGTTCAGGCTAGAGATGACTGACAGTGGTCTCTAAACTGTGGCCCTCCAGATGTTACAAAACTACAACTCCCAGCATGCCCAGACAGCAGTTTGCTGTCTTAGCATGCTGAGATTTGTAGTTTTGCAACATCTGGAGGGCCACAGTTTAGAGACCACTGTCAGTGATCTCTAGCCTGAACCCCTCTAAATCTTGCAAAACTACAACTCCTAGCATTCAGGAACAGCAAATGGCTGTCTCGGCATGCTGGGAGTTGTACTTGCGTGCCTCCAGCTGTTGCATAACTACATCTCCCAGCATTCCCTTTGGCAATCAGTACATGCTGAGAGTTGTAGTTCTGCAACAGCTGAAGGCACACTGGTTGGGAAATACCGAGTTAGGTAATAGGTTCTATTACCTAACTCAGTATTTTTCAACCAGTGTGCCTCCACGTTCTGTCAGTGCATGCTGTGAGTTGTAGTTTTGCCCCCCCCCCCCCCCCCTCCCATGTGAATGTACAGGTTACATTCACACTGGCGGCGGATTACAGTGAGTTCCCTGCTTCAAGTTTGAGCTGCAGCAGCCGCAGCTCAAACTCCTAGCGGGAGACTCAGTGTAATCCGCCGTCAGTGTGAATGTAACCTAAAAACACTACACTACACTAACATAAAATAAAGAGTAAAACACTACATATACACACGTACACTGCCCCCCCCACCACCCCTTCCCCCCCAATAAAAATGAAAAACGTATCCTACAGCAGTGTTTCCAAAACGGAGCCTCCAGCTGTTGCAAAACAAAAACTCCCAGCATTTCCGGACAGCCATTGACTGTCCAAGCATGCTGGGAGTTTAGCAACAGCTGGAGGCACCCTGTTTGAGAATCACTGGTGTAGAATACCCCTATGTCCACCCCTATGCAAATCCCTAATTTAGGCCTCAAATGCACATGGCGCTGTCACTTTGGAGCCCTGTCGTATTTCAAGACAACAGTTTAGGGCCACATATGGGGTATCGCCGTACTCGGGAGAAATTGCCTAACAAATTTTGGGGGGCTTTTTCTCCTTTTACCCCTTATGAAAAGGTAAAGTTGGGGTCTACACCAGCATGTTAGTGTAAAAAAAAAAACATTTTTGTACACTAACATACTGGTGTTGCCCCATACTTTAAAATTTCACAAGCGGTAAAAGAAAAAAAGCCTCCAAAATTTGTAACGCAATTTCTCCTGAGTACGGAGATACCCCAAATGTGGGCACAAAGTGTTCTGGGGACGCACAACAAGGCTCAGAAGGGAGAGTGCACCATGTAAATTTGAGGTCTAAATTGGTGATTTGCACAGGGGTGGCTGATTTTACAGCGGTTCTGACATAAGTGCAAAACAATAAATACCCACATGTGACCCCATTTTGGAAACTACACCCCTCACGGAATGTAACAAGGGGTACAGTGAGCATTTACACCCCACAGGTGTCTGACAGATCTTTGAAACAGGGGTCTGTGAAAATGAAAAATAAAATTTTTAATTTGCACAGCCCACTGTTCCAAAGATCCGTCAAATGCCAGTGGGGTGTAAATTCTCCCTGCACATCTTATTACCTTCCATGAGGGGTGTAGTTTTAAAAATGGGGTCACATGTGGGGGGGTCCACTGTTCTGGCACCACGGGGGGCTTTGGAAATGCACATGGCCAAATTCTCTCTCCAAAAGCTCAATGATGCTCCTTCTCTTCTGAGCATTGTAGTTCGCCCCCAGTGCACTTCACGTCCACTTATTGGGTATTTCCATACTCAGAAGAGATGGGGTTACAAATTTTGGGGGGTATTTTCTGCTATTATCCCTTGTAAAAATGTAAAATTTGGGGGAAAACAAGCATTTTAGTGTAAAAAAAAAAATTTTTTTTTTTACATATGCAAAAGTCGTGAAACACCTGTGGGGTATTAAGGTTCACTTTACCCCTTGTTACGTTCCCCAAGGGGTCTAGTTTCCAAAATGGTATGCCATGTGTTTTTTTTTTCTGTCCTGGCACCATAGGGGCTTCCTAAATGCGGCATGCCCCCAGAGCAAAATTTGCTTCCAAAAAGCCAAATGTGACTCCTTCTCTTCTGAGACCTGTAGTGTGCCAGCAGAGCACTTTTCATCCCCATATTGGGTGTTTTCTGAATCGGGAGAAATTGGGCTTCAAATTTTGGGGGGTATTTTCTGCTATTACCTTTTTTAAAAATGTAAAATTTTTGCTAAACCAAGCATTTTTGGTAAAAAAAAAAAATTTTTTTTTACATATGCAAAAGTCATGAAACACCTGTGGGGTATTAAGATTCACTTAACCCCTTTTTACGTTCCCCGAGGGGTATAGTTTCCAAAATGGTATGCTATGTCGTTTTTTTTTTTTGCTGTCCTGGCACCATAGAGGCTTCCTAAATGCGACATGCCCCCCGAGCAAAATTTGCTCTCAAAAAGCCAAATATGACTCCTTCTCTTCTGAGCATTGTAGTTCACCCGTAATGCACTTCAGGTCAACTTATGGGGTACCTCCATACTCAGAAGAGATGGGGTTACAAATTTTGGGGGGTATTTTCCGCTATTAACCCTTGCAAAAATGTGAAATTTGGGGGAAACACACATTTTAGTGAAATTTTTTTTTTTTTTTTTACATATGCAAAAGTCATGAAACACCTGTGGGGTATTAAGGCTCACTTAATTCCTTGTTACGTTCCTCAAGGGGTCTAGTTTCCAAAATGGTATGCCATGTTTTTTTTTTTTTTGCTGTTTTGGCACCATAGGGGCTTCCTAAATGCAACATGCCCCCAAAAAACCATTTCAGAAAAACGTACTCTTCAAAATCCCCTTGTCGCTCCTTCGCTTCTGAGCCCTCTACTGCGCCCGCCGAACAATTTACATAGACATATGAGGTATGTGCTTACTCGAGAGAAATTGGGCTACAAATTCAAGTATAAATTTTATCCTTTTACCCCTTGTAAAAATTCAAAAATTGGGTCTACAAGAACATGCAAGTGTAAAAAATGAAGATTTTGAATTTTCTCCTTCACTTTGCTGCTTTTCCTGTGAAACACCTAAAGGGTTAAAACACTTACTGAATGTCATTTTGAATACTTTGGGGGGGTGCAGTTTTTGTAATGGGGTCATTTATGGGGTATTTCTAATATTAAGACCCTTCAAATCCACTTCAAACCTGAACTGGTCCATGAAAAATAGCGAGTTTGAAAATTTTGTGAAAAATTGTAAAATTGCTGCTGAACTTTGAAGCCCTCTGGTGTCTTCCAAAAGTAAACACTTGTCAATTTTATGATGAAAATATAAAGTAGACATATTGTATATGTGAATCCCCAAAAAAAATATTTGGAATATCCATTTTCCTTACAAGCAGAGAGCTTCAAAGTTAGAAAAATGCAAAATTTTCAATTTTTTTCATCAAATTTTGGGATTTTTCACCAAGAAAGGATGCAAGTTACCACAAAAATTTACCACTATGTTAAAGTAGAATATGTCACGAAAAAACTATCTCGGAATCAGATTGATAAGTAAAAGCATCCCAGAGTTATTAATGTTTAAAGTGACAGTGGTCAGATGTGCAAAAAAGGGCTGCGTCCTAGAGGTGAAAATGGGCTGTGTCCTTAAGGGGTTAAATATGACAGGTACCTTTGTGAAAATTGCAATCTCCTACCACCTATCTTGTCACTGTCTCACTATATTTCCCATATACAGTATGGCCGTAAATGGCCATATATGGACAGTATATACAGTCATGGCCGTAAATGTTGGCACTTTTTCAAGAAAATGAAGTATTTCTCACAGAAAAGGATTGCAGTAACACATGTTTTGCTATACACGTTTATTCCCTTTGTGTGTATTGGAACTGTGGTGTCCCGGTACCGTATCCTATACGTTACCTGTATAGAGGTCCCCATAGCCAGAGTCCCTAGGACGTCGGGGTCCCTCTTGTCAGCAGTAACCTAAGCCTTGCGGCAACGGCCATCTCTAAAAACTGTGAGTTACTTCAATCCCTATTACCTCAGCAAGATCACCGGACCTAAATATTACCCTAAATCCGGACGGATCTCTGCAAAAATCCTAAATCCAATAACTCTTGGGATAAGTCAATGGTCCTTAGCATCTGCCAATCACTGCCGTGCTATGTAGAGACTGTATTACTAAAACTGTTGCAGTTAATTGGATATACCGCAAGTACTTCAGTAAATTTTATGCAAGTTCAAGTTCATCTCCATTGTGGACCTTCATTCATTTAAGCACGCTCCAATCGTTCCTGGGAAGGGTGGCGATAGGCCGAAGATTTACCTCAGCGTATTAACCCTCACCCTGGCGTCACGAGTGACAGGGGTTAAATTAACCCCTTATATTTTGAAGCAACACCCCAACTACACTATACCCCACAAGGGCTACCACAGAACTAAACCAAAAAAATCTCGGACGCAAACCCAGCTTTCTGACACTGGGCTGTACAGTGCAACCCAAAATCCATTAGTAATCCTCAGATTTCATGATGCCTTGTACACATTCAAGGCACCCAGTGCCAGAGGCAGCAAAGCATACCCCAAAACATCATTGAACCTTCCCCATATTTCACTGTAGGTACAGTAGAATGATGTGCTTTACCAAAAGCTCTATCTTGGTCTCATCTGTCTATAAGACGTTTTCCCAGAAGGATTTTGGCTTACTCAAGTTCATTTTGGCAAAATGTAGTCTTGCTCTTTTATGTCTCTGTGTCAGCAATGGGGTCCTCCTGGGTCTCCTGCCACAGCATTTCATTTAATTTAAATGTCAACAGATAGTTCGCAATGACACTGATGCTCCCTGAGCCTGCAAGATAAGCTTGTTGGAACTTGTTTGGGGCTGCTTATCCACCATCCAGACTATCCTGCGTTGACACCTTTTATAATTTTTTCTCTTCCATCCATGCCCAGGGATTAGCTACAGTGCCATGGGTTGTAAACTACTTGATAATGATGGGCACTGTGGACAAAGGCAAATCTAGATCTCTGGAGATTGTTGATATTTTTCCACAATTCTGGTTCTCAAGTCCTCAGACAGTTCTCTTCTCCTTTTTCTGTTGTCCATGCTTACACAGACAAACAATGCAAAGATTAAGTGAACTTCTCTCCTTTTTATCTGCTTTCAGGTGTGATTTTTATATTGCCCGCACCTGTTACTTGCCCCAGGTAGTTTAAAGGAGCATCACATGCTTGAAACCATCTTATTTTTCCACAATTTTGAAAGGGTGCCAATAATTTTGTCCAGACCATTTTTGGAGTTTGGTTTGACATTATGTATTATTATTAATACCAATAGTTAATTATTATTAGTTCCAATACACACAAAGGGAATAAACATGTGTATAGCAAAACATGTGTTACTGCAATCCTTTTCTGTGATAAATATTTCATTTCCTTGAAAAATTTCAGGGGTGCAAACATTTACGGCCATGACTGTATATATATATATATATATATATATAGATATATATATATATATATACATATATATATATATATATATATATATATGTATATATAGTAGTTATAGTATATTATATATAATGTTATAGCAATAACAATGGCTCTCCTACAAAACAAGAAATGTCAATATTTTTGTGAGTCAATAAGTTTAATTATTAAATAGATTTATAATATTTAGAAGAAAATTCTCCGTAAAATACAGTACATGAAGTTCTTCTTTCTCGTGGTAATACATATACTGTGGAAAACATAATTCCAGACAATGACAGAGAACTTCTTTATACAATGTTAATCTCAAACACCCAAAGATGATAAACAGCACAATTTAGGCCTTTTAATTGTTCTGTATTGTACATCTGACAGATGTTTGCCATGTTTCCAGGCAGCTGCTGCTTATAACGTCTCCGTACAGCTGGATCTACACTGATGAGGGGCTTCTTGAGGCCCATCCAAGAACAATTGGTCTTTGGCGACATAATTATTGGTTGTAAAATGCTATTATCTTGGACAAGGGGATGCTGGACAAGATGGTACACATAACATGCAGGAACGCATCCAAAATGTTGTGAATTGTTTTAAATGATGCTGAGGGACAGGAATTGGCAGATTCCAGGTGGCTTTGGAAAGAGGGGTTTTCAGATGTCCACCATCTATATCCTGCCCCGTGCTTCGACCAATGTGCTCTATAAATGACCTTAAAAAGAAGAGGCTAGAATATGTGGATTCATTCTTGTTTTTTCTATTTATTCACATTTTCTACATACACAACTATTTCTCATTTATTTAATGTTCACATAAAAAGCAATCTGTCACTTGTTTTCAGTGCATTATATGGAAGATAAATTATGCTGAGTTTTTTTTCTCCTTTAAACAATTTCTTTGTGTTTTATTGAATATACATGCTCATGATTGTTCATGAACTGGCAGATTAAGTTAAAATTCCATGCTTTATTGATTATTTAGATAAGAAACATTGCAGAGAAAATCCAGCGCGTTTCAGGCATAGGCATGCCCTTATAGGGGTACTCTGCTCCTAAACATCTTATCCCCTATCTAAAGGATAATACATAGCCATCACGCCTCATGCCATAGACATGAGTGTGACGCCTGTGGTCGCCCATCATCCGAAACAGACTGAAGCTTGCTCCATGCAACGGATCTCTGGGATGCTGCGCCAGAGATCGCAGGGGGTTCCAGTGGCCGGACTTCCGCGATCAGACATCTTATCCAAAGGATAGGGGATAAGATGTTTAGGGGCAGAGTACCCCTTTAATCATGGCTAAAACACAAGACAGACATAGAAAAACTACCTGTGACAGAAACCACACCAACATATGTTTATATTTCCATAGCTGAGTAATGTTATCATGAGTAAATGGATGATATGAAAGGGACTCAATAGATATGAGCACACTGGTGCTTACAAGAATTTAAAGGGTACTCCACTTGAAAAAAAAAAATATTAATCAACTGGTGCCAGAAAGTTAAACAGATTTATAAATTACGTCTATTAAAAAATCTTAATAATTCCAGTACTTATCAGCAGCTGTATGATCCGCAGGAAGTTCTTTCATTTTTTAACCTCTTAAGGATGCAGGGCGTACCTGTACGCTCTGCACCCGGTCCCGATGTTTAAAACGGGGTCACGCCAGGAGATCTCCTCCTTTCCTCAGTAGCTGAAGATGTAATGGACATAACATCCTTGTATACTGTGGTCTGATCATTCAGAGTGAGTGGAAAGTGGGGTCAGATAATCAGGGTAGGAAAGGCCATTCAGAATAAATGGAAAAAGGAATTAGAGGATCAGGACAGGTCAGAAAAGAATGGAAAACAAGGTTGGGAATGTAGGACTGGGATAGTGAATTAATTGTCACACATGAAAACAATGTAGCAAAATTATGAGAACTCAAAATCATGTAATAAAATTGGGGGAACTCTTTGATGTAGCTCTCCTTAAAGTGCATATTCGTGTCAAATGATGTATGGTGGCGGGGGGGTGGGGTATTGATGTGCAGAAATATGTATCAGTCACTCAAGTGCAATAAAACAATGTTTGGTAAAAGTGAATAAGAACTAAGATGCATAAAAGTGAAAATAAAAAAGAGGATATATCTTATAAAAAAAAAAGGATGTAGCTCAATAATGAAGATAAAAACAGATGAATAATATGAATAAAAAATAGTGATCATGAAAATAATGACCATAGAGATATAGAAAATGAAATAAAAGGGTAAAATTATAAATAAAAACATGAGGCCGATGCATAGTAAAACAGTGATAGTCAGTGGGTCCATGAAGAGGTAAATCCAAGCTGGGTGAGAAACAAAAAAAACAAAAAACAAAAACCTATGAAATAAAATAAAACATTTATTTTTTATTAAAATAAAAAAATATATATATGAAAAATACAAGTAGAATTCATGATAAATAAGTTGTCTTGTGGGGCTACCAGGTCTGGACAGCACCCGTACGTGTCCAGACCTGGTAGCCCCACCAGACAACTTATTTATCATCAATTCTACTTGTATTTTTCATATATTTTTTTAATAATTTTTTTTTGTTTATTTTATTTTAGAGTGCTTTTTTTTTCTTTTTGTCTGTTTCTCACCCAGCTTGGATTTACCTCTTCACAGACCCACTGACTCCCACTTTTTTTTTTACTATGCATTATTTTATTTATAATTTTACCATTTCATTGCATATATCTTTATAGTCATTATTTTTATGATCACTACTTTTAATTCATTATTGAGCTTCATCCTATTTTATAAGATACTAGCTGAGTACCTGGCGTTGCCCGGTTTTTCCTTCCTAATCCTTGTTGGGGAGGAAAATAAACAAAGGAGGAACCTTTTGACTTCATATCCCGTCCTCATATATTGTTGTCATATCCCGACCTCTTATCCCGTCATCATATCCCGACCTCCTATCCTGTCCTCCTATCTCGTCCTCCTATCCCGACCTCCTATCCCGTCATCATATCCCGACCTCCTATCCTGTCCTCCTATCTCGTCCTCCTATCTCAACGTCCTTTCCCGTCCTCATATCTCGACGTCCTTTCCCGTCCTCCTATCCCGTCCTCCTATCCCGTCCATCTATCCCGTCCTCCTATCCCGTCCTCCTATCCCGTCCTCCTTTCCCGTCCTCCTTTCCCGTCCTCCTTTCCCATCCTCCTTTCCCGTCCTCCTTTTCCGTCCTCCTATCACGACCTCCTATCACGACCTCCTATCACGACCTCCTATCACGACCTCCTATCTCGACCTCCTATCCCGTCCTCATATCTCGACCTCCTATCCCGTCCTCCTATCCCGACCTCCTATCCCGACCCCCTATCCCGTCCTCCTATTCCGTCCTCCTATCCCGACCTCCTATCCCGTCCTATCCCGTCCCCTTTCCCGTCCTCCTTTCCCGTCCTCCTATCTCGACCTCCTTTACCGTCCTCCTATCTCAACCTCCTTTCCCATCCTCCTTTCCCGTACTCCTTTCCCGTCCTCCTATCCCATCCATCTATCCCGTCCTCCTATCCAGTCCTCCTATCCTGTCCTCCTATCCCGCCCTCCTATCCCATCCTCCTATCCCGTCCTCCTTTCCCGTCCTCCTATCCCGTCCTCCTATCACGACCTCCTATCACGACCTCTTATCCCATCCTCCTATCATGACCTCCGGTCCCGTCCTCATATCTCGACCTCCTATACCGTCCTCCTATCCCGACCTCCTATCCCGACCCCCTATCCCGTCCTCCTATCCTGTCCTCCTATCCCGACCTCCTATCCCATCCTATCCTGTCCTCCTATCCCGTCCTCCTATCCCGACCTCCTATCTCGACCTCCTATCCCGACCTCCCATTCCGTACTCCTATCCCGTACTCCTATCCCGACCTCCTATCTCGTCCTCCAATCCCGTCCTCCTATCCCGTCCTCCTATCCCAACCCGTAATATGTGTACCAGGTAGTGAAATATCTCCAGCCGTACGGAAGTTATGTGGGAACATACATTTCCCATTGATTTGCATGGGACTTTAAACAAAGACCCCGACCCTCACAAATGGGGGTAGTTAAGGGTTGAATTAACTATCCTATATTTTAAGTGGACATATAAGTAACATGTGACCAAGTATTATCGAAATATCTCCAGCCATTTGGAAGTTATGCAGTAACACATATTTCCCATTGACTTGTATGGGACTTTAAACATAAACCCCGCCCCTGGCAAATGGGGGTGAGTAAGGGTTAAATCACCGATCCTATGTTTGTTGTTGACATATAAGTAACATGTGTGCCAAGTTTCATGTTAATATCTTTAGCTGTTTGGACATGATGCTGGAACATACACACATACATACACACACACACACACACACACACACATATATATATATACACACACACACACATACATACATACATATATATACATACATATATATATATACACACACACACACATACATATATACACACACACATTGAGTTTTATATATATAGATATCCTCTTTTTTATATTCATTTTTATACATCTTAGTTCTTCACTTTTACCAAACACTGTTTTATTGCACTTGAGGGACTGATACATATTTCTGCACATCAATATCCCCCCCCCCCACCCCATACATCGTTTGACAGGAATATGCACTTTAAGCAGAACTACATCAAAGAGTTCCCCCAATTTTATTACATGATTTTGAGTTCCCATAATTTTGCTACATTGTTTTCATGTGTCACAATTAATTCATTATCCCAGTCCTACATTCCCAACCTTGTTTTCCAATCTTTTCTGTCCTGTCCTGATCCTTGCAGATCTCACAGAAGACCAACAGACGGGTGAGCGGGATTGTCCCCCAGTGTATATTACACCATTGATGCTATAAATTACATAAAACTTTTACTTTGCATCCTTTATCCTGCCGCAAAGCAGGAATCAGACTTTATTCCATGTTTGCAGGGAGCGCTGAGGAGGATTTACCCTGTGTATATCGGATATTGAATACCAAGGAGCATCTAACACTCAGGAGAAGGTATCATCTGCATAGCAGGAACTGCATTTTATTTACAAGGAGCGCTGAGGAGGACTTACCTCTACACAGGAGTGATATTGCCTTCTTGTTTGCAGGGAGCACACAGCGCTCAGGAGGACTTACCTCTACACAGGAGTCATAGGCGTGCGCAGCCTATTGCATTAGGGTGTGCACCCTAAAGCACAAACTCACGCCGCAAGCGTATATGTCCGCCATTACCGGCGGGTCCCTGGCTGCGATCAACAGCTGGGACCTGCTGAACATGATCCGGGCATCGCTCCGATGCCCGTGGTTATGCTTAGGACGTAAATGTACGTCCTGGTGCGTCAAGTACCACGTCATCAGGACGTACATTTACGTCCTTCATCGTTAAGTGGTTAAATGGAACTTAATAAAAGGTATATTTTATCATATGGAAGGTCCCTATTCAAATCAGTGCCTATAAGGTATGTAGGTTGGTTTTTAGCTAGGTAGGTCAGTTGGTAGCTAGGTGGATTGGTAGTTGATAGCTAGGTAGATAGCATGTAGGCAAAGTCAGATCACAATACACAGTGTAACTTCACACTTTGTATGTTTAGTTCACAAATAGAGCAACTGATGGAGTGCACTTCATACAATCATAGATGCAGAGCCTCTAGTGTTATTCAAAGTGCATATATAATTAGGTGTTACTGTTTCACATTTTGTGTAAACTGCGCATTCATAAACATAAGGTGCATAACTTTGCCTTGATGTCAGGACCCTTGTATAGTTGCACAAAGTCCTGTGTATTACATCGGGTCCCTATATTAGCACCAGGTAATGTATTCACTGTTCACGTCCCAATACTGCGCTATTGCATTAGTGCCCGTCACTGGTGGCCCGGGAAGCGATATTAGAAGAATACACGCTACAACGTGATCCCTGATTAATTAAAGCGGATGAAGCACGTAGGATCGCCTATGGCAATGTGAACGGAGCCCAAATACTTGAAACCAGCTACCACTACCTAGGAAACAGCGAAGTGCAATGGCATAGTGTTATACAATCTGCAGCCAATGCATAACAAAGGAAGCTGTGTACACGTGTGGATTAGGAAATGGAGTGACGGGCACTAGTGCAATAGCGCAGTGTTGGGACATCTGCAATAAAGTGAACAGTGAATATATAACCTGGTGCTAATATAGGGACCCCATGTAATACACAGGACTTTGTGAAATTATACAAGAAGGGTCCTGACATCAAGGCAAAGTTATGCATCTTATGTTTATGAATGCGCAGTTTACACAAAAAAAAACAGTAACACCTAATTATATATGCACTTTGAATAACACTAGAGCAGTGGTCTTCAACCTACGGACCTCCAGATGTTGCAAAACTACAACTCCCAGCGTGCCCTGACAGCCGTTGGCTGTCCGGGCATGCTAGGAGTTGTAGTTTTGCAACATCTGGAGGTCCGCAGGTTGGAGACCACTGCTCTAGAGGCTCTGCATCTATGATTGTATGAAATGACTCTATCAGTTGCTCTATTTGTGAACTAAACACACAAAGGACATTAACTCACATATAATTGGACTGCAAAATAAAGAGCAGTAATAAAAATTCATAGAAGTAACTGCATAATAGCGTGTCTATGTGAAAAGGGTCCAGTAGAGCAGTGTTTCCCAACCAGGGTGCCTCCAGGTGTTGCAAAACTACAACTCCCAGCATGCCCGGACAGCCAAAGGGAGTTGTAGTTTTGCAACATCTGGAGGCACCCTTGTTGGGAAAAACTGCAGTAGAGAAAGTGTATTGTGACTAAAAGCCCCCACCCCACCGGGTCACCACCCCACACGATTCCCCATCCCAAAGTACCAAAGAAAATAACAAAAAAAAACTCACCTAGTCCCGCGCAGCGATCTCCAGAAGAGCCGTGCCGCGTTCTCTCTTCTCCACAGTGCAGGCGCTGATGATTGACGTCATCGGCGCCTGCATCTGGGAAGGGGTCACGGCCTTCTCTTACCTGTGTGCGCACACAGTCCAGAAGCTCCGGCTGTGAGTGACCGGCTATAAATGCCTCCCTGGGTTAAATAGACCCAGGGAGCATATAATACAGCAAAGTCTGCGGGCAGAACTGGGGAGGATTACCCCATGATCTGTCCCCCTGCATGAATTTCTGGGGGGATGTGTCCCCCCGATTCCTACGCTCCCTGGATATCCCGAATTTGACGGGAGCCTGGGCTTGATTAGGGTGTGCCCAGGCACACCCGGCACACCCCGTGCGCACGCCTATGACAGGAGTGATATTGCCTTCTTGTTTGCAGGGAGCGCACAGCACTCAGGAGGACTTACCTCTACACAGAAGTGATATTGCCTCCTTGTTTGCAGGGAGCGCACAGTGCTCAGGAGGACTTACCTCTACACAGGAGTGATATTGCCTTCTTGTTTGCAGGGAGCGCACAGTGCTCAGGAGGACTTACCTCTACACAGGAGTGATATTGCCTTCTTGTTTGCAGGGAGCGCACAGTGCTCAGGAGGACTTACCTCTACACAGGAGTGATATTGCCTTCTTGTTTGCAGGGAGGACACAGCGCTCAGGAGGACTTACCTCTACACAGAAGTGATATTGCCTCCTTGTTTGCAGGGAGCGCACAGTGCTCAGGAGGACTTACCTCTACACAGGAGTGATATTACCTTCTTGTTTGCAGGGAGCGCACAGCACTCAGGAGGACTTACCTCTACACAGGAGTGATATTGCCTTCTTGTTTGCAGGGAGCGCACAGTGCTCAGGAGGACTTACCTCTACACAGGAGTGATATTGCCTTCTTGTTTGCAGGGAGCGCACAGTGCTCAGGAGGACTTACCTCTACACAGGAGTGATATTGCCTTCTTGTTTGCAGGGAGCGCACAGCGCTCAGGAGGACTTACCTCTACACAGGAGTGATATTGCCTTCTTGTTTGCAGGGAGCGCACAGTGCTCAGGAGGACTTACCTCTACACAGGAGTGATATTGCCTTCTTGTTTGCAGGGAGCGCACAGTGCTCAGGAGGACTTACCTCTACACAGGAGTGATATTGCCTTCTTGTTTGCAGGGAGGACACAGCGCTCAGGAGGACTTACCTCTACACAGAAGTGATATTGCCTCCTTGTTTGCAGGGAGCGCACAGTGCTCAGGAGGACTTATCTATACACAGGAGTGATATTGCCTTCTTGTTTGCAGGGAGCGCACATCGCTCAGGAGGACTTACCTCTACACAGGAGTGATATTGCCTTCTTGTTTGCAGGGAGCGCACAGCGCTCAGGAGATATTTTATGCCTGCCTAACATTGATTGTAACGTTTATTGGTGACAACCATACTTTTGGCAGCATAGGGGGAGATTTTTGCATGTTGTTTACTTCTGTTGTTTTTATTTGTAACAGGTGACGAGGTGGGTGATCACTAGGGCCCAGCGAACCTCCCCACATTATTTCAGCACAAACATTCATTTAAATAAATTATTTAGTTTTCACTTTACTGGAGTCTGATCGATTTTCTCATTCCCCACACACTATCCCCTTCTCCTCCGCCCTTTTTCTATCCCCCTTCTTTTTTTCCTTCTTCTCCCCCCCCCCCCACTCTTTTCCTATCCATCCCCCTTCCCCCTCCTATTTATGCCCACACCTCCCCCTCATCACACAAAGATATCCCCAGGTGAACACCTGAGGACTGCACTTTTTCTTCCATTTTTGATTCTATTCATCTTGCATTTACAGGTTATAAATTACATGACAGCAAACAGATACTATGTAACAATGTAAAAGATGGAACCATGCCATTAAATGCCCGAATATAGCAACCCAAGATCTTTAGTCACTCATGGGCACAGCTATATACTTTTCCACCCCTCCTTTGGATTGTATTCTAGAGAAGTAAGAGTCAAAAGGTACCTGTGCCCATGGGTGCATAGAGATCGTTTGGATGACACCGGGCCGTGTTAGGACCAGGTGGCACGTACTGTGAGAAGGGGTTGTTATGGCAGCCCTCAGTAAAGTTAGCCCCCCCCCCCTCATTCTCTTTGATAGAGGTAGGGCTTTTTGACCATCAGGGGTTAATAAAGGGAGTGAGTCTCAGGCAGGAAGGGATTAGGTTATGTGTGTATATAACGTGGTGTCGTTCCCCTCCCAGTGGCGTTGCGACCCGGGTGCGGGGGGTGCGGCCCCCACCGGGTGACACCAACCTAATGGGGTGACACCAAGATGCTCCGCAGCACCCCCCCCCCCCCCCCCGCTACACAGACACCCACCATCTGTGCCTGACCGGCCACCCATCCGTCAGCACAACCCCCCCCCCCCCCGCGCGCTGTGTGTGCGGTGCGCCCTTCCGTCCGTCAGCAACCCCCCCTCTTTCACCTGCACTGTGCGCCCGTCCGTCATCACATCCCCTCGCCGTTACAAGCACTCAACCCGGCCTCCGCTCCCACGTCTGCGCCGGCCTGACGTCACACTGCATGGCCGCGCAGGAGGACGTCAGTGACGTCACTCGCAGGGCGCCAGGTGAGAAGGAGCGCTGCTGGATGGGTGAGTGTGTGTGTCTGTCTCTCTGTGTGTGTATGTGACTCTGTGTGTGTGTGTGTGTGTGTGTGTGTGTGACTGTGTGTGTATGTATGTGACTCTGTGTGTGTGTGACTCTGTGTGTGTGTGATTGTATGTTATGTGACTCTGTGTGTGTGTGTGTGTGTGTGACTGTGTGTGTATGTATGTGACTCTGTGTGTGTGTGACTGTGTGTGTATGTATGTGACTCTGTGTGTGTGTGTGTGACTGTGTGTGTATGTATGTGACTCTGTGTGTGTGTGACTGTGTGTGTATGTGACTCTGTGTGTGTGTGTATGTGACTCTGTGTGTGTGTGCGCGACTCTGTGTGTGTGTGACTGTGTGTGTATGTGACTGTGTGTGTGTGTGTGTGTGACTGTGTGTGTGTGATTGTGTGTTATGTGACTCTGTGTGTGTGTGTGTGTGTGTGTGACTGTGTGTGTATGTATGTGACTCTGTGTGTGTGTGTGTGACTGTGTGTGTATGTATGTGACTCTGTGTGTGTGTGACTGTGTGTGTATGTATGTGACTCTGTGTGTGTGTGACTCTGTGTGTATGTGACTCTGTGTGTGTGTGTGTGTATGTGACTCTGTGTGTGTGTGTGTGTGTGTGTGTGTGACTCTGTGTGTGTGTGACTGTGTGTGTATGTGACTCTGTGTGTGTGTGACTGTGTGTGTATGTGACTCTGTGTGTGTGTGTGTGACTGTGTGTGTATGTGACTCTGTGTGTGTGTGTGTGTGTGTGTGACTCTGTGTGTGTGTGACTGTGTGTGTATGTGACTCTGTGTGTGTGTGTGTGACTGTGTGTGTATGTGACTCTGTGTGTGTGTGTGACTGTGTGTGTATGTGACTCTGTGTGTGTGTGTGTGACTGTGTGTGTATGTGACTCTGTGTGTGTGTGTGTGACTGTGTGTGTATGTGACTCTGTGTGTGTGTGTGTGACTGTGTGTGTGTGACTGTGTGTATATGTGACTCTGTGTGTGTGTGACTGTGTGTGTATGTGACTCTGTGTGTGTGACTCTCTGTCTGTCTGTGAGTGTGTGTCTATCTGACTGTGTGTGTGTTTGTGTGTGTGTGTCTCTGTGTTGTATGTGGTTTTTTGTGTGTGTGGGGGTGGGGGGGGGGGGGGGGTTGAACCAGCGATCTAATGTGGGGAGACTTTGACCCATTGTGGGGAACCTGCGGCCTAATGTGGGGAAACTACTACCAAGTGTGCGGAGTCTATGCTACCTAATGTGGGGAGTCTATGCTACCTAATGTGGGAAATCTGTGCTACCTTATGTGGGGAGTCTATGCTACCTTATGTGGGTAATCTGTGCTACCTTATGTGGGTAATCTGTGCTACCAAATGTGGGGAATGTATGCTACCTAATGTGGGGAAACTGCTACATAATGTGGGGAATCTGTGCTACCTAATGTGGGGAAATTGCTACCTAATGTGGGGTAACTGGTACCTACCTAATGTGGGGGAACTGGTACCACATGTGGGGAATCTATGCTGCCTAATGTGGGGAAAAGATGCTACCTAATGTGGGGAAACTGCTACCTACCTAATGTGGGGGAACTGCTGCCTACCTAATGCTCCCCCCTGGCAGTAGCACCCTCATCATCCACCAGCAACACCCACCCCCCAGCAGCAGCACCTCCATCAGCAGATCCTGGTGGTGGATGATGGCGGTGCTCCTGCCAGGAGGATGATCCTGCCGATGGATGATGGGGGTGGTACTGCCAGGGGGGATGGCCAGTAGCACCCTCATCATCCTCCAGCAACACCCCCCCAGTAGTAGCACCCCCATCATCCACTAGCAACACCACCAATACCCCCCCTCCCGTGGTAATAGCATCAGCTAACGGATGTTGAGGGGTGTTACTGCGGTTGTGGTATTATATTCAGAGGGTGCACTGTATGGCAATGTTATTCATAGGGCGCAGTTTGTGGTAGTATTATAGTCAGAGGGCGCAGTTTGTGGTAGTATTATATTTAGAGGGTGCAGTTTGTGGTAGTATTATATTCAGAGGGCGCAGTTTGTGGTAGTATTATATTTAGAGGGCGCAGTTTGTGGTAGTATTATATTCAGAGGGCGCAGTTTGTGGTAGTATTATATTCATAGGGCGCAGTTTGTGGTAGTATTATATTCAGAGGGCGCAGTTTGTGGTAGTATTATTAGAGATGAGCGAACTTACAGTAAATTCGATTTGTCTCGAACTTCTCGGCTCGGCAGTTGATGACTTATCCTGCGTAAATTAGTTCTCCTAGGACTGTATCCACCTTTTCCAGCCCACGGGAGCACCTGAAAGCTGAACTAATTTATGCAGGAAAAGTCATCAACTGCCGAGCCGAGAAGTTTGTGACGAATCGAATTTACTGTAGTTCGCTCATCTCTAAGTATTATATTCAGAGGGTGCAGTGGGTGGTAGTATTATATTCAGGGGTACAGTATGTGGCAGATTTATATTCAGGGGTACAGTATGTGGCAGATTTATATTCAGAGGGTACACTATGTGGCAGATTTATATTCAGGGGGCGCAGTTTGTGGTAGTATTATATTCAGAGGGCGCAGTGGGTGGTAGTATTATATTCAGAGGGTACAATATGTGGTAGTATTATATTCAGTGGGTACAGCGTGTGGCGGTATTATATTCAGGGGTACAGTATGTGGCAGATTTATATTCAGGGGTGCAGTGTGTGGCAGTTTATATTCAGAGGGCACAGTGTGTGGTAGTATTATATTCAGAGGGCGCAGTGGGTGGTAGTATTATATTCAGAGGGCGCAGTGGGTGGTAGTATTATATTCAGAGGGTACAGTGTGTGGCGGTATTATATTCAGGGTTACAGTATGTGGCAGATTTATATTCAGAGTGTACAGTATATGTTGGTATTATATTCAGAATGTACAGTGTGTGGTAGTATTATATTCAGTGGGTATGGTGTATGGAAGATTTATAATCAAAGAGTATAGTGTATAGTAGTATTATATTTAGAGGATACTGTGTCTGGCAGGTTTATAATAATAACTGTTTTCATATAGAGGATGAGAATGCGCTGACATAGAGAGGAGACGTCTGGGCGTCACATTCTGCAGACAGAAGTTTTAGCTGGAACAAGTCCTGGCGGTATGTACCATCTGAATTAGATAAGGGAAGACTATAGAGAAGACGTCGCCTGTAATCACTGATATCATTGTGTATTCTCCTCACTATAGAGAAGACGTCACCTGTAGTCACTGATATCATTGTGTATTCTCCTCACTATAGAGAAGACGTCACCTGTAGTCACTGATATCATTGTGTATTCTTCTCACTATAGAGAAGACGTCACCTGTAGTCACTGATATCATTGTGTATTCTCCTCACTATAGAGAAGACGTCACCTGTAGTCACTGATATCATTGTGTATTCTCCACACTATAGAGAAGACGTCACCTGTAGTCACTGATATCATTGTGTATTCTCCTCACTATAGAGAAGACGTCACCTGTAGTCACTGATATCATTGTGTATTCTCCTCACTATAGAGAAGACGTCACCTGTAGTCACTGATATCATTGTGTATTCTCCTCACTATAGAGAAGACGTCACCTGTAATCATTGATATCATTGTGTATTCTCACTATAGAGAAGACATCACCTGTAGTCACTGATATCATTGTACATTCTCCTCTCTATGTCCTATCAGAGCTGTAGTCACTTGTAAGTTCTACAGTTATGGTGAGTGAAACTACAACTCCCAGCATAACCTCACCACTGCTCAAAGGGGTACTCTACTGGAAAACATTATTTTTTTTTTTTATCAATTGGTGCTACAAAGTTAAACAGATTTGTAAATTACTTCTATTTAAAAATCTTAATCCTTCCAGTACTTATTAGCTGCTGTATAAGTGATTCACAGGAAGTTCTTTTCTTTTTTAATTTATTTTCTGTCTGACCACAGTGCTCTGTGCTGACACCTTTGTCCATGTCAAGAACTGTCTATAGTAGGAGCAAATCCCCATAGCAAACCTATCCTGCTCTGGACAGTTCCTGTCAGCAAATAGCACTGTGGTCAGACTGGAAAGAACTACACAACTTCCTGTGGAGCATACAGCAGCTGATAAGTACTGTAAGGATTAATATTTTAAATAGAAGTAATTTAAAAATCTGTTTAACTTTCTGGCACCAGTTGATATAAAAGTAAATGTTTTCCAGTGGAGTACCCCTTTAAGTAATTCTGGGAGCTGTATATTTAAATGGTGAAAACTTCCTTAACACTTTCCTATTCTGTGGCAACTGGTATATCTGATTATTATACTGGAATTTCTCACAATGCGCTACAACAGTGGTGTCTGTCACAACAGGCTAAAAACTTACTGGGGGGAGGGGGTAGGTATGGGGGTGACACCATTTTCTACCGCACCGGGTGACACCAACCCTAGCAACGCCACTGTCCCCTCCCCTTCCTCTTACCGGTTTTATCCAGCAGGAGTTCCCACCCTTCCACCCCTTTTTGCTCTGTTTTGTTATTTTTGTTACCCCCTGTTTAAAAAAAAAATAATGTATAAAAAAAAAAAAAAAAAAAAAATTTTTTTCAAAATATATATATTATAAAAAAATTAAAAAATGTCATGATGAGTTGTGATCTTGGTTGCTTTGGCATTGTTTTTGGTCTCTTTTTCTTTTCTTTAGTCACAGCTGGCGGTACAGGTGTTCGTTTATAAGAAGGGAATGGATGTCTGAGTTGCCCGGCGGCTAATGCCGGCGGCTGGCAGTGTGCTTCCTCTCCGGTTACCAACCGACAGGAGGTTGGAGGTTAATGTTGTGTTAATTAACGGAGTAAATAAAGCTGTGGCCGACCCCCCATGCCCACCTAAGAAAGTTATCAGTTATCTGTCGTTATTGGTAACAAAAGGGAAGGAGGGATTTGGTTGAAGGAGAAGTAGGTGCCTTTCACGCAGTCGATTTGTTTTCTGTACATTTCAGAGTGTAGCACCTGTGTGTATTTTTCCATCTCTATCTCATATCTATGTCTATGGTACTGTGCTGTCCCGGTACTGGACCTGGTCCCGTACCTTAGTCGTGGGTCCCCATAGTCAGAGTTCCTCCATGCTGATAGGGCTCTCTTGGTGGATTAACCTCTAGTCGCCTCCTAATGTCATTAAAATGTATACATTTAATATATTTTATTATAGTGTAATTAATGTACAGGACCTTAGGTCATGTGATATTTAATAATTCTATTATGCTAAGGTTAAGGACCTTTCGGTCATGTGATGTACCATAATGCTTTGTACTAGCACTGACAGGTCTGGGGAACCAATAAGCTTTGATCCTGCCCCTTCTGTATATAAGGGCGCTGCATCCAATAATCACTCTCTTTTGCTCTTGCTCTTTCCCTTGGGATCTCCAAGTAACAGTTCTGTTATGGCAGTGACAAGACAATTTAGGCCTGAAGCCTTCCACTTCAGCCGCATTCTAAACCGTGAGTTAATCCAACTCCATCCTACCAAATCCTACGTGACTACTGAACCTAAACATACCCCTAAATTCAGTGGAACAGAGTACAAAAGGAATCAAAGCTTATTTCCTACAAAGTCCCAGCCAACCTGTGAGGAGCCTAAATCCCGGTCCTCTTGTAAAGACTGTTGTTAATTGCATCCTGCACAAAATCTGCAGTAAAGTTATTTCAAGTTTATTACAATTCCGGCTGTGGACAATCCTTTATTCCTCCCTATTGCTCTTGGGACGGGTGGCAGTAGGACATATATAGCTAGAGGAAGCCCACACCCTGGCACCACGACAATCAAGAGTTAAACCTATACCCAGCAACACTACATTGCAACACCCCTGTTCAACCCTACACCCCCAAGCTACCACAGTACTGTTACATACTGCTGCACACTCTTCAAAGAATGATATCATACCATAAACAAATACTATCCATAACTCCCCATATATTGCCGAAATGGAATCACAACCAAATCATATTGCTGGCTGGTTTCAGATCACATTTAGGAGATCCACTTTCCAAACTTTTATTTTAATGAAGAGAGACCATTTTGAGATATAGATATATGTTTTACACAGTATATAACTACATAAAGTGATCCATATACACAGATACTAACTGACCAGCTAGTATGCGTGGGCCTTAGTAAACAGATGAGCCCTAATGGTGGAAGGAGAAGTGTCGTTTGCCCAGATACATGTACTCTCTTGTGAGGCAGTCACTCTCCATTCTGTGTACAGTGGGATGAGGACATAGGTTGATTTTTAACAAGTAGGTTGATTTTTAACAAGTCTGTGGGCCTCCTAGGCTTTGGGGCCTGGTCCCGACTGTGGCCTCTGCAACCCCTATAGCTATGTCATAGATGCTACCTATGCGCAGTCAGACATGGTTTCCCCTGTCAATTACTTCATGAGTAAACTTACCATTTTTAGGAACAACTCATCATAGCACTGAACACCACCATAGCTTACATCTTACCTGACCTAGTTTAGCCGGAATGTTATCAGCATAGACATTCGCCATTCACTAATAAATTATTCCAGACAGTACATGTTTCCTAGTGTTGCTGTGCGACGGAACGACGTGCGCTCCTCCTGATACTTATTGACTTTCTCCCAAAAGTCTTGATCTGATTTTGTTTTCTTGCTGGTGAATTACAAATGTTAATGAAGAACCTGGGACTTGCTGAGTTTCTGCAGAATCATGTACTTGTGTCTACCTAGTAGCACCTGCCATAGATAATATGAAAAATAATAAGTCCCTAATTGACGGCTGGAGATCAGCCATGAAATTAATATTCAGGTAGGGTGTGTAGGAGCTTCTGATAACAGGCAGGGCCACTGTTTCATCTCCCAGCCTGTGCACTAATCCTCCAGTGGATAATTCTATCAGAGAACTTGTATTCACTAATAATTTGGACATGATCAGATCACAGTGAAATATGTCAGACTACAAAGCGGAGTGAATGTAGATTCCAGGCATCTCAAGGTCGATAAGCCACAGAAGTGTTATTAAAAGAAAAAAGTTATGGGGGCTTTCATTGTAACTTGAATGCATGAACTGCTTAATCATGGAGTCAACCTCCTTAGTAGTGGTGGATTTCTTGACTAGCAAGTATTTTCAAAATAGATGAGAACATTTTATGCAAAACAGGGAAAAGATATTGATTGACAAAGGTATGAATACTAAAATTAAACCACAATATGTGATCAGTGCATTTAGCTTTACATCAGTAAACTGTAAACATGGCATATTAGACTCCACCTATCAAGTAAGCCATGCCTTGTTTTCTTAAAGGGAACCTGTCATCAATTTGTGCTGTCTGGACCACAAGCTATCGGGGCATTTCCTGGTGGCTTTTCACTGCCCCATGAGTCTTGACTGATAGATCTCTTCTTGTTTAAGTATAGGGAGGGAACTATCACTCAAGACCAGCAGGGTGGGCAAAAGTCACCGGGGACCATCTGATGACTTTTGGTTTCGGCAATGCAAAAGTAATGATAGGTTAAATGGGTCTTATTTTCTATTAGCTGAGTACCCTGCGTTGCTCGGTTTTTCCTTCCTAATCCTTGTTGTGGAGGAAAATCAATAGAGGAAGCTTTTGACTTCATATCCTGTCCTCATATATTATTGTCATATCCCGACCTCCTATCTCGACCTCCTATCCTGACCTCCAATCCCGTCCTCCTATCTCGACCTCCTATCCCGACCATCCCGTTCTCCTATCTCGACCTCCTATTCTGACCTCCCATCCCGTCCTCATATCCCGTCCTCATATCTCGACCTGTAATATGTGTATCAGGTATTCAGCCGTACGGAAGTTATGTGGGAACATACATTTCCCAATGATTTGCATGGGACTTTAAGCAAAAACCCCGACCCTCACAAATGGGGGTTGTTAAGGGTTAAATTAACTATCCTATATTTTAATCGGACATATAAGTAAAATGTGACCAAGTATTATCAAAATATCTCCAGCCGTTTGGTTATGCAGTAACATATATTTCCCATTGACTTGTATGGGACTTTAAACAAAAACCCTGCCCCTGGCAAATGGGGGTGAGTAAGGGTTAAATGACCTATCCTATTTTTGTTGTTGACATATTAGTACCATGTGTGCCAAGTTTCATGCTAATATCTTTAGCCGTTTGGACGTGATGCTGGAACATACACACAAACATACATACATACATACATACACACATACACACACACGTTGAGTTTTATATATATAGATATGTTAAAAAAAATCCTGAAATCTTACAGGTTTATTTTCTGGCCACTAAGCCTAATAATAAGCTGAGACTTCCTGTTCTGTATAGAAAACATTTCAGAATTCTCATCATTGTCAGCACATGCAGGGTTACAATAAAAGGGGGCACCAGTACATAGATTAGATGGGATTATGTAATTTACAATTGGTGATGGTCACGGCTTCTCCGCCTCCTCCCTGCACAATAACCTTTGCATAGGTTTCAAAGTTTGCTGCTTTCCTTTTTATAAAGGCTATTTGCGTTAACTCTAGATTGTTATGAAGAGCGAGACGATTAATTGTATTACATTACACAGTATTTCCTTGCCATGATAGTAAACAACAAACAAACAAACACGCATTTCCACTGAATTTCACACAAAATTACCTGCTTACATAATTTTAGTGACCTTCTTGTTAGCACAGATAAAAGTGTTATTGTGGACAAGCAGTAAATGAGAAATCATTGTCTTCTTCTGTTAACCATGGTTACCTCTAAGAAAACATGGTGGTGGCCATCATTGCTTGTCATCAAAAGAGCTTTACAGGCAAGGACATTGCTGCTTGTAAGATTACCCCTAAATCAACGATTTATTTCATTATTGGGAACTGCAAGGAGAGAGGTTCAATTGTTAGGAAGAAGGCTTCAGGGCACCAAAGAGAACTAGGGTAAAGTTTTTTTTTTTTTTTCTCTGATGAAGCCCCTCCAGACTGTTTAGGACATCTGGAACAATGATTGTTCAGAACTTCAGAACCAATCTCCAGGTTTCCATAGCGTTATGGTCTTAACATACAATGGTCATCCTGGAACCGATTAATATTGTAACCTAAGGGACCACTATATTCAAAATCTGTACAAATACATATCAGTTACATGTTGTTCGCTGTTTTCACATGTAAATTTTCTCTTTAGCAGGAAACGTCCCCAAGGACTGCCAATAGGTCCTGTTTAGTCCTACATGTGGTGCTACACTATATAACCAAACAGATAAAATTTATAAGAAAACTAAGGTATAGAAAACATACATCCTGATATCATTGAACCTATAGTGAAAGATTCATCTGTACCCATTGAATGTATTGTATCACGGCTATAATATCGTCTGTGAACCAGTTCATAAGAAGCCATCTGTCATTTACATCTCTAATCTTTGGTGCACAGCATGACTCCAGGTAGGAAGAAAGTGAATATACCGTACTAAAAACATGAGAGGCAAAACCATTCCACACAAGTAAAGACTAAAGGATGGACAAGAAAAGAAAACACAGCTTCAGAGGACTTCAATGGCAATCTGGGTAATGAGAGTTTTCACTCTGTTGGAAGAAATAGATCAAGAAACGCTTATAGGTCTCCTGTAATGCTCCACATTGACTGCAGGGGAATCGTAAAGGGGTATTCCAGTTAAAACAATTTTTTTTATATAAACGGGCTACAGAAAGTTAAACGGATTTGTAAATTACTTCTATTAAAAAAAACGTAATCCTTCCAGTACTGATCAGCTGCTGAAGTTGAGTTCTTCTTTTCTGTCTGACAACTGTGCTCTCTGCTGACACCTCTGTCTGTCTCAGGAACTGCCTAGAGCAGGATAGGTTTGCTATGGGGATTTGCTCCCACTTTAGACAGTTCCTGAGTAGTGTTGAGCGGCATAGGCCATATTCGAATAAATTCGCTAAATTCGCATATTTGTAAAATTCACGTTTTATTTTCGCATATGCGAAAATTCGTGTATGCGAAAATTAGCATATGCGGAAATCAGCATATACAAAAATTAGCATAAGCGAAAATTCGCACGCCAGTCTCACACAGTAGTATTAGAGCCTTCTTTACACCACACAAGCTGGAAGCAGAGAGGGATGATCACTGTGATGTGTACTGTGAAGAAAAAAACGAATATTCGCGAGTAACACTATTCCTGAGACAGACAGAGGTGTTAGCAGAGAACACTGTGGTCAGACAGAAAAGAACAACTCAACTTCAGCAGCAATTTTTAATGGAAGTCATTTACAAATCTGTTTAACTTTCTGGTGACAGTTGATATGAAAAAAAATGTGTTTTTAACTGGAATACCCCCTTTAAAGGGGTACTTCAGTCCTGAGACATCTTATCCCCTATCCAGAGGATAGGGGATAAGATGTCTCACCGCGGGGGTCCCGCCGCTGGGGACCCCTGCAATCTTGTATTCGCCACCCACCTGTTTGAGCTGCATGCCATGGCGGGGAGACACCCCCGCGGTGAGACATTCTATCCCCTTTTCTTTGGATAGGGGATAAGATGTCTCAGGACCGGAGTACCCCTTTAAAATGGTGTCTGCCTGGGCAATGGAATAAAATATTGAATACGTTACAGTGGAAGTTTCAATCTTGTTTCTAAAATATATGATGTGGACATGTAACAAAGAAAAACAACCCCCAACATCACATTCCTAACCACCAGACCAGTGTTTCCCAATCAGGGAGCCTCCAGCGGTTGCAAAACTACAACTCCCAGCATGCCTGGACAGCCAAAGGCTGTCCAAGCATGTTAGGAGTTGTAGTTTTCCAACAGCTGGAGGCACCCTGTTTAGGAAACACTGCACCAGACAATGATTCCATTTCCTTGCTTGCTAATATGAAGAAAGAAGCTGAATAGGCCTCCAAATAACATACATCCTTACATGCAATTACAAGAGATCAGAGCAATTTTCTTTCTAAGAGAGTTATTACACAACCAAAGAAAGGCCACCTATCTATTCAAAGGCTAAATAACTTCAGAGGGTCCCTATTAGCCTCTAGATATAATGTTTTGACAGTCAAATTACATATTATGCAAACCTACCTATGTGTATACCGCCCTAATGCTGACTGATTTGACTACAAACAAACCCTGTGTGTATAATGCTGCAATAATGTGTTACTCTCTTTCACCTGGCTCTTTTGTAGCCAACATAAAAAGGGGTTATCCAACATAAGGTGACTTTAGTAATGAAGAGCCATACAGTAAAGGACATGCAGACCAAAGATCTGTGCTTGTGTTGGTGGTAAATGGCCGTTTCCTGTGTCCCCCGTCACGCTGATGGTTTCTTTTTGACAACTGGCTACCTACTGTTTCTGTGGCCTCCCTCAGACTACAATCCCCAGGATCCTTTTATTTTCAAGGTGGGAGGCAACTACCCTCCCACACATGAGTCACCCCACCCATTGCATTGTAGCACTACCTGACACACAAGCTGTGGATCTGTGTGATGATGAATGCAGAGTGCGAGTAACGTCATCAGGGGGCTGGCTGCACACACAACAGACAAAGCAGCCAAGCCCCCTTTCAGCACCTGACTGGGAAAGGTCCGAGACAACACTCATTTTGTAGGCTGCAGAAAATAAACTTCCGGGGAAAAGAGACGACGAAATTCGATACCAGCCACCAAACAAAGGTAAGGGAAGTATATCAGTAACTAGACTATCTTTGCTGCCCCTGTCTTACATTGAAAGAACCAAAAATCCCGGAATACCCATTTAAGACACTAAAAGATGCAATGCATAAATGCAGATTAAAGGGGTTATCCAGGAATAGAAAAACAGAGCTAATTTCTTTCAAAAACCACGCCCTGTCTTGTTTCCAGGTTGGGTATGATTCTGCAGCTCAGTTCCATTGAAGTGAATGGAGGCAAGTTTTAATACCACACCCAACCTAGAGACAGACAAGGAACGGTATTTGAAAGAAATTAGCTCAGTTTTTCTATAACTCTGTTTTTCAAAGTTACACTTTGTAATATTTTTTTTAAGATACACTGAAGCAATCAAAACCATTTTTTTTAAATACCCATACTCTTTAAAGGGTGTCCCCCACCAAAAACGTTCATTACCCATCCAGAAAATAGGTTGCAAAAATTAGATTGGAAGTGTCCAACTACCAGGACCCCCAGAAATAAATAGAATGTCACTTATCCTTCCTTACTGGGACTAGTGATTCTTTGAGTAGGTTATAAATGTAATGGCTATTAGTTGCAGCCAAGTGTTAACTATTACGACAATGCCTAAGGGTCCTAAAGGTTAAAGACACCTGTCATCACTTTCATGCTGCCTGAACCATGAGTCATCTATGGGGTCCCTAATAGCTTCTTCCTGCTCCCTACCGTCCTTGATTGATAGAATTCTTCTTATACCCTAAGGCCGGGTTAACACAACCGAAAACGTGCGGAATGTTCTCCTGGGAAAAAAAAGTGTGGACATTCTGCACATTTGAATGATCCGGTGGGCACTTGGACTGCCCAGAAATTTGGGGTCTCACAGACAGCAATGCATTTTTGAGAGGACTCTGCAGAAAGAATCAACAAGTCTATTCTTTCTGTGGATGCTGGAACATGGATTTCCATGGCAGAAACATCTACCGCAGAAATTACGCCATGTACACAGTGCAGCAGAATCCCAATGAAATCAATGGGACTCTGCTGCAGCGAAATAACTGCGGAATATTCCTGTTGAATTGGGAACGGACATTCCACCATGTGAATATACCATAACACAGTGGTTCTCAACCTTTTTTGCCTGAGTACCCCTTGACTGCCAAAAAATTATACCCCCATATTAGAAACATTTTGTAATGATTATAGTATAATTCATATGCTTTACTTTCCTCTCCCTATCTCCCCAGTCCCCCGATTTACAGGTGACATCTTCTCTAACTGGGGTTGTTTACTTTTCTTTTCTTCCCTATCTGGCCTAGACCGCCATTAAGATTTCTCCCATACAAGACTTCTCCACAGAACCAGCCAAACAAATATTTTAGGCTCCTTTCTGCAGTACAATACCCACCTATTTACAAACTTCCCATGTTTATTGTCACACACAGTAATAGTACCCGCTTTGCATCCCCTTAAAGTTTGTAGGCCACCTCTGTGCCCCCAAATATAGCTGTAGGCCCCCAAACTGCCCCCATATATAGTTGTAGGCCCCCTCTGTGCCCATATATAGTTGTAAGCCACCATACTGTCCCGCTATGGTGCTCCACTGCTCCTCTGGTCTAGGGACCTACTGTTATGGCTCATAGCAGTGGGTCCCCGGTCTGCAGGGGCAATGGAGCAACAAACCTGATGGTAGTTACTGCCCACAGCAGCCCAGTGCCCGTGCTTCCCCTTTGCTGTCCTCCTGCTCAGCTCCTCCGTGCAGTGATGTCAGTCTACCATTTCTTTCATATTGGTCCGGACCACAAACCAATGGCTGTGGCTGCCATTATTGATTTTTTTTTCAAGTACCCCCTGGAGAACTGCTAAGTACAGTGACCCCCGACCTACGATGGCCCCGACATACGATCATTTCAGCATACGATGACCTCTCAGAGGCCATCGCATGTTGAAGGCAGCATCAACATACGATGCTTTTGTATGTCGGGGCCATCGCTTAAACGGCTATCCGGCAGCACAGACTGCTTCAGCTGCCACCTGATAGCCGTTTACGGTGCCCAGCGTGGTCCACTGACGATCACTTACCTGTCCTCGGGCCTCCGGCGTGTCCTCTTCGGGATCCCCTGCATCGTCGGCGCTCTCCATCGTAATCATCACGTCGCTGTGCACGCGTCCCGTCATCCAATAGGAGCGGCGTGCGTAGCGACGTGATGTCGGCGACGGAGAGCGAGGATGCCGGGGAAGCAGAGGCCTTGCCGGAGCGTCGGGGACACCCCGGGGACGCGGCGACAGCAATGTAAGGCGACATCCAGGGCAGCGGTGACGGTCTGGAGCGGCGGGTATAACCTCCAATACCAGTGGTCTTCAACCTGCGGACCTCCAGATGTTGTAAAACTACAACTCCCAGCATGCCCGGACAGCCGCTGGCTGTCCGGGCATGCAGGGTGTTGTAGTTTTGCAACATCTGGAGGTCCGCAGGTTGTAGACCACTTTCCTATACTTTACATTGCACGGATCCCTCAACATACGATGGTTTCAACAAACGATGGTCCATTTGGAATGGATTACCATCGTATGCTGAGGGACCACTGTACCCCTGGGGGTACTTGTACCCCAGGTTGAGAACCACTGCCCTAACAAGAAGAGATCTATCAATGCGGGCTGATGGGGTAGGTACAAGCTACTGAGAACCGTCCTAATGACTTGTGGTTTGAACAGCATGGAAGTGATCACAGGTTCCTTTTTAGTAAAAAAAAAATAATACTGTAATGCATTACAATAACAGTGAAAATGGGCAAATGGACATTTATGCCCAGGGGCCCAGACCACTCTCTGTCCACCCCTGGCTACTGCGTTGTGTTTAAATAAATCAAGATGTATGGATACATGCTAAAATGTAACTAAAATATAACCAAATTGACTTGGTCCTTACTGTGTGTTAGGAAACAGTACAATAGATTCAGGTCACTTTGTCCGTAAAGAAGATATATTTGTTAAATAGGTGAGACTTGTCATTTGTTATTGCTAAGTGTTCCATATATATGGAGGTGTGATCTACGCTCGCTGTTTGTTCTTGGCAGTAGGTCTAATTTGTGCTACGGAAACATCACTGGAGAAAATGAACCAAGCCTAGTGACCCCTTCTACTGCCGGGCAATGACTGTGGAATTGATGGAAGTGCAGCAAAACAAGGACCTGAATTTCAAAATTGGCATTAGGACCTTCTGACCCGTTCCTCATTTTACAGTAGGTGGTAGCAATTTAGCTCCAATACAGACTGTAACTACCTCTTCTAATGCAGGCTCCCAAAAGACGTACTACTGAGAAGAAAATTGCTAAATGTTTTGAGCAGCATTTCATTAATTGATCGTTTCTAACCTATTAAATGAGCATAAAAGTGATTTAGGAACCTTTTGTTTTTTCCTCTAATAGTAGAGAATGAGGATCCGAGCAACGTGTAACATTTATAAAGGCTCCAAACATCACACTACAGGTTTTTTTTGTACTGATAACTTGCCAAGGGCAATGTTCAGCTCATGTGACAAGTGATGTTCTCCCGTCACTGTTAATTTAAGGGATAGCGATGCTTGCCATCCCCACTCCTGAGTAATGATTGGCACTACAGGCACAATAGAAAATCTAGCTACAGTTTATATTTGGGTTTAGTAAGTGTGGTGGCCCAGTACGGGAGATGTTGCCCCGTACCCTTGCTGCCCTGTCAGGCAGCCTCCTCCAGTGTCCCCAGGGCCCCTTGCACCTTTCCCCCCCCTGTATATATGTTCTGCAGTGTATTGTATTATAAAATGTGTTGTATCTTTAAGAGTTATGTCATGTGATTATTACCCAGGAGGTATCAGTGATTAGGTGATCCCAGGGGTGACCTATGGGCTCCCTGCTAGTCTCCCCATATAAGCCCTTGGTGGAGCTTCTCTCTCTTTGAGCTCTGCTCTTCTGCTAAGCTGAGGTCCAGTGCAGTCGCCTAGTCTGTCTATCCTCAGTAAAGCTACCGTTTTCCGTGACTTGGCGTCAGAGTATTTATTGTCCCCGTGCCTAGCCCAGGATTCAGCGGTATACCTTTGTGTGGTTTTAGGCTAAACCATGCCTTGGCATCACGAATACAAGGGGTTAATGCCATCTGCCCCTAGGGTAACAACATCTGCCCTCATCACACCCAGCTACCACATAAGCATGGCTTAAATGTTTCTGCTAAAGGTCAAATTAGAAAGTGGACTGCATTTACATGCTACAGAACCACAAGATAGAACAGCAGGAACGATTTACTGAACAAAAGGCAGAATTCAGGTACAACGTTTGCCAAATCAGTGATGTGTATTATGCTTTTTACACCTTACCTCGGTTTTGAAACGTTTACAGTAAGGATAGGGTCACATGTGTCGTATGTTGATGCAAATTTGCTGCTGCATATTTTCCTACCAACTAAAGTCAGTGGGTATCAAAATCAGCTGCATATTTTGCTACCATTGACTTCAATTGGTTGGAAAATCCGCAGCAGCAAATTAACATATGACCCTACCCCAAAGGGGAAATGGTTAAAAGAAGTCACAAAATGCACTGGATTTGTTAGAGTACCTGTCATTAAACCATATTTTTTCAACTAACTCACATTATTTTCCCTAACTACTCCTGACACCCCTCCTGCCCTTAAAAAAAATGTTCCCAGCTTTAAAAAGTTGTGTATCATACCTTTTCCCTTGCTTACATTGTGTGATCTCCCTGCAGGAGAAAGTGGGCGTTCCCCAGCAGGCGCAACGTCACTGAAGTCTGCGAGAGCTGTGCCTCGCCATGTCCTGCATGCACTTCTTGAATTTGGTCTCCTACCAGGCCAGGAGGACACCAAACTGACTATTTGACTTGCACAGAACAGAGCCGCCTAGTGGCCGTTTTTTCAATGACATAAAAAGGTTGAGAATTTTAACAGCGAGTATATAGCAAAGTGTCTTATAATTACATAAGGAACAATATAATAAAAGTTTAGTTTGATGATAGGTACTCTTTAACCCCTTAACGACGCAGGACGTAATTTTACGTCCTGGTGAGCTGGTACTTAACGGATCAGGACGTACATTTACATCCTATACATACCGCGAGCATCGGAGCGATGCTCGGGTCATACGCGGCCGGTCCTGGCTGCTGATAGCAGCCAGGGACCCGCCGGTAATGGCCAACATCCACGATCGCGCGGATGTCCGCCATTAACCCCTCAGATGCCGTGATCAATACAGATCACAGCATCTGCAGCATTGCGGTCACTAAAATGGGTGATCGGATGGCCCATAACGCTGCCGTGGCGATCCGATCATCCAGAATGGCAGACGAAGGTCCCATCACCTGCTGCCGCTGCCTTCCAAGGGTCTTCTGCTCTGGTCTGCGGTCAAGCAGACCAGAGCAGAAGATGACCGATAACACTGATCAGTGCTATGCCCCATGCATAGCACTGAACAGTATTTGCAATTGAATGATTGCTATAAATAGTCCCCTATGGGAACTACTAAAGTGTAAAAATAAAAGTAAAAAAAAGTAAAAATATGTGAAAAAGCTTCTCCCGTAAAAAAAAACGTAAATTGTCCAATTTTCCTATTTCACCCCCAAAAAGTGTAAAAAATTTTTTTTATACATATTTGGTATTGCCGCATGCGTAAATATCCGAACTATTAAAATATAATGTTAATGATACCGTGCAGTGAGCGGCGTTAACCTTTAAAAAAAAGTCCAAAATTGCTGCTTTTTTATAACATTTTATTCCCCAAAAAATTTATAAAAAATGTATTAAAAGTTTTATATAAGCAAATATGCTATCAATAAAAATTACAGATCATGGCGCAAAAACATTAGCCCTCATGCCGCAGCTTATAAGGAAAAATTAAAAAGTTATAGGTCTTCAAAATAGGGGGATTTTAAATGTACTAATTTGGTTATAAAGTTTGCAATTTTTTTTCAGCGCAACAGTAATAGAAAAGTATATTATCATGGGTATCATTGTAATCATATTGACCCAAAGAATAAAGAACATGTGTCATTTTTACTGTTAATTGTACGGCGTGAAAACGAAACCTTCAAGAATTTGCTAAATTGCAGTTTTCTTTTTAATTTCTCCACACAAATAGTATTTTTTTGGTTGCGCCATACATTTTATGGTAAAGCGAGTGATGGCATTACAATGGAAAACTGGTCCCGCAAAAAACAAGTCCTCATACTAGTCTGTGGATGAAAATATAAAATAGTTATGATTTTTTGAAGGCGAGGAGGAAAAAACAATAAAAAATAAAATTGTCTGAGTTAAAGGAGGATTAAAGGATGATTAACCCCTTAAGGACCAGGGGTTTGTCCGTTTTTGCACTTTCGTTTTTTCCTCCTTAAAAAATCCTTTAAAAAATCATAACGCTTTCAATTTGGCACCTAAAAATCCAAATGATGGCTTATTTTTTGTGCCACCAATTCTACTTTGTAATGACATCAGTCATTTTACCCAAAAATCTACGGCAAAACAGAAAAAAAATCATTGTGAGACAAAATTGGAAAAAAAACGCCATTTTGCAACTTTTGGGGTCTTCTGTTTCTACACAGTAAATTTTTCGGTAAAAATGAAACATTCCCTTTATTCTGTAGGTCCATACGATTAAACTGATACCCTACTTTTATAGGTTAGATTTTTTCATACTTCTGAAAAAAATCATAACTACTGTATTTATCGGGGTATACCACGCACCGGCCTATAACACGCACCCTCATTTTACCAAGGATATTTGGGTAAAAAATTTTTTGCCCAAATATCCATGAAAAAATGAGGGTGCGTGTGTGTGCGTGTATACCCCGATACACCCCCAGGAAAGGCAGGGGGAGAGAGGCCGTTGCTGCCCGCTTCTCTCCCCCTGCCTTTCCTGGGGTCTAGAGCGCTGCTGTCGGCCCTTTTCACCCCCTGGTTTCACGCCGCTGCCCGTTCTGTCCCCCTGACTATCGGTGCCGGCGCCGATAGCCAGGGGGAGAGAAGCGGCGCCGACAGCCAGGGGGAGAGAAGGGGCAGCGGCACCCATTGCCGGCGCCGCTGCCCCGTTGCCTCCCCCCAGGGGGTGAAAAGGGCCGACAGCAGCGCTCTAGACCCCAGGAAAGGCAGGGGGAGAGAAGCGGGCATCGACGGCCTCTCTCCCCCTGCCTTTCCTGGGGGGTATCGGCGTATAACACGCACACAGACTTTAGGCTAAAAATTTTAGCCTAAAAAGTGCGTGTTATACGCCGATAAATACGGTACATGCAAAGGAAAAGTTATACATTTAAAATTGTCATCTCTGACCCCTATAACTTTTTTATTTTTCCCCATATGGGGCGGTATGAAGGCAAATTTTTTTGGGCCGTGATGTGAAATTTTTAGTGGTACCATTTTTGTATTGATCGGACTTGTTGATCACTTTTTATTCATTTTTTCATGATATAAAAATTTACCAAAAATACACAATTTTGGACTTTAGAATTTTTTGGCGCGTACCCCATTGACCGTGTCGTTTAATTAATGATATATTTTTATAATTCGGACATTTCCACACATGATGATACCACAAATGTTTATTTTTATTTTGACAGTTTTTTGGTTTTTTTTTAATGGGAAAAGGGGGGTGATTCAAACTTTTATTAGGGAAGGTGTTAAATGATCTTTATTCACTTTTTTTTTTTGCAATGTTATAGCTCCCATAGGGACCTATAACACTGCACACACTGATCTTTTACATTGATCAGTGGATTCTCATAGGAAACCAGTGATCAATGATTCTGCTGCTTGACTGCTCATGCCTGGATCTCAGGCACTGAGCAGTCATTCGGCGATCGGACACCAGGAGGTAAGGTAGGAGACCCTCCTTGTGTCCTACAGCTGTTTTCGCCGCCACTATCCTGAACACCCCCTGAGCTAACCGGCAGTGATTTACTTTCACTTTAGACGCGGCGTTAAACTTTGAACGTCGCGTCCAAATGGTTAATAGCGTGCGGCACCGCGATCAGTGCTGCGCGCTATTAGCCACGGGTCCCGCATTATAGAAAGGGAAAGGACTCAGGACGTACCGGTACGTCCTTGGTCCTTAAGGGGTTAAAGGTGGATTTTGACATTTGACAAAAATTTATAAATTGCTGAGGCCTTACAAAAAAAAAAGCTATACTTACCAAGCCCTGGTCCCCCGCTAGTCCACCCATGGCTCTAATTTGTCTCCTTCAAATCCCCTGATGCTTTTGTCCTCTTCCTGCTTCTAGGACAAGCACAGAACATACCTCAACCTATCGATTGCTAATCTATTGCCTCAGCCAAAGATGGGCCCAGTGGGCAGGTCATACTCCAAGAACTCGTCTTGAATACAGGAAATAGATAGAAGTATCTGGGGACTGGAAGGAGACAAACTGGAGTGGGGGGGGGGGCGAGGAGTAAGAAGGTAAGTATGGCTTTATTTTGTAAGGCCCTAGATACAGATACATTTTTTTCAAACATGGGAATACCCCTTTAGTGGCATGCAACATTATTTTGGTGTAAAATATTGGCGTAAAGTGAGTGTCTAAAATTCGTAGCAAGGTGTGCCAAATTTATCACTGGTCTAGTTTTACAAACCGTAGAAAGCTGCTTTTCAGATGGCAATGGTTCGCATGGTGCACAGACACAATTGTATTAACTTTGCATTATGGTCAAAAGACTCAGCCAGAGCATGGGTCTAATGAGCCGACTGTTGGTCTTGGTCATCAAACCAGAGGTCTAGCCGGGACCTGTGGCTTTAGTACAGGTGCAAAAATGGAGACATAATACACCCATGTGGGGACCCTTAATCTGATCCAAGACACCTAGTAGTCTGAATGCTTAAAGTACTCCAAATGTATTCTTAGCATATATTTAGTGAAAATGTGTCCACAACCATGTGTAAACATTAAAAGCAAGCAACATGTTTGACAACTTATTGACATGCAGCAGGAAACAAGAAGCTGTCATATAAAGTTTAATGAAAGTGGCATCTTGCTGAGAGGTGTGGGCACAGAGCTGCCAAAAAAAACCTAAGTAACTGCTAAAGGCTGCTGCAAACATGGGATAGCACCAGAGCAGTAGCTGCCATGACATGACTGAGGCAGTCCCCTCAGGCGCAACTGCGGGCTCTGTAAAGTGGGCGCAGACACGCAATGTTTCAGACTGTGACAACAAGCACACCAACGCCATTAATACAATAATACAGGCGTCTTATCAACATGACAGTGGTAACATGCCAACCGCCCACTTTAGCAAACTTCCAGACTGATGTGTATATGTATGTATGTGTGCCGTGTGTGTATGTGTGTATATGTATGATGTGTGTATATGTTTATGCATGATGTGTGTATGTATGATGTGATGTGTGTGTGTATATGTATAAGTATCATATGTGTATGTGTGGTGTGTGTATGTCTGATGTGGGGGTAGCGACAGGTGTATGTATGATATGTGTATGCATGCTGTGTGTATGTATGATGTATGTATGTTATGTATGTATGATATGTGTATGTATGTAATGCATGTATGATAAATGTGTGTATGTATGTTAGATGTGCATAAGCTAGATGTATGTATGATTGTATCATATGTGTGTATTATGCATGTATATGTATGATGTGTGTATGTATGATAGATGTGCATATGTATGATAGATGTGTGTAAGTTGGACAGATGTATGTATGATGTGTGTGTTTATGTATGATGTGATTAATGTAGAGACAAAAACAGAGAAGGACCCGTGTGCATCTAAGCACGATTATCTTTTTTAAGGAAACGATCAGAAGAAAACTCAGAAGAAGGTTTTGCTCACCTTGCTGTGTTGCGCTGAGAGCACAACACCTATTGTCGCTTATTTCCCACTCTTTCGGGGAAGATGTATGGAGGAGTGCTGCCAGCACCTGTCCCATGCTTCCACCCGTGGAGGGCGGTCCGGAAAAGGAAGAAAGAGGGAAGACGCAGGTATCTTCCAGAACAAAGTGATGCTTGTGGAGCGGCGCTCACCTCCTGTCAGCCGGCAGCTTAATAAACCGTCATAATAAAGGCTCATTCATAAAACCATAGGAGATTTTATTTGCAATGGTAAAACAGGAACAACGCGTTTCGAGGGGGGAGACCCCCTCTTCGTCAGGTTTTGATTGGTAATAGGGCCTGACGTGCCTTTTATGCATGTAAAAAAGCCCGGGAAAATTAAACAACTATTTATCATCCGTACAATAATGTAAGGGACAATTTAACATTAAAAACATTCTTTCTCTAGTATGTCTTAACGATAACAATGTTGTAAGGTATCCTGGTTATATTTCTACATTTGTGTGTATGAGCGCATGAGCGCTTGTCAGCAGCACAGGACCATGAGTTCGCTGATAAGTGACTCCACTCAAACCAACAGATACACAAATGTAGAAATATAACCAGGATACATTACAACATTGTTATCGTTAAGACATACTAGAGAAAGAATGTTTTTAATGTTAAATTGTCCCTTATATTATTGTACGGATGATAATTTGTATCTGTCATTCATTTTTGTACCATGCATTACATTATGAAGTTGTTTAATTTTCCCTGGCTTTTTGACGTGCATAAAAGGCACGTCAGGCCCTACTACCAATCAGAACCTGACGAAGAGGGGGTCTCCGCCCCTCGAAACACGTTGTTCCTGTTTTACCATTGCAAATAAAATCTCCTATGGTTTTATGAATGAGCCTGTATCCTGACGGCTTATTAAGCTGCCGGCTGACAGGAGGTGAGCGCCGCTCCACAAGCACCACTTTGTTCTGGAAGATCCCTGCGTCTTCCCTCTTTCTTCATGTATGTATGATGTGGGTATGTATGTATGAAGTATGTATGTATGAATGTATGATGTGTGTGTATATGATAGATGTGTGTACCTAAAATGCGCTGCTGCTGCTACTACTACCTGCCTAGAGTGGGCTGCTACTACCTAAATGGAGCTACTACTACTACTACTACTACCTAAAGGGGGCTTCTACTACGACTACTACCTAGGGGGGCTGCTGCTACTACTACCTAAATGGAGGCTGCTAATATTTTAAGTGGGAGGCCTTCTATTACTATATAAGGGGGGCTGCAACTATATACTGGGGCAGTGTTTCCAAACCTTTTTCAGATAGGGCACTCTGCAAAAAAAAAAACGCGCGGCACCCCTACCGAAGTTGACGAGCAAAAAAAAAAAAAAAAGGCTGCAACGCACAATATCCAACACCTATTTATCAGTGGGTATGTAGTTTAAAAGGCTGCTTTATACAGCAACAGCAACATGTGACGTCTTCTCTGATCTTCTTCTCGTCTGGTCAGGACCGTCCTGACCATTTCTTCCAGCCACAACTCTTCACGTTAAACCTGCAAAACCAATCTATTAGGCTCCGCACTTAACCAGCATCAGCCTCCAGATTCCCCTTTAAGAAGTGAAGAGGAATACAGGGGTGTAAAGGGGTAACAGAGGGGTGTACATGGGAGACAGGTGTGTTGAGGAATGTACGGGGTGACAGAGGGCTGTAGAGGGGTGTAGGGGGTGATAGAGGGGTTTACAGTGGTGGCAGAGAGGTGTAGAGGAGTGTACATGGGTGGCAGAGGGGTGTAGAGGAGTGCACATGGGTAACAGAGGGGTGTAGAGGACTTTACATGGGTGACAGAGGAGTGTAGAGGAGTGTACATGGGTGACAAAGGGAACGCACGGATGGGTGCATACACAAACTTCCCTCCCCCTTGCGGCTCCAGGGAGGGAAATAAACTGGCACCCAGGTTGGGAATCACTGTACTGGGGAGTGGACTTCAACTTAATAAAGGGGAGCTACCATCTACAAATCTACTTGGGGACCTACCTACAGGCACTTGCCTACTCGGTGAACCTCGGTAATGGGGGAAACCATGTGAAGGGATTTACTTAATGGGGGTACCTTATCTACTTACTCTACTGTGTGAGACACCAAGGGGTTATTATTACTGTATGGAGCGCTATAGGTGCTTAACCCCTTGCCGCAAATGGACATTCATTAAAGTCCATCTGCGGCTCCCAAATTATGATGCACGCTCAGCAGCTTAGCGCGCATAATACCCGGTGGGTCCCGGTTGCTATAGGCAACCAGAACACACGGCTAATGCCGGACATCACCGATCGGGCTGATATCCTGCAATAACCCTTTAGACGCGGCGATCAAACTTAATAAGGGGTACAGTGAGCATTTATGCCCCACTGGTGTCTGACAGATTTTTGGAACAGTGGTCCGTAAAAATGAAAAATGTCATTTGTTCCAAAAATCAGTCAAACGCAAGTGGGGTGTAAATGCTCACTGTACCCCTTATTAAATTCTTTGAGGGGTGTAGTTTCCAAAATGGGGTCACATGTGAGGGGGGTCCACTGTTCTGGCACCTCAGGGGTCTTTGTAAACGCACAAGGCCCCTGACTTCTATTCCAACCACATTTTCTCTCCAAAAGCTCAATGGCGGTCCTTCTCTTCTGAGCATTTTGGCTCCTAAATGCGACATGCCCCCCAAAAACCATTTCAGCTAAATTTGCTTTCCAAAAGCCAAATGTGACTCCTTCTCTTCTGAGCATTGTAGTGCGCCGGAAGTGCACTTGACATCCACACATGGGGTATTTCCATACTCAGAAGAGATGGGGTTACAAATTTTGGGGGAAATTTTCTCCTATTACCCCTTGTAAAAATGTAAAATTAGGGGGAAAAAATGCATTTTAGTGAAAAAAATTATTTTCATTTACACATCCTCATTTAACGAAAAGTCGTCAAACACCTGTGGGGTTTTAAGGCTCACTGTACCCCTTGTTATGTTCCTTGAGGGGTGTAGTTTCCAAAATAGTATGCCATGTGTTTTTTTGTTTGTTTTTTGTTTGCTGTTCTGGCATCATAGGGGCTTCCTAAATGTGAAATGCCCCCCAAAAACCGTTTCATAAAAACTCAAGGACTTCAAGTGTAGGTAGGAAGCACGGACAACATCCAACCGCATGCTTGGAGTGAAGACTTGGAATGAAGGAAAAGAGCAGGGTCCAGCTCCCAAGGAAAACGAATAAAATCCTAAATTTTAATTCAAGCCATTAAAAGGTAAGTGAACAAAAAAGGGGGGAATAAAATCATAGCAGAAACGCGTTTCTGCTATGATTTTATTCCCCCCTTTTTTGTTCACTTACCTTTTAATGGCTTGAATTCAAATTTTGGATTTTATTCGTTTTCCTTGGGAGCTGGACCCTGCTCTTTTCCTTCATTCATAGTTAATTTAACCCTTAACTACCCCCATTTGTGAGGGTCCGGGCTTTTGTTTAAAGTCCCATGCAAATCAATGGGAAATGTATGTTCCCACATAACTTCCGTACAGCTGGAGATATTTCAATACCTGGTACACATATTACAGGTCGGAATAGGAGGTCAAGATAGGAGGACGGGATAGGAGGACGGGATAGGAGGTCGGGATAGGAGGACGGGATAGGAGGACGGGATAGGAGGACGGGATAGGAGGACGGGATAGGAGGTCGGGATAGGAGGACGGGATAGGAGGTCGGGATAGGAGGTTGGGATAGATGGACTGGATAGGAGGACGGGATAGGAGATTGGGATAGGAGGTCAGGATAGGAGGTCGAGATAGGAGGTCGAGATAGGAGCAGGGGATATGAGGATGGGATAGGAGGTCAGGATAGGAGGTCGAGATAGGAGGTTGGGATAGATGGATTGGATAGGAGGACGGGATAGGAGGTAAGGATTGGAGGTCGGGATTGGAGGTTGGGAGAGGAGGTCTGGATAGGAGGTCGACATAGGAGGTCGGGATAGGAGGTCAAGATAAGGATAGGAGGACGGGATAGGAGGTAGGGATAGGAGGTTGAGATAAGATGACGGGATAGGAGGGCGGGATAGGAGGACGGGATAGGAGGTCAGAATAGGAGGTCGGGATAGGAGGTCGGGATAGGAGGACAGGATAGGAGGTCGGGATAGGAGGTCAAGATAGGGAGTCGGGATAGGAGATCAGGATAGGAGGTCGAGATAGGAGGATGGGATAGGAGGTCGAGATAGGAGGATGAAATAGAAGGAAGGGATAGGAGGACAAGATAGGAGGACGAGATAGGAGGTCGAGATAGGAGGACGGGATAGGAGGTCGGGATAGGAGGACGGGATAGGAGGTCGGGATAGGAGGTCGGAATATGAGGACGGGATCGGAGGACGGGATAGGATCACAGGATAGGAGGACGGGATAGGATGTTGGGATAGGAGGTCGGGATAGAAGGTCGGGATAGGAGGACAGGATAGGAGGTCGGGATAGGAGGACAGGATAGGAGGTCAAGATAGGAAGTCGGGATAGGAGATCAGGATAGGAGGTCGGGATAGGAGGACGGGATAGGATGTCGGGATAGGAGGTCGGGATAGGAGGATGGGATAGTTGGTTGGGATATGACAACAATATATGAGGACAGGATATGAAGTCAAAAGCTTCCTCCTTTGTTTATTTTCCTTCCCAACAAGGATTAGGAAGGAAAAACCGGGCAACGCCGGGTACTCAGCTAGTATATATATATATATATATATATATATATATATATATATAAACATATAGATATAATATTAGAGTGCAGGACTGCATAACACTGATATGGCAGAAAGAAATCTTCATTTTGATGAAAACAGTTATCTCTGGACAATCAGGTAGAAAGACCAAGATTAATGTTGTATCACCTACTGAAAATAGAGATGGGAAAGTAATTACTTCATAGCAGCTGAAGAAAGAAGTGACATTGCAAAAACGAGTAGAATATCATCATGATTCACCCTAGGAAGAGACCATCAAGAACAGATTAAGAAGAAATAATTGGTGAAGATATTACTATTTGTATGCAACATCCTTACAATTATGCTTATGCCTGTATTCGGCCATACTCTCCCGCTTACAGTAATGCAACCGCACTCTGGGAAGTCCGGTTGTCAAGGCAACCATCCAGTGCCCGGTAAGTGTCGCACAACGGTCCCATTTAGATTAGAACGATACTCAGTAGGTGTTAGATATTTGATCTGAAGCATTACTGTCAGGTCCCAGTCACTTTAATAAACTTATGATATGTCCTAGAGACATGTCAAAAACATTTTTAGGTCAGGGTCTGAGTGTTCAAAGACCGACCGATTGGTAAAATGAGCAGGTAGAAAAACGCACAGATGAGCACTTCTCTCCGTGTTCTCTATGGGGTCCCATTCATTATTAGAGAAAGAAGGTCCAATAGACTTAGATAAGTCCCATCCTCAGTCACAAGGCACAGAGGTGGGAGAGAACGCTCTTAGCGCACACTTCTGGTTCGTTATAGGGATCATGTTTCTGTACAACATGTCAAGTTTTTTACACTGGAAGTTCACAGGAAAAAAATTGCTAAGAATCTGCATCAAATCTGTGTTTCATTGTTTTCAATCGCTATCTATTTGTTTATATAGCACAGATATTTTTGCCAAAAACTTGCAAAGCTTCATACAGTAAAAAGTTTGTGTCTTGTCACTTCTTAACATGGAAACCGAATTGAGTAGCCTGGACATGGAATGGTCTATTTAATAGGGCTAAATGCCTTGCAAAGTGAACATCTGTAGCATAAATTAGAATATGCCTCCAACCTATGCCATGGGTGCATTACATGCTTGAATATACTCTTGAGCGCTGGGCACTGTCAGAATAGAAAACGTATTATATGTTTTACATCTTGGCAAAACATTAACCTTACTAATATAGGTAATTAAATATTTTATCACCTTCTTATAGAAATCATGGCTTATAAAAAAGACCACTAGGGGTCCCCATATTATCCAAAACATAATCCTGTCTGGCTGCAGCATCATCTTTGTCCCAGCTGAAGCATGGGCTGGGACAAAGTCCAGTAAGTGAGGGCCTACCTCCCCTTTTTTTTTCTTTTTTTTTTTAGAAACAGAAACATTTTTTAGAAAAAGAAAAATTACTCTGCGTCGCCCCGGAAATCTACCTTTTTAACCCCTTAAGGACCTCACAGAGAAGATAAGTGTTATCTGAAGGGGAGGATGAGAAGGTGCACGGGCTGCAGGGGAATAAATCTCATATTGGGAATGATCTCTATGGGGGAGATTTATCAAAACCTGTGCAGAGGAAAACTTGCCCAGTTGCCCATAGCAACCAATCAGATCGCTTCTTTCATTTTTCACAGGCCTTCATAAAAATGAAAGCAGCAAGCTGATTGGTTGCTATGGGCAACTGGGAAAGTTTTCTTCTGAACAGGTTTTTATAAATCTCCCCCTATATGTGAAGGGGGAGGGGGGACTCCTGAATGACACATGCAGGGAGTTGTAGTCCCTGTTGTGTGTGTGTGTGTATGCTAGTGTTTACAAAACAGTGTGCCTCCAGCTGTTGCAAAACTACAACTCCCAGCATGCCCTGACAGACTTTGGGCATACTGGGAGTTGTAGATTTGCAACTGCTGGAGGTACACTGGTTGGGAAACACTGTTCTAGCCTATTCAGCATACACATCATTATGGTATCCCGGTACCGGATTGTATCCATTACCTTGTGGTGAGGTCCCCAAAGTCAGAGTCCCTAGGTATCGGTGGGGTCCTTATCTGTAGTTAGCCCCTTGTCACCCCTTAAATAGTTAAAATTAGTCAAATTCTAAGTGTATATATTTATATAATGTATACTTACCTTGTTGTAGCGTTGCAGGACCTGCGGGTCACGTGATGCGTTCCAAAACTCTATGGTTTTATGATTCAAGGACCTTTGGAGGAAGTCAAGTGATCGCCCACCATGCATTGTAACGGTGAGGGACAGCTGACTCGGACCAATCCAAAACGGCCCTGCCCATATAAGGGAGCGGCGGCCATTAAGCGCTCTCTTTCCTCGTGGGCTGCTGATAGAGGATGATCCACGCAGCTGTCATCAGCAGTGACTAGGCCCAAGCCTTGTGGCAACGGCCATTTTACAAAACTGTGAGTTATCTCAATCCCTCTTAAGTCTGCAAGATCACCGAACCTAAACAGACCCCTAAATCCGGACGGATCTCTGCATCAATTCTAATTCTAATAACCTCTTGGATAAGCTAATGGTCCGTGGCATCTGTCAATCCCTGCCGTACTACATAGAGACTGTATTACTAAGACTGTTGCTGTTAATTGGATGTACCGCAAGTACCTCAGTAAAGTTTATACAAGTTCAAGTTCATCCCTATTGTGGACCTTCATTCATTTAAGCACGCACCTATCGTTTCTGGGAAGGGTGGCGATAGGCCGAAGATTTACCTCAGCATATTAACCCTCACCCTGGCGTCACGAGTGACAGGGGTTAAATTAACCCCTCATATACTGAAGCAACACCCCAACTACACTACACCCCCAAAGGCCCTACCACAAAGCCTTTTTGGCATCACGAACAGGATTCGGGTGTGTGCCTACTACTGTTGCCACTAGTGAAAGTGTACTCCCCCCAAGTAACAAACTTTATTCATGTGCTGTGAACCGTGTTGTTGTGTACAGGAGCGGTGTCCATGGTGTACCATACAAGGGGGCCACGAGAAAAGTAAGGGAGGAGGCGAAAATGTATCTGCAACTAAGATGTGTAAACTACGCAATGAGTTCATGCTGCGATCCTCTGGTCCGGTCAGCACAGGCGGAGCTAAACTGCTGCCGGAAAAGCGCACCAAGAAGGCCCGCACTGCACCATGCCCCGCCCCTGGGCGTGGCTGCCAAGTTGCTGTATCACAGCTGAAAGGGAACTTGAAGATACAGGAGTTGTCACTACACCCCCAAAGGCCCTACCACATCATGTTACACCAGTGTTTCCCAACAGTGTGCCTCCAGCTGTTGCAAAACTACAACTCCTAGCATACCCAAAGGCTGTCAGGGCATGCTGGGAGTTGTAGTTTTGCAACACATGGAGGCACCCTGGTTGGGAAACACTGGTGTATGCCCTAAAGAGGTGTGGTGAACTACAACCCCCAGGAGACTACAGAGGCAGCATGCTGGTGTTATACCACAGACTGAAGACTCCTGAATGACACATGCTGGGAGTTGTAGTCCCTTTTGTTTGTGTATGCCAGTGTATCCCAACAAGGGATTTATATTAGTGTGCTGTGTATAAGGGGGCTGACCCAGGAAAATAGTAGGGTGGGTAAAGGGCGGAACAAACAAACAAAAAAAAAAGGAGCCGCCCCAAACCAGCAAGGCATGTGGCATGCTGGGATTTGTAGTTTTCAGCACAGCAAGAAACAGGAAATAGAAGCAAAGATAGGAAAACAAAGTGGGGGATAAAAAGACAACAAAGAACGGAAATAAGGTAGGCTAAACAACAACAATAGAAATGAAACAAAACAAATAGGGTAAGTCAAAAACGGAAAAACACGTTGACCACCGGAGTACCCCTTTAAGGCTGTATTCTGCAATGCGAATGTGTCAGTGTCACAAGAAATTTGGAATCAGCTTGATAAAGAATTTAATTCCACAAAGAATCGTTATGAAGGAGCAACAAAGTACTGTTTTTTTTTTTGCGTCATTGATGTTTTTCTTCCCCCTTTGACATATTGCCCAGACATGAGAAAAGTTTTGATCGCACCAGGTCTCACTCCTGAGAGCCACTGCTATCGAGAGTTTTAAGTTGGGGAAGTGCACGCCATTGCGCTTGACTCCCTGGTTGGATGCCAGATCTGATATTTTCACTATATAGATGCGTATTGAAAAGGTTAAATCTGATTAACAGATAGGGAAAGAGGGGAGCAATGCTGTGCACTTCCCCAGATTACAACTATCAATTGAAGCGGATCTCACGTGTGTGACTTGGTACGATAAAAACGTTTGGAAAGAAGAAACCGACAGCTCAGCACTGCTAAATCCAATCACCTGCGCACGGACTGGCCGGCAGCGCTTCCAAGCCCCATGGGGTAGATACAACAGAAAGGAATGTCCAGCACTGTATAAGGAATAAATCAGGAACTCTTTATTTCGGATCACATGAATACGCACAGGAACAGTCACCGATGCGTTTCGGATCGTACTGGATCCTTAATCAGGGCATGATTAAAGGGGTACTCCGGTGAAACCTTTTTTCTTTTAAATCAACTGGTGGCAGAAAGTTAAACATATTTGTAATTTACTTCTATTAAAAAGTCTTAATCCTTCCTGTACTTATTAGCTGGAGGAAATTATTTTCTTTTTGGAATGCTCTCTGATGACATCACGAGCACAGTTCTATCTGCTGACATTATTATAATAACACTTTATTTATTGTTGTCCTTAGTGGGATTTGAACCCAAGTCCACAGCACTGCAAGGCAGCAGTGCTAACCACTGAGCCACCATGCTGCCCTTAGCATACATCTGCTATGTATGGTTGCTAAAATGGACAGAGATGTCAGCAGAGAGCACTGTGATCATGATGTCATCAGTGTTCCAAAAAGAAAGGAATTTCCTCTGTAGCATTCAGCAGCTAATAAGTACTGGAAGGATTAAGATTTTTAAATAGAAGTAATTTACAAATATGGTTAACTTTCTGGCACCAGTTGATTTAAAAGAAAAAAGGTTTTCATCGGAGTACCCCTTTAAAGATCCAGTACGTTCCGAAATGCGTTGGTGGCTGTTCCTGTGTGCATCCATGTGATCCGAAATAAAGAGTCCCTGATTTATTCCTTATACCGCGCTGGACATTCCTTTCTGTTGGATCCAAACTTTTGACATCTCTGGGCAACATGTCAAAAGTGTTTTTAAAATGACAGTAACCCTTTAAACACAAGCTCTATATGCGGTCATTGAAGAAAAGCATTTTTGTTTGCAATCAGAGATTGAAAACCCATCCATGCCTATGCCTGCAGAAGTGGCCAAAAACTTGATCCAGTCTAGGCAATGCTCTGTGAGCTAAACAGCCTGGACTCCAGACTGAAATGCTGTAGCAAACTAGCAGAGAGATTTGAGCAGCTGTCAGTGATGTATTTAACTTACAGGACATTATCTAAAAGCTTATGCCCGATAACTAATTAGTACTGGCCTTAACCATCAAATATACTTCACTTATATATAACCTTATCATGTCTACGTATACCGGTTGGCATTTCATTTCTGTGCTATCAGCGGCAGCAGCGCACTTCATGATAATTACTGTGTTTCGCTCCGTACAAGTTGATATAGAATTTAACCTAAAGGATCTTTCCAGTGGCAAAAAAAGATTGAGCATTTACTTTATCACAGAAAAGCAGTGGACTTACTGACTGACCGAGAAGAATTCATTTCACCGCACATTCACATGGTACAGGATGTTTCTTCTGGCGCATTGCCATACTGACAAAAGCCCATGTGACTGAGTGATGCCTTCCTCTCCTGTTTGTGTCAGCTTGTCATCCGACACAAGACCACAAGGGGTGAAATGACGGTGAAATGTCCGCACATAAAATTTCCATGTGGACGTTCCATTGACAGCAAAGCTTTAGCAGAACATGGTAGCGCTAGGACCGCTCGGAAATGTGCCGTCTCATAGACGGTAATGCATTTCCATGCCGACTCTGCAGAAAGAATAGACATGTCTATTCTTCCTGCGGACTTCGGAAACGGGATTTCCATGACAGAAATTCTGCTGTGCGCACAGTGCAGCAAAATCCTTTTGAAAATAATGGGACTCTGCTGCAGCGTATTGTCTGTGCGGAATTTTCTGCAGAATTCCACACAAAAATTTCATTGTGTGAACATAACCGGAAATTCATTGGTAAAATGTCTTACATGTCCTGTATTTGGATAACAATATCTATTTATTACAAAATCTGGTTCATCTGTTTTATATTTTGTAATTGATTTTATATTAGATTTTTATTTTTTTTAGCTATTCATAGAATTTTATAAACTGGGTTTTAGGGGTGTATACTCATAGGTGATTCTTAAACATGCCAATTAGCATGTATAAATAAGTAGACTCCCATGTTATATTATACCCATGAATAAGGATGTCTGATGTCTTCAGAAATGCGTTGGGATTAGCTGTTGTGGAAAGTTTCCTTGGGCTTTTATTAGACCCATAAAAGGCTACTTATTTTGAAACACAGCTAATGGTTGGATATCCGTTTCTTCAACAAGTAGTTGCCAAGCCAGTCTCAGACCCTATCTGCACAGGGATATCTGTCAAAATCCACGGGTGAGCTGGGTTTATCATGCTTCTATTAACTTTACTGCATGCAGGCTGTAGGATGGGACAAACAAAGCCAATGGCCAATGGTTTTGTGTTCACTTCACGCTATACCAAACATGTCGACAAAGGATATGTCTCAGCTCTCTGGAGCCATATGCAGTAAAAAAGTAAGGAGGGGAAAAAAAGAGGACATACCAGTTTTTCAGTGAAAAAATAAGAATACATCAGCTCACTGCAGTAGAAAAAAGTTCATACTTGGGCGTCTTTTCCGGGAGAGCATGGAAAGATCCGAGCGGGCTGACTCCCGGACAACATAGAGAACAAAGAAACGATAGATTTCCAGCTCCTCAAAGCTCGAAACGCGTCGGTGATGTAGCACTTTTGTCAATATTAATGTGTTGATATCCATAAAATTTTAAGTACTTCTAGTAAAAGTTATGTTTTAGCCATGTTGTTACCCACATTGGCGGAAGTTGCTGGAAATCTATTGTTTCTTTCTTCTCTAGTTTTTCAGTGCATGCTGAAACTGCACATCTCATCTCAGAATTGAAACTGAAAGCAGTTATATCAGGATCAGCAAAGGATCAGTACTCCATGGTATAAGGAGATTATTCAACTAAAAGGATAAGACTGGCATCTGAAAATTCTCACCAAAGATAGTCATGCAGTCAGAGGCACAATGCCAAAGAGATTCACTAAGACCCTCCCATTGCTGCTGCCACACCCGCGTCCTCCTAGACTAACAAAAACTCACCTTCTTCAACCCCTTAGGTTACAACAGGCACAGCTTGACTGAGAGACAACCAAGGTCACATGTGCCCAGATAAAACTTCTCAATGATAAATCTTCATAGACCGACGCATTTCCAGGCCGATCAGGCCCATTCATCAAATACACATGGGAGGTTTCAAAAAGTCCCTTTTCTCCTGTCTTTTAAATTTTCCCCTATGCCGTGTAACCACTTTAGCTCCGCTCTCATAATAACAATGTGACCAAAACCGTGTCCTCACTAGAAACGAAGAAAGATATCATCACCTTCATATTGGATAAAACTAAATTAGGTGTCTTCATGTCTCCGCTGGTCATCCATCCCTTTGAAATATTAAGTTAGCTTGTGGCAAGTTCAGCTGGTGCTACGGTCCTGAGATCCTGCAAGAACTCAAAGACGAAGATGAACAGTAATAAAGAAGGGACTCATCTCCCTAAGCAAAAAAAATAAATAATAAAAGTCTGGGAAATTGCACAAAATGAATCTTAGTTTGCTCAACACGGCTCCATAAATCTTCCCCACCCCCTCCCAATGAATGGAGCATTCCTCCCCTTCAGGCCGTTCATATGGATGTCATTTCTCCACTCAAAATAGCACAACTGGTTTGGAAACCAGTCGTATGGATGATTTATAATCCACGTAGATCTCATTTATCATAACTACTTACAAGATCACACAGCAGAAGAGTTCATACTACAGACTAGGGGCATACTGCTCTGAAATGCGTCGGTACAAGGTGTAATACATAAATAATAGCTACATCTTCCTCTGAACATGTACTGTTCATAGTGACATATACTGTATAGCAGTGGTCTCAAATTGTGGCCCTCCAGATGTTGCAAAACGTCAACTCCCAGCATGCCCGGACAGCCGTTGGCTGTCCGGGCATGCTGGGAGTTGACGTTTTACAACATCTGGTGGGCTACTCTTGAAGACCACTGCTGTATTGTATAGTAAATAGAGAGGCCATGCTATCCTAATAGCCTTGCAGGTTTTTTTCTTCCCGACAAAGCGCTATCTCTGTGTGGGAAGGCAGCAGGATGTACATTGATGGGTTAGTTTTAATCTCTCCAGCTGTAATGATCCAGAACAGCCATTCGCATTCCTTTTTAATAGACATAATGCTATCTATAGTCATAAAACTGAAGGCATTTCTTTCTCTATTGGAATGACTGTCCGTGTTCCTGGCCTGCATTCATTTAATATTAGTGTCATAAAATGCATATTTAGTCGGGGCGGCAGAATCTGGAAACGTTATCCCCAAGGCTTGTAACAATTATTATACTAGACGCTACCAATATGTATTGATAATTGTACTGTGGCTTTCCCTTAGCCATGAAGAATATGTTGAGATTAAAATGATCAGTTTCCCTTTCTAACCCGCCCATGATAGATTTGAGCAAGGATAGACGCTGTAAAATAAATTGCTTGTGGGTTTTTTGCCCTTTTTTCGCAGGCATTTTTTTTTTTAGGGAACTGTCAGGTATCATATGCTGCTCGAACAACGGTAGTTTGGAAAGATGATCCAGGAACTGGGTATGAAGTCAAAGAGGCAGGCATTACAGGAAGTTATAGAGATTTGTAAATGACTTCTATTTTAAAATCTTTATCCTTCCAGTACTTATCAGCTGCTGTATGCTTCAGAGGAAGTTGTGTAGTTCTTTCCAGTCTGACAACAATGCTCTCTGCTGATACAGTCATGATAAATGTTGGCACCCCTGAAATTGGGAGTATTTCTCACAGAAAAGGATTGCAGTAAGAAGTTTTGCTATACACATGTTTATTCCCTTTGTGTGTATTGGAACTAAACCAAAAAAGGGAGGAAAAAAAGCAAATTGGACATAATGTCACACCAAACTCCAAAAATGGTCTGGACAAAAATGTTGGCCCCGTTTCAAAATTGTGGAAAAATAAGATGGTTTCAAGCATGGGATGCTCCTTTAAACTCACCTGGGGCAAGTAACAGATGTGGGCAATATAAAAATCACACCTGAAAGCAGATAAAAAGTCTTTGCATTGTGTGTCTGTGTGCCACACTAAGCATGGACAACAAAATAAGGAGAAGAGAACTGTCTGAGGACTTGAGAACTAAAATTGTGGAAAAATATAAACAATCACAAGGTTACAAGTCCATCTCCAGAGATCTAGATTTGCCTTTGTCCACAGTGCGCAACATTATCAAGAAGTTTCCAACCCATGGCACTGTAGCTAATCTCCTTGGGCGTGTACGGAAGAGAAAAATTTAGGAAAGGTGTCAACGCAGGATTGTCCGGATGGTGGGTAAGCAGCCCCAAACAGGTTCCAAAGATATTCAAGCTGTCCTGCAGGCTTAGGAAGCATCAGTATCAGAGTGAACCAACTATCCATCGACATTTAAATGAAATAAAAAGCTATGGCAGGAGACCCAGGAGGACCCCACTGCTGACACAGAGACATAAAAAAGCAAGACTACATTTTGCCAAAATTAACTTGCGTAAGCCAAAATCCTTCTGGGAAAACATCTTGTGGACAGATGAGACCAAGATAAAGCTTTTTGGTAAAACACATCATTCTACTGTTTACCAAGAATGGAATGAGGCCTACAAAGAAAAGAACCCAGTACCTACAGTGAAATATGGTGGAGGTTCAATGATGTTTTGCGGTTGTTTTGCTGCCTCTGGCACTAGATGCCTTGAATGTGTGCAAGGCATCATGAAATCTGAGGATTAACAATGGATTTTGGGTTGCACTGTACAGCCCAGAGTCAGAAAGCTGGGTTTGTGTCCGAGATCTTGGGTCTTCCAGCAGTAAAATGACTCCAAATGTATGTGAAAAAGCACCCAGAAATGGATGGCAACAAAGCGCTGGAGAGTTCTGAAGTGGCAGCAATGAGTCCTGATCTAAAACCCATAGAACACCTGTGGAGAGACCTTAAAATTGCTGTTGGGAAAAGGCGCCTTCCAATAAGAGATGAGAAAAGGAAGACAAAAAGCCAAAAGCGGCGCCTTGCGTATTACCCTTTATATATGAAGAAATAAATAATGTGGGGGAACCCCACAGATCATATAGGTGGGTGCTCGTCAGATAGTATTAGAATAAGCGTATATCACCCCGTATTTGGGGTACTCACTGAAGTCCACGGAGCTGCTGTGCCAGGAGGTCCCAGGAAACAAGCAGGATGCTTGTCCAGAAGAATATGTCCAAGTGCAGAAAAAAGACCTTTGAGATCCTGGCGCTGCCCGTGTGGTCACCTGAATCGGAGAAAGAAGGCTGATAATAGACCTCAGATAAATTTAAAACGTTATTGCTTAAATATAAAAATAATAAAAGTGTGGATGACGCGTTTTGAGGGGGGCTCCCCTCTTCCTGATGATCTGAGGAAGAAGGGAGCCCCCCTTGAAACGCGTCATCCATTCTTTTATTATTTTTATATTTAAACAATAATGTTTTAAATTTATCTGAGGTCTATTATCAGCCTTCTTTCTCCGATTCTGGTGAAGACACGGGCAGCGCCAGGATCTCAAAGGTCTTTTTTCTGCACTTGGATATATTCCAATAAGAGAGACCTGGAGCAGTTTGCAACTGAAGAGTGGTCAACACATAGAAAAGTTAGGGCACTGTCTCCGTAATAGACCATAGGCTGCTAATACATATACACCGAAAATAGAGGCCAGAAAAAATGGTCATAAACGTATTAATCTTTATTACAAAAAATGCTAAAAACAATTAGACAGATTAAAACAACAACATTAATGAGAAGACGGTTACACACAGAGAAAAAAGAGAAATGAGGATATCGCATAAGGCGCCGGATAACAGTTCTCAACCTACATAATAATAGGTGGAAGATTAGAACAGGATCACAGGTAAGTAATATGTCCAATGGAATGAAGACGGCACAAAAGCAGCTAATACAATGATAGTTATGCAATGCAAGGGTGAAGGCTGGAAGGAGATAAGATCACAGATAACAATATATTGCTTTATACATTTTAAGTCATTTTTTTTTTACCACTGTGGTTGTTCCCGCTGTTCCAGAATATTATACATCATTTGGTTCACACTTTATTATGGGATTGGATGCTTAGGGCTAAGCCTGCAGTGCATTATATACTGTGGCTTGGTTCATGTATATGTTTTTAGGTGTTTTAGAATATATTGGCTTAAAGGGGTACACCTGGTAGACTGGTTTGAGTGGCATTGGGGCCGCTCTGCCAGCGAGTCGCTCCCCCCCCCCCCCCCCCCGGTGGGCACTGGAGTCGCGGTGGTGGTGGTCGCCGCCCAGTGCTACGGAATTTTATGATAGGTGGCCTTGACGTGGCGAGTGGGCTTGTACTTTTTGATCAAGAATGTATACTAACAACCTGTTAGTTTTTGATATTATGCTGAGAAGCAATCAGATCATTATACAAGATTGTAGATGTGCACCATGTCTGTTTTCTACCCGAATTCATATATGTTTTTAGGTGTTATAGAATATATTGGCTTAAAGGGGTACTCCGCCCCTAGACATCTTATCCCCTATCCAAAGGATAGGGGATAAGATGTCAGATCGCCGTGGTCCCGCTGCTGGGGACCCCCGGGATCCCCGCTGCGGCACTGCGCTATCATTACAGCACAGAGCGAGTTCGCTCTGTGCGTAATGACGGGCGATACAGGGGACGGAGCCGCGTGACGTCACGGCCCCGCCCCTCATGACATCACGGCCTGTCCCCTTAATGCAAGTCTACGGCAGGGGACGTGACGGCCGCCGCGCCCCCTCCCATAGACTTGTGTGAAAGGGGCGGGCCGTGATGTCACGATGGGCAGAGCCGTGACGTAACGATGCTCCGGCCCCTGTATTGCGCGTCATTACGTGCAGAGCGAACTCGCTATGTGCTGTAATGATAGCGCAGTGCCGCAGCAGTGATCCCGGGGCTCCCCAGCAGCGGGACCACGGCGATCTGACATCTTATCCCCTATCCTTTGGATAGGGGATAAGATGTCTAGGGGCAGAGTACCCTTTTAAGTAATTCAATAAAAAGAGGGCTGCACTCTGCACTCTTGGTTCTTTTATTTTTTTTTGCATTATATATATATATATATATATATATATATATATACATATATATATATATATATATATATATATATATATACCTTGGTTGTAGCACCCCTTATATTATTGTCTCTAGTGCCGTACATTGTATTGTATCACATATGGTTCCCAGAAAGACTCCATCAGTTCTCTTTACAATTATATTCATTATGTCACCTTGTGTTTACCTGATACCACCAGTAGAAGGGGAACGTGAGTTTATCTGCCATCAGTAAGTATCAGGCGGCAGCAGATGACATATATCTCCATTACCTCCACAGTGTAAATTACTGTTTCCTCCAGCTGAGCTCCACATAACATTTCTTCATGTAACTGGGAGACTCAGATGCACCTGATCTATTTACTGCTCATATGAGGCTTGTTTCTGTAAGGACATAGGGGGGGTATTTATCAATTTTGCCTGTTGACAGTTTCTTTTTACCCTTTTTTTTTCACTTTTGTTTTCGTGGACATGCACCAAATTTATCATTTGGTGCAAGTTGTTAGTAATTTTGGCTCAAATGTTGAAATCAGCTGTTCACAGCGCCTTTTACACAGAACTTACCGCCACAGAGGACGCTTATTTTACCCTGTAGAGCGGCCATTTCGGAGTCCCTCCTGCAGTATATCAGCAAGCGACATGAGTTATTTTCTTTTGTGAGGTTTATAGCCACCATGGGAAATGGATTTTATTTTCAACTTGGGTAGTTTTTATTTTTTTTGTTACTTTAGTGCAGTGGTCTTCAACCTGCGGACCTCCAGATGTTGCAAAACTACAATTCCCAGCATGCCCGGACAGTCATTGGCTGTCCGGGCGTGCTGGGAGTTGTAGTTTTGCAACATCTGGAGGTCCGCAGGTTGGAGACCACTGCTTTAGTGCTTACCTTTCCTGAACCTGTGTGGCCATGTCCAATGCTGGCTCAACGGAGGGTGAAGGTTCCTCAGAGACAACTATGTCGCAGGATAGTATTGCGCAATACTGCTTTCACAAAAAAAAAAATTTCATGTATTTTGACGCCTTTACATTTTCTGACATTGCCAAGTGTGTTTTCCCTGTGCAAAATGTCTTGGGCAGGATTTGCGCCAAAAAAACGGGATTTGCACCAAAATTGCGCCAAAGATCGATTGGCGCAAATGATCAATTACTGACTAAAGTTAAAGTCACACACAGGACCGTGTGATTTTGAGAAAGTTGTAAAAATGACAGTGGAGAAGATGCGCCAAACTTTGGCGCAAAAAGATGCTGCGCCAAAGTATTGCGCCTAAGTTACGTGAAGAAGAAACACATAAATCCTTTGATAAATACCCCCCATAATTTCCTCTCATCTTCTATCTGTAGAACAGGTACCGCCAGTTATTCAGAGTTGTAAATAGGAGCTCCTGAGTCCCAATGCCCCATGTGCAACAGGGCTCCGTATCTACCATGCGCCACCCATAAGACTGGTGGCACCAGGTTCCATGTGCAGCTGCATCCTTCGTACCCTCTGTTATTTCATCCCTGCAGTTGTCAGAAAAATCAAGTTTAATAAGAGTATAACTATGTATTGTATGTAAATGAGATGCAGTGAGAGGCCTTTAAGTGTGTCACCTCCTTCTAGCTGCATAAACTCAATTACTCATATATTCACACATATTGGCCGGGACTGAAGATGCGAGAAATCTTTTACCATGCCATATGCTAAAGAGGTGGTGGTGTTAGATGGTTTTCAGGTTGTACAGTTGCTGCTGAAGTAAATTGCAATGTCTTTGTTGGTTGCCCATTGTACGGGCACATTCATAATATAGCATTGTGGAAACGTTCAATATGTAGGAAAATAAAAACAGGTGAAAAGTCAGAGTAGTGAATCTCACCACTAACCTTGTGTTGCGTTGTGAGCACAACATGGATAAAGCATCGACACAACCTCTAGGATCAGTGTAAATGTCCAACTGCTGCTTAGGTCAAGCTCAGTGGTGTAGCAAATCATCCAAAGTAGAAGACCCTCGGTGAATCCTCCCATATGGAAAGATCTCCGGGAGCCTAGTGTATAAAATGGACATCTCTGGCGGGTGCTCCCACGACTAGAAAATGGGTTTCAACCAAAAGGACATACTTGTACAAAAAATAATAAAAGTATGGCTTAATTCCAATGGACTAAGCATTACGAGAACTGACCATTCTCTTCGTCAGGTATGGGGCGGTCAGTTCTCGAAACACATAGTCCATTATAATAAAGGCATGCTTTTATTATTTTTTGTACAAGTCCATTCTTTTGGTTAAAACTCATCTTTCAGCATTAGGACAGCCCGCCAGAGATGTGCATTTTCTGCCTCCAGGCTCCCGGAGATCTTCACCGAGAGTCTTCTATTTTGGATAAATTGAGGGAATGTTATATGTTATCCTTCGGAAATTTAAGTGTTACTGCTTCTCCTGGAGGAGAGTACTAAAAGCCATGTGGAGTTTTATAGGGCATGCAGTGTTCTACAGGGACTAAAATATGCAAAGTAGCTCTCCTACAGAAGAAAGAGAGCTTGCTCGCTGATGCCATCTATTGGAGGTAGCAACTCTGTAAGGCCCATAACAAAAGCCTCTCTACTAGCCAGCGCACACCCTGCCGTGTACTGTTGAGGGGCATGAACCCCAAAACAGCGGTCTACAGTAGATCTCTCTATTGGAGGAGATTCTGGCTTGAATAATAGTCCTCATGTTCCTCAATGGAGACCCTCTCTGGCAGACCAGCATGCATAACACAGGGACAGAAATCAATAAGAACATCACAATCATAAAATAAATAAATAAACAGTGGATTAAAACTATTAAAAATATATTGCATTACCACAGAAGAACATGTACGGAAGGTAAGTTAAAAAAAAAAACAACTCTACTCAATAACATTGCAAAAGTAAAATTGGCATAGTACAAGAAAAACACAAAGTTCGACATGGGTTCGGCATGAACAACAACACTATAACAAAGGCATTTGGCTGTAAAATCATCCAAAATTGGCGAAATTAGAACAGAATGCATAAACCATTATCAGAAAATCGAAATAGGACATAATAGTTTAGACATTCTGTTCTAATTTCTCTGGATATCTCCCTTTAATACTGGAAGTTCCCTTGCCATTGGGTAAAAAATATTCTTTTGGGTTTGGAAGTAAGAAGCCCGCAGCAAGCACAGGTTTTTCCCTATTTCTTTAATTATTTGTAAGGTCCCGATGTAATACTAAATTTCTCCAGCATCAACCACTGCACAACGAATGGATGTTCATACAGCATTGCCCTTGACAGGTAAAGTCCTATTTTTAAACTGGCCTCATACATTAGAAATGTCTTATGTTTTCACATATTGACCATCGTCTTATATTTCTATGAGAATATTTCCTTAGATGGCCACTGTCAGATCCCAAAAAAATGTTGTATGTTTTTACTGATGAAAATAAAGGACCTTTTGTACTATGGTTGTTTAAAAGATTTTGAATATTTATTTAAGAAAATGGCTCATGAAAATCCCACTACTATGGGTCTCCGTACGTACTGGGACACTAACAGGTCCTGCAGCAGCATAAGGCTTGTCCATGAGTCAAAAGATGACTCATGGACAAGGCTGCATTAGCAGACACACCAATCACCTCCCACCACCACAAGGAATAGACATGCCCCCTTCCACCACACACCAATCACCTCCCAGCACCATAAGGCTAAGTTTCCACTTGTTTTTTTTTTCTGGCAGTTTTTGGATATCTGCCACTGCAGTTTTTGAGCCAAAACCAGAAGTTTATTCAAAAGGAATGGGAAATATAATGGAAGGACTTACACTTCTCCTTTCTTATGGATCCACTTCTGACTTTGGCTCAAATACTGCAGTGGCATTTTTCCAAAAACTGCCAGTGGAAACTTAGCCTATGGGAGGGACACGCCCCCTTCCATCACACACCAATCACCTCCCATCACCACAAGGGAGGGAATCACCCCCTTCCTCTTAGAGGATTTCCAACACTGTGAGCTAATGAAAAGAAATATTTTTATAATAAATATAGGCAAATCATATGTACATGGTCAGGATTAAATACTGAGTGGCCTTCATTTTAAACGCTTTAAAAGCCTGACTTTTAAAATATTTAATGATAATTCCACACAATGTAGAAGAAAGGAAAGTAGTAGACAGCACTCACCGGATTTGTAGCATCAAATCTTTTTTATTGTATCACAAAATGGTACAGAATCAAATAATAAAATCAGAGAAACAGGAATGCCGGGTTCTCCGGCGTTCCTGTTTCCCTGATTTTATTGTTTGACTATGTTCCATTTTTTTGATACAATAAAGACTTGATGCTATGAACAAGGTGAGTGCCACCTACTATTTTCTTTTCCTCTACAATGTCTGTAATTGCATTATACTGTTTAAGGGACAGAGCACCCAGGGTCCGCATGAATTTCTACACAATCATATGATGGGAACACAGTTTTGAAGGCGTGCCGAACGCTGTGTCTATTATCCTTAAATATTAAATGATAATAATGCATTTTTTTCCAAAGACATGGCCAGGCATACTTGAGAGTTGTGCCTCACACATGTAGTTCTGCTGTGTAGTCACATTGCTCTCTTCCGCTTGTTTGTAGAACAATTCTGCATTGAGATTGTCGACTGCGTCCTTCAGGTTACAGAACGTTTTACAAAGATAGACAGAGCCCTCTGCTGGAGGGAACACGTCTTCATATACAAACATTTCCATATGTCAGAAGTGTCTTAAAATTCGGAAGTCAACCGCAGCGGTCTCAGGGCCATGCATTCCTTACTGTGATAACATCCAAGCTATAAAGGAAATGGATGGAGAAGCCATTGATTCTGCTGAAGATGTATATCAGGGGTATTAACATACCTCAAAAAGGATACATTTCAAGAAGGGCAATGCAGAAACAACAAGGCATTTGTTAATACAGATGTAGCACATCGCTGCAGTGATGTTATCAGATGTTAACACTTCCTTTACGTTTTTAAAATCTGGCATTTGCTACTGGCACCAATACGCTGATATTTTCCAAGGTAGAAGTGGAAGGATTATACCAACTCAAATTAAAGTGTACTGTGTGGTGAATATCAGGGATTGACTGTGAATAAACCACCGTTCAACTGTTATAGAAGATGATGATTCCAAATACATCAATGGACAAAAATAAAGGGATATCCCAGTCAAAAACATATATCATCTCTTCGGATTGGTGGGAGTCCAGTTATTGGGACCTCAGTGGTCACTACAACAGTACACTGAATCAGTGTGCACTAGAAACGCACATACATTGACCTCCCCATAGACTGACACATTCAATGTTCAGGTGAAATTTTTCCAAGGGATTTGCAGTGGAAAAATCTGCAGTGTGCACTTTGCAGCGGAATAACATTGCCAGTTTAAAGGGGTACTCTGCCCCTGGCATCTTATCCCCTATCCAAAGGATAGGGGATAAGATGTTAGATCGCCGTGGTCCCGCTGCTGGGGACCCCGGGGATCGCCGCTGCGGCACCCCGCCATCATTACTGCACAGAGTGAGTTCGCTCTGTGCGTAATGACGGGCAATACAGGGGCCGGAGCAGCGTAATGTCATGGCTCTGCTCCTCATGACATCACAGCCCGTCCCCTTAATGCAAGTCTATGGCAGGGGCCTGACGACCACCACGCCCCCTTCCCATGGACTTGTATTGACGGGGCGGGCCGTGACGTCACGAGGGGCAGAGCCGTGATGTAACGATGCTCCGGCCCCTGTATTGCCCGTCATTACGTGCAGAGCGATCTCGCTCTGCGCAGTAATGATAGCAGGGTGCTGCAGCGGCGATCCCCGGGGTCCCCAGCAGCGGGACCCTGGCGATCTGACATCTTATCCCCTATCCTTTGGATAGGGGATAAGATGTCTAGGGGCGGAGTACCCCTTTAAGGGTTTATAGTTAGTCTGATAATTCAGGGAATCAGTCAGATGGGTGTGAACTTAATTTGAATGAAGTAGCAGGTGATAGGCGGGATTATACAGTCAGGGGGTGTTCATTAGAAATATACAGGATTAGGCTTCCAGCACCATAAAGTATGGTGTCTGGTGGAAATGGGTGGATACAGATTTAGTTTTAGTATTAACTGATGTTATTGGTGAGACACATTTTGATAGCAAAACAATGCTGTTCTATTACACAAACCCTACCTTAGTATGCCCATGAGTAAATGATCTTTTTCCATGTGACCATGCCATAGACATAACCTCATTTTAAGGCATTACTTGTGGAATCTCACACAGACATTTCTAAAGATTTGATCAGCCGATTCCTCCACCGGTCCCTAGATCAAGGCTGAGCGCTTTACCTGTTGCTCGATCAGACTCATTACAGAAGAAGGGCCTATGGATCTTGGCTCTTCCAAACAGTCAGACTGAGTATCAAGCAACACAGTAAAGCTCTCAACTATATATAGATATCAGAGATTAGTTTTGCCATCGAGACCCAAACCAGTTTTCTGATGTCAATGTGACATGTCAAAAGTTGTAAGTGACAGTAACACTTAAATGGTATGTTCACATGTGATAATTCAGTGGGTTTCCTGCAAACCTGCCACTATTGTAGATTTTCCGCAGACCCATTGAAGTGAACGATAGCAGAATTGACAGCGGTTGAAGTTCTCTGCAATATCTCGGGAGGGGGACCAAGGGAAGGGGTTGGGGTTAGGGGGGTATACAAAGCGGGGGGAGGGAAGGGGTCATAGGGGAGGAGGGTTAGAGGGACACAGATTAAGTTAGGTGGGATAGCATAAACAGTATTTGATTGCTCTATTTTTGCTATGTATTTCATCATTTTTTTGTCGTAGTAAAATGTATTGTGAAATGTATTGTGTTGGCATAAACTCAATAAATAATGAATAAATAAATAAATAAAAAGAAGAATAGGCAGCAGATTTCCCAAAGCGGAAAACCAACTGCAAGTTCTCAACGTGTGAACTTTAAGAAAGAAGTTCTGGGCATTCAAAATTTGTGCAGGCAAAACTCACAGTGGACAGTAGAACGTGTTACTGCTCAGAGCTGTTGCAGATTGTCACCATGATTTTCCCCATTGTCAAAGTAGCAAGAGTGAAAGTGCTAGTGCACCCGCAGACCCGAAGTCTGCAACAAAATTTGCTTGTAACAGATGCCAATTTTTCCTTAAATTTGCCACCAATTTGAAGCGGAACCTGCAGTGAATGTTGACCCTGCCATGGTATTTAATGGAGTGAGAATAATGTCTTGTAATGTTCCCAGATTTCTATTATGAGACACAGAAAAACTGGGCAAAGATCCAAGAGTAGAAAGGACTATAATAGCAGCCTGCTACAAAATATTCATTGATATTTCCAGCCAAGCTGCAACTTTTCAAGTTTTGAGACTATATTTTTTCAGTTGCTTCTTAAGAGTGCTAAGTCATTTCTAGGTTTAGTTTTTAGTTTTTCTGTAGCAGAAGGGATGGAAATTCTGTACAGTGACCCCCCGACCTACGATGGCCCCGACATACGATCATTTAAAAATACGATGGCCTCTCAGAGGCCATCGCATGTTGAAGGCAGCATCAACATACGATGCTTTTGTATGTCGGAGCCATCGCATAAACGGCTATCCGGCAGTGCATACTGCTTCAGTTGCCACCGGATAGCCGTTTACGGTGCTCCATGTGGTCCGCTGACAATCACTTACCTGTTCACGGGGCTCTGGCGCGTCCTCTTCGGGATCCCCTGCATCGTCGGCGCTCTCCATCGTCGTCATCATGTCGCTGCCCACACCGTCCCATCATCCAATCGGAGCGGCGAGCGCAGCGACGTGATGGCGGCAACGGAGAGCGAGGATACCGGGGAAGCAGAGGCCTTGCCGGAGCGTCGGGGTCACCCCGGGGACGATGGAAGGCGACAGCGATGGAAGGCGACATCCCGGGCAGCGGTGATGAGTGGTGACGGTCCGGAGCGGCAGGCACACGTGAGTATAACCTCCAATACCAGTGGTCTTCAACATGCTGACCTCCAGATGTTGCAAAACTACAACTCCCAGCATGCCCGGACAGCCGTTGGCTGTCCGGGCATGCTGGGTGTTGTAGTTTTGCAACATCTGGAGGTCCACAGGTTGTAGTACACTGTCCTATACTTTACATTGCACGGATCCCTCAACATACGATGGTTTCAACAAACAATGGTCCATTTGGAAAGGATTACCATCGTATGTTCAGGGACCACTGTATTTAAAAACTATGTTACCTGCAGTTATATATTTACAAGAGATTCACTTAACAATTAATAGTGTAAGTGCAGCATACCAGAAGGAGCTCGAAAGCTGGTACTTATAGTTCCACAACAGCAATAAGAGTGTCAACAATTGCCAGTATTGAAGCCAACTCTGGGGATGCCCCTGCAGCATTTTTGCATGAGCGAAAATAGAGAGACTGAACAAGGACAGTGGGAGATGTTAGTCCCTTAGTAGATTTTACCCTGGGAAACAACTACAGTACATACATTGCCTAGCTGATGGTACCTGGAAGGTTTCCCTAAGTCTTATGGTGATACAGATGTAGCCAGGCCACCAGGAGAAGAACCAGACCAGTGATCAGTGCAGTTCAGTGGGTACTTTACTAAACACCAATGGATCATCAACATACAAAGAGGCACAGTTCTTAATCAAGGAGGAGCAATTCTCAGTCTAGTGGTTGGTGGTATTTAGGGTATCTAAGCTAAGAAAGGGCTCAAATCCAATCGGAGGTTCCCCCCTCAGGGATTAATTATCTACCTATGTTCCTCCCTAATGGAAGAGATAATAATTGCCTACCTGCCTATCTACTGGGGGGGGGGGGGGGGGGGGGTACATACTTATCTGCCTACCTACGGGGGAAGGAATTGCCTACTTACTTACAGGGGTCTTCTACCTAACAGGAGAGATTACCTACTTACTGGCAGCATCTACCTAAATCAGATGAAATTACTTACCCAACTCCAACACTGGTCAGACACTGCAGAAGAATCAACCGGCAGGGCAAGGCATGTACTCAAGATGTGATTGTAGATCATTGCAAGAGCAGAATTGGAGGTCTCTCCTTACTCCAGCTCAACAAGGGTTTAACAGGGTTAAAGGGGTACTCCCGTGGAAAACTTTTATTTATTTATTTATTTTTTTTATCAACTGGTGCCAGAAAGTTAAACAGATTTGTAAATGACTTCTATTAAAAAATCTCAATCTTCCAGTACTTCTTAGGGGCTGTATACTACAGAGGAAATGCTTTAATTTTGGGATTTCTCTTCTGTCATGACCACAGTGCTCTCTGCTGACATCTGCTGTCCATTTTAGGAACTGTCCAGAGCAGGAGAAAATCCCCATAGCAAATATAAGCTGCTCTGGACAGTTCCTAAAATGGACAGCAGATGTCAGCAGAGAGTACTGTGGTCGTGACAGAAGAGAAATCCAAAAATTAAAGCATTTCCTCTGTAGTATACTTGCTTCCTTTCTTGGTGAAAAATCCCAAAATTTCATGAAAATTTTGAAAATTTATAATTTTTCTAACGTTGAAACTCTCTGCTTGTAAGGAAAATGGATATTCCAAATAAATGTTATATTGATTCACAAATACAATATGTCTACTTTATGTTGGCATCATAAAATGGACATATTTTAACTTTTTGAAAACTCTAGAGGGCTTCAAAGTATAGCAGCAATTTTCAAAATGTTCATGAAAATTGCAAAATCTGAAGGGACAGATGTTACAGAACTACAACTCCCAGCATGCCTGGGCAGTCTAGGCATGCTGAGAGTTGTAGTTTTGCAACATCTAGAGGGCTACCGTTTGGGCACCACTGTAATAGTGGTCTCCAAAATGGGACCCTCCAGATGTTGCAAAACTACAACTCCCAGCATGCCCAGGCAGCCTTTGGCTGTCTGGGCATGCTAGGAGTTGCAGTTTGGCAACCACTAGGAAGGCAGCAGTAAATATCGCTTTACTGCCACCTCCCTTGATGCTCCACGTCATCGCCTCCCTACCTGCGCCGCTGATCTCCGCTGATGTCACCGATGATCGACAGTCCCAACGGCATCTTCTTTGCAGGTACCGGCATCCAGGGGTGGGCAGAGCGGGAGGTTTCCATGGCAACCCTCCATCTTCAACTGCCATTGGTCAGTACCCAGTGCTGACTAATGGCAGGGGATAGGAGGAGGTTGCAGCACTGCAACCTCACTCCTATCCCTTTGGATGATCGGGGCTGTCACTGACAGCTCCGATCATCCCTATTTTTCGGACGATCGAGTCACCAGATACCCGATCAGCCTGGAATAGCAGAAAATCGCATGTCTGAATTGACATGTGACTTCCTGTGATCGCCGACATGGGGGGGGGTCTCAGGACCCCCCTCGGCCATGTAACGGTATGCCTGCTGAATAATTTCAGCAGGCATCCCGGTCCCCAACCGGCTAGTGGCGGGGACCGGAATTCCCACGGGCGTATCCATACGCCCTACGTCCATAAGGACTCGGTATGCATACGCCCTGCGTCCTGAACAGGTTAAAGGAGTAGTGCAGTGAAAGGATAGGGGTTAAGTTATATATCGCGGTTAAGTTAAGGGGATAAGTTATGATGCCATGACTAAGGATCTTGTATGATCCGAAATGTGTCAGCGTTTGTCCTGCTACATGTTTTGTATCCAATGATTCTTCAATAAAGTACCTGATTTTACTGCACCGAGCACTGGACATCCATATCTGCACCATAGATTCGAAACGAATTGCTTCATTAAACTTCATTTAGCGCGGTCCAGGCTTCAGGGCATCTAAAATGGCGGATCCACATGTGAGGACATGAGGCAAGGAATCCTGGGTAGGAGAGAACAAGGGTAAGCGGGAAGACCCTGAATCACATGCAGCATGGAGCCTATCAGCAGCCAGCAACCCCTGTAATATCACAGCCCTATATAATAATCAGTCATCAGTGCTCACACAGTGACAGTGCTGTCTGCTGACACCTAATGCCCGTATCAGGAACTGTCCAGAGCAAGAGAAAAATCCCCTAGCAAACCTGTGCTGCTCTGGACAGTTCCTGATACGGGCATCAGGTGTCAGCAGCGAGCACTGTCGACAAGACAAAAAAGAAATTCAAAAAGAAAAGTATTTCCTCTGTAGCATACAGCTGGTTAAAAGTACTGGAAGGGTAAAGATTTTAAAATTTCTCTCCTCTGCCAGAACGTGCCAGAGGAGTGGCAGAGGTCGCAGCATACTAGGGGCGAGTGACAGCAGGAGTCGCAGCGAGAGGCTTGAGCTCCCGGTTCCAACTAGCGTGTCATGCTGCCGCCAACTCCAGGCTGTGTCATTTAGCCACTATATGTTCTCCTTATGCTGCCGCCACCTCCGCGCTGTGTCATTCAGGCACTTTTTACTAGCTGACTAACAGGTCTACCAGCAGAAGCAAAGCTGAGAGACTCCTCACACTCTGCTGACCTAAGCCAGTATGGCCGGTTTCGGTCCATCCCTGTAGGGATGGGGATGCTGGACTAGAGACTTTTCCCACAGCCTTCTAGACATTTCTGCATAATAAGTAGCTAGGGAGCAGAGCTGGCCCCACCATGGTGGGTCTATAGAACCCAGGCAGTGCTGTCCATTGAACATGGACAGCACTTTGTCAGCCAAGATTTTTTTTCTTAAATGAAGCATACTCACATCTAACATAGGCAGTCTTGTTTACCTGCTCCTATAGGTACTGAGTGACGAAGCATACACTCAGTACTGTATAGATGACAGATAAGCAGGATTACCTCCGCAGAAGGTCCTGTGCCACTCTGCGACACATGGAGCCTAGGCCAGAGGATGAGGAGGGCTGGCCTTATCACCGATGCAGAGGAAAGGTAAGTAGGAATAACTGTTTTCATTGCTTGTAGTAGCCATCATATTGGGGCCACTGTTTTAGCACTGATGCTATTAGGAGTATTCTGGAAAGTTACTTTTGGGGGGAAATAATTGCAAATGGGGACATTATCATTGTTATTTTTGGGAGCACTGTTACTATAGGGACATACTTTTGAGGGCATTATAGGGAACACTAATTATAAAGCTACTCTGGCACAGTATCTTAAGGTAACCATAGTTTAGTAATATTACTATGGGAAGACTCTGGCACAGTTAATTTATCGGTTACTATAGTTACCTTTGTGGGCATTAGGACATACATTTAGGTCCTGAGGGGTATTCTGTCAAAAAAAATGACAAAAAAAAATTTACTTTTCATTTCACTAAGTGCGGAAATGTACAAACTATTAAACTAGTAACATACTCCAAAATGTAAGATTTTTGGTCACTTCATATATGACTTATTAATGAGCCATCAAAAAGCCCCTTTTACAAAAAAAACTTTTTTTTTTCCATAGTAAAATTGGTTGGGCAGAAAAAAGCTCAGGGGCTCTGTGAATATAAAAATAAAAGAAAAGGAAAAAACTGAAAAGCAAAAAAACGAAAAATGAAAAAACTAAATGCTAACATTTTAATTGGGCCAAAATTGGCTGTATCTTTAAGGGCTTAAATGAAAAAAGTATTCATAATTGAAAGATAATTCTAGCCATAACAGCCAAACTATAAAAAAAATAATAATAATCCCACCTTACTTTTGTTCTCTGGTGCAAATTGTCAAGGGGGTGTTCCCAAGCCCCTGAAGTACTGAGATCTAGAATGCCTTCTCGCTCCTCCTCCTATCCCTGTCCCTGCTTGATTGACAGTCAACTAGAAGTCAAGCACTGTTTCCAAATCTCATACCTGTACAGCACAGGAACAAGATTTGTAAACAATGCTCAGCGCTGAAGGCTAAACCCCTGAGGGACACTCAGGGACAGGGCTGGGAGGGGGAACAAGGAAGCGCTCGGCACTTCAAGTGCTTGTGGACGCTCTTTGCCACTTGGCAACGGAGAATAAAAGCATTTTTCTAGGTATATGAAAGGTGCCATGTGTCTATTTGTCCAAACAGCTATCTAACAGTGTCGGCAGTCTGGAACAGAATTAATAAAATCAATTACTAGTGTATATTGGATATTTCATAATAAGATCAGCACAGAGCTACGATTGTGATCTCTTTCCTATCCAGGCATGTCAATTCATTCTGAAGATAGTGTTTGTACTAATGGCTCTCCAAATCTTTTATCATTTTAGCTGAACACCATGCAGGCGCTAATATGATTTGCAACTTCAAGGACTATGATGGGAAAAAAGTAATCACAGGTGTTTAAATTTGAGCTCATATTTGGATTCAGAAGGTCAAGTTTCACCATTGATCTCACCAGCAGCGTTCACTGAACAGTTCACAAGCCTTTATTAAAGCAACGACTTAACAACATGAATAGAAGATTGGTATATACTGGAAAGAAACAAGTTACGTGACCAGCATATTTATGGATTTTAATAGCATCCTAGGAATAGTTAAGCAGTGTCCTCAAAAGTCTAGCAGAACAAAGCCTCATTTTAAGGTTACTCTAGAACCAATCACCTAATATCCTATTTAACTCTAGGTATGTAATGAGACTTACAAAAAGTTCGGGTAGGCCTCAGATTCATTTCTTTTTGTGGGCCCAAGGAACTTTAGTCTGATACCGTCCGGTGACCATCGCAATCTACAAGAAGGTACCCAATCTTAACTATACTGCAAGCGCAGTTTTCATTCATTCTTATGGAACTTTTCACTGCCGCTGCATAACTGCGAGACGGCTGTGTCTCCAGCAGCAAGCCCTCTGCATGGAGGACCTGGATCTGCCGCATTGTATAAACCAATTGTAACAATTGACACTAACTATATCTGCACAAACCACTGAACTTTAGATACAAGACAATTGATACTTGTCGCAACTGGATACAAAGTAACTTTTAGAACAGCGATTTAAACCTGTTATATCAGATAAATCATTGCTTCTTCCTTAAACGCTAAACCGGTGCCCATTTATAGATGTGTGGACACTTATTTCAGGGATTATTTTATGTGTTTAATTTGTACAAATTTTTCAACATTTTATTGATTTAGTATATTTGCCATAATGTTATTTTATTAACCATTGATAATTGCTTCGTGTTCCTGTTGATTCACAAGGGCCCTGTGATCAAACAAAAAGTTTGAGGAATGTGAGTCGTTTAGCATTTGTATTACCAGTCACCGATTACTATTTGTTACTTCTGTATGTAACTTTTACAAGCAAATCAAAAGAGACTCCATATTGAATATAGTTTTAGGTTTCAGTTCCAGAAGGTTTTTTAGTCTGTAACGGTGATGTATTTGTTGGGTTGTAGTATTCAAAATGTGATCCACAGAACACAAGTATAATACTACTTATTATATATACTATATATTTTAATAAATATACGTTTATTCAAATATTCATAAACTCTGAGCCCCAATTTCTATATTATATTTGCACATTTTTTACACCGTGGGTATAGGTGTTATTTGGGCAGCTCGAGTCCTAGGTTGCCAGATCAATAGGAGCCTCTCTACCACTCTTTTCCTTGAGTTTACTTTATGTGCACATATTCTACATCAAGAAGGGGGAGGGGGAGTGGAATCATTTGCTCAAGTAGACCCAAAGAATCCCATTCAACAATGGGTACTGGAGGTGTAACTTGAGGCTCCTGGGTCCTATGATCTGGGTCCAAAATCTCTAACAGGGCTCCTTTACTTTGCATGCAATTTATAGTACTGGTATCTTCATATGTAGAGGAGAAATCATTCAGCCACCTCTGGTAGCAGTTACTACGCGTTCCTGTAGCCTCACTACCCATATATTTATGCTCCATGGATGGTTGTATAGAAAAATACTAATTCTGTACTTTTCCTATTGTCAGGATTCGGCAGGCTGGTGGTGGATCCTCTGTGTCAGTGAGGGATTGGCGTGGACTGTACCGGTGGACCGGTTCTAAGTTGCTACTGGTATTCGCCAGAGCCCGCCGCAAAGCGGGATGGTCTTGCTGCGGCGGTAGCAACCAGGTCGTGTCCACCGGTAGCGGCTCAACCTCACTGACTGCTGAGACTGGCGTGGTACAGAAGGACAAGGCAAGAGCAAGGTCGGAAGTAGCAGAAGGTCAGGGCAGGCAGCAAGGGTCGTAGTCAGGGGCAACAGCAGAAGGTATGGAACACAGGCTAGGAACATACACAAAAAGCTTTCACTGGCACAAGGCAAGGGGAAGTTCTGGGAAGGGGAAGTGAGGTATTATAGGCATGGAGCAGATGGGAGCTAATTACACTGATTGGGCCAGGCACCAATTAGTGGTGCACTGGCCCTTTAAATCTTAGAGAGCCGGCGTGCGCGCGCCCTAGAGAGCGGAACCGCGCGCGCCAGGACGTGACAGCCAGGGAACGGGACAGGTAAGTAGATTGGGATGCGACCCGCAAGCGACAGTGCGACAGCAGGTCTGACCGGGGCGCTGCAGAGAGGAGAACACCACGAGCGCTCCGGGAAGGAGCAGGGACCCGGAGCGCTCGGCGTAACACCTATAATCACACATAAATACACATATGAAGATTCATGACCTAAACATAACTAGTTTTGTCCAGAAATGTTTTTGTATCCTATGTGACTAATAATATTTCCGTTATTGCTTTGTCGAATAATCATATCTTGGCTTACAAAAAGTTTGAGAATGTGAGTCGTTTGGCATTTGTATTACCGGTCACCGATTACTATTTATTTCTGTATGTAACTTTTACAAGCAAATCAAAAGAGACTCCATATTGAATATAGTTTTAGGTTTCAGTTCCAGAAGGTTTTTAAGTATCGGTCTGTAATGGTGTTGTATTTGTTGGGTTGTAGTATTCAAAAATACTTATCCTGTAATATTCCCATAACTAGTGGAGATTATGTCCAGAATTGACAACTGCTGACATTTTTTTAAAGAATTATCAGGAGGGCAAATGAAGAAATATCCAACAAATATGAAAAACTATTTACCATTAGAATCCTGCACACAAACTGCTGTGTCTAGAGAAAAAAAACTAAGGCTACATTAATAAATTGGATACGCTCATTCCTTTGCACATTTTTGTGGGGCAATTCAGAGTAAATAATGACAGAATGTATAACAGTAAAGTGAAAAGACTGCAAGCAACAAAAGACTTTATATTAACTGCTATTACTGTCACGGAAAATGTGCCTGAAATGGAATACAGCCCAGTGTTTTACTGGTGAAATTACAGCTCTTTACGTTCACAAAGCTCTATTTGTTTCTAATCAGATCATTTTTTTAAATCTAGAAAAGTAGAGTTTCTTCCAATAACCCATCTCAATGGGGAACAGGCAGGTAATTGGATATTTACTCACAAACTGACACAAACCTATATCAAACCCTGAATTATCTTATTGTATGTGTATAGTGTCGCTATTATTTAGCATTTCATAAGCTGAAATGTCTCATTTTCTGGATAGATAAATATTATTTTATGTTATTTTCTTCTAATCATCCAAGTATTTAATATTTCATAAATAGATATCAACTAAAGTAATGAATAGATTATTGTATGACAAACGCATTAAAAGAGCTGTTTAAATTGGGACCACACTGGCACTAATATAGGAAAGCTCAGCTCTTTTAAAGGAGTCGTCATAAAAATAATCACTTTCATGTAGACATGGGCATCTTATTAGGGCGTGGACTTGGAGTTGGGGATACTCCCCTCAAAATCACCTTTTATGAGAGAGCAGAGAGGTGCTAAGATAATAGTTGTCCATCTAGACGAGCCTGCCTATCCCAGTATTACATAGTTGGTCATATGATATGAATATTCATCATATTGTAGGCTTACCGCAGTTTTACCATGTATACATTATTACAAAAAGGTGTGCGAAGCTGGAACCACACTAATCAATCTAAATACTGGTGGTATATAATGACCAGTAAGTGTAGACCCATTATGCCACCTAACCAGTTTAACATTGGGCTACTCCACATTTTTTTTTTTGTATCCCCCTGTTTTCCATCTTTTAACCCCCATACCCAGGGAGGTGGCCTTTGATTTAGAGGGCTTTCAGGTCAATAACTTTGGGAGTGGTCAAAGTATAGGTGGTGGTTGGCCCAAGGTAACAGATAGAGACAAGTCCAAATGCCAGCAGAGGTTTGGCTGGCAGCATTCATCTGTGTCCAATGCATGGACAAGCAGGTTAAGGGGTAGAGCATAGATATGTGGCAAGAAATGGGTCAAGGTCAGACACAAGAGATTTTGTAGAGTACAAGGCAGCAGACATGGAGGAGGTCATGGAGGCAGGCCAAGGGTCTCATACTGTAATGAAATAAATGAATTACAAACACCTTCTGAGAAACACTACAGACAAGGAACCTATTTCTCAGGTTAGTAGTGAAGAGAAGAGCTGCCAAATATAGCCAGAGATGGAGGGTGATTGTAGGAGGAAGCATTAGGATGCACGTAAGCCCTTTAAGAGTAAGAGAGGAAGTATGTGTGCACCCTAAAGGAAGGACACGAAACAGCAGAGAAGCAAGCGTTGGAAGAGCATAGCCCAGAGGGTAAGCAGCAGAGATAACCTGGCCACTGTGCCCACCAGGAAGCACAGTACGCTGTCAGAAGCAATACGATTCACAAGACTTTGACATATATGTTATATAATGCTTGCTTCAAAGATAAAGGAAAACAGCATTTGGGTAATGAGGTTTTGGGTTATACCAAGTGTGGTGCATACGATTTGCATGCTATAACACACAGTTTGTGATGCCAAAAACAAGGCTGTGGTGCCACTAATGGTGATAGGAGTGATTGAAGTTAGGGTGTAAGGTAAAGTTTGTGACACCAGGGCACCGTTAACCTCCATGGTCCCAGGATGACATAGCTTCTCCTGGGCCAGTCGCGGGGTAATGAATACACCAATGCAAGGTTACGGATAACTGTGTTTACTGTTGCTGAAATGACTGAATCCTTGACAATACAAGCTTTAGTGCAGAGGGTAACCCGGGGAACCTGTCACTTTTCTGGGAGTTGTAGTTGCTGTAGCCTTTAGATTATTAGCAGTCCACGCTGACTTAAGAGATTTAACTTGACTGACTGACTGAAGACGTGATTTTTCCCAAGAGCTTTGCTTACCGCCAGGCTTTGACATTCACCTGTGCACCGGGGCCTTCTTAAGATTGGCGTGGCTGTAGAATTTTGAGGTTTTCTTCACCCTAGGCTTCTCCTCGCGGTACCTGCACTCCACTTCTGAACTCCTAACTAACCAGCTCCTCCCCCTACAAAAATGTTGGTTTGGGGGTCCCACATTGGTCACACTGCCACAATCCCTTAAAGGTACAGTTCATTATTAAGGAATAACATATTATAACAATATATCACATTACAACAGGTCAGACTAGGGAGCAGTGGGCCCAACACAGAGACAGTAGCGATGCCCGAGGCAATCTTTAGCCCACAGGACAGCCTTTGGTGCTGGGACACCACACAAGGAGGTCCTGTATAGGGTCTATATTAAGGAAGATCTGTTCTTGGATCTGAATTAAAGAATTCTGGTTTGGGGTCTTTATTTAGGGGAGGATCTGAAGTTTTGGGGTAACCTATATGAGTGGTCTAGGGTTAGTATAAAAGCTTTGAGTGGCTTTGAAATATTTATGGCTTCTAGGGAACTCTAGGGGGATTTTCTCCCGCTCTGGACAGTTCCTGAAATGGACAGAGGTGTCAGCAGAGAGCAGTGTGTTCGTGACAGAAAGAAATCCAAAAAGAAAAGAATTTCCTCTGTAGTATACAGCTGCTAATAAGTACTGGAAGGATAAGATTTTTTTAATAGAAGCAATTTACAAATCTGTTTAACTTTCTGGCATTAGTTGATTTAAAAAAAAAAAGTTTTCCACCGGAGTGCCCCTTTAAATTAACAGGATTCTTTTCTCTGAACACTTTTCTCTGAACTTCATAAGACTACTTATCATTCCACAGTGACCACTTTTTAAAGTGGGACAGACTAGTTAAACATTCGGAGAGCAAAAGATCACACATTAAATAATAACTGGAGGTAAGCAAGCCTTTAATAACTGGAGATAAGCAAGCGTTTGTGGCTTAGAAAGTTCTATGCGAATCCACAATGCATTAATCCTAAATACTTGTGTATAACACAGCCTAAGGGTACCTTCACAAGAGTGGATCCCCAGCGTATTTTACCGCTGTATGGTGCCTTTACATGTACCTGCTCGGAGCGGCAATACACCACTACGAGCAGACATACTGCGTTGTGCGAGTCACAGGGCGCATGAGCAGCATACTCGCACATTGCGGCAGCTCTCGGCCTAGCTCACAGAGCAGGGGGATCGGCCGCGATGTGTGTGAGTACACCGCGCATGTGCGGCGACTCGCACATCACTTCACTGTCTCTGCTCGTAGCGGCGTATTGCTGCTCCAAGCAGGCACCTGTAAAGGCAGCATACAGCGGTCCTTCAGTGGCAGATCCGCAGCTTAACACGCACTGGGGATCCACTTGTATGAACGTACCCTAAGGGCTATAAAGCCCTGCATAACACTGCTAGGTCTCCTAGGAACATATTCAAGTAGTTTTAAAGTGGTTTTAAGGCTAAATTAATGTCAAAGTTAGGTCGACATGAGGTAACCCATGGAAACTAACAGCTTGTTTAATAACACACAGCACTAGCAGATTTTGTATGCTTTTTAACATTAAAATAAAGGTGCATGGAGATGTTTGGCCGGAAGGCGATTGGCTTCCCAGTCCCAGAGCTGAGGACCGGAAATTTCAAATTTCATGTGTCCTTACCCTACTGTACACACTGCTGCCCTTTGACTCTATGTCATTTCTATGTGTCTAATATGGCCAAGGTACTGTTTCTTAAAAACGGCTTTTGGCCAAGCTTTCTAAATGAATCCTTCCATCTAATATTGGAAAGCGACTTTAATGTGCCCTTCTCTGCTACAGCTGACCACCAGTCTCATAGCTTACCCACCCCTACTGAAACCTCCTTGCAATTGTTTGCAGCTTTTTGGAAGTTGGTCCGTCAACATGGTTTATTTGACCTCTAGAGCGTTTTGAATCTCACCAGTAAGGAATGCATTTTTGTCTCTTCCGCATTCTACACATACCCAAATAGATACTTTTTTGGAAATCACCCGGCACTCAGGCTTATGGTTGGTTGTGACATACACACTATTTCAAGGTCAGACCATGTGCCAGTCTCTTTTGATCTTAAATCATTAACCACTCCTAGACAAGTATGCCATTGGAGGTTTAAAGGGGTACTCTGGTGAAATTTTTTTTTTTTAAATCAACTGGTGGCAGAAAGTTAAACAGATTTGTAAATTACTTCTATTTAAAAGTCTTTCCAGTATTTATCATCTGCTGTATGCTCCAGAGGAAGTTCTTTTCTTTTTTAATTTATTTTCTGTCTGACCACAGTGCTCACTGCTGACACATATGTCCATGTTAGGAACTGTCCAGTGCAGGAGCAAATCCCCATAGCAAAACTTCTCCTGCTCTGGACAGTTCCTGACATGGACAGAGGTGTCAGCAAAGAACACTGTGGTCAGACAGAAAATACATTTAAAAAGACAATAACTTCCTTTATAGAATACAGCATCGGATAAGTACTGGAAGGATTAAGATTTTAAAAAGAAGTAATAAACAAATCTGTTCTAGCACCAGTTGATATAAAAAAATAAAATTCCACTGGAGTTCCCCTTTAATGGTTCATTGTTAAAACAGGCTGAGCACCACTTGCCCCTGGAAAACTGTATTCAGGAGTACTTTGAGCTAAACGGATGAAGTGTTTCCTTTGTTTCGGTTCTTTGGAAAACACACACATAAGTTCTGAGGGGTCATTGTATTTCCTTTCATCCCACTTGAAGCGTATTGCTACTCAACGTGTGCCCTTTAGAGGAAAATTCTCACCCGTCCCACTGTTACCACTTTGTGCCATTTGGTTCCTGCAAGGGCTCGGCTAAAGGACATGGAAGTAGCTAAGGTTATTATGGAAGGCCCAATAAAGTCTATATGCTTTTGGCCTTCCAACTGAAAATGTAATCCTCTAAAACTGCACTTTTTGCTCTCAAGGGTGCGGCAAGCCACTTTATTTACATTCCAGATTGTATCACGGGCATGTTTCACAAGTATTATTCCTCCCTATATTCTTTACCCACCTCTTTGTCTACTAATCAGGCTTTCAGGTCAACCCTTTTTAACCCCTTAAGGACGCAGGGTTTTTCCGTTTTTGCATTTTTGTTTTTTCCTCCTTACCTTTTAAAAATCATAACCCTTAAAATTTTCCACCTAAAAATCCATATTATGGCTTATTTTTTGCGTCACCAATTCTACTTTGCAGTGACATTAGTCATTTTACCCAAAAATCCACGGCAAAATGGAAAAAAAACATAATTGTGCGACAAAATCGACAAAAAAACACCATTTTGTAACTTTTGGGGGCTTCCGTTTCTACGCAGTGCATATTTAGGTAAAAATGACACCTTATGGTTATTCTGTCGTTCCATATGGTTAAAATGGTACCCTACCTATATAGGTTTCATTTTGTCGTACTTCTGAAAAAAATCATAACTACATGCAGGAAAATTTATATATTTAAAAATGTCCTCTTCTGACCCCTATAACTTTTTTATTTTTCCACGTACAGGGCGGTATGAGGGCTCATTTTTTGCACCCTGATCTGAAGTTTTTATTGTTACCATTTTTGTTTTGATCGGCCTTTTTGATCACTTTTTATTCATTTTTTAATGGTATAAAAAGTGACCAAAAATACGCTTTTTTGGACTTGGGAATTTTTTTACGTGTACGTCATTGATATATTTTTATAGTTCGGACCTTTGCGCACACGGCGATACCACATATGTTTATTTTTATTTTTATTTACACTGTTTTATTTTTTTAATGGAAAAAGGGGGTGATTCAAACTTTTATTAGGGAAGGGGTTAAATGATCTTTATTAACACTTTTTTTTTACTTTTTTTTTTGCAATGTTATAGCTCCCATAGGGGCCTATAACACTGCACACACTGATCTTTTACACAGATCACTGGCATGTATTAACATGCCTGTGATCAGTGTTATCTGTGCTTGACTGCTCCTGCCTGGATCTCAGGCACGGAGCAGTCATTCGACGATCGGACACCGAGGAGGCAGGTAAGCTGTTTGGGACGCCGCGATTTCACCGCGGCTGTCCCGAACCGCACGACTGAGTAGCCGCATCTGAAGGGTTAATACAGGGCATAACCGCAATCAGTGATGTCCTCTATTAGCCGCGGGTCCCGGCAGTTGATGGCCGCCGGGGCCGCCGCGATATGACGTGGGGTCACAGCATGAACCCCGCGGCATATCGCGGGAGCCGGCGCAGGACGTAAATATACGTCCTTCATCGTTAAGGGGTCAAAGAATATCTTCACACCTTTAACTTGCCCTTCTTGCCTCAGGACAAGCATAGTCTCATAGTCTCTTTAATGGTCCTATCTCCTCAGAAGAGTTGCTGAAAACCATCATACAACTCCCTAATGGAAAATCCCCGGGCCCTGATGGCCTTCCTTACCTCTATTATAAAACATTTGCAGATGTCCTCTGCCCTCATATGCTACTCATTTTTTATATTTTGTGGAGGAGCTGCATTCCCTTCCTCAATGCTGGAAACCTCAAGACAGTAACACTACCTTCCTGCTCTAAATTCGTCACCTCCTCGTCATATGTTCCCACGTCCTGTCCAAAACGACACTGTCATCATCAAACTCCTCATTGTCCCCGCCACTCCTCTCAGCATTACACCTACGATGTCTGACCATGGGCCCCTTGTTCCCCCCCACTATGATGTCTTGCAATAGGACCACCACACCTACAACCACCAGTTCCACCAGTGCTATGCTAGGCTACTGCTCCCAACTCCACCACCTCTCCTTTCTGCTTAGCACTAGGAGGGGGAAGCAGAGATGTTGGAACAGATTATCTAGAAAGGCCACTTCCGGGGCGTGGCTTGCTGCCGCTCAAGATGGCTGCCTAAAGGACTTGCTCCCGCACCCCGCTGCCTTAAATTTGCTTCAAATCAGCGGTGCCCGCTCTCCGCCAATGAGGAAATGTGCCCGCCACCGCAATAAACGGCCGCCTGCCTGTCCGGACCTTTCTAGCCCTCCTGGGAGCATCACCCGCTATCTACGCCAGGCTTCTTCTGCTGCCCCGGGCGCTCCTTCGGCCTCGCTGGGCCCAAAGGGGGCCTTCGCTCTAGGTCTGCGCGACCTGTGCAGACTGGATCCCCTCACCGACCTGCCGTTACGGGGGAGCCTCTGGAGGACCGGCGGTTCATCCAGCAGCTGCAGCAGCCTGTTGCACTTGCCCGGGAGCTTCAGCCTCGTGGCCGCTTTGCACCACGGCTGCCATGTTGCCGGCTCTCTCCTACTCCTGCTGGAGGCCCGGAAGCACCAGAGCCTGCCGCAAGGGACCGGGACTTTATAACTACAGACACTGGTCTACCGGTAAGTGCACCCCACGCCTCACCAGCCGTCACAATCCCTGTTCCAGTGGCACTCTCTTCATTATCCCTGCAGGGTCCTCAGGCCCTCTCCTCCCCTGGGAGGGGACAGGTGTCCTCCCCTGGGATGTTGCAGCCCTTGTTGTCTGTCCTGCGCTCGGCTCAAATCCCTTACCTGTGGTCCTTCCCATTTGCTCTCCAGGCCCGACATGATGGACGCAATGCTGTTCTACGCTCCTTTACTGATTTGCTGGCCTTCTGTGCCACCCTGGATTTGCCAGTTCCCCAACTGGCAGACTGGGGCCTGACTCCCCCGCCCTCTGTGTGGCAACCTGTGAGGGGCAAATGGGCCCTCCCTGGATCACCAAAATGCTCAATCTGACCCTCCTGGAAAGACTTGTTTGGGACAGTTACTATGTTTCTTCGCTGTTGACAGCGGGACATTTTGTTTGATTACCTTCCTCATTGAGTTTAGCACTTTGCTTACTGAAATATAGTGTTTCTTATGTTTTAGGGTGCCTACTTTGCCTTGGCCTTGGGGCGAGGACCCTATAGTTCTGGGTTGTCTCCCTTCTTGGGGCATTCTTCTACTTCCCCCTCAGAGGCTATGGCATTGGAAGGAATGTTATTAGGACATTTGATTGTCCTCTTCCTTTCTTGCCCCCTGGTCTCCTCCTTGGCCATTGTGCCACTGGTGTACTGTTGGATTTTTTCTCCCTGTTTGTTTTTCCCTCTGTTGTTGTTTGTTTGTCTCTCCTTCCTCGTTTCAGTCTTCCCTTTCTTTGTTGTTCTTTGTTGTTGTTTGTTTGTCTTCTTGTCGTCCTTTTGTTTATTTTCCCCTTTCTCTCTCTCTCTCACGCTTTCTCTAGGTCCTTTGGTTTTACTCTCCTGCGGCTGGACTTCTGCCTGCGGTCTCTGTTGTTGTTGGTCTGGAGCGGCACTTCTGGGATTCTTTGCGAGTATGTCTCTTTATTGGCTGTATTCCTCCTCATTCATTCACCATGGTTAAGTGTGTCTCACTGAATGCTAAGGGTCTTAACTTCCCACGTAAGCGGCATTTACTGCAGTGTGAGCTGGGTGCACTGCGGGCCAATATGGTTTTCCTTCAGGAGACACACTTTGACTGTTCTGGATGCTTTCAGTTTCTTCATCATCTTTATCCACAGGTTTTCTCTGCTTATTCTGTTACAAAGGTTGCTGGGGTTGCTATTCTTGCCTCTAGATCTTGCCTGCTTCAGGTTTCCTCTTCTCTCCTTGATTGCCAGTGGCGTTTTGTGGTGGTGGATGGTATCTTAGGGGGTTTATCGCTCTTGCTCTGTAATCTTTATGCTCCGAATATTTCTCAGATTCCGTTCTTACGCAGGATGTTTGCTAAACTCTATAGATATCCCTCTTCTGCCTGGCTTCAATTGAGCCTAGCTATGCTTTTTCGCCAGGTTATCAGGGCCTTGTCTTTGTATGATCTTTGGCGGATTAAGCACCCGGCGGATCGTTCTTTTAGTTTTTATTCCCATCCCCATAAATTACATACCCGTAATGACTATTTTTTCGGTAATCTTCCCATGGTACGTCTGCTTTCCCATGCCTCTGTGGAGTCTATTTCTTGGTCTGACCTCTGCCCTGTTCTTCTTTCTTTTATCTCTTCCCCTTCTTTTTTTCGTAGCTGCCACTGGCTTCTTAATGACTCTTTACTTAAGTTCTTTCCCTCCCGGGAATCGTTCTAGAAGTGCCTGACTGAATATTTTGCTAACAATGAAGGATCGGTGTTCTCTCAGGCAGGTCTCTGGGAAGCTCACAAGTCGTTTGTCTGGGGCCATTGTATTGCCCTGGGCGCTAGACTTAACCGTGATACTCTGGCTCGCTCCTGGGATTTTACTAAGGCACAAATTGCTCAACTGGAAGCTCTTTTACTGTCTTCTCCCTCTCTCTCGGTGCTGAGACGACTTGTGACTGCTAGGGCTCAATTGGGTGATCTTGCTCACCGTCATGTGGAGCGACAATTGTTATATGCTAAACAGCGTTTTTATGAAAAAGGTAATAAAGCTCAAACCATGTTGGCCAGACACCTACGTGACAGAGTGGTCGCCCAGTCTCCCTCAGCTCTGAAAGACTCTTCTGGGGTTCTTAATTATCATCTGGCTGATGTTTCTCATCTTCTAGTTGACTATTACTCTGGTCTATATTCTCTTCCCTCTCAGCTTCCGTCTGACCCGGTGCAGTGTGCAGCTGATCTAGATGCTTAGCTCTCATGATGTGGTTTACTGACTTTGTCAGGGGCGGACCGTGAGGTTCTTAATGCTCCCATTACTAGTGAGGAGCTCCTGGAGGTCCTTAAGTCTCTTCCTGCTGGTCGCTCGCCTGGTCCGGACGGATTTACCTATTTGTATTATAATACCTATTCTTCTATCCTCGTGCCTAAACTTGTTCCTCTTTTTAATTCCTTTATGGAGGCTGAGTAGATCCCACAGTCCTTTTTACACTCCATGATTACTTTGCTGCCTAAACCTGGTAAAGATGCTCACGACTGCTCCAGTTATACACCCATTGCTCTTCTTAATTCCGACCTGAAGCTATTTTCTAAGGTCTTAGCTGTCCGCCTTTGCTCTTTCCTTCCCTCCCTCATCTATAAGGACCAGGTTGGGTTTATACCTTGCCGTCAGGGAGGTGAAAACATTATACTAGTAATGGGTATTGTTGATTTGATCAATCGAAGGTCTGAGCAAGCTTTGATTCTTAATTTGGATGCAGAAAATGCCTTTGATAGGCTGGAATGGCCATTTCTTTTCGCCACTCTGCAGAAGTTTGGAATCACCGGTAATTTTCTTACTGCATTGTGGTGTCTTTACTCCTCTCCTACTGCCTCTCTCAAACTTCCTCATGCCCCCTCTCCTACCTTTCCGTTATGTAATGGTCAGGGTTGTCCGTTATGCCCCCTAATCTTCGATTGTGTATTGAGCCTCTTGCTGCCATGATCCGGGGGATCCGGATATTACAGCCATCTTCCTTTATGATAGGGAATTTAAGATTTGGCTATTTGCTGATGTTTTATCCTCTCATGTCCTTTGCTTTCTCTTCATAGTCTTTATAAGGTTCTTCACACTTATGGTGTACTTTCTGACTAAGGTTAATCTTTCCAAAACTGAGGCACTTCCCTTGAACCTTCCTTTGTCCTTATCTACTCTTTTGCATGCTCATTACTGTTTTAAGTTGTCATCTTCTGCAATGAAGTATCTGGGGGTTCACATCACCTCGTGCTATTCTTTGCTCTATCCTGCTAATTTCCTTCCCCTTTTCCGTGAACTCAGGGCTCTTATGGAGAAGTAGCGGTCTCAGTATATATCATTTTTCTGACGTATTGCAGCGGTTAAAATGACGATTCTTCCTAAGCTGCTTTATTTTTTTTAGACGCTGCCGATTCGTGTTCCCTTGTCTGCCCTTTGTTCTTTTCAGTTGGCCATTTTTCGGTTTATCCGGGATGGTAAGAGGCATCACCTTCCAATGTCGGTTAAGATGGCTAGTAGATCATGGGGGGGTCAGCGGTTCCTAATGTGACGAAATACCACTGGGCAGCTCACTTGCGCCATCTTGTGGCGTGGTCCACGTACCATGTGTATAGTCGCTGGATGGAGCTGGAGAAGCTGTAGTTAGCCCCGATACACCCCAATGCCCTCCTCTGGTGTTTCCCATTGCCTACTGTCTCTTCGTCTCTCTTGTTGGGTCCCATGTCTTTCTCTAAGCATGTGTGGGGTTATTGCCCTAGGAAGCTTAAACTGTTTTCTTCCCCTTCTCCTATGAGGTCCTTTATAATCCTGATTTTCCTCCTGGCTTGTCCTCTGTTATGGTGCAGGAATGGGGTTCCCGGGGCCTCTCGTTGGGCGGATGTAGTCGACCCTCTCTCTTGCTCACTTCTCTCCTTTGATCAGCTGGTCTCTCGCTGGGAACTCCCCCCTCTGAGTGGTTTCACTATTTGCAATTACAGCATTTTTTGTCCCCCACGCTTGGTTCCATGGTGACTTCCCAACCTACTAACTTTGAACGGACATCAGTCAAGGGGACTTCTCTCTGATATGTACTCTCTTCTTCTTCATCCTCCAGATAGTGACCATCCCTGGCACCACTATATGGGTCGCTAGGAAGCTGTCTGAAACATAACTATTTCCCTTCCTCAATGGCGTGTCATCTGGGAGCGGGCACCCAAGGCCTCTATTTGCACTGCATACAAGGAAACCCAATACAAAATGCTTATAGGGTGGTATCATACCCCAGAGTTGCTGAATAAACTGAACCCCGTTATCCCCCCTCAGTGCTGGCGCTGTGGGGTTGGACTGGGATCGGTTTTCCACATTTTCTGGTCCTGCCTGATTATAGTGGACTACTGGAAAATGGTTCAACGTTTCCTGACTGATGTCTTGGGTATTTCTGTTCCCTTGGACCCCCTTGTTTATCTTTTACACTTATCCTATCGTGCTCTGCCCAAGAAACCCTTTAAACTCTTCATGCATATTGCTCTGGCTGCTAAGACCCTTATTGCCAAATTTTGGAAGAGGCCTTTCCCTCCTTCTGAGACAGATTTATTGGCACGTATATGTGAGATCTGTTCTCTGGAATCTCTCACGTCCTATTTAAAAAATTCTGTCCCCTTGTTTCTCTTTTTCTGGGAACCATGGGACCGTTTCTCTGACTGACAGCCTCCTTGATCCACTCTGCTTCTATTTTCTTTTCCTTCTTCCCTTCTTTTCTTTACTTTTCCCTTCCCCTCTCGGTTCCGCTGAATTTAGGGGTATGTTAAGGTTCAGTAGTCACGTAGGATTGGTGAGATTTGAGTCGGATTAACTCATGGTTTAGAATGCACTGAAGTGGAAGGCTTCAGGCCTAGCTTGTCTTGTAGCTGTGATCACAGATCTGCTTTCTCTGAGATTCCAAGGGAAAGAGAGTGATTATTGGATACAGCGCCCTTATATACAGAAGGGGCACGATCAAAGCTTATTGGTTCCCAGACCTGTCAGTCCTAAACCAAGGCATTATGGTTACATCACATGACCTAATCACATGACCTAAAGGTCCTTGAACCTTAGCATAACACCATTCTCCATAAATCACGTGACCAAAGGTCCTGTACATAAATTACATTATAATAAAATATATTAAATATATCAACTGTCAAATAGCACTATGAGGCAACTAGGGGTTAACCCATCAGGGAAGCTCTACCAGCATTGAGGAACCCTGACTGTGGGGACTTACGACAAAGGTACGGGACCAAGTTCAGTACCGGGACACCACAAACCCCCTTACTTAACATGAGTCGGCCTCGACGATGGTCCCCAAAGACAGAGGGGTGAAATGCTGAGAGTCCATGAACAGTCCTGGGCATAATTATAATGTCCTTTAGTCAGGCTGTAGAAAACACACAATAACAAAGAGTTTTTTTTTTATTCTGGTGCAAATTCTGGTGTACAACCCGACAAAACAGGTTGGGTTTACAATAGTAAATCAGGGCCAATTTTGCTGACCACTAAAATTTGTGAAAAACTTAGCATTTTGTATAGGTTTTAATACTCCCCTATAAAAGGTACTTAAAAAGTAAATGAAATAATTAAAAAATAATAGTATATAATGAGAGCTATATGACTTCACAAATACATTTTAGGTATAGTCCATGTCAAATTCTTAGTTCCAACAGATGGTTATAATATTCTTGTACAAATCTGTACAGTAAGGGTAGGGTTACATTGAACAAAGTACACTGTGCCTAAGGCTTCTTTCACACTAGAAAATCCCATTATAGTCCGTTATTGATAACGGACATTATTTTGTGACGGAACATAGTACGGAAGAAAATAGTTCATGAACTATTTTCTTCCGTACTATCTTCCATCACAAAATAACGTCCGTTATCAAAACGGATATTAGAAAAATCCCATAGACTATAATGGGATTTTCTAAAGGACGTATAGTATTTGGTTACTGCCGGTGACAGCTGATTTTAGGACGGAACTAGCAACGGAACTTGCTAAACGGAATAATTTGCTAGTGTGAAACAAGCCTAACATTGTCTGCAATCCGCTGCTACCAGCAGGCACAGCTCGAGGCACACTATAGAATCCGCTATCGGCGGATCCACAGCGCCTGTTGGTAGCAGCGGATGGCAGACAATGTTAGGCGCAGTGTACTCGTACACATCGCGGCTGCCCACAGTGTAGCTCAGGGAGCAAGAGGAGTGATATCTGTGAGTACGCTGCTCATGCACTTAATGACTTGCAGATCGCTGCGTGTCTACTCACAGATGCGGATTGCCTCTATGAGCAGGCACAGCTGGAGGCGCACTGTAGAGTCCATCATCAGTGGATCTGCAGTGGAAAATATGATGCACATCCGTTCCGTGTGATCCTACCCTAAATATCTTCAAGCTTAGCATATCCATACACTGGTCTTAAAAAATAATGCAGAACTCTATGCCAGTTATTTCTCATACTTTATTTCATGGTTACTTGTTGTCGTTGATCTCTTTACTTTTTAAGATCTTTATTTTTTATTTTGAACAAAAATATTAAAACTAAGACAGATGGAATTTTCAGCACATAGATTATTCATTCTGAAGACAAGCACATATAAACTGTATACATCTCACTATGTTAGTTAGCTGGATTGCTGAATATGCTGGTTGTGTCCACTAGATGGAACTAAAAGCTTTGAGGACTTTTCCTGGAGATGAATTCCATTGTTGAGACCTAGATGCGCTCTAGGTCTTGAAATGTTTATGCTGCATACTGATACACTGCACCAGCACTCCTTCTCTGTCGGACAGTAGAAAGCCTTTGTCATGTCTACATATAATCAAGCTATCTATAAATGAAGCTTATACCGTTTGAATGTAGCGCGTGATTCTACAATGGTCTATCTGACTTCTGATTGTCTCATAAAGATAGTCCCATATGTCCTTTACACATTTTTGTGGCTTTGTTGGCTTGAAAAAAATCCCTATAAAAACTGCCGTTTAATTCTTGGGTCATTGTGTTTTTATGCAGTTTTTTATTTTTTTTTAATTTTTTTTGTATTTCTTTGATGGTGTTTTTTTCTGTGCAACTTTTGGGATTCATTGATTATGGGATTCAAGCATTTTTCTTGAAGCGAGAAAAAGCCACAATAAAAAGCACCAAATGCATTTACTTATTTTTTTTTCTAAGCAGGAAAAAAGCCTAGGGGTGTTCATAAGAGGAAACACCACAAATGACCCCAAAGACATCACAAATGAAAATAGCTGATTTTTTTTGTTAATCCCCTTAAAGGGGTATTCCGGTGGTAATTTTTTTTGACTATATGGCATCTTCTTTGTAAGTTTAGTTTTTTTGCAATATACATGTGTTATATGTTTTGGCAGCATGTATGTGTTTTTCCTACCTGTTTGTTGGGCAGGAAGTTCTGTAGTTCAGAGGGGTTTCTTTTATTGTTGTCCACAGTTCTGAGTCTGTTGTGGACAAGATGTCACAGCTTTTTTTTTTTCCCCTGTCTGCATGAGAGAAATAAGCCACGCCCCCTCATCTCATTCAGCTGAGTACACCTCCCCTCCCCCCTGCTCTGTATTCTAAGGATGCAGGTCTGCACAGGAGAAGGAACACAGAGAAGATAAGTGTTATCTGAAGGGGAGGATGAGAAGGTGCACGGGCTGGGGATGTATGGACTGCAGGGGAATAAATCTCATACTGGGAATGATCTCTATATGTGAAGGGGGAGGGGGGACTCCTGAATGACACATGCTGGGAGTTGTAGTCCCTGTTGTGTGTGTGTGTGTGTATGCTAGTGTTTACAAACCAGTGTGCCTCCAGCTGTTGCAAAACTACAACTCCCAGCATGCCCTGACAGACTTTGGGCATGCTGGGAGTTGTAGATTTGCAACAGCTGGAGGCACACTGGTTGGGAAACACTGTTCTAGCCTATTCAGCATACACATCATGTTACACCAGTGTTTCCCAACCAGGGTGCCTCCAGCTGTTGCAAAACTACAACTCCTAGCATGCCCAAAGGCTGTCAGGGCATGCTGGGAGTTGTAGTTTTGCAACACCTGGAGGCACCCTGGTTGGGAAACACTGGTGTATGCCCTAAAGAGGTGTGGTGAACTACAACCCCCAGGAGACTACAGAGGCAGCATGCTGGTGATATACCACAGACTGAAGACTCCTGAATGGCACATGCTGGGAGTTGTAGTCCCTTTTGTGTGTGTATGACAGTGTATCCCAACCAAGGCTGATTATATTTGTGCGCTGTGTATAAGGAGGCTGACCCGGGAAAATAGTAGGATGGGTAAAGAGCGGAACAAACAATCAAAAAAAAGGGGCCTCCCCAAACCAGCAAGGAATGTGGTATGCTGGGATTTGTAGTTTTCAGCTCAGCTAGAAACAGGAAATAGAAGCAAAGATAGGAAAACAAAGTGGGGGATAAAAAGACAACAAAGAATGGAAATAGAGTAGGCTAAACAACAAGAATAGAAATGAAACAAAACAAATATGGTAAGTCACATATGGAAAAACATGTTGACCACCGGAGTACCCCTTTAAGGAGGCCTTATGGATGCAGCCAATTTTATTTTTGCAGTTTCGTTTTTTCCTCCTCACTTTCTAAAAATCATAACTCTTTTATATTTCCATCCACAGACGAGTATGAGGGCTGTTTTTTTTTGCACTGCCAGTTGTCCTTTGTAATGACATCACTCATGTTACCATAAAATGTATGACGAAATAAAAAAAAATACTATTTGTGTGGGGAAATTGAAAAGAAAACAGCAATTATTCAAAGTTTGTAAGATTTCGTTTTAACGCTGTACAATTTAAGGTAAAAATTACGTTTTCTTTATACCCAGGATTACGTATTTTTCTATTATTGTACCGCTTTAAAAAAAAAATTTATTAAATTGAGAGTGAACGCAGCATAGACATTTAACCCCTTAAGGACACAGGACGTAAATGTACGTCCTGGTGCGGTGGTACTTAACGCACCAGGACGTACATTTACGTCATGTGCATAACCGTGGGGAATCGGAGCGATGCCCGTGTCATGCGCGGCTGATCCCGGCTGCTGATCGCAGCCAGGGACCCGCCGGCAATGGCCGACGCCCGCGATCTCGCGGGCGCCCGCCATTAACCCCTCAGGTGCCGGGATCAATACAGATCCCTGCATCTGCGGCAGTGCGCGATTTGAATGAATGATCGGATCTGCGGCAGTGCGCGATCTGAATGAATGATCGGATCGCCTGCAGCGCTGCTGCGGGGATTCAATCATTCAGGACGCCGCACGGAGGTCCCCTCACCTTCCTCCGTCCGGCTCCTGGCGTCTCCTGCTCTGATCTGAGATCGAGCAGACCAGAGCAGAAGATCGCCGATAACACTGATCTGTTCTATGTCCTATACATAGAACAGATCAGTATTAGCAATCATGGTATTGCTATGAATAGTCCCCTATGGGGACTATTCAAGTGTAAAAAAAAATGTAAAAGAAATGTAAAAGTAAAAGTAAAAAAAAAGTGAAAAATCCCCTCCCCCAATAAAAAAGTAAAACGTCAGTTTTTTCCTATTTTACCCCCAAAAAGCGTAAAAAAATTAATTTTATAGACATATTTGGTATCGTCGCGTGTGTAAATGTCCGAACTATTAAAATAAAATGTTAATGATCCCGTACGGTGAACGGCGTGAACGAAAAAAAAAAGTCCAAAATTGCTACTTTTTTTTAATACATTTTATTTAAAAAAAAATTATAAAAAATGTATTAAAAGTTTTTTATATGTAAATGTGGTATCAAAAAAAAAAGTACAGATCATGGCGCAAAAAATGAGCCCCCATACTGCCGCTTATACGGAAAAATAAAAAAGTTAGAGGTCATCAAAATAAAGGGATTATAAACGTACTAATTTGGTTAAAATGTTTGTGATTTTTTTTAAGCACAACAATAATAGAAAAGTATGTAATAATGGGTATCATTTTAATCGTATTGACCCTCAGAATAAAGAACACATGTCATTTTTACCATAAATTGTACGGCGTGAAAACGAAACCTTCCAAAATTAGCTAAATTGCGTTTTTCTTTTTAATTTCCCCACAAAAATAGTGTTTTTTGGTTGCGCCATACATTTTATGATATAATGAGTTATGTCATTACAAAGGACAACTGGTCGCACAAAAAAAAAAGCCCTCATACTAGTCTGTGGATGAAAATATAAAAGAGTTATGATTTTTAGAAGGCGAGGAGGAAAAAATGAAAACGTAAAAATTAAATTGTCCTTAAGGCCAAAATGGGCTGAGTTCTTAAGGGGTTAAGGAAAAGTAACATGTATTTTCTGAGTTTAATTGAACATGTATCATTTCTATATGAGTTTAACATAATTATGCAATCGGTGAGAGTGAATCTGCAATAGCCATCTAAAGCTAAGTTACATGTATTTATTGGGTTTAATTAAAAAAAAATAGCATTTGTAGCTGTGTTTCAATATAAATACACATTTCTAGAATCGAGAGTGAAAATTGACAAGTAGGTTGACTAATAGGTGAAGGGCCAGTATGAATGTTGGTGGCAGTATCAGCACCTGTACAGGTAGCGGCAGTAGCCAGGTGCTTGGTGGTAGTAGTAGCAGCTGTGTTAGCAAGAAAAACTTCTTAGTGTTTTCAGTGGAAAGGTTGTGTGTTTTCAGTGGAAAGTATGACCCTTGTGGACTAGTTGAGGCCTTCTCAGAAGAAGGAAGAAGAGTCTTACATTATAATGTTATGCCAGGTATCTGTGGATTGCTCATCATCTACAGTTACATTGGAAATGTTCATCCTAGATGGTCTTTTTTATCATCTCTGTCTTTGCTTCCCCCTCAGTGCTAAGCACCACTGCCAACTTTTTAATGTTTATAAAAGCTATTTCTTTACTGTTTACTATTTCTTCAATATTGTAGGACATTATCACCAATCCGGTTGACAACACTCAAAAAAGAAGAATTTCTTTAAAAAAAAATGTTGAAGAACGACCCCTTTAAGCCATAAGTAAAATGTTTAATTGTGTGGACCAAGAGAGCACATTGACACTGCTAAAGATTAATCTTAGAGGAGTTCACAGAACAAGAAGGGCATGATCTGACCTGTCTGTGAGACTCTGACCCCCTACCTGTCTGGGGGGTATAGAACCATTTGAGAATGCTTATATGGCTGAAGGTTATTGACAGTCAGACTCTCTATAATAAACGCAACCAGTTTAGTGTCTTCTTGAAGATAAGGCTAGGAGATTCGGAAGCACTGTTATATATTTGACACTACAGATACTGTATAAACGTAACGTGCTCGCAGTACAAGCAGCACATATGAGGATTCAAAAGAAATAAAGATCTGAACAAAGCATATTAAGCAAAATAATTCAGTACAGTAGAAGCACTAGCAACCATGAAGAGTGTTTTTTTTATTTTTAGCCAGGCCTCTCAAAAATAAATGAAGCAATCTGATTGGCTGCTATGGGCAACTACTTTACTTTTCCTCTGCATAGGTTGTGATAAATCTCCACCAATATGTCTAAATTTTTTCTTTTGAGTCTTTTTCCTAAGGCCTCAACCACACTATGGATATTAAGCTATTGGAATTTCTCTAGCTGAAGGTCCGCCCGCAGTGGGTGCCGCAGGGTGCCGCCGCGGTAGGACCATGTGGACATTGACATCTTCATAGACGACAATGCTGTCCAGGCAGAATCCACCCAAAGGATAAACTTGTTCATTCTTTCAGTAGACTTTATGCAGTGGAATTCTGCTACGGCAATTCCACGGTCTTAACGAAGCCGCAGAATCATATTGAGAACAATGGGAATGTCCACAGTTTGGACAAGCCCCAAGTTCCTGCTCCGAGTTATGATACCATTATTTGGGTCCGTGGACAACTCACAATAGTATCAGATTTGTGGAATGTCTGCGAACCCATTCAAATTTATCGTATCATAACCCGCAGCAAGAAACCCGCTGCCAGTTACTAGCGTGTGAACGCACTCTTAAGGTTTTACCTTACAAAATAGTATTACATGTTTTTCCACTACCATCCAATAATTCAGATAATCTAAGGCTATGTTCATACAGTGTATTTTGAGGCATAAAAATAAACTTTCTTTAACAAAATGAGCCTCAAAACAAGTAAAACGAGTCTTAACTTTTATTTTATTTTTTTTTTGGAACATTTTTTTTTTCCGGATATAAAATAGTTAAAAACTGGTACCATGCACAACGTTTTTTTTTTTTTTGGCTGGTAGAAATGGGACATAAACTGAAGCTACATGTGAACAGTCAAGCATTTTCCCATTGAATTCAATGTAGTTCAAAGAGGACAAAAGGAGTAAAAGGCAGTTTTTGATGTGCAAATACATAAAAAATAAAAATAAAATTACGTCTAAGATTGCATTTAGCAGCGATTTCCAAACCGGGTGCTGCGATACACTAGTGTCTGGGCAACAATCCCCAGGTGTGTTTTGGAAACTCCTGCATTGGAAACGCCGCCATTGCTGCTCACTGATTTAAAGAAGAAATTTGGCAGAAATCTTTTAAGTTCTTTTGTGCCCGGGCTGCAAAAAATAAAAAACAAACTTTAATTCACCTTCCTATGTTCCCCGTTGCTCCGGTGTCGGCGTTCCATTCCTCCGGTGCTGCTCGTCTCCATGCTTCTTGGGCTCGGAACATCATACTGCTGTCAGCGTATCATCAGCCACAGCGATGTCCCGCCTTGGCCGTTGATAGGCTGAGCGCACTGTCATGTAGGGAGACGGCCAGAGCTCTTTACATGACACTGCACTCAGCCTATCACCGGCCGAGGCGGGACATCACTGCGATCGATAATATGCTGACTGGTTTGTGATGTTCCGAGCCTAAGAAGCACGGAGACGAGCAGCGCCGGAGGAATGGGACGCCAATACCGGAGCAATGAGGGAAGGTAGGATGGTGAGTTAAAGTTAGTTTTTCTTAGTTTTTGCAGCCCGGGCACAGGGGAACTTAAAGCATACCTGTCATAGTGCAAAAAAATGTATGTGGCACTGGAGGTGATGGGGGAAATTAAAATGGCACAGGAGGGGATCAAGGGGGTAATAATAGGGCACAGGAGGGGATCAAGGGTGGTAATAATGTGGTACAGGTGGTGATGGGGTAATTGAATTGGCACAGGGGAGGATCACGTGGGGGGGATTGAAATGGCACAGGGGGATCAATGGGTTAATGATGTGGTACAGAGGGTGGTCATGAGGTGGGCAGAAACAGCACCGATGAGGATCAAGGGGGGAATAATGTGGGACAGGGAGTGAATGGGGGGCGGTGACAAATGGCACAGTGAGGTTTAAATGGAGAAATTAAATGGGTTATCCAGCAGAAGGGTGTTTTCACAACTTTAGCTGTTAACAGCATTGAAGAAAAACTAACGTTTACTTACCTCCTCTGCTCCAGCGCTGCCTCCGGTCCCCAGCTGCAGGTCCCAGAGTGTCACACTGCCCTCCAGTCAATCACTGGCCGAGGCGGGACATTGCCACAGCCAGTGATTGGATGAAGAGCGGTGTGTCACTCTGGGCCCGGGTGTCACGATTTCTGGAGCAGAAGAGGACTGTAGCTGAGGACCTGAGACACCGCTGGAGCTGTGTAAAGTAAAAGTTTAGTTTTTAAAAAGCTGTGAACGGCCAAAGCTGTGAAAAAAACTTGCTGGATAAGGCTGGGTTCACACCACATTTTTGCCATACTGTTTTCAATCAGTTTTTCTAAAGAAAACCATATGGCAAAAAAACGGATGGAACCACATGGGAAAAAGTAGACCGTATAAGTTTCTAAACCGTATACTGTTTTTAAAAGTGCATACGGTTCTGTCCGTTTTTATTTAAAAGAAACCATATGTTTTTGAAAATGTTGTTTATTTTTAATGGGACTTTAGGATGCAAATGCGCATGTGGAAAGTAAAAACCATATACGGTTTCCCATATGGAACCATGTAAAAAAAAAAATATGCGGTTGCACATGCACATTTACATCCTAAAATCCCCACCCAACACCCCTGCCATTAAAAATGGACCAAATTTTCAAAAACTTATGTTTTTTTTTATTTTATAAAAACGGACGGAACCATATGCACTTTTAAAAACAGTATACGGTTTAAAAACGCATACGATTTATTTTTACCATACGGTTCCATACGTTTTTTTTGCCACACGGTTTTCTTTTGAAAAAAATCATTGAAAACAGTATGGCAAAAACGTGATGTGAACCCAGCCTAACCCCTTTAAAAGGGTACTCCGGCCCTAAGACATCTTATCCCCTATCCAAAGGGTAGAGGATAAGATGTCTGACTGTGGGGGTCCTGCCGCTGGGGACCCCGTAATCTAGCATTCCGCATCCACCTCTTTGAGCTGTGCATGTGCTTTGAGAGTGCATGTAGTAGAGCTCTGTGTGTGTGAAGTACATGTAGTAGAGCTCTGTGTGTGTGAAGTACATGTAGTAGAGCTACATGTATATGTGTTTGTGTGTGAAGCGCATGTAAATTTTGGAAAAAAACTGCACCTTAGTGAAATTTTTTTTTTTCATTTACACATCTGACTTTAACGAAAAGTCGTCAAACACCTGTGGGGTGCTAAGGCTCACTGGACCCCTTGTTACGTGCCTTGAGGGGTTTATTTTTCAAAATTGTATGCCATGTGGGGTTTTTCTGCTGTTCTGGCACCATAGGGGCTTCCTAAATGTGACATGCCCCCCAAAAACCATTTCAGAAAAACTCACTCTCCTAAATCCCATTGTTGCTCCTTCGCTTCTGAGCCCTCTACTGTGCCCGCCGAACACTTGACATACACATATGAGGTATTTCCTTACTAGAGAGAAATTGGGTTACAAATTTTGAGAGGATTTTTACTCCTTTTACCCCTTGTAAAAATTCAAAAACTGTGTTTACAAGAACATGCGAGTGTAAAAAAATGAAGATTTTGAATTTTCTCCTTCACTTTGCTGCTATTCCTGTGAAACACCTAAAGGGTTAACAAACTTTCTGAATGTCATTTTGAATACTTTGAGGGGTGCAGTTTTTATAATGGGGTCATTTATGGGGTATTTCTAATATGAAGGCCCCTCAAATCCACTTCAAACCTGAACTGGTCCATGAAAAATTCTGATTTTGAACATTTTGTGAAAAGTGGGAAAATTGCTGCTGAACTTTGAAGCCCTCTGATGTCTTCCAAAAGAAAAAACATGTCAACTTTATGATGCAAACATAAAGTAGACATATTGTATATGTGAATCAATATATCATTTATTTGGAATGTCTATTTTCCTTACAAGCAGAGAGCTGCAAAGTTAGAAAAATGCTAAATTTTCAATTTTTTCATAAAGTGTTGGAATTTTTCACCAAGAAATGATGCAAGTAGAGATGAGCGAATTTACAGTAAATTCGGCAGTTGATGGCTTATCCTGAATAAATTAGTTCAGCCTTCAGGTGCTCCGGTGGGCTGGAAAAGGTGGATACAGTCCTAGGAAAAAGTCTCCTCGGACTGTATCCAGCTTTTCCAGCCCACCGGAGCACCTGAAAGCTGAACTCATTTCTGCAGGATAAGACATCAACTGCTGAGCCGAGAAGTTCGTGACGAATCGAATTTACTGTAAATTCGCTCATCTCTAGATGCAAGTATCAACAAAAATATACCACTAACATAAAGTAGAATATGTCACAAAAAAGATTCTCGGAATCAGAATGAAAGGTAAAAGCATCTTAGAGTTATTAATGCTTAAAGTGACAGTGGTCAGATGTGCAAAAAACGCTCTGGTCCTACAGTGAAAAATTGGGCTGGTCCTTAAGGGGTTAAAGAGGTATTCCAGGGATTTTTTTTTATTTGACTGTGCTACAGGGGCTGTAAAGTTAGTGTAGTTCATAATATAGTGTCTGTACCTGTGTGTGGGACGGTTTTCTCACAATTCATATGTGATTTTCACTCCAATATTTATTGCTGCTGAGACCTGACTCACTAGTCAGCTGATGACAGGGAGCCTGTCTGCTTCAATGGGTGGAGCGATCAATCTGCAACAGCTGTAGGCACCCTGATTGAAAACCACACTGATTTGAATGGATGCAGCTCATTTATGTTTCAATGGGTGGGGTGGCTGATGTGTGGGAGGGAGGAAAATGGAATTGTGGGATTTGTAGTCAAAAAAAGAAAAGTGAAACAGGAAATACCAGTTCACAAAAAGCTAGACACAGTATTATGGTAATCTCACAACATAGCCATTTAGCCCCAAGACAAGCGCAGATCCTTCCTAAGCATGTCCATTACTGTCTGCCAGGTACATACTAAAATCACCTTATGGAGGATAGCCCCTTTAAAATGCATATTAGTCTATGGAGACTGTGCATTTTTGAACGTTCCTAATGGCGACGAAGGATCCACTCCAATTTATTTTATATTATTTTTTTTATAATTTGGGTTTTGGTATTTGTCAAAGATGTGAAAATTGTTCTTGCAGTAAAAATGGTTTGGTGGCCTGCTTTAGGGCAATGGTTTGGTGGCCTGCTTTAGGGCAATGGTTTGGTGGCCTGCTTTAGGGCAATGGTTTGGTGGCCTGCTTTAGGGCAATGGTTTGGTGGCCTGCTTTAGGGCAATGTTACTTGAACATAGATAAAACTTTGTTAGGGTGCCATGCAGGGCTCAAGTCCTGCAGGAACGCATTGGAATGAAGTTGCTGCATTTTTTCCACAGCAGGAACACTGTTCCCATTAGCAGGAGTCCTGCAGGACCAGCCCTTGAGTGAAAATCTTGGGTGAGTTCCCGTACTTTTTTCCCAGGACTGGTGCCATGGTTACATGTAGTACACCATAGCAGTTTACAGCCAATAAGTGTTGCCCACGTTATTTAATCAGGCAGGTTGTCGAGCACCTTCTAAGTGCACTATACAAAGTACTGACACCTAATGCTCCTCTACCCCCACCACCGCAACATCCCAAAATATCTACTGCCTAATCTGAAGTCATGTAGTCTTGTGTAGCTGTGTCTTCAATGGGTGTTTAAGATAAGAAAACAATATTATACCGCCTATTAACCAAAAGTATTAACTTTATAACATGTTTATAAGCTTTATCAATAATTGTCAGTGTTATTCCAATTCAATTATTATTCTGTAGAAACAACAACAGTCCCTCGAGCTAGAAGAGGCTTTATAGGCTATAAAGGTTATAGTGCATTGAGTGGCAGATCAGATAGTTCTCTGTTTTGAGCTCTTTCTTATGTCACATAAAGCTGTGCTAGCCTCTCTGTCTAATGTCATATACATCTGGAATGCATCCAGCCTCTTAGCTCCTTTATCTGGCTGTCAGTGTGTTTGTTTGCACATCACCGGCTTTGTAGTGCAGGTTTTAAATAAGATTTAGGCCAAATGGGTGACTTAGTGCCTGATGCATAGTGTTGCTCACGAATATTTGCAATTCGAATATTCGTCGCGAATATCGCATATTCGCGAATATTACGAATTTCACGATTAAAATTCGTCTTTTTTTTAAACTGTTTTAAAAACTGAGCACATTGTAGGGAGCTCCTTTGACTGATAAATGCAATGCTTGTATCATTTCATTAAAGACCCAGGGATGAGACTGTGAGGCGAAAGGTTTATGCATGCGAATATTCGAGGAAATTCCGCCCTACTTATGCCTGTGATCCAATGAGAGTTCTGCAAGCACAGTTGTCAGAGCTTAGCAACGTCCCTCGCATGATTTTATAGCGTGCATGCGCAGACGAGCGAAATTTCGCAATTAATTTTGCATTCGCAATAGCGAAATTTTGCAATTCAAAAAACTTCATGAATATAACGAATATTCGAATTTCACGAATATGGGACGAATATTCGTCCTCATGTTCGCGAAATATCGCAAATTCGAATAGGGCATATGCCGCTCATCACTACTGATGTAAAATGTGGGTAAAAAAAATTCTGCATTGAGCACCGGTCACTAAAGGTATCCGATAGGACTTGAGTATGCTTACTGGTGCACACCATATACATGTTATCAATGTAAAAGATGGTGGAGGATTATTAGAGTGAACAAGAAGCAAAAAGGAGAAAATATTTGACAATATGGTAAACTGGAAACAATAAGGCATAATTTGTAGGTTTGAAACATGTGCAATGTAGTCATCCTTAGGGGTATGTTCCGACGGGGGAAAATCTCTGTGCAGACATTCCACTGACAGCGGAGCACTAGGACTGCTCGGAAATGCACCGTCTCATAGACGGCAATGTGTGGTGTCCCAGCACCAAAGGTGTCGGGAGGGACCAGACCACCTCCCCATTCTGCTCTCGGAAAGCCCCCAACCCGTGTCTCTCTATCCAGAAAGACAGGTCAACCGAACCCCTCCCCTCTACCTGGATTGACCTATCTCCCCTACGCAGAGCCTCTAGGAGGCGCTGTTGCAACTGACCGTTCCCAGAGCCAGATGAAGACGGGGACCCCCCAGATCCCCCGGCAGCGACGCTGGCATAGCTTCTTGGAGAAGCAGCCGCCACCGGGGGGACAGTCGGACGAGACCCCAAACCTGCAAACGCATCAAAAGCCTCGCTAACCATTTTCTTGTCGTTGGCATCACAAACACCCCTCTCATTCACTCCACTAACACTCCTCTCACTCGCTCTACTAGCACGCCTCTCATTCACTCCACTAGCACCCCTCTCATTCACTCCACTAGCACCCCTCTCATTCACACCACTTGCACCCCTCTCATTCACTCCACCAGCACCCCTCTCATTCACTCCACCAGCACCCCTCTCATTCACTCCACCAGCACTCCTCTCATTCACTCCACTAGCACCCATCTCATTCACTCCACCAGCACCCCTCTCATTCACTCCACCAGCACCCCTCTCATGTGATCCACTAGCACTCCTCTTATCCATACTGCTGGCACCCATTACTTGCAAACTGCAATCACTCCTTCTACTCCCAGCCATTTTCCCTTTATTAGATTCACTGCTCTTATTTACACTTTCACCTTTGTTAGCTGGGCCGGCCTCCGTCCTCATCTGTTTAGATGCAGGAGGCTTGTTAGATCTCTCCGACATCACGGGCTCAGGGACATCTTCTGGCATGGGCACAGGTTGCACCGCCCCCTTTGTTGACACCGCCGCCATCAACCTGGGTGGGAGCTGCCCCTCCGAGCGCACTCCCGCCCCACCTCCTACTCCAAAGCGGGGGACACCCGTGACACCGGATCCGTCCTGGGGACTGCTCCCCGAGCCGACAAGGTCTGACGCCCGGACACCCCGCCCCCCTCACAGGGGGATGCCCCACAGCACCATGACCAGCACCAACCTGGGGACCGCCCCCTGAAAGGGTGATTTTGCTCACAGACCCCGGTGCCAGGACACCCCCCCCCCCCCACAAGGGGATGCTGCATAGCACCAGAGCCGCTCAGTGGACCGCCCCCTAAGCCAGTTTGGGAACGCGTAGAGACCCCGAGTATGCCCTGCCCATCCCTACCGACAGGACACCCGGCGGGGTCTCCGGCAACCCCTATAGCACTCGCTGCCATCTTGAGCGCACCACTGTACCCCCCATGCTGGCCCAGTTCCACTTCAGAAACGAGGTCTGGCAGTTTTGGGGGCCCAGCAGCCTGAACCCACTGACCAGCAGGTCCAGACTGCTGGAAAGAAGAGAAAACAAACTTAGTTACTTCTTCTTTCTTTTGTTTTTTCCTTCCTTTTTTCTTCCTCTTCTTTCCAGTCTTGTCAGGACCCATTTCGTCACCAAAGGTAAAGTTCTCAAACCGAGTGGGGGACTCCTTCATGACAATGGCCCGAAGCACCCCACCCTCCAGGAGACGGCAGCTACTATCTGGCGACCCAGGGCGACCCTCTGGGCTGCATCCAGGTGATCCTCACTGAGGGGAAAACTGGGGGTGGGGGTGACACAGGCACCAACAGGCACAGCATCAACAGTCACTGCTGAACCCCCCTTACTACCCCCAGCAACTTCACCACCTTCTCCACCTTTACTGCCATTATCTTCACTGGGGGGAAAAGCAGGGATGGGGGTGACACAGACACCAGCAGCCACACTATTGCTAGCCACTGTATTAGCTTCTGCACCCCCCTCACTTCCCCCCAGCCACTTCACCATCTTCTCTGCCATGACTATCTTCCATAGCCTCCACCTGCTCCTTCACCGACAGCACTTCATCTTCACCACCACTACTCTCCCCATCATCCTCCACCACAACCTCCTTACCTGGGGTTTTCATGGTGGCGCATCTTCTTTCGTTTAGCAGCTTCTCCTTGAAGATACCACTGCCTTCCACCAATTCTTGCCTCCTCTCCTCCATCTTTTTAATTTCTAGCTTTAAAGAGTCCATGCGTTTTTTTAAATCTGACCTCTTCTTTTTGGATCCAGTGTTATGAAGGTTCCTTACCAGCTTCAGGTCTTCTCTTGCTGAATGAAACTCTTTACCGCAGGCTTTGTATTCCTTGAACCTCGCTGTCAAACGGGAACAGAAGGTGTCTGTTGATTCCCTGGGTCCTCTGTTCCCCCACATCTCCACATCAACCACAGTTTTCTTGCTTTGCTTTTTCTTTGCTGTCGCCTGGGAAGCAGAGCCTGTATTGCTACAGACTCTGCTTGATCTTCTCCCACAGGCCGGAATGTTGGCTGTAGCAGGCTGCTCTCCACCCCCGCCAGCCTAGAACGAGGAGTGGAGGCCAGGCATTCCATGCAGGAAGCTCTCCCAGAGAGGCTGCCACACTCCTGGGAAGATTCTAGTTGGAAACTCTGCTGGCTTTGGCCTAGTTCTTGGAAGTCTTGAGCTCCCTCTAGCAGTTGGAGCTGGAATTACCACGGCTGCTGCCACCAGACTTGCCCTCCAATGGGTCCTCAATAGAGATGAGCAAATCAAATAGGACGAATCACATTTTTAAAAATTCACTCCTCTCTAGTCGTCGTCATATATTACCTCTGGAATTACGACAAGAATCCAGTGAAACAGGTAGGAGCAATAACAATGAACCATAACTGACTAAATGAAACATTCGCAGTTCCACACAGAGTAAGACAGTTGGGGGGGGCACTGAGAGGTATTGGCTGGAACAGGGGGTAGCTCACCTCGCTGTGAACCGCCAGCTCGATGCTCACCAGAATGGGTATTTAAAAAAAGGATTTCATTTTTTTTTAAATGAATTTCAATTAAACTAAATAAAAATTACATTAAAATACCTCTTTAATCTCTGCAATTATGGTCTCCCAACCCTGCTGCCACATCCAGACGCTCTGCATCAGTGATTCTAATAGCCATGCCTGTAATCTGCATGTCATACTGAATAACAGTATTATTTCACTACCCCATCATACTCCCTATGCGTGTTAAGACAAGGCAAAGTGTTCTACACTCCTATTAAGGCTCTCTGTAGGCCAGATATAGGCGTTTTTAATAGAAATTCGCTGCAAACAAATTTGTACCGAACCAAATTTTTTCAGAATATTCGGCAAATCGACCGAATCAAATTTTTCGCTCATCACTAAGGGTGGTTTCACATTTACGGTTCCCGTAAACGGCTGGGAGGAGGGGGCGGGGCTTAGTCGCAGCGCCCGCACTCAGCCGTATATGGGAACCGTATTTAATGCATGTCTATGAGCCAACCGGAGTGAACCGCAGCCTCCGGTCGGCTGCGTTTTCGGCCGTATGCGGTTTCCCCACCGCAGGTAAAACGTGGTCGACCGCGCTTTTGCCTACGGTCGGGAAATCGCATACGGCCGAAAATGCAGCCGACCGGAGGCTGCGGTTCACTCCGGTCGGCTCATAGACATGCATAAAAAACGGTTCCCCCATACGATTAGGCCCCGCCCCCCTGCTCCCAGCCATATACGGTAACCGTAAGTACAAAATGTGGTGTGAAACCACCCTAACACTAACTTTACAGCCCCTGTAGCATAATCAAATTAAAAAAATCCTGTAATACCCCTTTAAACAACAGGCCATTTTGGAATGAAACATTCTCTTTAAGTTACACACAATAAAATAATTTTTATAGTGAAATTGTTCTGTCCTTGCGTGCACTCTGTCATGTAACATACTGCTTTGTCCTTTTTTTCTTTAATGTATCAATATGTAGAAATTGTAAGCCCCGGATGTTGGATGAGTGCTACCTGCTATTCATATAGTTCTGTAGTATAACGCCCGGGAGTGCTACCTGCTTTTCATATAGTTCTGTAGTATAACGCCCCAGAGTGCTACCTGCTATTCATATAGTTCTGTAGTATAACGCCCGGGAGTGCTACCTGCTTTTCATATAGTTCTGTAGTATAACGCCCCAGAGTGCTACCTGCTATTCATATAGTTCTGTAGTATAACGCCCCGGAGTGCTACCTGCTATTCATATAGTTCTGTAGTATAACGCCCCGGAGTACTACCTGCTATTCATATAGTTCTGTAGTATAACGCCCCGGAGTACTACCTGCTATTCATATAGTTCTGTAGTATAACACTCCGGAGTACTACCTGCTATTCATATAGTTCTGTAGTATAACTCCCCGGAGTACTACCTGCTATTCATATAGTTCTGTAGTATAACTCCCCGGAGTACTACCTGCTATTCATATAGTTCTGTAGTATAACGCCCCGGAGTACTACCTGCTATTCATATAGTTCTGTAGTATAACACCCCGGAGTGCTACCTGCTATTCATATAGTTCTGTAGTATAACGCCCCGGAGTGCTACCTGCTATTCATATAGTTCTGTAGTATAATGCCCCGGAGTGCTACCTGCTATTCATATAGTTCTGTAGTATAATGCCCCGGAGTGCTACCTGCTATTCATATAGTTCTGTAGTATAACACCCCGGAGTACTACCTGCTATTCATATAGTTCTGTAGTATAACGCCCCGGAGTACTACCTGCTATTCATATAGTTCTGTAGTATAACGCCCCGGAGTGCTACCTGCTATTCATATAGTCCTGTAGTATAACGCCCCGGAGTACTACCTGCTATTCATATAGTTCTGTAGTATAACGCCCCGGAGTGCTACCTGCTATTCATATAGTTCTGTAGTATAACGCCCCGGAGTGCTACCTGCTATTAATGTAGTTCTGTAGTATAACGCCCCGGAGTGCTACCTGCTATTCATATAGTTCTGTAGTATAACGCCCCGGAGTACTACCTGCTATTCATATAGTTCTGTAGTATAACGCCCCGGAGTGCTACCTGCTATTCTTATAGTTCTGTAGTATAACGCCCCGGAGTGCTACCTGCTATTCATATAGTTCTGTAGTATAACGCCCCGGAGTGCTACCTGCTATTCATATAGTTCTGTAGTATAACACCCCGGAGTACTACCTGCTATTCATATAGTTCTGTAGTATAACGCCCCGGAGTGCTACCTGCTATTCATATAGTTCTGTAGTATAACGCCCCGGAGTACTACCTGCTATTCATATAGTTCTGTAGTGTAACGCCCCGGAGTGCTACCTGCTATTCATATAGTTCTGTAGTATAACGCTCCGGAGTGCTACCTGCTATACATATAGTTCTGTAGTATAACGCCCCGGAGTGCTACCTGCTATTCATATAGTTCTGTAGTATAACACCCCGGAGTGCTACCTGCTATTCATATAGTTCTGTAGTATAACGCCCCGGAGTGCTACCTGCTATCCATATAGTTCTGTAGTATAACGCCCCGGAGTACTACCTGCTATTCATATAGTTCTGTAGTATAACGCCCCGGAGTGCTACCTGCTATTAATATAGTTCTGTAGTATAACACTCCAGAGTACTACCTGCTATTCATATAGTTCTGTAGTATAACACCCCAGAGTGCTACCTGCTATTCATATAGTTCTGTAGTATAACACTCCGGAGTACTACCTGCTATTCATATAGTTCTGTAGTATAACGCCCCGGAGTACTACCTGCTATTCATATAGTTCTGTAGTATAACGCCCCGGAGTGCTATCTGCTATTCATATAGTTCTGTAGTATAACGCCCCGGAGTGCTACCTGCTATTCATATAGTTCTGTAGTATAACGCCCCGGAGTGCTACCTGCTATTCATATAGTTCTGTAGTATAACGCCCCGGAGTGCTACCTGCTATTCATATAGTTCTGTAGTATAACGCCCCGGAGTGCTACCTGCTATTCATATAGTTCTGTAGTATAATGCCCCGGAGTGCTACCTGCTATTCATATAGTTCTGTAGTATAACGCCCCGGAGTGCTACCTGCTATTCATATAGTTCTGTAGTATAACGCCCCGGAGTACTACCTGCTATTCATATAGTTCTGTAGTATAACACCCCGGAGTGCTACCTGCTATACATATAGTTCTGTAGTATAACGCCCCGGAGTGCTACCTGCTATTCATATAGTTCTGTAGTATAACGCCCCGGAGTGCTACCTGCTATTCATATAGTTCTGTAGTATAACGCCCCAGAGTGCTACCTGCTATTCATATAGTTCTGTAGTATAACACCCCGGAGTGCTACCTGCTATTCCTATAGTTCTGTAGTATAACACCCCGGAGTGCTAGCTGCTATTCATATAGTTCTGTAGTATAACGCCCCGGAGTGCTACCTGCTATACATATAGTTCTGTAGTATAACACCCCGGAGTGCTACCTGCTATTCATATAGTTCTGTAGTATAACGCCCCGGAGTGCTACCTGCTATTCATATAGTTCTGTAGTATAACGCCCCGTAGTACTACCTGCTATTCATATAGTTCTGTAGTATAACGCCCAGGAGTACTACCTGCTATTCATATAGTTCTGTAGTATAACGCCCCGGAGTGCTACCTGCTATTCATATAGTTCTGTAGTATAACGCCCCGAAGTGCTACCTGCTATACATATAGTTCTGTAGTATAACGCCCCGGAGTGCTACCTGCTATACATATAGTTCTGTAGTATAACGCCCCGAAGTGCTACCTGCTATTCATATGGTTCTGTAGTATAACACCCCGGAGTGCTACCTGCTATTCATATAGTTCTGTAGTATAACGCCCCAGAGTGCTACCTGCTATTCATATAGTTCTGTAGTATAACGCCCCGGAGTGCTACCTGCTATTCATATAGTTCTGTAGTATAACGCCCCGGAGTGCTACCTGCTATTCATATAGTTCTGTAGTATAACGCCCCGGAGTGCTACCTGCTATTCATATAGTTCTGTAGTATAACGCCCCGGAGTGCTACCTGCTATTCATATAGTTCTGTAGTATAACGCCCCGGAGTGCTACCTGCTATTCATATAGTTCTGTAGTATAACGCCCCGGAGTGCTACCTGCTATTCATATAGTTCTGTAGTATAACGCCCCGGAGTGCTACCTGCTATTCATATAGTTCTGTAGTATAACGCCCCGGAGTGCTACCTGCTATTCATATAGTTCTGTAGTATAACACCCCGGAGTACTACCTGCTATTCATATAGTTCTGTAGTATAACGCCACGGAGTGCTACCTGCTATTCATATAGTTCTGTAGTATAACGCCCCGGAGTGCTACCTGCTATTCATATAGTTCTGTAGTATAACGCCCCGGAGTGCTACCTGCTATTCATATAGTTCTGTAGTATAACGCCCCGGAGTGCTACCTGCTATTCATATAGTTCTGTAGTATAACGCCCCGGAGTGCTACCTGCTATTCATATAGTTCTGTAGTATAACGCCCCGGAGTACTACCTGCTATTCATATAGTTCTGTAGTATAACGCCCCGGAGTGCTACCTGCTATTCATATAGTTCTGTAGTATAACGCCCCGGAGTGCTACCTGCTATTCATATAGTTCTGTAGTATAACGCCCCGGAGTACTACCTGCTATTCATATAGTTCTGTAGTATAACGCCCCGGAGTGCTACCTGCTATTCATATAGTTCTGTAGTATAACGCCCCGGAGTGCTACCTGCTATTCATATAGTTCTGTAGTATAACGCCCCGGAGTGCTACCTGCTATACATATAGTTCTGTAGTATAACGCCCCGGAGTGCTACCTGCTATTCATATAGTTCTGTAGTATAACGCCCCGAAGTGCTACCTGCTATTCATATAGTTCTGTAGTATAACGCCCCGGAGTGCTACCTGCTATTCATATAGTTCTGTAGTATAACGCCCCGGAGTACTACCTGCTATTCATATAGTTCTGTAGTATAACGCCCCGGAGTGCTACCTGCTATTCATATAGTTCTGTAGTATAACGCCGTAAATCAAAATGTTGCAACATTTCAAATGTTAATTTTCACTCATTCCATATATCCTTTTCCTTCCAGTCAGGGCATGGTATATCCGGGCATGCTGGGAGTTGTAGTTTTGCATAAGCTGGAGACACCCTGGTTGTAAAACACTGATATAGACATTAGTTTATCCATAACATTACATCCTGAAGGAAGCAAAATCAAAAGTTATTTTTATCTATTCACTAAACATATCTTATTATTTGCCTCATCCCATGTACAGTTACTAATTCCAAACAAACAGTATACATACTTCAGAGCGTACCTGTCGTATCACAGAAAAAACGTATGCTTCTGTATTTCTCATAAGGTCATGCAAGTTCTTTACATCTTTTTATATATATCTTGCCTCACAAATCCCTCCGTTCTGCTGCTCACTCATTCTGACATCCACTGGTCAGGAAGGGGCATGTGTGAGGCCAGCACTGAGCCCTCCTTTACTAATGTAATGATTTCCTACCTGAATCTACTGTGCTGTGCTGTGCTGTGCTGGGTCTCTTCATCCTATCACTGCAGGCTGCTCTGTAACCCCCTCCTCTCTGTTTTCATACAGTAGTCTGATAGGACAGGAGTGAGCGCAGAGGAGTGCTAGTCTCGCCCTCAGTTACTGGACTTTGTCCCAGCCCTTCCTTTAGCTGGGATACATATAATGCTGTAGCCGGACAGGTTTATTTTCTGGATGTATTTTCTGGACCCCTAGGGGTATTTTATTTATTTTTTAAGCCATGATTTTTTATAAAAAAGGGATACATTTTTTCTTGAAATATATATTTAAAGTACGTTCATATGTTGCCAAGATAAACAACATATGAAAAGTTTTTGATTCTGACAGTGCCCATTTAAGAGTCTATGGAAGAGATTTATCAAAGGATTTAGACTGTTTTCCCCGTCTTAAATTGTCGCACAGCAGTCTAAATCCGTGCGACTTTTTCGTGACTTTTGCTTTAGAGGATTTTTTTAAGACCATGATGCATTCTAGTCTATTTTAGACAGAAAAATGCATTGGTGCAGAATTTATCAATTGCGACTTTTCAGCGAAAAGTCACATTGGCCGAAAGTACGCCGAAATGTCAGACCATACTGGAGCAGGTTTAAATATAGTCTAAAGCATAGATCATGAAGTCTTTGTGCAGAATTTATGATAAATTAGGCGCACAATGTAGGTTGGTCTATATTGATGCGGAAAATAAACAACTTTGATAACCCCCCCACCCATGTCTTTTATGATTGGAATAGACTAAAGGGTCCGTCATAAAACAAGTGTTTGGCTTAAATGACATAATAAATGACGCAACACTTAAGTAATAGGCAGTAAAGACTTTGAGGTTCAAAGCCCCACACTGCGCCTCCTTCCACAGATTATAAAACAGGTGCATGCTCAATAGGAAAACCATGGAAGCGTTTTCTTACAATGTTGTGTAAACTTTTGCAACCCATTATATTTTTATTGCTTCAATTCAGCTAAAACAGTAAAGTTACTCTGCGGTTGGTGTCAAACGTCTCAGCAGTTTAGTTTCAGGCTAGGTTTCCACACAGCTTCTTTTTTTAACCTGAACAAATGCCCCTCCTGTCCCAAGGATGCGTGTGGTATTACAACTTGGCTCCATTCACTTCAATGGAACACAGGTGCAGAACCACACACAACCTGAAGACGTGTGATTCTGTTTTTGAAAGAAATCAGCTTTGTATTTCGAATCCTTTAGGGTACGTTCCCACACGACGTATTTTGCTGCGTATTTGCTGCGTATTTGCTGCGTATTTGGTGCTGCGTATTTTCCTACCCATTGACTTCAACAGAGAAAATAAAATACGCAGCAGCAAATACGCAGCAAATACGCCGTGTGGGAATGTACCCTTAAGATGTAATGCTGTGCATTGGCCTTTTGGGAAAGGAGATTTACTCCTGGTTAACTCCTTGGGTACTGTATAGTATACAACCATCTCTATACAGCCAACTCTTTCCTGGCTGGGCAGGGGGTTTGCAGGTCCCCTCCCCTCATCCGGACACCCACAATTGTACATAACTTAGACATTTAGCTTGAGCGCTACACATGTCTAGAGAGACAAAAAATAGACAATTGAAATAAAACCTAGTTTTTGTCCATCCCCCACTGTGGTTAGAAAGGGTGATGAGCTCCTCATGGTTAGATCTGTTACTATTTGCATTAGATCCTTGATGCAGACAGCTAAAATATTGACATGAATATATCTTCAGCTGCACCTGCAATCCCAGGAGGATGTGTTAAAGGGGTACTCCGGTACTCCGGTACTAAGATGCCTGATCGCGGGGGTCCCGCTGCTGGGGACCCCCGTGATCTTGCACGCAGCACCCCGTTAGAATCAGTCCCTGGAGCGTGTTCGCTCCGGGTCTGATTACTGGCGATCACAGGGACGGAGCATTGTGACATCACGCCCCGCCCCCGTGTGACGTCACCCCCCGCCCCCTCAATGCAAGCCTATGGGAGGGGGCGTGACAGATGTCACGCCCCCTCCCATAGTCTTGCATTGAGGGGGCGGGGCATGACGTCACAATGGTCCGTCCCCGTGATCGCCAGTAATCAGACCCGGAGCGAACATGCTCCGGGTACTGATTCTAACGGTGTGCTGCGTGCAAGATCACGAGGGTCCCCAGCGGCGGGACCCCCGCGATCAGGCATCTTATCCCCTATCTTTTGGATAGGGGGATAAGATGTCTTAGCGCCGGAGTACCCCTTTAATGAACCGAACGACTTTCAGAATTTCGTTTCTGCTGTCTTGGCTGTTGGGTGAGGATATTACAAGACTTGTTTTGGGGTCTTTCAAGTGGAATAATGAAATCACATCAGGAATTTGGATCTGTAAATCCTCTTATTCTGTCTCTTGAGATTTTTATGCTACAAATTTACAGTATATGTTATATCTCAGTCATCACCGTAAAGGAAAATAGAAGCGAGCACCAGATACTTTTCATTATTTTAAAGAGTAATTCAAAACAACAACCTAAACATAAGTCATTGATTCAGTCTTTTCCTCAAAAAAAATGAAATAAAAAAAGCCACACAGAAGCTGTTTAGTTGTTTCTAAATCTGCTCATACATAGAAGAATGCTATCTACTGTTTAGCCTACAGCTATTTCCACCCATCTCTCCATGCACCTGGTACCTTTTGCTTGGCCTAACATACAAGTGTTCTCATTGAGTAGTGGGGATAAAGTTGCTTCCAAACTCCTCTGGCAGCGGCTTGTCTCCCAGAGAACACAAAGATCTGGTAGCTTGATTGCAATATCCCACTGTTCACCTATACTCTGGGATATATGGCCTTCTATGGGAGGTACTGTAGACGTTGCAAGATTCAGGACACATCTCATCAATACCTGCACATGCTTGGACAGAGATGTGTCTACAGTAAATATGATTATTGGATAGATCTGTTCCCTAAAATAAACTGCGTTTTCAGATGTTGATGTTGACACCTTGGGCTTTGCTCAGACAAGTTATTTAATTTTGGAAACCAGTAATGGTCAGAGATTCCAACTTCACCAGCGTGGTCTCCTCACATGTATCTAGTACGTGTCAGAAGATCATTGCCATTGCTACACCAATAACATGCACCATATATCAATAACACAAGATAAAACTAAAAATTCTCCATGGCATTCTCTCTTTGTTTCAATGGCAGAAGTATGTGCATAGAAAATAAGTGGGATTTCATGTGTAAGGGAAAGACACTGGGAAATAGTGTGGACAAGAATGGGATATGATGCCCATAGCTACCTTGCAGTGATGATCATATTGGTTGCTTAAGACAATGCCTTCACTTCTCAGTCCCCTGTAGTTCCTTTTTATCTTGGCTCTGTGGTGTCCCGGGACAGGACCTTGTCCTGTCCCTGTCTTAAGTCCCCTCAGTTAGAGTCCCTCCATTCCACAGGGCTCTCCTGCAGGGCTTGCCCCTTGGTCACCTCATATAAATGTATTTCTGTATACAGGGCCGTTTGAAGGAATTTGGGGGGCCCAAGCAAAATAGACACAGAGGCCCCCCTCCAACCCCTCCCCACCTTACGCACGCAAAGCCTTTGCACAGGATATATACCATATAAGTGATTATATAAAGGACCATATAGAGGTATATTCCAGCTGTACACAGGATATATACCCCATATTAGTGATTACAGCTACATGAAGAAACTCACAGGTCACGTCTTTTCTGATCAGCGTCGTCCTCTTTCCTTTTCTTCCCCCGTCAGACTCAGACCGCCATGATGTCTCCTTCCAGCCAAAACTTCATCTCTCTTCATCTGCAGAACAAAGATCTTAGACTTTGCATTTTTGCAGTGCTCTCCTTAACACTACACAATCTCCTCATCTATAGACCTGTAATAATGCCCCCCTTGGTGTCCCACTCAGTAACAGAGCAGGTTGCCAGATATGTAGGTAGGTCACCATTCCCCAACCATGGTTCCTCCAGCTGTAGCAAAATTACAGAACCCAGACGACCTCTGGATTTCCGGGCATGCTGGGAGTCATAGTTTTGCACCCTGGTTAAGAAACACTGATGTAGCTAGTAAGGTAGCCAGCTAGTAGGGCTACACGATATGGGGAAACTGTGCGATTGCGATTATGGACCCAGTTTAACTCCCAGTAGTTAGGTAGTACTACCCAGATTACCCCCTTCTCCCCCCCAGTAGGCAGGTAGTAGCCCCATATTAGAACCCCCCCCCAGTAGACAGGTAGTACCCCCAGATTAACCCCCCCCCCCAGTAGGCAGGTAGTACCCCCAGATTACCCTCTCCCCCAGTAGGCATGTATTACCCCCAGATTACCCCCTCCCCCCCCAGTAGGCAAGTAGTAGCCCCATATTAGAACCCCCCCAGTAGGCAGGTAGTACCCCCAGACTAACCCCCTCCCCCCAGCAGGCATGTAGTACCCCCAGATTAACCCCCCCCCCCCAGTAGGCAGGTATTACCCCCAGATTAACCCTCTCCCAGTAGGCAGGTAGTACCCCCAGATTAACCCTCTCCCAGTAGGCAGGTAGTACCCCCAGATTACCCCCTTCTCCCCCAGTAGGCAGGTATTAGCCCCATATTAGAACCCCCCCCCAGTAGGCAGGTAGTACCCCCAGATTAACCCTCTCCCAGTAGGCAGGTAGTACCCCCAGATTAACCCTCTCCCAGTAGGCAGGTAGTACCCCCAGATAACCCCCTCCCCCCCCCAATAGGCAGGTAGTAGCCCCATTTTAGAACTCCCCCAGTAGGCAGGTAGTACCCCAAGACTAACCCCCTCCCCCCAGCAGGCATGTAGTACCCCCAGATTAACCCCCTCCCCCAGCAGGCATGTGGTACCCCCAAAAATACCCCCCCCTCAGTAGGCAGGTAGTGCCCCCCCCTGCCTGCCTGGGGGGGGGTCATCTGGGGGTACTACATGCTTGATGGGGAAGGGGTTAATCTGGAGGTACAACCTTCCTACTGGGGGTGAGGGGGTTAATCTGGGGGTACTACCTGCCCCCCCCCCCCCAGTAGGAAGGTAGTACCCCAGATTAACCCCCAACCCCCCTTATGAAGGTAATACCCCCAGATTAACCCCCCCCCCTTGTAGGAAGGCAGTACCCCCCACCCCCAGATGAACCCCCCCCCACTCCCTTGTAGGAAGGTAGTACCCCCAGATTAACCCCCCCCCCTGTAGGAAGGTAGTACATCGGTACCACAGATTAACCCCCTCCCCTCCTCCCCCCCAGACACAGTAAGAATGTAGTTCAGAACTTGAAATAACAATGCATTCACTCACTGTAAAATAGATATGTAGCAGCACTAAACGCTGCGCGCGGTAATCCTGTGACGAGGGTGAGTTCGTGCACCGCGCACGATCACGCTCTAGGGCCAGCGTTAGAATTATGGGACTCGCGGTGACGTCATGACGGTGACGCGCAATATATGAATCCTGGACTGACTGACTGAAGGTGAGCTGGAGCGGGGCACATAAAGGAGCCGGAGGCAGGGTCTCGTACTGCTTGCACCGGCAGAACAGTATAGCGCAGGAGGACAGGCAGAGACCGGCTCTGCTCGGGGGCCCCGGGCCAGCTCGGGGCCCCAAGCAAATGCTTGGTTTGCCTGTCCTCTTGCGACGGGCCTGTCTGTATAGTGTACAAATGTATAGGACCTACCTAGGTCACGTGATATATTATAATGATTGTACAGATATTTAGGACCTTCCTGGGTCTTGTGTTGTACCCAGAGTTCTCTGGGTTCAGGACCTACAGGCTTTGCCGTCAATGGGATTAGTCCAGCCCACTTAGTATATAAGGGTCTGTAGTCACTAAATTCACTCTCTTAGGACCCTGACATTAAGCCTAGCACAATCAGCATTTCTCAATTCATCTCAACTAGGCCAAAGCCTAAAGAACCAGCAGCCACTAATACTGTGAGTTACCAAGCTCTAACTACAAATTCCTAGTGACTACTATTTAACTCAAATTCTATAATTAGAAGCACAGTGGCCTGCTTAAAGCGCAAGACTATTAGTCCCAGCAAAGCCTGTGAGGAACCTGCATCCCGGTTACCTCAAGAGAAACTATATGTTTATAAAGACTGTTTGCATAAGAAGTTCAGTAAAAGTTTCAGTTATCTCATAAATTCTGCTGTGGACATTCCATTTATTATCCTGCCATTTGTGGACCGGTTGTCGGCAGGGCCTTCTATACAAAACAACCGCACCCTGGCGTCACGACAAATCAAGGGTTAATACCACCAGACCCTGCTACATCATTGCCTCACCCAGCTCACCACAGCTCTGCTAGGTGCGATGTACAAAGTGCTAATAACAAATATGTATGGTTAAAATGTATAACAAAACCTAAATAGTCAATAGATAAAAAAAAAGAGAGTCTAGATAAAACATGAACAGTTCATGTAACAGTAAAAGCCGCGGTCACCCATTCTGCACATGCAAATGTTTATATTAGTCTGCACTGGGGAGGAGTCTACTTTCCTAAGGACCCTTATCTGTGCCTCGGTGGACTAACACTGCCTTTATTCTGGGATTAGAGTGGTCCCCAAGTGGACCAGGTTATCTTCATTTTGTGGCATTATTCCTGTTTTTGCAGCCATATCTTTGATGTTTCATTATCCTGCAATTATAGGTCCCCTGAGGAACCCCGGTATTGTAAGCAATTATATAAGGGGGAAACACTTTGGGACATATAGGAAAGATTTTTTTTTTTATATGTGTGTTTTATATGCAGGAATTTGTGTTGATACATGGACAGTATTGTATGGCTAGATTTTCTCTGGCCATATATGCTCGGCTTTACACCTCCCCCTTATCAACATATCAATTGTTTTCATTTCATGTTTGCACATTTCGGTGCTGGAGGACGATTTATTTTAGGGCAGATATATTAAATGTTATGTTTTAATAGAGTCATTAATTCTGTGCTGTCCTTTTGATTAAAGGGGTTCTCCGCTGCTCAGCGTTTGGAACAAACTGTTCCGAATGCTGGAGCCGGAGTCGGGAGCTCGTGACATCATAGCCCTGCCCCCTCATGATGCCACGCCCCGCCCCCTCAATGCAAATCTATGGGCGGGGGCATGACAGCCTTCATGCCCCCTCCCATAGACTTACATTGAGGGGGTGGGGTGTGACGTCATGAGGGGGCGGGGCTATGATGTCACGAGCTCCCGGCACCGGCTTCAGCATTCGGAACAGTTTGTTCCAAACACTGAACCGTGGAGAACCCCTTTAAGCTCTATAATTAACCTAACAATTGTCACGGTCTGTGATAATAATATATAGTATACGTGTGAATATGTGAACAACATGACGAAATATTACAGTTTGGGAAATATGCCCTTATTTTTTTTTATTGTACTTTTGCTGTTCCTTTTTTGGTAATTAATTAATGGAAAAAAAATGGAAAATGGAAATGTTTTGACACATTTCACCTGCTTAAAATCAAATGTGGCAAATAAATATTTATGTACATGTCCAGGGAAAAAAAATTAAAGAATATTCTAACTCAGTATTTCCCAACCGGGTGCATCCAGCTGTTGCAAAACTACAACTCCCAGCAGCTGGAGGCAGTCTGCTTGGTATAACAGAATAGTGAAAAGTACAAGAGTAATTGTAGAAGTAATACAGACTGCACAGAAAAGCAAAATGGTCTTGTATGAACAAATTCACATACATGCTACATTATGGCTATGATTGCTCTAGTGAACATACCGGCAGGCAGATTAAGTAAAAAAAAAAAAATATATATATATATATATATATATATATATATATATATATATATATATATATTTCTACAGGGTGGGCCATTTATATGGATACACCTTAATAAAATGGGAATGGTTAGTGATATTAACTTCCTGCTTGTGGCACATTAGTATATGTGAGGGGGGAAAATTTTCAAGATGGGTGGTGACCATGGCAGCCATTATGAAGTCGGCCATCTTGAATCCAACTTTAGTTTTTTCAATAGGAAGAGGGTCATGTGACACATCAAACTTATTGGGAAGTTCACAAGAAAAACAATGATGTGATTGGCTTTAACGTAACTTTATTCTTTCATGAGTTATTTACAAGTTTCTGACCACTTATAAAATGTGTTCAATGTGCTGCCCATTGTGTTGGATTGTCAATACAACCCTCTTCTCCCACTCTTCACACACTGATAGTAACACCGCAGAAATGCTAGCACAGGCTTCCAGTATCCGTAGTTTCAGGTGCTGCACATCTCGTATCTTCACAGCATAGACAATTGCCTTTGGATCACCCCAAAGATAAAAGTTTAAGGGGGTCAGATCGGGAGACCTTGGGGCCATTCAACTGGCCCACGACGACCAATCCACTTTCCAGGAAACTGTTCATCTAGGAATGCTCGGACCTGACGCCCATAATGGAGTGGTCACCATCTTGCTGGAAAAACTCAGGGAACGTGCCAGCTTCAGTGCATAAAAAGGGAAACACATCATCATGTAGCAATTTCACATATCCAGTGGCCTTGAGGTTTCCATTGATGAAGAATGGCCCCACTATCTTTGTACCCCATATACCACACCATACCATCAATTTTTGTGTTCCAACAGTCTTGGAGGGATCTATCCAATGTGGGTTAATGTCAGACCAATAGCGGTGGTTTTGTTTGTTAACTTCACCATTCACATAAAAGTTTGCCTTATCACTGAACAAAATCTTCTGGGTAAACTGAGGGTCCTGTTCCAATTTTTGTTTTGCCCATTCTGCAGCATCGGAAACTACGGATACTGGAAGCCTGTGCTAGCATTTCTCCTGCGGTGTTGCTATCAGTGTGTGAAGAGTGGGAGAAGAGGGTTGCATTGACAATCCAACACAATGGGCAGCACATTGAACACATTTTATAGGTGGTCAGAAACTTGTAAATAACTCATGAAAGAATAAAGTTACGATAAAACCAAGCACATCATTGTTTTTCTTGTGAAATTCCCAATAAGTTTGATGTGTTATAAGACCCTCTTCCTATTGAAAAAACAAAAGTTGGATTCAAAATGGCCGACTTCAAAATGGCCGCCATGGTCACCACCCGTCTTGAAAAGTTTCCCCCCCTCACATATACTAATGTTCCACAAACAGGAAGTTAATATCACCAACCATAATACTTCAATACTTCTGTAATGTCGTTAAAATTAAGCTATATGATTACTTTTACAATAGTCGCGCTTTGTGATAGCTATTTGTAGTACACATATAAAAAAACATGGCGCAATATTACAGTTTTGAAAATGTACTAAATTGTTTCTTGTTTTTTTTGTTTTTTTTTTTACTTTACCTGTTTCTTTTGGTAACCTTAGCATCAAATAAAAAAACAAAATACGGTATATCACGATCAGTTCATTAACTAATAAAAAAATTCTCAAAATGAAAAATTTTACCCAAATTTTACCTGCCTCAATTAAAAAGCCGTAAATGGATAATTGTGTTTTAATACTATGTACATATCCAGGGGACAGATAAAAAATAAAACACAGTGCTTCCCAACCAGGGTGCCTCCGGCTGTTGCAAAACTACAACTCCCAGCATGCATCTACAGCCAAAAGTTGTCCGGGCCATACTGGGGGTTGTAGTTTTGCAAGAGCCTCGAGGCACCCTGGTTGGAAAACCCTGATATAACAGAATTGTAGAAGTAATAAAAACTGCATAGAAAAACAAAATGGTCTTGTATGAACAAATTTACATAAATACATATTACGTTAGGGCTAGGATTACGCTAAGGAATATATCGGAGGCGGATTAAGTAAAATATACCGTAAAGTCCAATTGACGGATACTTATCATGACCGAAAAAAATCCTAATTTAACAGCACTGGGTCATGTGAAATCTTCTGCACACTTTGTGTAACTCCTCTTAAGTCCCTTCCGGGAAATCCAGCCCACTATTTAGGAGCATCCATTCTCAGTGAGTCAGGCATCACAGTCTCTGTCCACAACACTAGTGCTAGTCCCAAACTTCAGCTCCCTCTGTCCAAGCCACCAGCACTCAGCACCCTGACCCTCACCCAGGCGGACACTATTATCTCCACTCTTCCATGTTTAAGGATTTTTCTTCTTCCAGACCGCACATCTGCGACTTAGCATGGAGTTTAGAAGAGTTAATCTCAGCTTACAGAGGACCTGTACACTGCTGCTCCTCTCTATCTGTGCACAAGGTAAGTCCGCATCCTACCATGGTATTGTATCATTTCTATTCACCTGTACCCGGTACAGCCCTTAGAAAAATCTAAGAAACCCTATAAAATATAAGAACAGATGTAGCAGAGCCGAATTTGTCATTCAATTCTTTTGGAGAGTCTGATTACTCTCTTGACGATGCAGCAAGGGTTAAATGCAGTCCTATGTAAAACCTCAAATAACAAACCAAATTCTATTAAAAAAAAAAATATATATATATATATATATATATATATTGTAACTCTGAATCAGTGTTTTCCAAACAGGGTGCCTCCAGCTGTTGCAAAACTACAACTCCCAGCATGCCCAGACAGCCAAAGGCTGTCCAGGCACGCTGGGAGTTGTAGTTTTGCAATAGCTGGAGTCCCCCGGGTTGGGAAACACTGCATTTTATTATTCTTTTTTTCCCATGGACATGTATATAGTATGCAAGCAAAATTACGCGTTCAACGCGTTTGATTTTAAGAGTGTGAAATTTGGGTAAAATTTTCTATTTTGAACATTTCTTAATGAATTGATGAACCGATAACGTAATATATCTTTGTATCATATCAAATGCTTTAATAACCCAAAAAAAAAGGATTTAAAAAGTAAAAAATTGCTGGATGTTGTAGTGTTGCAACAGCTGGAGGCACGCTGTTTGGGAAAACTCTTCTCTATATACATGCAACAATGTTGTAACACATATTTACAAACATTGAAGATGCTGAAAATACTTTACACATTGTTGTCAATATCTGAAATGAATAGTTTATAAAGAAATGTTTCGATTTTTTAATTTTGCTTATTTTTAGATATTTTTTTACCACACATTTTTTTATGTATATACACACATGTATGAGGGACCTTGTAGTTTAGCAACAGCTGGAGGCACCCTGTTTGGAAAACTCTGCTCTAAATACATGCAGCAATGTTGTAAAACATTTACAAGCATTGAAATAAGTGAAAATAGTTTATTTACAAACATTAAAGTGCAAATACTTTATTTATTAACATTGAAGAAAGTGTAAATACTTTATTTATAAACATTAAAGTGCAGATACTTTATTTACAAACATTAAAGTGCAAATACTTTATTTACAAACATTGAAGTGCAAATACTTTATTTATAAACATTGAAGAAAGTGTAAATACTTTATTTACACACATTATAGTGCAAATACTTTATTTACACACATTAAAGTGCAAATACTTTATTTACACACATTAAAGTGCAAATACTTTATTTACAAACATTAAAGTGCAAATACTTTATTTACAAACATTGAAGAAAGCGCAAATACTTTATTTATAAACATTGAAGTGCAAATTCTTTATTTACAGACATTAAAGTGCAAATACTTTATTTACAAAAAATAAAGTGCAAATACTTTATTTACAAACATTGAAGAAAGTGCAAATACTTTATTTAAAAACATTAAAGAAAGTGCAAAAACCTTATTTACAAACATTGAAGAAAGTGCAAATATTTTACAAATTATTTTTCTTGTTTCTTGTAAAATCTGAAACTAATTGTTTATAATGAAACAAACAGACGTTAGCTTTTTAATTTTGCTTATTTTTAGATATATTGTACACATATTTCTTAATATACACACCCATGTACAAGGGACAGAAGAGCCTTCATACGTGACCATTGTCTGGTCTGGGAAGCACTTGTGATGGAGGCAGGAGGCATTCTTTTGTTACCAGTAACCTTGGTTACTTTCTGAGCATGTGAAGTATCTACCAGCCGTCCAGGACTCTTTTAGTCTTGGCACACAAAAGGAAAAGTTCTCACTGACTTGTTTCTTACCCTTTCCCGAAAAAAAAAAACACAGATTTGTGCAGATTGAATTTTTGTGAAACTGCATCATTTTCTGCCATTCATGGCTATTTTGGGATGCAGTAAACGTCTTCTCACTATCATGATGTATTGATTGCATGCATACTAAACACCAGGCATATAGACCAGTGTTCACACGTCAGTTCTTACCCTTATATAGACAAACTGACACTATTAGGCCACTTTCACACTAACATTATGACACAATAGCGTGATGGCCGTCGGGGCCGCCGGGGACAATAGTGGGAGAAAAAATACTGCTTGCGCAATCCTTTTCTCCCGCTACTCCTGCTGAAAAACCGTAGCACCCGATGGACCCAGATCACCAGAATGGGGTCCATCAGGACCTGCTGTTGCCCATTGCGCCCCATCAAAATGACGTCCGTTAAACTAAACAAAAAAAGAGTTTGATGGCCGTTCTTGACGGGACGCAATGGTAGTATGAATTATAGCCTTAACAGGTATCAGTATCCTTGCTATACAGAGTGTAGTTATCTCGTATACTGGATAACAACACTAGCTTCTACAGTCATGCCCGTAAATGTCGGCGCCCCTGAAATTTTTCAAGAAAATTAAGTATTTCTCACAGAAAAGGTTTGCAGTAACACGTTTTGCTATACACATGTTTATTCCCTTTGTGCGTATTGGAACTAAACAAAAAAAAGGAGGAAAAAAAGCTAATTGGACATAATGTCACACCAAACTCCTAAAATGGGCTGGACAAAATTATTGGCACCCTTAATTTAATATTTGGTTTCACACCCTTTGGAAAAAAATAACTGAAATCAGGCGCTTCCTATAACCATCAATAAGCTTCTTACACCTCTCAGCCGGAATGTTGGACCTCTCTTCCTTTGCAAACTGCTCCAGGTCTCTCTTATTGGAAGGGTGCCTTTTCCCAACAGCAATTTTAAGATCTCTCCACAGGTGTTCAATGGAATTTAGATCTGGACTCATTGCTGGCCACTTCAGAACTCTCCAGCGCTTTGTTGCCATCCATTTCTTGGGGCTTTTTGACATATGTTTGGGGTCATTGTCCTGCTGGAAGACCCAAGATCTCGGACGCAAACCCAGCTTTCTGACACTGGGCTGTACAGTGCGACCCAAAATCCATTGGTAATCCTCAGATTTCATGATGCCTTGTACACATTCAAGGCACCCAGGGCCAGAGGCAGCAAAACAACCCCAAAACATAATTGAACCTCCACCATATTTCACTGTAAGTACTGTGTTCTTTTCTTTGTAGGCCTCATTTCATTTTTGGTAAACAGTAGAATGATGTGCTTTACCAAAAAGTTACATCTTGGTCTCATCTGTCCACAAGACATTTTCCTAGAAGGATTTTGGCTTACTCAAGTTCATTTTGGCGAAATGTAGTCTTGCTTTTTTATGTCTCTGTGTCAGCAGTGAGGTCCTCCTGGGTCTCCTGCCATAGCGTTTCATTTCATTTAAATGTCGATGGATATTTTGCGCTGACCCTGATGCTCCCTGAGCCTGCAGGACAGCTTGAATATCTTTGGAACTTGTTTGGGGCTGCTTATCCACCATCTGGACTATTCTGCGTTGACACCTTACATTCATTTTTCTCTTCCGTCCACGCCCAGGGAGATTAGCTACAGTGCCAGGGGTTGTAAACTTCTTGATAATGTTGCACACTGTGGACAAAGGAAAATCTAGATCTCTGGAGATTGACTTTTAACCTTGAGATTGTTGATATTTTTCCACAGTTTTGGTTCTCAAGTCCTCAGACAGTTCTCTTCTTTCTGTTGTCCATGCTTAGTGTGGCACACGCAGGCACACAATGCAAAGACTAAGTGAACTTCTCTCCTTTTCTCTGCTTTCAGGTGTGATATTGCCCACACCTGTTACTTGCCCCAGGTGAGTTTAATGGAGCATCACATGCTTAAAACAATCAATGAGTTTGGTGTGACATTATGTCCAATTTGCTTTTTTCCTCCCTTTTTTGGGTTAGTTCAAATACACACTAATAATAAACATGTGTATAGCAAAACATGTGTTACTGCAATCCTTTTCTGTGAGAAATACTTCATTTACTTGAAAATTTTCAGGAGTGCCAACATTTACGGCCATAAATGTAGGTAAAATCAAATGGGGAGAATGATTATCTTGTGATGTGATAACATGGGTTAAACACAAAACAATGTTATGATCGTAAGATCCTGTTATGTAACTATAATGTAACACAACCGAATAAAGTGTTTAAAGTGTTCTTTCAAACAGCTGTACTTCCACTACTTCTCTTACATAATTTTTATTGCGTATATTAAAGGTCTCTGAGGAGGAGGCATTGTTGAAACTAAAGGATTTAGATACAAAAGATTCCAAGTCCTGATTTCCTGGAACCCAGGCCAGAGGTTCCCAAGATAAAAGACACTTTTACAGGAAGGATGACAAAATGGTTTAATCCCATTCAATAATGCTTGACAAAGCACAAACCTAACTTCTTATAAACACTGGGTTCACATCAGTTGCATCAGGACACTGACTCCTGGACCAGTCTGGTGTTTTCACTTACACCGAATCTCAGGAGCATCAATGGGATCAGTTCTGGCATCAGATTTCCACCAAAATTTTCCTACCATGCTGAAGGGAGACTGATCCGGATCACTGGATATATGAGAACCCAATACCCACTAGCAAGCCCTATTGGCCAACAAATATCACATGAAGGGGTACTCCAGGGAACCCAACATATTCCCTATCCACAGTATAGGGGATGAGTGTCTGGTCGCAGGGGGTCCGACCACTTTGACCCCCTATGATCTCCTGTACAGGGCCTGCCTACCTACCAGTCCCTGTAGCACTCCTGCTCCAAACTTCGGAGACACGCAGGTGTGATGGTCCGCTTAGACAATCACTGGCTGAGATGGGACCCCAATTTGGGCGCAGGTGCAGGATTTGGAAACAGGGATCTGCTTCCAGCTGACTGTCAACCAAGCAGGGACAGGGGTGACAGGGGGAGCTGGGAGAAGTTCAATCCCTCAGCGCTTCATGGGTTTGGAACGACTCTATGACACTTGACACCAGAGAATTAAATGATAGGGGATAAGATGTCTGATCGCGGGGGTCCCGCAGCTGGGGACCCCCGCAATATAGCATGCAGCACCCACCTGTTTCTGGTACGGAAGCGCTGGAGGGTCTGGGTCCCGACCATGGGAACGGAAGTTCGTGATGTCACAACTCCGCCCCCCGTGTGGCATCACGCCCCCTCCCATAGACTTGCATTGAGGGGACGGGGCGTGACGTCACACGGGGGCGGAGTCGTGACGTCACGAACTTCCGTTCCCTTGGCCGGGACCCAGACCCTCCAGCGCTTCCGGACCAGAAACAGGTGGGTGCCGCATGCTATATTGCGGGGGTCCCCAGCGGCGGGACCCCCACGATCAGACATCTTATCCCCTTTCCTTTGGAGAGGGGATAAGATGTCTAGGGGTGGAGTATCCCTTTAAGCACAGATAGATATATGGAAGGTACCATGTGTCTCCTTGTCCTAACAGCTATCTAACAGTGTCAGCATTTTGGATTGTGAATTGCAGATGACAGGTTCCCTGACGCCACCTAAGAATGCCCCCAAAACATTCCCTTCATAAAAGCCATCCCCCTTGGTGAAGTGGCCTTACGTGAACTGCTTTAACACAATGAGATTCAATGATTTACAAGCCTGCACTATAGGCAGTGTATATACCAGCAATACTTCATCTACGTTTATCGGTAAACTTACACCACTGCTGGTAAAAGTTACATGTTGCTATCATGTGAAGATGACGCTCCATAAAAGTCTGCAAAAATCCATTGTCTTGTGACTATAGCTCAGTTAGCATCTGTTTGTTTTCTTTGGTCAGAAAACGACAGCCGCATCACATGACTGAGATCACACCAAGCATTTGTGATCAGCAAATGAACTGGGGTGAGCTGCAATACCACACACAGCCCATAGTCAAACGTGGCGCTGTTTTTGGCAGAAAGCCTTTATATATTTCTATACTTATACAACCCCTATAGCATATTTCTGAAAGGTACATTTAATTTACATTGACATGGCTATCACTCTCTTATTTATCCTTCTCACTTTGACCTTTTTCCTTCATGTGCAGTAATTCATCATTTTGCAGTTGGAACATATTGCCTGCTCTGTACCTTCTGACGTTAAGCTCGTAATGTAATATGCTGAACCGGTCATGCTTTTCTATTTAGCCTTTGCTAAGCAAGATATTCAAAATTCACTGAAGCCCATGTAATCCAATCACAGACTGAATTGGCGAAGAAAAACTCTTGGCGATTTCTGATGACATATTTACATATAACAAAATAGCAGTAGATAAAAAAGGAGTGTTCTTTACCCAACAAACTGCACGGTTCAGTATTGGTGTATACCATGTTTGGTGAGTGCCATTAAAGGAGTACTCCGGTGAAAACCTTTTTTCTTTTAAATCAACTGGTGGTAGAAAGTTAAACATATTTGTAAATTACTTCTATTAAAAAATCTTAATCCTTCCTGTACTTATTAGCTGCTGAATACTACAGAGGAAATTCTTTTCTTTTTGGAATGCTTTCTGATTACATCACAAGCACAGTTCTCTCTGCTGACGTTATTATAATAATAATAACGCTTTATTTATTGTTGTCCTTAGTGGGATTTGAACCCAAGTCCCCAGCACTGCAAGGCAGCAGTGCTAACCACTGAACCCCCATTCTGCGCTTAGCATACATCTACTATGCATGGTTGCTAAAATGGACAGAGATGTCAGCAGAGAGCACTGTGCTCGTGATGTCATCAGTGTTCCAAAAAAAAATTTCCTCTGTAGCATTCAGCAGCTAATAGGTACTGGAAGGATTAAGATTTTTTAACAGAAGTCATTTACAAATATGTTTAACTTTCTGCCACCAGTTGATTTAAAAGAAAAAAGGTTTTCACCGGCGTACCCCTTTAAAGGGTTATCCAGGAAAAAAAACTTTTATACATATATATATATATATATATATATATATATATATATCAACTGGCTCCAGAAAGTTAAACAGATTTGTAAATTACTTCTATTAAAAAATCTTAATCCTTTCAGTACTTATTAGCTGCTGAAGTTGAGTTGTTCTTTTCTGTCTAAGTGCTCTCTGATGACACGTGTCTTGGGAACTGTCCAAAGTAGAAGCAAATCCCCATAGCAAACCTCTTCTACTCGGTGCAGTTTCTGAGACAAGCAGAGATGTCAGCAGAGAGCACTGTTGCCAGACAGAAAAGAAAAACTCAACTTCAGCAGCTGATAATTATTGGAAGGGTTAAGATTTTTTAATAGAAGTAGTTTACAAATGTGTTTAACTTTCTGGAGCCAGTTGATATATAAAAAAAAACTTTTTTTTTCTCGAATACCCTTTTAATGGGTATGATTGTGAAATAGCTCCATATGTCTGCTATTGATTATTATGTGAATGACTTCAAGTTCAACCTATAACCCTGCAGGTAGAAAATGTAAAGAAAAATGTATATCCTCCAATCATGCAAAAAATCACAGGTTCCCAAACCAGAACCAAAGATTTTTTGTGCGTTTGTAGGATATACATTTTTCTTTACATTTCCCTCCTGCATACATGTCTGGCAAGTTCTGGGCAACAGAGCCAGTCTGTACTCCCTGCTGCATATCCTGGTATCCCCTTTTTCTTCCCGTAGTGAGATTAATTGGCCTAAACAGGTGTTGTGGCTCCTCCACAACCCCCCCAGGTGTGTAACTCTCCGCAACCCCCCAGGTGTGTAACTCTCCGCAACCCCCCAGGTGTGTAACTCTCCGCAACCCCCCAGGTGTGTAACTCTCCGCAACCCCCCAGGTGTGTAACTCTCCGCAACCTCCCAGGTGTATAACTCTCCGTAACCCCCCAGGTGTGTAACTCTCCACAACCCCCCAGGTGTGTAACTCTCCCAAGTTCTGACGTTATTACCCTATGTGCCGCTTCGTGCCTTTTTTTCTTCTCTCTTTTCATACACCCTATAACCATATCTTGTTGATCCGAGGACAAAAACCTTTTATGAGGCAAATGCCAATTGCCCCATACTAGGGTGAAACTTCTTTCTTGACTCTATGTATGGCATCAGAATAAATCCTGGAGTCAGCACCTCACATCAATGTTATAAATATGTTTATTTCATTGTTTCTGGGAAGAGGCATAGTGGAAAACACTATCCTGGACTAGTAGAAAAAAAAAGTTTGCCTAGTTTTGCAGTTCTACAACTTTGGTTGCTATATTAGGCAGTATTTGCTTTTTGGGACTCTGGTAAAGAAGGCAAGAATCCTTGTGGAGCTATACTGGTGGCCATATTGGCTTTATGACCAGATCAATTCATCTATTGTATTCTATGGACTGGCAGGGGGAATTGACAAATTGGACATTCATGGATCCGGGTATGTTAAAAGAGTACTCCACCTCTAGACATCTTATCCCCTATCCAAAGGATAGGGGATAAGATGTCTGATCGCGGGGGTCCCGCCGCTGGGGACCCCTGCAATATAGCATGCGGCACCCACCTGTTACTGCTCCGGAAGCGCTGGAGGGTCTGGCTCTTGACCACGGGAACGGAAGATCGTGACATCACGACTCCGCCCCGTGTGACGTCACTCCATGCCCCCTCAATGCAAGTCTATGGTAGGGGGCGTGACAGCCACCACGCCTCCTCCCATAGACTTGCATTGAGGGGTCGGGAAGTGATGTCACACGGGGGTGGAGTCGTGACTTCACGATCTTCCTTTCCCGTGGTCGAGAGCCAGACCCTCCAGTGCTACCCTCATTTTAAACTGGTTTACCCTGACTATAACCCCTGTGTATTAGGTTTAGTGCTGGTGAACCAGCTGTCAGATTCACTTTAAAGTGCTTCAAACTTCAGCTTCTGCCCATTTGGTGTGGAGAGATGCAGATGGGTGGTACAGTGGCCAAGAGTTCCATGCACAAGGCCTTTTCTAGTTATGAAGACTGGTACATGGAATTCTCTAACCATTTGTGGTTGCCTTGGCAACTGTATGGTGCCCCTCCATGCTAGATGTGAAGATTGAGTGGGAGTTGAACTTTGGGGCTACACTACACTTTAAAATTATCCTCATGTTTGGTTGTAGTACAGTGGTCCCTCAACATACGATGGTAATCCGTTCCAAATGGACCATCGTTTGTTGAAACCATCGTATGTTGAGGGATCTGTGCAATGTAAAGTATAGGACAGTGGTCTACAACCTGCAGACCTCCAGATGTTGCAAAACTACAACACTCAGCATGCCCGGACAGCCAACGGCTGTCCGGGCATGCTGGGAGTTGTAGTTTTGCAACATCTGGAGGTCCACAGGTTGAAGACCACTGGTATTGGAGGTTATACTCGCGTGTCCCCGCCGCTCCGGACCATCACTGCTCGTCACCGCTGCCCTGGATGTCGCCTTCCATCGCTGTCACCGCGTCCCCGGGGTGTCCCCAATGCTCCGGCAAGGCCTCTGCTTCCCCGGCATCCTCGCTCTCCGTCGCCGCCATCACGTCGCTACGCACGCCGCTCCTATTGGGTGACGGGACGTGCGCAGCGATGTTATGATGACGACGAGGGGGAGAGCGCCAACAATGCAGGGGATCCCGAAGAGGATGCGCCGGAGTCCCAAGAACAGGTAAGTGATTGTCGGCGGACCACACGGGGCACCGTAAACGGCTATCTGGTGGCAGCTGAAGCAGTCTGCACTGCCGGATAGCCGTTTATGCGATGGCCCCGACATACAAAAGCATCATATGTTGATGCTGCCTTCAACATGCGATGGCCTCTGAGAGGCCATCGCATGTTCAAAGTTTCGTATGTCGGGGCCATCGTAGGTCGGGGGGTCACTGTAATGAAGTGCTCCATACTGTATATAGCCTTAATCTAACCCTGGGCCCAGCCGGTCTGATCTTTTGGGTGGGCCTAACCCATTATCGTGTGTGTATATTTTGTCCATAGAAAAGGTAGATCCTGTAAAAAAAATTGCAATGTTGAGACTTGAGACCTTATAATACTTTATTTCCATACTATGTAGCGTCAATTGTCCTTCCTAGCAAGATACATTATTATTCTGTATATATTATAAGGTTGGGCTCACATGTTCCCAGTGTGCCACATGGCCAATTTTAATGGTATTTAATGCAAACAACCGAGGTTTCGCGGAGCCCATGGGAACTCAGCTTTATCATTTTATTATATATATGAATAGGACAGCTGTTTTTGAGGACCCTGTGAAAAAACAGCTGTCTTCTCTATTGTCCCAAACACTCTCTGTTGAGAGACTGAGGGATTGACACACAATTGTGAAAGCAGTGTATTAAGTATCTATGTCCTTTATATATACAAAACACAGAACAGCACAATATGGCACCTGGAGAATAGTATCGGAGTGGAATATGGCTCTTAGTGAGTTCAGGGTAAATTTAGATTTACTCAGATTAGTGTCCTTCTTTGTGCTTCAATCTAATCTTGTTAGCAGGTCCACATTGGAGGTGCTTAACTCATTGACTGCCAGGAACACATTCCACTATTGCAGAACATTTTTCAAAGTCTTTAAAGGGGCTCTATAGCTTTATAGAAAAAAATGTAAAGAACAGCACAAGTGCATTGTGTTGTGGTTTCCTATAAAGTTGAAAAGTAGTTTCCCGATTCGTACCGGCCTGATAGGACAATTTATCGGCCTCAGTCAGTTAAATGAATACATCTGTATTTTTCACCACATATATGTGAAGGGTAGGGCTTCAAGACACTGTGCACAGACCAGAAGATTCGCCAATTCAAAGGGATCAGTCGAATGAATAAATATGGACAATATTGTCCTTTCCCCAATACATTATACATCACATAGTATACAGATGGCTGGATGACTCAATGCTTTTATCATTGTACGACTGATACAAATACAATAGACAACTCATTGACAATACACAATGACCATTTACGCCACTATGAGTAAAGCATGGAATGTAGGCAACTTTGTTGCTATGTAAGTATGTCAAGGCCAGTGACTAAGAACATGCAGCCCTTGTGATTTTTATTTCACTCATATCATGTGACTAATGTGTCCATCTCAATGACTTCAGCCTTACACAACGATAAGCAGTTAGATAGTGTCCACAAGAAATAAAAATATATGTCCCAAAGGAAGTTTATAGGCAGAATATTGTAAGAATTAAATTTAAAGTTACACATTTGAATCATGAGAATTTTTATTATCTGACTGAGGATGGACTAGAGATGCCCATACACTGAGGAGCATGGTGTGTTCTATAAGGAGAGAGGGAAATAAGCGCTGATGGTTTTAAACAATTAAAGGAGATGTCCGACGCAGACTTTTTCTATTCCGTCCTGCCCGGGCTGCAAAGAAAGACAAAACAAACTTTCACTTACCTCCATATATTGCCCCGGAGCTCCGCTACAGCTGATTGGTCGTCTGGGCTGTCTGATTCCTACTTCCTTTAGCCCGATACGTCACATGGCGCTTCAGCCTATCACCGGCCGCAGCGATGTCCCACCTCGGCCGGTGATAGGCTGAAGCGCCGTGTGACGTACCGAGCTAACGGAAGTAGGAAGTAAACAGCCTGGCCGACCAATCAGCTTTTGCAGAGCTCTGGGGCAATATATGGAGGTAAGTGAAAGTTTGTTTTGTCTTTTTTTGCAGCCCGGGTAGGACGGAATAGAAAAAGTCTGCGCCAGATATCTACTTTAAACATGCTTAAATCCAACATGCCCGATCCTCCAACATCTACAATCAGGGGAGAGTTTGGTTACCCCCACAAACATTAGATGGCTGGCTAGTTCCTCCAAAATTCCCCAGTTCAACCAACATTAATCTAATGTGCATGTGTACCTTAAAGAGGGCCTGTGACCAACTCAAAAATATGTTATATTTATTGTCATAAAATAGGTAAGGATGCCCAGATCACACACCTTTTTACAGTTTCTTGATACAGTTTATAGTTTGTCTGACAATTTAGGGAGCCAGTCAGATGGGCATGAACTTAATTTTCAATATGGGAGTGACTCCCAGGATAATACAATCAGGGGGGGGTGTATGTTTTACATTGAGGGGTGTGTAGGTATACACTTTCCCTGACTGTATAATCCCTCCCATTACGTGATATTTACTCTCATTACTAAAATTAAGTTCACTCCCATCTGACTAATTCCCTGATTTTTCAGACAAACTATAAACCCACATATCTCGGGTACAGATGGGTACATGAAAAAAATGTAAAAAGGTATGTGAGCAGGGTGCCCTAAGCTGTTAAAATGGGTACTCCAAAGGATTGGGTATAACATGTTTGATCACGGGGGGGGGGGTCTGGTTGCCTGGGGCTTCCGTGATCATGACGTCACCCCATGCCCCCTCCATTAATGTATATGGGAGGTAGCATGATGGCTTTATATACAGTCATCAAGCCCCTCCCATAGACATGAATTGTGGGGGCGGGGTGTGACATCATGATCACGTAAGCGGCCAGAACCCCCCCCCCCCCCGATGTCAGACATGTTATCCCCTATCCTTTTGAATAGGTAATAACATTTCTAGGGCTGGAATACATGGGACTTACGTGATTGTGACATCATGCCACGCCCCGTCCATTCATGTCTAGCTAGTACGCAGCCATCACGCCTCCTCCCATTGATATGCATGGAGGGGGCATGGTGGCTGTGTTCACCAGTCATCCGCCACTGCATGGAGTTCTCTCTGTGCACCGGATGACTGGGGTGTCGGGGCAGAGATCCTTTGGATAGGGGAAACATGTCTGTCAGCAGAGTACCCCTTTAAGGTATAAGCTAGTATGTGCTTATGATTTAAAAAAAAAAAAAAAGCATTTTAAATCCTCACAATTTTTAAGATCTCTTCTTGATGTCCAAAACTGGGAATGTTCCAGTTTACATCTACAGACATTTTCTACAGTTCTGTCAGTCCAGGCCGTCCTCTTTCTGGCGTATCACAAGGATATGCTATCAATGTGTGATCACTTATGCGCCATTATCAGTGACCCACTGAAACGTAAAACAAATTATTTTATTTTTTTCTCACCATAGCCCTATATAGTAACTGCAACATAGACATTCATATGATAGAGGAAGAATCAGACACAGCACCTGGAGACGTCAAAGAGGCCACAAGAGGGATCCTTCTATTTTTGCTTAATTTTGTGGCAAGTTACCATGTCTGGGCCACCTCACTGCTCTCCGCTGTTCTATTGTACCTTGCAGTCCTATACCCAGTCACACAAACACCTGCAGAACCTCTACAGTCAGCACTGAAATAGCAAAACCCAGAGATGTGCTGTAATTGTGTGGTGTTACCAAGCAGTGGGAGGCGCAGATAAGAAACATGACGAGGTGTCAGAGTGTTTTAACATTCCAGGGGGGGGGGGGGGGGCGGGGGGTCAGTATGCCGTCAGTGACTCACATCGAGCATTAGAATGAATGGGATTCACAAACCAATTCATAGAATGGCACTGTTTGTAGACTCCGCTTCTACTTGTATAGTTCTGGTTCATTCAAGGCCTACACGGTGCTTCTCTACTTTGGACTCTCTTAGCAAATCTCTTACAGCAAAAGTACAGGACATAGAATTAGTCTTGACAAAACAATGCGCACCAAGATATCTAGTCACCTCAACAACTGGGTCCATAGGACACTAATGGGATCTGTCGTTTGACATAACTGGTCCTGCATTGTGACCTCCTTTATGGATATAGCCTAACGCCAATCCAAATCCTATAGGATCGTTCATATAAATAACCTTGTCAAAATCAGGACTAAATTGAGATTAGCATGGTTGATGACACTTTCGGGGACAACTCAATTGTTCAGTCATAATTTACAGATATTGGTTGTCCTATGTGTATGGCCATCTTAAGAGTTTCAACCCCAAAGACAAAGGGGTGCTGTCTGGTTGTCCACTGAATTATTTTATGCTTTTGTTATTATGGTGTATGCTACATTATTTATAGGTTTTCACTGCAATACAAGAGACATACAAAAAAGTGGAAGCTCTGTCCGGCTGGTCAATACCAACCATAATCCACCCCACAGAAGACGTTTTAGTGCCCCCTACCCTAATATGATCCACCTATCACTGCCTGACACCTGTGACATTTACTCCTCGTAGCTTTATATCAATCTTGTTGTGCATAGGACAAAGAATAATTGTATATGATCTCACCAGGGTCACAGGGTAACCTGACTTGGACTTTCCCACATGTACCACCTCAATGGGATGCCCGTATTTTTCGCCGTATAAGACGCACTTTTTCTTCCCCAAAACTGGGGGGAAAAAGTTGGTGCGTCTTATACGGTGAATACACCCCTATCGCGGCGGTCCCTGCGGCCATCAACGGCCGGGACCCGCGGCTAATACAGGACATCACCGATCGCGGTGATGCCCTGTATTAACCCTTCACACGTAGCGATCAAAGCTGACTGAAGGGAAAGTGACACTAACCCGGCTGTTCAGTCGGGCTGTTCGGGACCACCGCGATTTCACCGCGGCGGTCCCGAACAGCCCGACTGAATAGCCGGGTTAGTGCTTACAGGACACCGGGAGGGACCTTACCTGCCTCCTCTGTGTCTTCTCCGTTCAGGGATCCCCTGTATGGCCGGCGCTCTCCTTCCTCGTCATCACGTCGTCGCATACGTGCGTCGGCGTGCGTAATGACGTGATGGCAGCGACGGAGAGCAAGGATACCTGGCCGGCAGCAGAGACGTTCCGGAGCGACGGGGACAGAGATGGAGCAACATCCAGGGCAACGGTGACGGGTCCGGAGCGGCGGGGACACGTGAGTATTACCTCCTATGTAGTGGTCTTCAATCTGCGGACCTCCAGATGTTGCAAAACTACAACTCCCAGCATGCCCGGACAGCCAGCGGCTGTCCGGGCATGCTGGGAGTTGTAGTTTTGCAACATCTGGAGGTCCGCAGGTTGAAGACCACTATTGGGTTCAAAATCTTTATTTTTTTTTAGATTTTGCACCTATAAATTGGGTGCGTCTTATACGCCGGTGCGTCCTATAGGAGGAAAAATACGGTATGTCATTGGTGTGGTAGCCCAAGTAGCTGTTTGCTCATTAAAGGGATGTTTTACTCTGCACAAGTGCATTAAAATGGTCTCACAATGATGACCTGATGACAGTGTGTCCTGCTGCTTGGACCCAGAGTGACCAATGTAAAGTATAGGACAGTGGTCTACAATCTGCAGACCTCCAGATGTTGCAGAACTACAACACCCAGCATGCCCGGACAGCCGACGGCCGTCACGTCCCGTCCCGTAGACTTGCATTGAGGGGACGGGCGTGATATCACACGGGGGCGGAGTCCTGACGTCACGGACTTATGTTCCCGTAGTCGCGACTCAGACCCTCCAACGCTTCCGCACAAAAAACAGGTGGGTGCCGCATGCAATACTGTGGGGGTCCCCAGCAGCAGGACCCCCGAGATCAGACATCTTATCCCCTATCCTTTGGATAGGGGATAAGATTTCTAGGGTGGGAGTATCCCTTTAACTCCCAATTTGTATCTCAGCATAAAGTTCATAGCCAAAAGAAATGATGATCCCTGCATTTCGTCTTCAGACGGATGAAGGAAATAAATTGCACATATTTGCTGTTTTTTCCGGTACTAACACCCCGGATGAGATTATAAGCTTTACAAGAGAAAACCAGTACAGTGTCCTTGTACCTAATATCTACAGAGCGGTGTAGGGGCAGAATGTAAGAAAAACATTCCTTTCAATGATGTGTTACATGCTCCATTGGCAGTGTGTGGGTTAGACATACTTGTTGACCTAATCATTCCGTGTTCACTGGAGTGCAGATCTACAGAGCTCTAGGGGGTGAAGTCACTAGTCAACCAAAATTCAGACTCTGGATCGAGCATTACTGCCCAGAATTTCTGCCTATTTGACATTTGGCTGACAAAAAATTAGATTTTAGAAGTTTGGCAACCACCATCAGTTCCAGAAAGGGTACACTTTGCTTTTATACCCTTACAGCTATCCAATGGTGTCTGCAGCTCTTAGTAGCAAATAAAACTGACCAATTTCCTTCAAGATATCTCAGTGCTAAAAGGGGTACTCCGCCCCTAGACATCTTATCCCCTATCCAAAGGATAGGGGATAAGATGTCAGATCGCCGGGGTCCCGCTGACTCAATACAAGTCTATGGGAGGGGGCGTGGCGGTCATCACGCCCCCTGCCATAGACTTGGATTAAGGGGGCGGGCCATGATGTCACGAGGGGCGGAGCCATGACGTCACGCTGCTCCGTCCCCTGTATCGTCCGTCATTACGCACAGAGTGAACTCGCTCTATGCAGTAATGATAGCGCGGTGCCGCAGCGACGATCCTGGGGGTCCCCAGCAGCGGGACCGCAGTGATCTGATATCTTATCCCCTGATATGTCAGAAGTTTCGATTGGTGGGGGTTCAGGTAATGAGACCCCCGCATATTGCTAAAATGAAGGGGCAAAAGCAGTCAGCTGAGCAGTCTCTTAGGCTACGGTATTTGGTGGACAAGTTTGGCATAAACAGAACATAACCTTAGGTCCCCATTCATACAGTGGAGGCCAATGCAATGCCCTTATGGTCTGCACTGGAGTGATATATACAGTGATCCACAACAAACAAATGTATACCATGCAGTATACATTTTCTTTTACATTGTGCCCAATGAGAGAAGTATGATGCTTATACAGTTACAAACATCAGAGATGCATTTGGGTCTTCAGACCCTTTCACTTTTTTTACATTTTGATTTGTTGCCGACTTGTGCTAAAACCAAATGTATGTTTTTCCCATCATTCATGAGCATGTGAATTAGATTTTTTTTTGCTAATGTATTATAAAGGAAAACTTGACAATTGGCCTGGACACATAAATTCCATGTATACTTTCTGCATATTGACCGAATGTGAGCTGAACAGAGCCTCATTCCGTTATCAATCGTAGGATGACTGTAACATGCGTCTGCATACTTTTAAATGGTATTTGTTCTATACAATTGCAGAATGTGTGTCTGGAGATGGAGACAGCTTCTTTCTTAAGTTTTTAGAAGGTGTTCTCATCCAGCTTTAGTCTACTGATAACCTCAGCCCCCAGTGTCTTGGCATGGAATGCTAAGTGAAGCTTAAAGGTCCCCTTATCAGTAGAACTGTCTGAGAAATTTATGTTGCAGGTACCTCTCCCACATGGTTAATGTATAAGGTTGACATGTCCATGCGCACATTACATGGGACATCCAATGACTCATTTTATGTCTTACAATAATCAAGACAAAGATTCCCTGCAATTGTAACAAATCTCACGCTAACCATATATAAATAAGCAACAAGACAAAGCGTTTTATGAGATTATCAAAATTGTGAACTTTATTAAAGAGCAAATTTAAAATAGCTTAAACAATACAACAATCATGGGTTCCTGATAACAGGAATCAAGAGACTAGGCCAGCGTAGCACTGGAACCAAAATAAGAACTCACTCATAGTAAAATGGTATAATAGTAAAAAGTTACATAGTGATAGTGCCAGTGCACGATTATACATAAGATAGTAAAAAAGCATAGTATTACACATAAATAAATACCCAGTGGTTATAATGATGGTGAATCGTGAGTCCTTACTGCCCGACGTTTCACCAAGGAGACTGGCTTCTTCTGGGGCGGCACAACTACAAGGCTCTTATAACAGCGATATTATAAGTGCTAAACATTGTTACATGATGTGGATTACAGACAGAGCTGTAGCTAGCTTTTTTAGCTCCTGAGGCGAGAACAGAAAATAATAGCGATCTTATCAGGGCTAAACATTGTTACATGATGCGGATTACAGACAGAGCTGTAGCTAGCTTTTTGTGCTCCTGAGGCGAGAATAGAAAATTGTCCCCCCCCCCCCCCCCCCAGCACAGGACATCATGGAACCTGCAACACAAACATATTAGCATTAGGCTCGGCACTTTTCCAGCATTATCCTCCTCTTTTCCCTATAAATGACTCCAGCCTCCTCCAAACACAATGCCACCAGCCTTCCCACAACACACAACGTGGGAGATTTATCAAAACCTGTGCAGAGGAAAAGTTTCCCAGTTGCCCATAGCAACCAATCAGCTTGCTTCTTTCATTCTTAACAAGGCTTTTGCAGAATTAAATAATAAATCTGATTGGTTGCTATCGGCATCTGGGCAGCTTTTTTTTTTTGGACAGGTTTTGATAAATCTCCCCCAATGTTTCCAGCCTCACTCAAATGCCTCCAGCTCCCCCACAAGCACACACAATGCCTCCTGCATTACCCCACACAGTGACAGAGGTGTGTACATGGGAGACAGGGGTGTAGAGTGTAGAGGGGTGTACATGGATGACAGAGGGGCATAAAGGGGTGACAGAGGGGTGAGAGAAGGGTGTACGGGATAACAGAAGGGTGTCCAGGGGTTACAGAGAGGTTACGAGGGGTGACAGAGGTGTAGAGGACTGAAAGAAGGGTGGGGTGCACTACCTGAAGCTGAGTAGGCCTCTGTCAGTGCTGCCCCTGCTCCTTTCCTCCTTCCACATCATTCTGCTGAGGGACCAGGGAGAATCCAGAGCTGCTTCACAGAAGAGGGAGGATAGACGAGGATAGATCACCTGTCCTGGCACTGCACACAGATTTCCCTCCCACCTGGCCTGTAACTCACAGGTGCGCAGGCCTGGGCAGAAAAAACAAAAAATGTTAGCGCCATATTTCCCACCAGAGTGTCCTGGCACCCTGGTTGGGAATCAATGTCTCAGTGTAATGTGTGCTAGACCCCCCTAGTGCCCCCTTGCAACAGTGCACATGAGGCGGTCGCCTCACTTGCCTCATCAGAGCTACAGCCCTGATTACAGAACATGCAAGTGCAAAAAACACAAACTTCAAAAAACACTCAAATCTGTGTTAAAAGTGCTATCAAAAAAGAGGTAGACTTATATGTGACAAGGTCATCAAGGGTGGATTTAAAAGGGGGGCAGTTTAAGTTGTAGAAAGTTCTGCAACAGTCCGTTCCATAAACCTGAGTGAGGGGAACTCTGAGGACAATGCACTCCAGTACGCTTAAAACAGTATTTGTGTACAACACCAGCCGGTGTGTACTTTTGCCTGGCCTTTCACAGTATCTAGGCCCTTAAAGGGGTACTCCTGTGGAAAACTTTTTTTTAAATCAACTGGTGCCAGAAAGTTAAACAGATTTGTAAATTACTTCTATTAAAAAAAATCTTAATCCTTCTAATACATTTTATGGGCTGTATACTACAGAGGAAATGCTTTTCTTTTTGGATTTCTCTGATGTCATGACCACAGTGCTCTATGCTGACCTCTGCTGTCCATTTTAGGAACTGTCCAGAGCAGTATATGTTTGCTATGGGGACTTTCTCCTGCTCTAGACAGTTCCAAAAATGGACAGAGTTCAGCAGAGAGCACTGTGGTTGTGACATCAGAGAAATCCAAAAAGAAAAGCATTTCCTCTGTAGTATATAGCCCCTAAAAAGTACTGGAAGGATTAAGATTTTTTTAATAGAAGTAATTTACAAATCTGTTTAACTTTCTGGCACCAGTTGATTAAAAAAAAAAAAGAAAAGTTTTCCACGGGAGTACCCCTTTAAGACTTTAGCAGGAACAAAATAGTACACTATTTAGTTGTGCGTATGTGGTATGCACTTATGAGGGGAGGACAATACGCTCCAGTACGCTTAAAAAAGTATTTGAGTACAACACCAGCAGTACACACCAGTGCTGCAGCACACAGTTGCTGTGTACTACACCCAAAATTGCACTCTCTCTCTCTCAATCTCACTCTCGTCACTATCAGTGCTTCTAGGCAGGATTTGGGCTTGAGGTGAATCGCTGCTGTACTGTGCAACACACTGTGCAACACACTGCTCTCTGTCCCTCTCTGTAATAGAACACTGTAGTGAATGGGATGTAAATCGCTGCTGTAAAAATGCTTTTCTGTGCAACACACAGCGCTGTCTGTCCCTCTCTATCTCTCTGCTGAAGTGACTGGCCGCAAGATGGCTGCCGATTATATAGGGCTGTGACATCACAGGGGTGACTGGCTGCTGAAAGGCTGTATGTGGTTCAGGGTCATCCCGCCTACCCTTGTTCTCGCCTTCCCAGGATCCCTTGCCTCGTGTCCTCACTTGAGGATCCACCATTTTAGATGCCCTGGAGCCTGGACTACACTAAATGGAGTTAAATTAAGCGATTTGTGCAATCAAATCGTGGCAATATTCGCATTCGTTGAGAATCGAATATTTCCTGAAATTCGTTACGAATTCGGATTTGTCAGATTTGATTCCCTTTCGATTCGATTCGCCCATCCCCATAGGGGACTATAACATGCAGTACATTGATTGCAGACACTGATCTTTGCTATGCCACAGCATTGCATTGATCAGTGTTATCGGCGCTCTACTGCTCCTGCCTTGATCTCATGCACGGAGCAGTGAATTGGCGAAACTCCTCGTGTCCTAACAGCTGATCGGGACACCGCAGTTTCAGCGTGGTGTCCCGATCAGCCCAACTGAGCTTCTGGGAATGCTTTTTTTTTATCTTTGGATGCGACGATCAACTTTGACCTTTTTCTGCCGAGACCGACCCAATATTATGCGGGGTCACCACGTGACCCCACGTTATATCGCGGGAGCGGGCGCAGGACATACAGGTACACCCTGCATCCTTAAGTCATGACTGATGTATCTTGACATTGGAGTCCTTTTCTAATGTCTTTTGAAGTTGTTCTGGGTTTTTTGGGTACCATTCGTTTTATTCATCTCTTTGATTTGTCATCAGTTTTGCTCTTGTGGCCACAACCGGGGAGTATGTCTACAGACACATGGAACTTACATTTTTTAATCATGTGCAACTGTAGTCACCAGAACATCGAGCTACTTGGAGATGGTCCTATAGCCTGGAGATGGTTCAATAGCCTTTACCGTTAACATGCTTGTCTATAATTTTCTTTCTATTCTCGGGAGACAACTCTCAGTCTGTGGTCCATGGTCAATGTAGTACACACCATGATACCAAACAGCACGGTGACTACTTTTGACCTCATTTCTAACTAGGCGATTGAGTGATTACAAGTTTGGAGACACCTGTGACACTAATTGTGTCAAATTATTTTGTCCCCTTCTTGGCTTTATTACACAGCAGGGACTAAATGGACTATCCTTTAGAGGTACAACCGGATTCATGGATGAGCATGGAAGGGGCCATGGTGTAAATGTTTATCCACATACTTCCGCTTCTACATATGCATCGCTAAGCCTGGTACTGCAGCTTGGTCTCTTAGGGTAGGCCATTAGGGTACTTTTCTTAGCTAACCCTTTAGATATACAAGTGTTGTGATAATATTTAAAGTGGTTTTCTAGTATTTTTTTTTTCATTGACTGCCCATCCTTAAAGGGGTATTCCGGCCATAGATATCTTATCTCCTATCCAAAGGATAGGGGAAAAGATGTCTGATCCTGGGGAGCCTGCCGCTGTCCCCCCACGATCTCCATGAAGCACCCACATTCTATGCTGGGCTGCTGCTCCAGTCTTGAAAACCTATGCATTTCCGGGACTGGAGACGTGACATCAAGCCATGCCCCCTCGTGATATCACGTCGCGCCCCCTCCATTCATCTTCATGCCGTCACGCCCCCTCCCATAGACATGAATGGAAGGGGCGTGGTGTGACATCCTGTCTCTAGTCCCAGAAACACAGAGGCTTCCGAGACTGGAGCAGCAGCCCGGCATAGAATGTGGGTGCTGCACGGAGATATAATAATAGATATAATATAGGCCATCTACTGATCAGTGAAGGTCTGACACCCAGCACCCCCAACAAGGAATGATTTGCCAGAGAACACAAAGACTTGTGCAGAGAACAGAGATATAAGCAGACTGCCCGGTGCATTGTGTTGTGGCCGAGCTGGGTTTATTGCAACCTAGCTCCAATTGAAGTGAATGAGAGCTCAACTGCAGCAGCCTAGCACAACAAGTGACCACTACCTTCTGCCTTCCATTCGCAGTGTGTTGCAAGTGCCACAGCTCTGGGCACCCCGCCGATGGGGGCCATTAAAGGGTACCTCTCATCAAAAAAACTTTTGATATATTATAGATTAATGTATGCAGAATAACTTTACAATTGCATGTTATTAAAAAATATGCTTCTTTCTATTTAATTTTCCACTTTGAAGAAATGACCACTAGGGGTCTCCCTACCAGTCCTGGCAGCAAGCATTTCAGACTCATGCTGTAGTCCTAAACACTACGAGCTGCCAGTCTGCTTTGTTCATAAAGGAGAACACTCAGAGCTGCCAGCCTGCTTTGTTCACAGCCTGTTTGGCTGTGAACAAAGCAGGCTGGCAGTTCTGAGTGTTTAGGACTCCAGCATGAGTCAGAAATGCTTGCTGACAGGACTGATCGGGAAAAATACAATAGAGAGAAGCATATTTTTCATTAACATGCTATTGGGAAGCTATTCAACATTCATTAATCTAAAATATATCAAAAGTTTATTTGATGAGAGGTACCCTTTAATATAAGAGTTCCGGAACACTCCTGTAATAGCTTCATTTATATTCAAAATTGCATGTGCCATAAACCCTTCTTTAAGAGGTGAAACATTTAATGTTGAAGATTATACATAATAAGAGGTAAATAATGGATTGTGACAGTGGAGGAGGGCGGCTTAGTTCACCTTACAATCACTTATATGCTCAGTGACCTGTTCATTGTTCCCTATGTTACTTTAACAAAAGAACAACATTCAAAAACAGTTGGTCTATGGTCTTTGAGAACTTGTGATTGCGGAAGGGGATGAACCCCCTTGTGAATATCATGTCTTAATCGATGAAGGTTGCATGCCTTAAGGATTTATTGAGAGATTTCAAATTACCGTATTTTTCGCCCTATAGGACGCACCGGCGTATAAGACGCATCCTATTTTTAGGTGCAAAATCTAAAAAATTAAAGATTTTGAACCCAATAATGGTCTTCAACCTGCGGACCTCCAGATGTTGCAAAACTACAACTCCGAGCATGCCCGGACAGCCGTTGGCTGTCCGGGCATGCTGGGAGTTGCAGTTTTGCAACATCTGGAGGTCCGCAGATTGAAGACCACTGCATAGGAGGTAATACTCATGTGCCCCTGCCGCTCCAGACCCGTCACCGCTGCCCTGGATGTCGCTCCATCGCTGTCCCCGTCGCTCCGGAACGTCTCTGCTGCCGGCCGGGTATCCTCGCTCCCCGTCGCCGCCATCACGTCGTTACGCACTCCGACGCACGTACGCGACGACGTGATGACGAGGAAGGAGAGCGCCGGCCATACAGGGGATCCCTGAACGGAGAAGACACCGAGGAGGCAGGTAAGGTCCCTCCCGGTGTCCTGTAAGCACTAACCCGGCTATTCAGTCGGGCTGTTCGGGACTGCTGAAATCGTGGTGGTCCCGAACAGCCTGACTGAACAGTCGGGTTAGTGTCACTTTCCCTTCAGACGTGGCGGTCAGCTTTGATCGCCGCGTCTGAAGGGTTAATACAGGGCATCACTGCGATCGGTGATGTCCTGTATTAGCCGCGGGTCCCGGCCGTTGATGGCCGCAGGGACCACCGCAATAGGGGTGTATTCGCCGTATAAGACGCACCGACTTATACGCGTCTTATACGGCGAAAAATACGGTATATCCTAGTTCTGTTATTATTAAGCTAATATACCGGTCTGGTATGTAGATATTTTTGCAATTTTTATACAAAAACATTTTTTTGTGATTCGGAAGTCATTCTTTCTTCTTGTGGTGTTTTTTTTTTTTTTTTTTTTTTTTAACAGAAACCTATCAGATGTTATGTTTTATGTCAATTCTAGTTTTCTTTATATATTTTTGGTCTATGGTCTTGTTTGCTTTTAAGGGGTACTCCACTGGGAAAAAAAATTATTTGTGTGCCAGAAAGTTAAACAGATTTGTAAATTACTTCTCTTAATCCTTCCAGTACTTATCAGCTGCTGTTATGATCCACAAGAAGTGCTTTTCTTTTTTAATTTCCTTTCTGCCTGACCACAGTGCTCTCTGCTGACACCTCTGTCCATTTTAGGAACAGTCCAGAGCAGGATAGGTTTTTAATGGGGATTTGCTCCTACTCTGGACAGTTCCTAAAATGGACAGAGGTGTCATCAGAGAGCACTATGGTCGGACAGATAGGAAATTCAAAAAGAAAAGAACTTCTTGTGGATCATACAGCAGCTGATAAGTACTAAAAGGATAATGATTTTTCAATAGAAGTCATTTACAAATCTGTTTAACGTTCTGGCACTAGTTGATTTAAATTTTTTTTTTCCAGTGGAGTACCTTTAAGGGGTATTCCGGCCTTAGACATCTTATCCCCTATCCAAAAAATAGGGGATAAGATGTCTGATTGCGGGGGGGGGGGGGGGGCGCAGCTGGCTTCAATGGACTCTGCTGAGGAATTCTGCAAAAACTATAAACAGGTTCAGTGTTTTTGCAGAATCCGGAATGCAGAATTTCTGCAGCGGAAAATCTGTTGTGTGAATGGGACAGCGGAAATCCCATTCACTACAATGTTAACTTCATATTGCAGAATTTCTGTGCTGAATTCTTTCTCCAAATTCTGCATTGAAATTCTGCTGTGTGAACATAGTCTTAATCTGGACAAAGAATCAAACAAACTTTTCTCAAGGTGAAGTCTGCTTATTATGCGAAACCTAATGAGCTGTTCCACTGTCTACCTCCCTAATGAGCTGTTCCACTGTCTACCTCCCTAATGTGCTGTTCCACTGTCTGCCCCCCTAATGAGCTGTTCCACTGTCTACCTCCCTAATGAGCTGTACCACTGTCTACCTCCCTAATGAGCTGTACCACTGTCTGCCCCCCTAATGAGCTGTACCACTGTCTACCTCCCTAATGAGCTGTTCCACTGTCTACCTCCCTAATGAGCTGTTCCACTGTCTGCCCCCCTAATGAGCTGTTCCACTGTCTACCTCCCTAATGAGCTGTACCACTGTCTGCCCCTCTAATCTGCTGTTCCACTGTCTACCTCCCTAATGTGCTGTTCCACTGTCTGCCCCCCTAATGAGCTGTACCACTGTCTACCTCCCTAATGAGCTGTACCACTGTCTACCTCCCTAATGAGCTGTACCACTGTCTACCTCCCTAATGAGCTGTACCACTGTCTGCCCCTCTAATCTGCTGTTCCACTGTCTACCTCCCTAATGTGCTGTTCCACTGTCTACCTCCCTAATGAGCTGTTCCACTGTCTACCTCCCTAATGAGCTGTTCCACTGTCTACCTCCCTAATGAGCTGTTCCACTGTCTACCTCCCTAATGAGCTGTACCACTGTCTACCTCCCTAATGAGCTGTACCACTGTCTACCTCCCTAATGAGCTGTACCACTGTCTACCTCCCTAATGAGCTGTACCACTGTCTACCTCCCTAATGAGCTGTACCACTGTCTGCCCCTCTAATCTGCTGTTCCACTGTCTACCTCCCTAATGTGCTGTTCCACTGTCTACCTCCCTAATGAGCTGTTCCACTGTCTACCTCCCTAATGAGCTGTTCCACTGTCTACCTCCCTAATGAGCTGTACCACTGTCTACCTCCCTAATGAGCTGTACCACTGTCTACCTCCCTAATGAGCTGTACCGCTGTCTACCTCCCTAATGAGCTGTACCGCTGTCTACCTCCCTAATGAGCTGTTCCACTGTCTACCTCCCTAATGAGCTGTACCACTGTCTACCTCCCTAATGAGCTGTACCACTGTCTGCCCCTCTAATCTGCTGTTCCACTGTCTACCTCCCTAATGAACTGTTCCACTGTCTACCTCCCTAATCTGCTGTTCCACTGTCTACCTCCCTAATGAGCTGTTCCACTGTCTACCTCCCTAATGAGCTGTTCCACTGTCTACCTCCCTAATGAACTGTTCCACTGTCTACCTCCCTAATGTGCTGTTCCACTGTCTACCTCCCTAATGAGCTGTTCCACTGTCTACCTCTCTAATCTGCTGTTCCACTGTCTACCTCCCTAATGAACTGTTCCACTGTCTACCTCCCTAATGTGCTGTTCCACTGTCTACCTCCCTAATGAGCTGTTCCACTGTCTACCTCCCTAATGAGCTGTACCACTGTCTACCTCCCTAATGAGCTGTACCGCTGTCTACCTCCCTAATGTGCTGTTCCACTGTCTACCTCCCTAATGAGCTGTTCCACTGTCTACCTCCCTAATGTGCTGTTCCACTGTCTGCCCCCCTAATGTGCTGTTCCACTGTCTACCTCCCTAATGTGCTGTTCCACTGTCTACCTCCCTAATGAGCTGTACCACTGTCTACCCCCCTAATGTGCTGTTCCATTGTCTACCTCCCTAATGAGCTGTTCCACTGTCTGCCCCCCTAATGTGCTGTTCCACTGTCTGCCCCCCTAATGTGCTGTTCCACTGTCTACCTCCCTAATGTGCTGTTCCACTGTCTACCTCCCTAATGTGCTGTACCACTGTCTACCTCCCTAATGAGCTGTTCCACTGTCTACCTCTCTAATCTGCTGTTCCACTGTCTACCTCCCTAATGTGCTGTTCCACTGTCTGCCCCCCTAATGTGCTGTTCCACTGTCTACCTCCCTAATGTGCTGTTCCACTGTCTACCTCCCTAATGAGCTGTACCACTGTCTACCTCCCTAATGTGCTGTTCCACTGTCTACTTTCCTAATGAGCTGTTCCACTGTCTACCTCCCTAATGAGCTGTTCCACTGTCTGCCCCTAATGAACTGTTCCACTGCCCCCCCCCCCCAATGAACTGTGCCATTTCCTGCCCCCCTAATAAGCTGTTCCACTGTCTGTCTCCCCAAATGAACTGTGCCACTGTCTGCCCCCCCATGAACCGTGTAACTGTCTACCCCCCTAATGAGCTGTTCCACTGTCTGTCTCACTAATAAACTGTGCCACTATCTGCACTCCATTATGAACTGTTAACTGTGCCCCCCTAAAATATTTACATGTTCCAAGTTCTGTGCTGCTCTGGCCTTTTCTAGTCAGGTCTGCATCATAGAGGAAGCACTAGTGGAGAAGAAGCATTGGGTTCACTTGCTCTTGCCAGTTGTACCGACATCTTAAAGACACCAATACCTGTGACTGCAGATGACTCCATTTACCAGTTCCTTGAAATTCAACTTGTGTGTGTGAATCCAGCCTGCGTGGGCTGCCAGCATAGATTAGTAACTAATTGCCATGTCAAATGGATGTTCAGGCAGATTGTCACATGGCGCACCTACTAAAGAGGTGTAGCACGTAGGGGAAAATACGTAAAATATCAAATATGTCAGATTTTTTATAAAGAATGATGTCTAATTTAAGTAAAAATTTTATGTGACTTTTTTGGGAACATCCCTTTAATTTGATAATAAATGGAATTATGATTACAGAAGTCAGCTAATTTACATACAGAATGATCTGAAGATTCTAAACTAAAAACATTCAGAGATCGAAAGTTCAGATCTTTCTGTATGTAAATTAGTTACTAATCTATGCTGGCAGCCCACGCAGGCTGGATTCACACACACAAGTTGAATTGCAAGGAATGTTCCCAAAAAATGCCACATTAAATTTTTACTTAAAATAAACATCATTCTTTACACAAATCTGACATATTTGATATTATACGTAATTATGAAGTGGCTTTTGAAGCTCAGATCATATGGTTACTTTGGGCTTGACATGTCCTTTTCTTTTCAGAATCAGATTTCACTGTAAGGGTAAGGGTCACACACAAAGCATACGCAGCGTATGTGACGCTGCAAGAAATCTGCCGGGCAACAGGAAATATGCTGTGTATGCGCTAGGAGCGGCAGAGCCCTGTGTGTGCAGTGAGGTTCGGAGGCGGGCCGCGAGTCACAGTTAAGTTGGTACATGCGGCCTGCCTCCAAACCTCACTGCACACACAGGGCTGCGGCAGAGAAAGCAATGTGTTTCTGTTCCTAGCGCATGTGCAGCATATTTCCCGATGCCAGCCAGATTTCCAAAACAAATGAAAAACATGCAAATCTTTTCATTATAGTTTTTCTCAGTTCCACCCCTGGTTTAGGCTAAAATACTGACCAAACCGAGGATCAAATACTAACCAAAGTACTATGTGTGAACCCAGCCTGATACTGTCAGCCACAGTGCCTTATTGCATTCAAGCATTGACCGCTAGTATGCATCCATTAGAGCCCTGCGCAGGACTGGTTTTTCAATCCCGCTCACAATGATTTTTTTTAACCAATCCATCCCGCTCTCGGAGGGTGTTAGTTCCACTCTCACTCAGTCACTGACCGATGCAATGCTCTGCACATACCTGGCCTATGGGGATGTATGAGGGCTACGTTTTTGCGCCATGGTCTGTAGTATTTATTTTTGTTTTAATGGGACTTTTTGATTGCTTTTTATTATTTTTTTATGGCATATGAAGTGACCAAAAATGCGCAATTTTGGACTTTAGTAATTTTTTATGTGTATGCCATCGATCGTGCAATTTAATTAAAGGGGTATTCCTCTGGGGAAAAAAAATTCTTAAATCAACCTCTTGCCAGAAAGTTAAACATATTTGTAAATTACTTCTATAAAAAAAAATCTAAATCCTTCCAGTAGTTATCAGCTGCCGCATGATCAACAGGAAGTTGTTTTCTTTTTGAGTTTCCTTTCTGCCTTACCACAGTGCTCTCTGCTGACACCTCTGTAGGAGCAAATCACCATAAAAAACCTCTCCTGCTCTGGACAGTTCCTAAAATGGACAGAGGTGTCAGCAGAGAGCACTGTGGTTAGATAGAAAGGAAATTCAAAAAGAAAATAACTTCTTGTGGATCATACAGCAGCTGATAAGTACTGGAAGGATAATGATTTTTTTAATAGAAGTAATTTACAAATCTGTTTAACTTTCTGGCACCAGTTGATTTTAAGAAATTTTGGTGTGGTTTGTCACAAAATTCTTCTTCAGGGTGGGTCACACACAGCGCTTCCAAGGCCTATTCAAAGGGGTTCTCTGGGGAAAATAAAAAAAAATTTAAATCAAAGTTAAACAGATTTGTAAATGACTTCTATTTAAAAATCTTAACCCTTCCAGGACTTATTAGCTGCTGTATGTTCCACAGGAAGTTTTTTTCTTTTTAAATTTCTTTTCTGTCTGCCCACAGTGCTCTCTGCTGACACGTCTGTCTCAGGAACTGCCAAGACCAGGGATTTGCTATGAGCATACAGCAGCAGATAAGTCATGGAAGGGTTAAGATTTTTAAATAGAAGTAATTTACAAATCTGTTTAACTTTCGGCCACCAGTTGATTTAAAAAATATTGTTTTTCACCAAAGTACCCCTTTAACACTGCGGATATGCCATGGGCAGTCGCAAGGGCAAGCTCCCTGCTGCGGCAGGGTAGCTCTGTGTGTCTGCTCATGGTGGCGGATTTCTCACTACACATCTGCTACGAGCAGGCACTGTCTCTACAGCGAGAAATCCGCAGTTACGAGCGGATACACAGAGCTACACATCAGCAGCAAGGAGCTAACTCTTGTGAATGCCGTCGGTGCATCTGCAGTGTGAAATATGCTGCGTGCATAGCATTAGGATACTTCACATGTGCAGGATCTACGGCGAATTTCCCTGTGAGTTTAAGCTGTGGGGAGTTTTCTGCAGCAGATCTTCCTTAAAGGGGTACTCCACCCCTAGACATCTTATCCCCTATCCAAAGGACAGGGGATAAGATGTCTGATCGCGGGGGTCCCGCCGCTGGGGACCCCCGCAATATAGCATGCAGCACCCACCTGTTTCTTGTCCAGAAGCGCTGGAGGGTCTGGGTCGCGACCACGGGAACGGAAGTCCATGACGTCACGCCTCCGCCCCCGTGTGACGTCACGCCCCCGCCCCCGTGTGACGTCACGCCCCATCCCATCAATGCAAGTCTATGGGAGACGGCCATCACGCCCCCTCCCATAAACTTGCATTGAGGGGACGGGGCTTGATATCACACGGGGGCGGAGTAGTGACGTCACAGACTTCCGTTTCCGTGGTCGCGACCCAGACCCTCCAGCGCTTCCGGACAAGAAACAGGTGGGTGCCGCATGTTATATTGCGGGGGTCCCCAGCGGCGGGACCCCCGCAATCAGACATCTTATCCCCTATCCTTTGGATAGGGAATAAGATGTCTAGGGGTGGAGTACCCCTTTAAATGCATAGTGGGAAACTCGCGGTAGATCCCGCCCTTGTGAACGCCCCATTATTTTTCTTGTTAGTTATGGAAACTGACTAAATGATTGAGTATACATTAAGATTATCTTATGTTGTGGATGAAATACAATCCTCAAGCAAAGAGCTGAAAGTACCAATTGCGACATATTGTGAATCGTTGACTTTCTGCCAATACAATAGTTACCTTGTCAATGGGAAAAGAATTCCATTGTGCCCCATGATTTGCATTATCTCTGCCATGCCATGAAGAAGCTGCAGGAGTCTGCTCATTGACTGAGGTCACGTGATAGACACATAATAGGAGTAAATTCCGGGCTTTGTCTTGGGTAGACCCTCGGTGCCCTCTCAACGCTAATTGCTTCTCCGTTCCCAGCCCCCTCTCATAGCAAAATCTTCAATTGGAATTTTACTAGAGGAGCAGGACCTTTCATATTCCAGGTTATTAGTGTGGCATGACCCTCATTTAGCAGCTTTGCGTTTCTTTTTTCTCCGCCCTATTGTGAATATCATTATTTCAACTTTATAATGTTATAAATAAAGCAAGAAATTCCACATATGAAGCTACGGTATATATAAGCAAATATTTCTGGTAAGACTGATCTGTCAAAAAAAAAAAAAAAATCTTTGGTTTGAGACCTTGCAGGTTAACCTTACTTTTTTTTTATCTCTTAACCCCTTCATGACCCAGCAAATTGTGGAAATTTTTTTTATCTCTTAACATTCTAAGACCCATAACTTTTTATTTTTTGTCTGACAAAGTTGTATTAGGGCTTATTCTCTGCGTGATGAGTTGGACTTTCCACTGAAACCCTTTTTTTATTTTTTATTATACAATGTATTACAAAGCCCCCAAAAAATTATAAGCAGATCAAAATTGAAAAAAATATGGAATTGCACAATTTTGTAGGGCAATAATCTGACATTCCATTTTTATTCTGAGTCAGTACGATTCCAATGATACCAAACTTGAATAATTTTTGTTTTGTTTTATGGTTAAAAAAAGAAAAAAAACCTTGTCAAAAAAAAAAAAACTGTTCATTACCCTATATCATTTTTATTTTTCCACCTATGGATGTGTGTTAGGATTTATATTTTGGGCCATGAGCTGTAGTTTTTGACGGTACCACATTTGTGTAGTTCTGGCTTTTTGATCACTTTTTATTACGATTTTTGTGGGATGTAATGTAACCAAAAATCAGCAACTTTGGCGTTTGGAATTTTTTTGCGATTACCATGCAGAATCAGAAACATAACAGTTTAATAGTTTGGACAATTATGCATGAGGCAATACCAAATATGTGTATTTTTTATGTTTGTACAAGTGTTTTATTTAAAAAATGGGAAATTGAATTTTATTAGGGAAGGGATTTTTTAAATATTTTTTACACACATTTTTGCCCCCCTAGGGGCCTATTATAAGCCATCATTAGATGGCCTACATAAATCAATGTAATGCTATTGCATTACATTGATCTATGAAGTCTGTGCTCGATTGCTAAGGGCTGCCAAAGGGAGCTCTAAGCAATAACAGAGCCGGGGAAGATACCATAGCCCCCCTGCGGTGGGGGGCTGTGGGACCACTAGACACCAGGGAATAGCGGATATAATGTTTAAATGCCGTGATCTGTATAGAACACGTTATTTAAACAGTTAAATGATGGACATCGACAGATGTCAGCTGCTGAGAACAGTGGACATCTCCCGGTCATGACGCGGACCCGACCCATGGGCCCCCATCATGTCCGCCCACCCGACCCATGATGTACATGTATGCCATGGGTCGGGAAGAGGTTAAACTATGCTTATATTTTAGGCTAGGTTCACATCTGATTGGGAGCCCAAAATTCAATGACATTACAGTAACGCTTTGAAGAGGAACTCTGGTGATAAACAGGTGGAAAACATATGTTTTCAAATCAACTTGTGCCTGAAAGTGAAACAGATTTGTAAATTATTTCTATAAAAAATCTTAATCCTTCCAGTAATTATCAGCTGCTGTATGCTCCAGAGGAAGTTGTGTAGTTCTTTTCAGTCTGACAACATCGTTCTCTGCTGCCACCTCTGTCAGTGTCAGGAACTGTCCAAAGCAAGAGTAAATCCCCATAGAAAACCTCTCCTGCTCTGGACAGTTCCTTGCACAAAGAGAGGTGGCAGCAGAGAGCACTGTGGTCAGACTGTAAAGAACTAAACAACTTCCTCCATAGAAGGGATACTCAACTGGTGGACCGCGGCCGCCAGTCATGCTGACCGCCCGCTGATTTTCCCTCATTCATTTGTATCGGTGTCTTAAGACACCGATACAAATGAATAGTCGCGGCCGCAGCGAGGGACACTGTGCTCCTTGCCCGGCCACTGGTCACTTTTCCTGTGATGCAGGCGGTGCGATTAGCGCTGCCTGCATCATCTGCTCTGGCCAGGCCTGACTAGAAGAGGCTAGAGCAGCGGAGCAGCACGGGACCTGGGATGGGGAGCCTACGCTGTCAGGTGAGCAATCATTCCCCGACCTGTGACTCTCCAGTTGTCACAGAACTACAACTCCCATCATGACCATCTGTCTGTGCATGATGGGAGTTGTGGTTCACAGCAGCTGAAGAGTCACAGTGACTTCATTTATTCTGGGGGAACAGTGACTTCTGAGGGTGCAGTGACTTCATATATTCTGGGGGCACAGTGACTTGATGTATTCTGGTGGCACGGTGGCATCATTTATTCTGGGGGGCACGGTGGAATCATTTATTATGGGGGGAACAGTGGCATCATTTATTCCGGGGGGAACAGTGGCATCATTTATTCTGGGGGGCACGGTGACATCATTTATTCTGGGGGGCACAGTGGCATCATTCATTGTTTTATGCTACAATTAGTTGGTAGATGGCAGAGTGTTTGTTAAAATTCTATTTGGGGGCATATTGGGTGGCAGTAATATACCAGGGACATAGAAAGTGGCAGTACTATACCAGGGGCATACCAAGTGGCAGAACTATACCAGGGGAACAGCGTGTGGCAGTAATATACCTGGAGCACAGCGTGTGGCTTTAATGTATTAGGGGCACAGCATGTGGCAGCACTATACCAGGGGCAGAGTGTGTGGTAGTATTATATTCAGGGGCACAGCATGTGGCAGTAATATATTTGGGGGCACAGCATGCTGCAGTAATATATTTGGGGGCACAGCATGCTGCAGTAATATATTCAGGGGCACAACGTGCGGCAGTAATATATTCGGGGGCACAGCATGCTGCAGTAATATATTCAGGGGTATAGTATGTGGCAGTATTATATTCAGGGGTACAGCGTGTGGCAGTATTATATTCAGGGGTACAGCGTGTGGCAGTATTATATTCAGGGGTACAGCATGTGGCAGTATTATATTCAGGGGTACAGCGTGCAGCAGTATTATATTCAGGGGTATAGCGTGTGGAAGTATTCAGGGACACGGTGTGTGGCAGCATTATATTCAGGGGTACAGCGTGTGGCAGTATTATATTCAGGGGTACAGCGTGTGGCAGTATTATATTCAGGGGTACAGCGTGTGGCACTATTATATTCAAGGGGTACAGTATAGGGCAGTATTATATTCAGGGGTACAGCTTGTGGCAGTATTATATTCAGGGGCACAGCATGTGGCAATATTCTAGTTAGGGGTGCAGCGTGTGGCAGTATTATATTCAGGGTTACAGCATAGGGCAGTATTATATTCAGGGGTACAGCGTGTGGCAGTATTATATTCAGGGGCACAGCATGTGGTAATATTCTAGTTAGGGGTGCAGCGTGTGGCAGTATTATATTCAGGGTTACAGCATAGGGCAGTATTATATTCAGGGGTACAGCGTGTGGCAGTATTATATTCAGGGGCACAGCATGTGGTAATATTCTAGTTAGGGGTGCAGCGTGTGGCAGTATTTTATTCAGGGATATAGTCTCTGGCAGTATTCAGAAAATACAGGAAACAGTACAGTTACATTTTCCTAACTTCAGTCGTTTTACCTAATTCCTTCATGGCACTGCGGCCACTAGGTGTGAATCAGGCCTCAGTACTTTGCTCATCCTTTACCAGTGGCAGAGCTGGCTAAGCGGACCCTCACTAGTTGAGTACCCCTGTTCTATGGCATACAGCATCTGATATGTATTGGAAAGATTAAGATTTTTAAACATTAGTCATTTACAAATCTGTTTAACTTTCAGGCACTAGTTGATTTGAAAATATTTGTTTTCCCATGGAGTACCCCTTTAAGGAGGTATCAACATTCAAGGATATTTATGGCATATCCACAGGGACCCTCCTCTGAGACCTGCACCTACCTTTAGAATGAGGGCTCCTTGGCCCCTTCTGATCTGCTTGCAGCCACCAAAAGTGGAAGGGAGGCCGAAAACATCTGAAACCAAGGTTTGCACAACTCTAATGACTGTAATGGGAATTATGTAAATTGCATATCAACATTACAGTGGGGATCAAAAGTTTGGGCACCCCAGGTAAAAATTTGTATTAATGTGCATAAAGAAGCCAATGAAAGATGCAAAAATCTCCAAAAGGCATCAAATTACAGATTAGACATTCTTATAATATGTCAACAAAAGTTTGATTTTATTTCCATCATATCATATACACTTTCAAAATAAGAGAAAACAAAAAATGGCATCTGCAAAAGTGTGAGCACCCTGCAGAATTTATAGCATGCACTGCCCCCTTTGCAAAGCTGAGACCTGCCAGTGTCATGGATTGTTCTCAATCATCATCTGGGAAGACCAGGTCATGTCAAGCTCAAAGGTTTTAAATGCCCAGACTCATCTGACCTTGCCCCAACAATCAGCACATGGGTTCTTCTAAGCAGTTGTCTAGAAATCTGAAACTGAAAATAGTTGACGCTCACAAAGCTGGAGAAGGCTATAAGAAGATAGCAAAACATTTTCAGATGTCAATATCCTCTTTTCGCAATGTTATTAACAAATGGCAGTCATCAGGAACAGTGGAAGTTAAAGCAAGATCTGGAAGACCAAGAAAAATATCAGACAGAACAGCTCACAGGATTGTGAGAAAAACAATTCAAAACCCACGTTTGACTGCACAATCCCTCCAGAAAGATCTGGCAGACACTGGAGTTGTGGTACACTATTCCACTATAAAGAGATACTTGTACAAATATGGTCTTCATGGAATAGTCATCAGAAGAAAATCACTTCTACATCCTCACCACAAAAATCAGCGTTTGAACTTTGCAAATGAACATATAGACAAGCCTGATGCATTTTGGAAACAAGTTCTGTGGACCGATGAGGTTAAAATTTAACTTTTTGGCCGGAATGAGCAAAGGTACGTTTGGAGAAAAAGGGGAACAGAATTTAATGAAAAGAACCTCTGTCCAACTGTTAAGCATGGGGGTGGATCAATCATGCTTTGAGGTTGTATTGCAGCCAGTGGCACAGGGAACATCTGACGAGTAGAAGGAAAATTTGATTCAATAAAATTTCAGCAAATTTTGTATGCTAACTTGATGCCATCTGTGAAAAAGCTGAAGTTAAAGAGGCTTCTACAAATGGATAATGATCCTAAACACACCTCAAAATCCACGGGGGATTACATCAAGAGGTGTAAACTGAAGGTTTTGCCATGGCCTTCACAATCTACTGACCTCAATATAATTGAAAATCTATGGATAGACCTTAAAAGAGCAGTGCATGACAGACAGCCCAGAAATCTCAAAGAACTGGAAGACTTTTGTAAGGAAGAATGGGCAAAGACACCTCAAACAAGAATTGAAAGACTCTTGGCTGGCTACAAAAGCGTTTACAAGCTGTGACACTAGCCAAAGGGGGCAGTACAAGATATTAACTCTGCAGGGTGCCCAAACGTTTGCAGAGGCCATTTTTTTTGTTTTCTGTTATTTTGAAAGTGTAAATGATGGAAATAAAATCTAACTTTTGTTGACATATTATAAGAATGTCTAATCTGTAATTTGATGCCTTTTGGAGATTTTTCCATCTTTCTTTGGCTTCTTTATGCACATTAATACAAATTTTTACCTGAGGTGCCCAAACTTTTGATCCCCACTGTATCTACGCTGATTCTTAAACTATCTGAATTAACTAAACTTTACTGTCTGCACAACCATCAATAAAGTTATTGGGAGTTATGCTCACTGTAGAAATCAGCTGCTTCCAAAACCCCTCCAGCAGGCCAGAGTTGGGAACAAAATTTAAGGCATACCCTGAGAATATCCAGAAAAATGTCTCAGATTAGAATATCCCTTAAAGATTGCATTTAAAGATGGAATTTGGTGTTCTATATGAAAAAATAAAATGATAAGTCATCCATGGGAAAAGCAGTGGTGGAAAAAAGTGGCGCATAGCCCTATAGCAACTAATCAAATCCAATGTTTTATTAACTGAAAAGAAGGAACCGGAATAGAATATATAAAAATTGCACTATAGATAAGCTGAGATCCGATCTAGGTTAAGATTTGTCTAGGCTGATAACATAAATAATACTCTTGTACTTTTCTTTGATCTCTAGGTCTGGCACAATACTGTCTATCTAATACCTGTCTGAATGGAGGAACATGCCAGGAGACACTTGGTGGGTACACATGCCACTGCCCCACAGAGCCTAAGGCCTTCACTGGACTGGACTGTTCAGTATTATATAATGCATGCACAGTATTTACCTGCCCTAACAACCACTTGTGTCAAGCTACCCCTGGATACCTAGATTACCAGTGTGACTGCCAACATGGATTTAACTGCACTAAGTGTGATAGTGACCCGTGTGCCCTTCCAAACTTTCAGTGCTCAGATGAAGATTGGTCATTCACATGCAAATGCCGAGCTGGACACAGTGGTCCGCAATGCCAGAATACGGTGTCGCCATGTTCACCCAACCCTTGTGACCACAACGCTGTGTGTGTAGAGAACATGGACAGCTACACGTGTAATTGTCAACCAGACTACACAGGGCAACACTGTGAGATTGTAATAGGCAGCTGTGCATCTAACCCGTGTCAGAATGATGCCATCTGTGTGGATAAGGAAAACAAATACTTTTGTTACTGTGTGCCAGGTTTCCAAGGACATCACTGTGAAATAGACATAAATGAGTGTGCATCCAAGCCGTGCCAGAACAATGGCTCCTGCCACAACCTGAAGGATAGTTATAAGTGTCAATGTGCCACAGGATACACAGGTAAGGACGCAAGACATAAGTATTGTAATGTATTGTTTGCTGTATATTAGGAGATGCTTTTTATAATCTTATACAGTTATTGTTGAAAGGGCTATGCCCATCTGGACATTTATAGTATAAGCACAGGTTATGCCAAAAATGTCTGATAGCACATATCTCAAGAGGCCCCCTCTAGGCTGGAGGCAGATGCTAGAGGTGGTGGAAAAGCTAAAAACAGCCGAAGTGGATATTTTGCTAATTTTGCATAATTCCCAATGACATTAAAAGGGCACCGTCAGATCCAAAAACGTTTTATATGTTGTTTATATGTCGTCTCCGGTCCTCGGCTCCGTATGTGTTCTGCCGACTTCCTCTCTGGGAGGACTGCTCTCCGGGGAAGGGTCGGGGGTTGCGGCGTCTGTCATCACTTCCGGCCTTCCGGTTCTCTCTCCCCTTACTGTACTATGTGTATAATTTTAAATATTCAGTTCTCCCTCTATCCTTTGTGCCATGCCAGATACCAGGCCAAGCAGGAACCTACTATCCAGGACATGGTTGTCTGGGTTAAGGATTTTGTGCCCTCCAATATGAACACTATGGGAGCCTCCATTGACGAGCTGAAGCAATTGATGTCCGCCAAGCGTACAAGACCAGCTTCGCCACCAAGATCTATGGAGGTGTCCAGGGAAGCAGCTTGTGAAGACTCCCAGTCCTCCTCTTCTGAGGAAGAAGATAAATAAAAAAAATGTCTTCCCGGAGAAAACTCAGCGGTTGCTTAGGTCTATCAGGTTGGGGGACCGAAGCCTCTATGTCCCCCTCTAAGGGGCCTAGGACCTTTAAAGCAGATGATTCCCTCTGGTCTTTAATGAAGATGGAGTGGAAAAAGCCGGAAAAAGGTCCCGTGCTTACCAAGCGCTTTAAAAGCATGTTTCCGTTACAGGAAGACCAAGTCTCTTCCTGGGGACCTGTACCTAAGGTGGATTTGGCCATCTCAAAATTATCCAAACGGACCTTGGTTCCCTCGGAGGATGGCTCTAGCCTCCAGGATGCCATGGACCGTAAGGCCAATTGCGCTTTTTGGTGCACTTATTCTACCGCCTCGGCGTCCGCCTCTGTGGTGATAGCCTCCTCTGAGGTAGCAAAATTTTTGAGAAATAGATTTTCTCAAATCCAGTCCGACCCAGACCAAGGGGTCTCTAGGGATGACATTTTGGCCACTTGTAAAACGGCTAGTTTGGATATAGCATTCCTCTGTGATGCCGCCCCTCAGCAGCTTAAGCTGGCCTTTAAGTCCATGGCCCTCTCCTCAGCGGGGCATCGCCCCTTATGGCTTTAACCTTGGAGGTCTGACACCTTCTCTAAGCACACTCTGTGTGCTATGTCTTATGAGCCTGGCATTCTCTTTGGGGCTGAGCTCAACCGCATTATCGAAGGACGGTCGAGGTAAGAGGTATGGAGCCAGGTCAGGCTAGCAAGCCAAATCCCAAAAAGATTGGGGGTCCCAAAAACAAAGGGGCGGTAGACGCTCCAGGGGCTCCAAGGGTGGAAGATCCTCAGCGGCCTGACTACAGGCCTCTTCGAGGCTCTTGGATATCTGCCAGTGCTCCCACTCTGTCCCAACTTCCCTATCCTTCTCTATGAGGATGATCATAGACCTAAGGTTCTTCAACCGGTCTATCAGACGGAAGCGTTTCCGCATGGAAACAATTCAGTCAATTATTAATCTTCTTATGCCAGGGGATTTCCTGGGAACCTTGGATCCACCCTGGGTCCAGAAGATTCTTAAGGATCGCTGTTCAAATTCAGGGAGTTCTAAGGCAATTTCAGTTTGTTGCCCTCTTGTTTGGGATTTCTTTGGCCCCCCACACTTTTACCAAGGTAGTAGTTTCCGTGGTGGCTGCTGTGAGACTTGAGGGACTGTGTATAGTCCCTTACCTAGACAATTGGCTTCTCAAAGCCTCCTCTCAAGCGATCCTTTCCCAACATATTCAGACTGCTGTGTCTTTTCTTCATCAACTAGGCTGGATAATCAAGGCTGGATAATCAATTGGAACAAATCCAATCTTCAACCAGACACGTCTGTGAAATTCCTAGGGTTCATGATAGATTCCGTAGCGATGACTATTCATCTAACTCCTGAAAGATAGCTATGCTATCTAATGAAAATGCTGGGACTGATGTCTGCAACCGCGGAAGCGGTAGCATGGGCTCTATGGCACCTACTTCCGCTTCAGTCGGAGGTTTTAGCCAAGTGGGATCACAGTCCGAAGGGACTAAATTCCATGCACTCCCTGACTCCTCAAGTCCGGTCCTCTCTGTGTTGTTGGGCTCACCTTCAGGACGGAAAATCTCTGATCCAATCTGTTTGGATCATACTTACAACAGACACATCCCTTGTAGGTTGGGGAGCGCATCTTCTGGACAAAACAGTCCAAGGGACTTTGGTCTCCCCAGGAGAAGACATTATGCTCAAATCTCCTAGAGATTCGGGCCATCAGATTGGCTCTATTCCACTTTGCCCCTTACAGTCAGGTCAAAGCTGTGAGAGTTCAGTCAGGCAGCATGACAGCTGTTTTATATATCAACAAAGAGAGAGGCAAGTCTCCCTAGAGAGATAGGTGTGATTCTGGATTGGGCAGAATTGAACCTCACCCACTTATCGGCCGTTCGTATCCGGGGTACTCACAATGTAATAGCAGACCGCCTGAGCAGAGGCCTTCCAACCGGAGATCAGATTGTGCTCAGGTGGGGCATGCCAGAGATCGATCTCATGGCAACGAGGTTCAACGCCAAGGTGGACAGATACTGTTCCCTCTACAGAGAGGACAATCCCTTGGCGGTAGATGCTCTGTCAATCCCTTGGAGGTTCAGGCTAGCCTATATCTTCCCTCCTATTTCCTTGATTCCGAGGGTATTGATGAAAATCAGGCAGGACCAAGCCTCTGTGATAGCCATCATTCCATATTGGCCCAAAAAAGCTTGGTTCACCCAACTCATTCAGATAAGTCAGGGTCAGTGCTTTTAAGTCAGGAAGTTCTTTTTTTTTTGAATTTCTTTCAAAAAGAAAAAAGCATTTCTCCTGCGGTGTTGCTATCAGTGTGTGAAGAGTGGGAGAAGAGGGTTGCATTGACAATCCAATACAATGGGCAGCACATTGAACACATTTTATAAGTAGTAAGAAACTTGTAAATAACTCCTGAAAGAATAAAGTTACGTTAAAACCAAGCACATCATTGTTTTTCTTGTGAAATTCCCAATAAGTTTGATGCGTCACATGACCCTCTTCCTATTGAAAAAACAAAAGTTGGATTCAAAATGTCCGACTTCAAAATGGCCGCCATTGTCACCACCCATCTTGAAAAGTGTTCCCCCTCACGTATACTAATGTGCCACAAACAGGAAGTTAATATCACCAACCATTCCCATTTTATTAAGGTGTATCCATGTAAATGGCCCACCCTGTAGATAGGAAACAAGAAATTGGTAACCAAATTCAGGAGTTTTGGCAAATAAATTACTCCACGGCAACAATTCAGTTAGTTTGGGACTAAAGCATTCATTAGAGGGTTAATGTTAAAAGAAATTGTGAATAAAAAGAAAGCGTTTGGTAGGAAAGGAAAAGATTTGGAAAGGGAAGTAGGGGAAGCAGAGGTGATCTACTCTAACACACCTACACAAACTAATTATATTAAAATTAAAGAAAAACAAGACAAATTGTTATGGCGAGCGCTCCGGCCGGTCACACTGGCCGTGAGCACTCTCTCCCTCTGTCTTCCGGCAGGCCCGGGATTCGCATCGCAGGACGCACCCACATGCGGATCTCGGGCCGTCACTTACCTCCTCCTTCTTCTGTCTCCTCTGTGTTCTTACACCCCCAGCATGCTCATCCCTGCCTCCTAGGGTGCACGCGCACCGGAGCTCTGGGATTTAAAGGGCCAGTGCACCCTTAATTAGTGTTTGCACCTGACACTACCTTATAAAGTCCCTACACCTTCACCAGACCCCTTTGTCCGTCCCTGACCCCTCTTTTCTCCACCAGACCTCTCTGTCCGTCCCTTAACAATTTTTAATCCACCAGACCCCTTTGTCCATCCCTGACCCCTCTGTATTCCACCAGACCCCTCTGTCCATCCCTGACCCCTCTGTATTCCACCAGACCCCTCTGTCCATCCCTGACCCTTCTGTATTCCACCAGACCCCTCTGTCTGTTCCTTACCCCTCTGTGGTGAGCCAGGGGGTGTGAAGGTGAGGTGTATGGGGCAGATGTTGTAGCCCAGGGGCAGGTGTTATTAACCCCTAAAAGTTCGTTATGCCGGGGTGAGGTTTTCACTGCAGGAGAGCCTCTCGGACACAGAGGGACTCACCCTAACAGGGCCTAAGTACTGTATGGGACTATATCCCGTACTGGGACATCACACCTCTGTATTCCACCAGACCCCTCTGTCGATCCCTGACCCCTCTGTAGTCCACCAGACCCCTCGGTCCATCCCTGACCCCTCTGTATTCCACCAGACCCCTCTGTCCATCCCTGACCCCTCTGTACTCCAGCTGGCAGGGTCACTGTGTACATACATTACATTACTTATCCTGTACTGATTATGAGTTATATCCTGTATTATACTCCAGAGCTGTACTCACTATTCCGCTGGTGAGATCACTGTGTACATACATTACATTACTTATCCTGTACTGATCCTGAGTTATATCCTGTATTATACTCCAGAGCTGTACTCACTATTCCGCTGGTAGAAAACGTATACCTATCTGAAGATCATGGGGAGTCTGAGCGCTGGGGCCCCCCACTATCTTCTGTTTGGAGTCCCTGTGCTGTAGCACAGCAGCGCGTTATGACCCCCTCCATATAGTTTTATGGGAGAGCCGTTCAGCAATCTTCAGCTCTCCCATAGAGCTTTATGGAGGGGGTGTGGCGGCCTCTGCTTGGGTGGGGGTAAATTTTTTAACATTAGATTTGCCCTTGCAGTGGCCGTCACACAGCCGTGCACTAACTGCAGTATGAAAGGGGCCATACACGCCAGTAAAAATTTCCTTTTTTGCATATTGTGTGCACAGACATCTACTTCCCCATACACTTACATTAAGCACATTTATAATAAAAATACGATCACAATCTTTCCACAATTTTGCGAACCCATTTCCCCCCAGCCCCCCCGTTATGTACCCCATTATACCCAACTATGATTAACATTTGGCCCCTTGCATTTGTGGCTCCGCCTCCACATAGCCACACCCACCCATGACTAAAATGCTCTGCTAATTCTAAAATGCTCGGGCCTATTTTTGGTCCCAGTCCGGCCCTGTTCCCCTATGCATCTATTTATGATCAAGAAAAGGAACAATGCATCTTGTCCTAAAAGTGGCCAACTGAAAGCAGGCACAATACATTTGATATGGAGTTGTCCTTGGGTAAACAATGTTTGGAAGGAAGTAATGGAAACCATAGAGAAATGTTTAAATCTTAAATTAAATGTATCAGTGAAATGTGCCATTCTGGGAGATACTTCTGAAGTGTAGTAGTCTAGAGATTTAATACTTAGTCTTTTCACTCTTGCCAAATATGTAATTATAAGGAAATGGGTCGATGCTAATATGTCTAGTATAGATCATTGGAAACTGCTAGCAAATACAATTAAAGCTTTTGGAAATGTAAATGTGGGGCTCAGTCAAAAATCAAAAAGAAAGAAAAAGTTTGATTTAAAGGGGTATTTCAGGAAAAAACTTTTTTTATATATCAACTGGCTCCAGAAAGTTAAACAGATTTGTAAATTACTTCTATTAAAAAATCTTAATCCTTTCAGTACTTATGAGCTTCTGAAGTTAAGGCTGTTCTTTTCTGTCTAAGTGCTCTCTGATGACACGTGTCTCAGGAACCGCCCAGTTTAGAAGCAAATCCCCATAGCAAACCTCTTCTAAACTGGGCAGTTCCCGAGACACGTGTCATCAGAGAGCACAAGAGAGAAAAGAACAACCTTAACTTTAGAAGCTCATAAGTACTGAAAGGATTCAGATTTTTTAATAGAAGTAATTTACACATCTGTTTGACTTTCTGGAGCCAGTTGATATATATATAAAAAAAAGTTTTTTCCTGGAATACCCCTTTAACTTTTGTGGAAATAATTGAATGTCAACATTGGTGTTTTTTTTTTCCTCTTATCACACAGAGGGAGGGAGGAATGGGGATATGGGGGGGGGAGGTTGATGTAAAACACGGTTGTTACATTTTTTACATGAATCATTTGTAAACTGTATAACTCTTGGAAAATAAAAAGGTAGAAAAAAAAAAAAGACTTTTCGTAACATGGTTGTTTAAAAAGTTTGGAATATTTAATAAAGAAAATAGCTCCCAGGTGTCCCCATATCTACTTGGACACCAACCAGTCCCGCTGCAAAATCATGCTTGTCCATGAGTCATGGACAAGAGGTGACTCATGGACAAGGCTGCATGACCAGGTGCACCAATCACCTCCCACCACCACAAGGAGGGACACGCCCCCTTCCCCTTTACCTGTGAGCTAATGAAAAGAGGAATCATTATAATAAATATAGGTGATAGAGGCATAAAAATTAGACGTATATGATCAGGATTAGGAGTAACTTTTTTTTTATTATAGTATTGGCATTTTTCCCTCGGTGTTTTGATCATAACGGTCATGTGATTCTTTATCATGTCACTATTGAAGAAATGTGGAAAAGAAAAAACGCCAAGGCTAAACCCAGATGGCGTTTTTCATGGTGTTTTTTTATTTTTATTTTTTGCTCCCATAGACTTTTATTGGAGAGAAAAAACAAGAATTTGCCACAAAAAAAACATTATAGTCTCAACATAAATTCATATATAAAACATTTTTACCAATAAAACGGTGTGTGTGTGTGTGTGTGTGTGTGTGTGTGTGTGTGTGGCTTTTTTGGGTCATTTTTGAAAAATGTAAATGTTTTAAAAAGTGGAAATTTAGCCCAGTGTTTTCCAAACAGTGTGCCTCCAGCTGTTCCAAAACTACAACTGCCAGCATGCCGGGACAGCCATGTTGGAAGTTGTAGTTTTGTTAAAGCTGAAGGCACACTTTTTTGGAAAACACTGACTTACGCAACCATTGATTTAAATGGGTCCACAGACAGTCCGCAATAGTGTCAGAATCGTGGACTGTCCGCGGACCCATTCAAATGAATGTTAGCGTAACTCGCAGCGGGAAACCCGCTGCTAGTTACTAGCGTGTGAATGCTAGCGTGTGTTACTAGCGTGTGAATGCACCCTAAAAGTGCTAAAGCGCCTCACAGATCAAGGGAGGTCAGACCAACCACCTATCATGAAGTCAATTGGGAGCTGTCAGAATCCACGTTTAGGTTGTTCCATTCTAGTGCCAGCCTTATGCCGCAAAATCGTATACACTTTAAGGGCAGGGTCACATGTGTTGTATTCTGCTGCTGCAAATTTTTCTACCTATTGACATCAATGGATAGCAAAATACAATATATATGACCATACCCTAAAGAGAAAAACATAAAAAATGATCTTTAAGGGTAGGGTCACATGAGCCATATTTTGCTGCTGCATATTTTCCTTCCCATTGAAGTCAATGGGTAGCAAAACCAGTTGTGTATTTTGACACCCATTGACTTTAACGGGTAGGAAAATACGCAGCAAAACATGGCACGTGTTACCCAACACTTAGTCTGTCATAGATACAAAAAAAGATACTCACATGGAAAAAAAAAAAAGACTGCCAAAATAAATGTTCTGTCCTTTGGCAGCTTCAGGCTATGTTCAATATGGCAGAAAATGTGCTGAATGGCAGACATTCCGCACATTTGCTTGTTTCGTTGGCACTAGGACCGCTCGGAAATGTGCTGTCTCCATAAACGGCAATGCATTTCCGAGCGGAAGCCATGGAAACAATAAACTGTTTCATTGTTTCTGCTGATGTAGGAATCGGGATTTCCCCAGCAGAAACATCCGCCGCAGAAATTATGAAATTATGCACAGTGCAGCAGAATCCCATTGAAGTCAATAGGACACTCCGAGCGGAATATTCCAGCAGAATTCTAGCCTCAGGATGTTATACAGTACCTTTCAATGCTGCAGTTTCCTGTGTGCTGCTCATTCTGGAAAGAAAAGAGTTAAAGCCACATCTTACTGAGATCAAGGATACTCATGGCAGCTGGACCTGTCAGCAAGGATTGTGATTAACTCATGTTCCTCAAAGAGCTTTGTATATGTCTATAGTCTATGTAGATTAGTGTTTCCCAACCAGTGTTCCTCCAGCTGTTGCAAAACTACAGCTCCCAGTATGCCCGGACAGCCAAAGGCTGTCCGGGCATGCTGGGAGTTGTAGTTTTGCAGCAGCTGGAGGCACACTGGTTGGGAAACCCTGATTTAGATATTACACCCTATATGCACTGCTAAAAAAAAATAAAGTGAACACTTAAACAACACAATGTAACTCCAAGTCAATGACACTTCTGTGAAATCACACTGTCCACTCAGGAAGCAACACTGATTGACAATCAATTTCACATGCTGTTGTGCAAATGGAACAGACAACAGGTGGAAATTATAGGCAATTAGCAAGACACCCCCAATAAAGGAGTGGTTCTGCAGGTGGTGACCACAGACCACTTCTCAGTTCCTATGCTTTCTGGCTGATGTTTTGGTCACTTTTGAATGCTGGCAGTGCTTTCACTCTAGTGGTAGCATGAGACAGAGTCTACAACCCACACAAGTGGCTCAGGTAGTGCAGCTCATCCAGGATGGCACATCAATGCCAGCTGTGGCAAGAAGGTTTGCTGTGTCTGTCAGCATAGTGTCCAAAACATGGAGGTGCTACCAGGGGACAGGCCAGTACATCAGGAGATGTGGAGAGGGTAACAACCCAGCAGCAGGTCCGCCTTTGTGCAAGAAGGAGCAGGAGGAGCACAGCCAGAGCCCTGCAAAATGACCTCCAGCAGGCCACAAATGTGCATGTGTCCACTCACACGGTCATAAACAGACTCCATGAGGGTGGTATGAGGGCACAACGTCCACAGGTGGGGTTTGTGCTTACAACCCAACACTGTGCAGGATGTTTGGCATTTGCCAGTGAACACCAATATTGGCATATTCACCACTGGTGCCCTGTGCTCTTCACAGATGAAAGCAGGTTCACACTGAGCACGTGTGACAGACGTGACAGAGTCTGGAGACGCCGTGGAGAACATTCTGCTGCCTGCAATATCCTCCAGCATGACCGGTTTGGCGGTGGGTCAGTAATGGTGTGGAGTGGCATTTCTTTGGGGGGCCGCACAGCGCTCCATGTGCTTGCCAGAGGTACCCTGACGGCCATTAGGTACCGAGATGGGATCCTCACATCTGGGACATCATGTCTCGCTCCATCCGCCAACGCCACGTTGCACCACAGACTATCCAGGAGTTGGTGGATGCTTTAGTCCAGGTCTGGGAGGACATCCCTCAGGAGACCATCCGCCACCTCATCAGGAGCATGCCCACGCATTGTAGGGAGGTCATACGGGCACGTGGAGGCCACACACACTACTGAGACTCATTTTGACTTGTTTTAAGGACATTACATCAAAGTTGGATCAGCCTGTAGTGTGGTTTTCCACTTTGATTTTGAGTGTGACTCCAAATCCAGACCTCCATGGGTTGATAAATTTGATTTCTATTGATAATTTGTGTGTGATTTTGTTGTCAGCACATTCGACTATGTAAAGACAAAAGCATTTCATACGATTAGTTAAAGGGGTATTGCAGGAAAAAACATTTTTTATATATCAACTGGCTCCAGAAAGTTAAACGGATTGGTTAATTACTTCTATTAAAAAAATTTAACTCTTCCAGTACTTATCAGCTGCTGAAGTTGAGTTTTTTTTTTCTGTCTGACAACAGTGCTCTGTGCTGACACCTCTGTCTGTCTCCGGGAACTGCACGGAGTAGAAGAGGTTTGCCATAGGGATTTGCTTCTACTTTGGACAGTTTCTGAGACAGGTGTCATCAGAGAGCACTTAGAAAAGAACAACTCAACTCCAGCAGCTCATAAGTACTGAAAGGATTAAGATTACTTTTTTTTTTTTTATAGAAGTAATTTACAAATATGTTTAACTTTCCGGAGCCAGTTAATATATATATTTTTAAAAAAAGTTATGTTTTTTTCCTGGATAACCCCTTAAATTCATTCAGATATAGGATATGTTATCTTAGTGTTCCCTTTATTTTTTTTTGAGCAGTGTAGTATTGGTCATACCAGCAGTGACCATGCAGTCTGGAATCCAGTCCACTGTTTCGCTCCCCCCTTCACTGCCCCCTATTAGCCCCAGACCACAGCCTGGTACTATCAGGCAGAAAGCAATGACAACTATCCATGTATGTGGGAATGTGAGGTACGCAGCGGAGGAATTCTTCTTGTGATCAATCACTGTATGAGGTTTGTAACGTTTTCTAGCTGGAAGTTGAAAGGAGACCCCCAGACCCTCACAGCTTGTTGCTAAACTAACCTAATCCTATTAGACAAGCAGGTAGAGAGGCGACGCATGGTGGTGTAATAATGTTATTTAGGTTAGTATCGGTTCACACTGTGTTAGTGCACCCCTTAGTCCTTGTAATGGGAGCAGCGGACCCGATTAATTCAATAGATGAACAGGGTCACCTAGTGACTTAGTTGGGGATGTATACGCTATGTCAAGTGGACCAATGGGACTCTGCTGCAACAGAAGTGCTTTTAGGTACACTGAAAATAGTGCATGCGGCCCGAATTGAGTGACTAGGTGACTCCATTCAGCCATTGAAATTAGCGCCCCCTGCTTCCGTTAACAGTATAGGTCGGCATCCTGTTTTCGGCGAGATGCCAACGGATACAACTTAGCTTTAGCTTTAGATCGTAATCCAATGAAAAAATTCCAGTCCAAAATTCTGTTGCAGCAGAGTCCCATTGTTTTTGATAGGATTTTGCTGCACTGTGCACACGTCGGAATTTCCGCGGCGGAAACACCTGCTGTGGAAATTCCGATTCTTGCCTCTGCAGAAATAACTCACATGTCAATTCTTTCTGGGGAATCTGCTTGGAAATGCATTGCTGTCTATGGAGATGGCGCATTTCTGAGCAGTCTTTGCGTCTGCAGAATGTCTTCTGGAAATTTTTCTGGTAAAAATTATGCAAAAGAAATATGCAGTGTGAACATACCCTAATGTGTGCACTGACCTGGAGTGAACCTAGCCCTATACAATATTTTTCCTGTAGGAGTATGTTTACATGGCAGATTGTCCACCCTGAAAGTGTCCGGGAAGACATTCCGCAAGCACCAGCACAACAAGCCGGTGCTAGGACCACACGACAACGCACAATCTCCATAGATGGCAATGCATTTTGCAGAGTCTGAAATCGGAATTTCCACCATAGGTGTTTCTGCCGCAGCAATTCTGCCGTGAGCACGGCCAGCAGAATCTTATTGAAAACAATGGGAGTCTGCTGCAACAGAATTTCTGAGTGGAATTTTTCCACAGGATTCTGCTCAGAAATAGTGAAAAGGAGACGAAAAATGTGGTGTAAACGCACCCTGAGGCTACTTCACACACAACTTATTTTAGGTGTTTTTTTCACCTGAAAAGAAAATAGCCCTCCAAAGTACTGTTACGGTATTTTCAAGTGGTTGTTATGTGGCATTTTGTGAGTTTCTTTAACGTTATTGATGTTAATGGGAGCTTCAATGTGGAACTGCACTGAAATTTGTCATGTTGTGTCTTCTTTCAGCTTGTTTTTTACATTGTTTCTTCCCATGGGATCAAGTCCTTAAAGGGGTACTCCTCTGCTAAACATCTTATCCCCGCGATCTGCGTGCAGACACCCGGCATTCTGGACATTATGTTCAGAACACTGAGTTCAGACGCCCGTGGTTGTGATGTCCCGCCATGCCCCCTGCATTCATGTCAGTGGGAGCGGGCCACGGCCACCTGAACCCAGCGTTCTGAACAAAATGTCCCAGCGGCAGGACCCCAGCAATTAGACATCTTATCCCCTATCATTTGGAATTTATTAAAACCTATATAGAGGAAGATTGGTGCAGTAATCCATAGCAACTAAACAGATTGCTTTATTTTTAAAGAGGTCTCTGAAAAATGAAAGAAAAAATCTGGTTGCTGTGGGTAACTGCACTACTTCGCCTCTACACAGGTTTTGTGAAAAGGATGTTTTTTCATGAAAACTTGGCATTTTTCCTCTTATAGACTTCAATGGCTGGAAAAAGCAGATTTGTAAATTAAACAGATTTGTAAATTACTTCTATTATAAAATCTTAATCCTTCCAGTACTTATTAGCTGCTGAATACTTCAGAGGAAATGGTTTTCCTTTTGGAACATAGAGCTCTCTGCTGACATCATGACCACAGTGCTCTCTGCTGACATCTCTGTCCATTTTAGGAATTGTCCAGAGCAGCATATGTTTGCTATGGGGATTTTTCTCCTACTCTGGACAGTTCCTAAAATGGACAGAGATGTCAGCAGAGAGCACTGTGGTCATGATGTCAGCAGGGAGCTCAGTGTTCCAAAAAAGAAAACCATTTCCTCTGTAATATACAGACCCTAAAAAGTACTGGAAGGATTAAGATTTTTTAATAGACGTAATTTACAAATCTGTTTAACTTTCTGGCACCAGTTGATTTAAAAAAAAAAAAAAGTTTTCCACGGGAGAACCCCTTTAATTCTTCAGTTTAAATCCTTAAATCACATGAATGAATCCCATGATGACAAAAACACAGGGGATAAAATGGCTGATATTGTAACAATATACTGTAAACCACAATAAATATATTACTTTGCCTTTTTGTGACATTTTTCCTCACTAAGGGTACGTTTACACAGGCGTATTTCTTTTCAAACTCGCAGTGGATTTTCCGCTGCGAGTTTGAAAATGGTCACCACACGATTATATTTTTTTATTTATTAATTTTTGTTTCACATTAAAGGGGTACTCCCGTGGAAACATTTTTTTTATATTATTTTTTTTAAATCAAGTTGTGCCAGAAAGTTAAACAGATTTGTAAATCCCTTCTATTAAAAAATCTTAATCGTTCCAGAACTTTTTAGGGGCTGTATACTACAGAGGAATTGCTTTTCTTTTTTTATTTCTCTGATGTCATGAATACAGGGCTCTCTGCTGACCTCTGCTGTCCATTTTTGGAACTATCCAGAGCAGGAGAAAATCCCCATAGCAAAGATATGCTGCTCTGGACAGTTCCTAAAATGGTCAGCAGAGAGCACTGTGGTCGTGACATCAGAGAAATACAAAAAGAAAAGCAATTCCTCTGTAGTATACAGCCTCTAAAAAGTACTGGAAGTATTAAGATTTTTTAATAGAAGTAGTTTACAAATCTGTTCAACTTTCTGGCACCAGTTGATTTAAAAAAAAAAAAAAAAGTTTTCCACAGGAGTACCCCTTTAAGTTTTATGGTAAAATGAAGGATGCAATTGAAAAGTACAGTTGGTTCCAGTAAAAACAAGCTCTCCCACGGCTCAATTATTAAAAAAAAAAATGTAAAAAAGGGAGTTATGGCTTTTAGAAGCCAATGAGATAATACATATTTAGAATTTTAGAGTATTTTAGAAAAACGCCACATAAAAAATGCAATAAATAAAAATAACACTTTGAAAGTTTGTGTGACAGAGGCCTGAGAAAGGATGGAATGATGGGACAAAGAGACCATTTCTGACCAAGAGGTAAAGCTTATAGCAGTGTTTTTCAAACAGTGCGTCTCCAGCTGTTGCAAGACTACAACTCCCAGCATGCCCGGACAGCCTTCTGCTGTCCTGGCATGCTGGAAGTTGTAGTTTTGCAACAGCTAAATACTATATCAAATTCCCATTCAGGCTTTTGCCTTCCTGGGACTAAATCCCCAAAGCTCAGGAACCCTAACAAAAATAATAAAATTTAACGTTTATTTCTTCATTAAAATTCTAATTAGGTGAGAAATCAAAAAATATAGTGATTTAAAACCACAGAAATTGGGTCAGATCAGGGTTATTTTGAGACATTCCCCTATCTAACCTTGGATAGTTAGATATATATATTTCCATTTGCCACCTTTTATATATGGATTATATTTCCTATCTAATATTTATCAGTAATTCTGTCCCAATTCTGCTATTAAAAAATACACTCCCCCGACGTTTCACCGGTCGTAACCGGCTTTATCAAGGGTCGGGGTGCTAATGGCCTAATGGCACCCCGACCCTTGATAAAGCCGGTTACGGCCGGCGAAACGTCGGGGGAGTGTAGTGTGTATTTTTTAACAGCAGAATTGGGACAGAATTACTGATAAATATTAGAGTGGAAAAATAGGAAATATAATCCATAAATAAAGGTAACAAATGGAAATATATATCTAACTATCCAAGGTTAGAAAGGGGAATGTCTCAAAATAACCCCGATCTAACCCAATTTCTGTGGTTTTAAATCACTATATTTTTTTATTTCTCACCTAATTAGGATTTTAATGAAGAAATAAAAGTAAAATTTTATTATTTTTGTTAGGGTTCCTGAGCTTTGGGGATTTAGTCCCAGGAAGGCGAAAGCCCAAATGGGAATTTGATATAGTATTTTGAACCCCTGGGAATACCTTATGGGTATTTTGGATTTATTTGCAACAGCTGAAGACACACTGTTTGGAAAATACTGTCTTATAGTTTAATTACGGTTCTCTATTCTACACCAAAGAATGAACTGAGGTTGGCCACCTACATAGCAGCATTTTTTCTCCTAAATTCTCACAGATTTAATGGTTCAGCAGCAGAAACCACCAATAAACCCTTTTTTATAACCCCTGTCCGCCTCGCCATGATGGGAGGGCTGGAGATTGCCTTCCCTGATCTCAGCTTGTAGCATAAAAAGACACTAGAATGCATTCACCCCATTGTGTGGCTTCCTCTTGGTTAGGTCATGGAAGCCAATAAAATTATCTGGTCACTTAGGATTCACAGCAGGAATAATCTGCATGGCCTCCGAAGCCAACCCCACCCCTCTTCCGCTGAGGGGACAGGGGGTTAATTTGGTATATAGCGAAAAAAGTAGTGACTAGTAGTGCTGAGCACAAATATTCGAAATGCAAATCTTTACAGTGAATATTTAGAATATAGCGATATATATTCGTAATGACGAATATTTTTTTTTCTTCACAGTACTTTGTATATGCGAATATGCAAATATTTGCGAATATCGGCACTTCCAGAAGACACTGATCCCTCCCTTCTTTTAGGTGAAAGATAAAATCGCGCATGCGCACCATGCGAATTTCACTACGAATTTTCACATGGAAAAAAAAAGGGAACAAACATAGCGAATATGCAAATTTCGCGAACATAGGACGAATATTAATCCATATATTCGTGAAATATCGCAAATTCGAATAGGACCCCTGCCGCTCATCACTAGTGACTAGCAGACCGGCAGAAAGACTACTACACCCAGCACGGCCATGCAAACTCTATATTACGTGTTTGGCTGATGGGTAAGAACTGACATGAATTCTTTGCTGTGATGAAATCGCGGGGTCCCGATCAGCTGCGGAGGCGAGCGGAGGTCTCATACCTTCAGCATTGAGCGGTATATGCATATAAGATTGTATATGAAGGGTTCAAATGGGGACTAAAAAAATAATGTAATAAAATTCGGAATCACCCCCCTTTTCCCATTTTTTCAAAAAAAAATATGTAAACAAAAATAGGCATAAACATGTTGTATCGTTCTGTGGGTAAATGTCCGAACTATTTATTTAAAAAATACATTTTAATTTTATATATATATATATATATATATATATATATATACATAATCTCTCCAACAACAAAAAACGCAGCACTCCAGTTCCAGCAAACGTGTATTTAAAGGGGTACTCCGGCGCTAAGACATCTTATAAGATGCCTGATCGCGGGGTTCCGCCCCTTGGGACCCCCGTGATCTTGCACGCAGCAACCCATTAGAATCAGTCCCCGGAGCACGTTCGCTCCGGGTCTGATTACTGACGATCACGGGGACCGGAGCATTGTGACATCACGGCCCTGCCCCCGTGTGACGTCACGCTCCGCCCCCTGAATACAAGCCTATGGGAGGGGGCGTGACAGCTGTCCATTTTAGGAACTCTCCGTAGCAGCATTGGTTTGTTATGGGGATTTACTCCTACTCTCGACAGTTCCTGAAATGGACAGAGGTGTCAGCAGAGAGCACTGTGGTCAGACAGAAAGGAAATTCAAAAAGAAAAGAACTTCCTGTGGAGAATACAGCAGCTGATAAGTACTGGAAGGATTGGGATTTTTTAATAGAAGCAATTTACAAATCTATTTAACGTTCTGGCATCAGTTGTTCATTAATGTTTTCCACTGGAGTACCCCTTTAAATACACATTTGCTGGAACTGAAGTGCTGCGTTTTTTGTTGGATATCTATCTGGAGAAACCTGATCAGGTTTTTTTGGACACTGGCACCACTCATATATTATTATTTGATAGTGCTGCATATAATGGTATATATATGTATATATATAAACTGCATGGTTGCCTTTGGCTGTCTGGGCATGCTGGCAGTTGTAGTTTTGCAACAGCTGGTAGTAACATGGTTGGGAAATACTGGTCTATAGTCTAAATTTAGACAAACTATTAGCTGGCCGACTTTTGCCGAATCTTAGGTCATGTATTTTTTGCACATTTAATCTGCTCACCCTTCCACGGAAGCCACGTCCGTTTCCACACATCCCTAGCTGGACAAGGCAAAAAATGCATCTAAAGCTTTATCTATGGCAGAATTGTGATGTGTTTGCAATAATAAATCTGCTGCATAGTCTGTTGGTGTTAATAGGAATCATTAACAGGTCGTAGGACATTCACCGCTTGTACTGCACCTTTAAATAACTTTTTTCCTGTGTGAATTTTATTATTACAGTTGCAAGTGTAAAACCAATATAATATATATATATTTTTTTCTCATTTTATTGTTAAAACTAAAATTGTTCCTTTCTTGTGACACCTGAGCGTTCAGCAGTAATATCATGGTGTTATACTGCCATCTGCTGTCAGAACATGTGAACAGTCGGCTACTGTAAACATTCATTACTGATTCCAGGGTGATGACAGTTCAGTATTATTATGCTGCATTATTTAATATTCAATGTATATGCAGAACACTAAATAATGTAAATTGACAGATTAAGGTTGTATTTATGCTCACGGTATCCTGTGCAGGATTTGAAGCTGCAGATTTGAAGCTGTTTAGTCATTTAGTTTACACTTAAATCTGCAGCGTAAATCCTGCGCATCATTTATGAGCAGGATACTGTATGTGTGACTACACCCTAAAGGGTTTACCCAGCATTAGGCTATGTTCACACTGCAAAATAGTGTCAGGACCGCTTGGAAATAGCTAGGACTGCTCAGAAATCTGCTCTCTCCATAGACTGCAATGTGTGGTGATGGTGTGATGAGGGCAGATGGAATTACCCTAGGGGCAGATGGCATTAAATATCTTGTGTTCGTGACGCCAGGATGTGGTTTATCCTCTACACCACCCGAAGGTATACCGCTGGATCCTGGGCTGGGGACAGGGGCAAATAATGACTCGGACACCAAGTTACGGAACTGCAGCTTTACTGAGTCAGACAGGTGTAACAGTCTATACAGCTCTGCCAGGCCCATGGAGGTGACAGGGACTTTAGAGACCACAGGGTTTGCTGAGAATTATGGTGGACTTGGACAATTTGATGCACGGCCACGCTGACTTGAGACAGGTTGACTTGGACTGACTTGACTGAGACTGACTATGACAGACTTTATCCCATTTGTAGCTTACCAAGTTTTGACTTGGACCTTGGGGGTAGTGGACTTGTGGATCCGTGGCTGCGTGGTAGACTTTGGCCTTCTCTGGACTCCAGACACACACCTAGGACTTGACCTTGCTGCACTCAGTAAAGAGCATAAGAGTGAGCTAGCTCCACCCAGGGCTTATATGGGGGAGACTAGGAGGGGTCCTATAGGTCCCCCTGTAGGTCACTGGTACCTTCTTTGGTTACAACACATAGCAACATTATTTAAAGGCAATTTATTTACATCACAATACATAACATAGGCACTGCTTATCTAGTTAGGGCACATAGGTGAAGGGGGGCCAGGGGTCACTGAATGGAGTCTGCATGACAGGGCAGCAAGGGTACGGGGGTGCAAAATGTATTTCTGAGCAGATTTCGATTAAAGAATTGACATGTCACTTCTTTCAGCAAAGGCCGGAATTAAGATTACAACGTGGCACGTTGCAGCAGACTCCAAATGAAAGCTGTATGAATGGGACTCTGCTCAGGGCTGTTGCAAGGATTTTTGCCACCCTAGGCAAAAACTAATTTTGTCACCCCTTTGACTTTTCCCATTGGCCCAACCAAGGGCGTATCTAGAAACCATAGGTCACTGATGCAAAAAGAATTCCCTGGGCCCCCCTACGTCCCGATGACCCCCTCCCCTGACCCTGGATGACCCTCTTCCCCGACATTGGCCACACAAAGATATCAGCAACTACAGCACTGATCAGTGACTCACAAGTGGCGTCTTCTCTGCAGTGTTATTGGTGCCCCCAAATCACTGATGTGGCATAGATTGGAAGCATCTGGGGCAAAGCAGAATATTGTACATTCCCCCAGGTAGGTATATAGGGCAGGTAGGTATGTGGGGCAGGTATATAATGCAGGTAAGTATATACTGTAGACAGGCAGGTATATGGGGCAGGTAAGTATATACTGTAGACAGGCAGGTATATGGGGCAGGTAAGTATATACTGTAGACAGGCAGGTATATAGACTATGTACCTACCTATCTTACTACATATATCTACCTACACTATATATTATAGTGAAGGTAGGTATATGAGGAAGGGTAGGTAGATATATAGTGTAGGCAAGCAGGCAATCCCTCAATCCTCTCTCTCTCTCTTCCTCTTCTTAAATAAAAAATCCCACTCACCTAACCTCTGCTACAGCGATAACACCAGGGCCTCCTCTGGACATCTCCATGCTGCGCGTGATGACATCATTGCAATGTGCTAGGTAAGCAAAGCGCCGCCTGTGTAAAGTACAGGAGCAGGGATTCGTGTTCATTGCTCATGTACAGTACTGAGTGGCGATGCATACACGGTACGCATCACCACTCATTTTACGTTCTTGGGGGGGGTACTTCTGATCAGAATCCCCTGCCAGTGGCTGGGGATTCAGTTTTTACGCCTCTCCACTGCAAGCGCCCTAAGGGTACGTTCACACGAGCGGATCCACATCGTATTTTATGCTGCAGATCCGCCGCTGAAGGACCGCTGTATGGTGCCTTTACAGGTGCCTGCTTGGAGCAGCAATCTGCCGCTACGAGCAGACACACTGCAATGCGCGTGTCATAGAAATGTAGAATGTATCGGCAGATAAGAACCATTTGGCGCATCTCGACTCCCCAATAATCTGAATACTATGAATAATCCCTGGCCCTATCTTATATGAAGGATAGCCTTATGCTTATCCCATGAATGCTTAAATTCCTTCACTGTATTTGCAGCGGCCATTTCTGCAGGAAGGCTATTCCATGCATCCACTACTCTCTCAGTAAAGTAATACTTCCTAATATTACTGAATAAACCTTTGCCCCTCTAATTTAAAACGATGTCCTCTTGTGGTATTTCTTCTTCTTTTAAATCTCCTCTCCTCCTTTACAGTGTTGATTCCCTTTATGTATATAAAGTCTCTATCATATCCCCTGTTTCTTCTTTCTTCTATACATGTTAAGGTCCTTTAACTTTTCCTGGTAAGTTTTATCCTGCAATCCATGTACTAGTTTAGTATCTTCTCTGAACTCTCTCTAGAGTATCTATATCCTTTTGGAGATACGGCCTCCAGTACTGTGCGAGTCGCTGCACGCAGTATACTTACACATCGCGGCAGCTCTCGGCCTAGCTCATGAATGAGGGGGAGCGGGCGTGATGTGTGCGAGTACACCTCACATGCGCGGGGACTCGCACATCACTTCAGTGTGTCTGCTCGTAGCAGCTCTGTTTCATTGAAGTGAATGAAGCCAAGCTGTAATAGCACAAACAGTTGTGGTGCTGTTTTTGGAAGAAATTAGCTCTGTTTCTTTTCTATTTCTATTATTACATGTGCATAATGGGGTCTGTGGTGTTTTGCCATGGTGTATGTTCTTTTGATAGATGTTAAGCGCTATTTTTACTGGCATATTTTAGAGAATAATTAAAGGAGTACTCCAGTCTAAAACAACTTATCCACCATCTGCAGGGATTAATGTCAGCAATCTCCTGCCCAGCGCTCCGGCTCTCCCCATGAATGCAGTGTGTCCACCACGGCACAAAGTTGTGGCCAATGCATCATCTCTATGTGAGAGACTGAGATACACAAACGCTGTATCTCCGGCTGACTTATAGAGATGCATGGAGGCAACGTGTTGGCCACAGCTTCGTGCCGTGTTTGACAAAGTGTCATTCATGCGGAGATTACTGGGGGTCCTAGCGGTGGGACCTTCCGCAATCTGACAATTATACCCGATCCTGCAGATAGAAGATAAGTTTTTTTTAGTAGGCAAGTGATAATGTGGAATACTTGGCATTATTCCTTTATTATCTGGAATGGCCTTATAAACACAAACCTATGGCAGACATGGGTGACTATGTTAGGCCAAGTATTCAATAGCAGACCTTACTTTGGTGATCACTTCTGTATAAAGCCATCCATGCTCATGAGCACCATGGCCTAAGTCCTAAGTCCATGGTTAAATGGGCACTGTCACCAACTTTTTTTTTTGATATGTTGTAGTGATGGAGGGAACGGGGTATGGGGGGAGGCTTTGACGGAGAGAACGGGCTAGCGCCGTAGCGCCGCATGGCACTAACTTATAGTTTATCTACACAGGGTGCCTCCAGCTGTTTCACTACTACAACTCCCAGCATGCCCTGACAGCCTATAGATGTCAGGGCAAGCTGGGAGTTGTAGTGGTGAAACAGCTGGAGGCACCCTGTGTAGATAAACTAAGGGCGGAAGTGTTGTCCCCAGCAGGCATCAGTGACGTGGTGCCTGCTGGGGAAGTCTGCCTGGTAGTGAGCACACTACCAGGCAGACAAAAAGTTATTTTTAATATAGTAAAAAGAAAAATTAAAAGCAGGGAGGGGGGTTAGGGATAGATTGGCAATAGGCAGGGACAGAAAAAAAAAATAGGATGGTGGGAGCTACCATTTAAGTCTTATTGTATGTAGAAAGAATAATGTTCCAGTACTGTAAGATCCCAATGAAATTCCTGCTTTATTCAAAAAATGTTTAAAATACAGACATATCCATGAGTATTAGCACAATACAGTCTGACTAGCATTTGTAGCAAAGGGATTAAAGTGAAAACCAACCTTCAGGTAACAAAGGGGACTCTCTTATTTAGGGCCCTCATCTATTAGCCAGTCTAGACAGCAGTAACAAAGAGCATCTCTCTGGAGGACAGGGCACATGTACAACACACAGACTAACCATAGATTTCCATGAACACAGAGTAATACTTAATTTCCCCTGTGGTGGCGCTGCAGGGAATGGTTTACATGTCCACAGTTTCTTCTACAGCTGATCACTGGGGGTCTACGCAGCAGGATATCCTGGGAGCAGATTCATTTTGGGCGACATTTTTACCAAGAATTAAACTGTCCACATCAGAGAACCAAGAGTTTATTACCTCAATCTAATGTGATCGTTCCTTGTGTCTGAAGGTGTCAACTGCGAGACAGAGATCGATGAGTGTCAATCGAACCCCTGCCAGAATGGAGCCACATGCCGGGATCACATTGGCTTCTTCACCTGTAAATGCCCTGCAGGGTATGAGGGCGAGTTGTGCCAGTCAGATATCGATGAGTGCCAAAGCCATCCATGTCAGAATGAAGGAGTTTGCATCGATGCCATTAACAGGTTGTCTGCTCCAGATTTTTCTTCTTCCTTTTACATTTTTCCTATTGTTATTGATTTCACGTAAACAAGTGATGGATCCTGGTGGCCGGTACATTACTTACTTGTATTCTAAATTACAGGTTCCATTGTAACTGCTCTGACACAGGATTTGTAGGAGAGATGTGTGAAATTGACATCTTGGAGTGTTCCTCCAACCCGTGTATGAATGATGCCACCTGTCAGGAAAGAATCAAAGGCTACAATTGTCTCTGCTGGGCAGGTAAGTGACTGCCGATCACACAGCGTATTCAGATAATCTGCTCTGCCAGCGAAGAGTTGTGAGAGAACCTTCATCCATGGCCATACATACTATACAGGTAGCAAGACAGTGGATATTCTGCCTATAGATTAGGTCATCTTTAGAGGCACAAGGATGTACAGCATGGGATCATATAGTTATAGGGCCCAGGAGTGTTTGTGTGGGGTTTGATATAGTGCAGTAATGCAGCAGCTCTCTTCTATCTCGTTACCTCACTGGAGGATAGATCTATAGATATACCCATACCTATCCACCCTGTCAATCCAGACATAGAGTATAAAAAATTAAAAAAAGAAAATAGAAGTGCATGGCAACAAAATCCAAATATAAAGGATGCCATACACACAAGGCAAACATCAGCAGGGCCTGCTTACCTACTAATGTGTATGGGTCCCAACTTCGGGGACAAAGGGTAGGCAGATGGCTAGAGCACCACAATGGGTGGGGGGCACAAGTTCTTTTACAATCACCTGTTGCTACACAGCACAACTTATTTCAACCACTGGCACCTCTATCACCAGTCACCCCATACTGTAAGTAGGCATACTTAGAGAGAACCGGTGCTGTTAGAACTAGACTATGCCCCAGCATCTCCCCTGCTGCCACCACAGACTTCCATTTAAAAGGTGAATTGTCTTACAGCTATATTGCATGTAAGATACAGTATATATGTATGTGGAGTGGGGACATTTGGGGGGGACATGAAGACCCTGGGAAAGCCACTGGTGGGGTCTGAATGTTGATGGCCTGGGGGGGGGGGTCTATTTGTCTTATCTGCCTATAGCACCAAAAAACATCTTGTCTCAGCCCTGCCCAATACTCCCCTGACAACACGTGTAGATCACGAGGTCAGGAGACATACAGTGTCTTTTGCATCCTGTTCTGGCAGTAGGCGTTTTCTTACTTTTATATATAAAAAAAAAAAAATGTATGCCTAAAAAGTATGACACAAATAATGCGTAAACTTAGCCTAATGTGTGAGTTCTGCATTCTGTAAATATAACCCCCCATGCTTCATCATGCTCTACTACTCTCTCCATACCTGACATTTTCTGTATTACATGTAAATATAACCCCCATGCTTCGTCATGCTCTACTACTCTCTCCATACCTGACATTTTCTGTATTACTTGTTTGTGCAGGGTATTCTGGAGATCACTGTGAGTTAGATGTCGATGAATGTGCTGACCGTCCTTGCTTACACGATGGCCTGTGTCTTGAACGATCGAACCAGAGCCTTTATGGAACACATCCGGAGTTTAGCCCAGATTTCACCTATGATGGCGCCGCAGGATATTTGTGCAGGTGTCAGCCAGGATTTACAGGTAAGTAGCTTCTATTACAAACCAGGTCTGTGCCTGCTGGTTTCATTTGGGTCAGTTGTCAAGACATTATTCCAATGTTGGCCCCATGACTGTCATACTGTTGCTTATTTGGAATAAGATGATCAGGTGTAAAATTAAAAATCCCATATTACTGTCGTAAGTAATCAGTAGTGGCTGGTTTCCCTTTCCTACACTCTATAGCCTTTAAATTAACTCAATGTACTGTACATATTTGTTGCCTATATCTAGTGTTACTCACCACTACTTTTCTATGGAACTTCAGGCTTTATACACATTGGAAACCAATTTTACTATTCCCACATAGCTGATAAGGGAAATTACTCTGCTCCTATGGTATGACAGTAAGGATACAAACATTACAGCTGACCACATGGATTTCATTTCTAGGGGAAAACTGTTCGGTGAACATTGATGAATGTGCCTATGCCATATGTCACAATGATGGGACCTGTGTTGATCTGATCAATGCCTTCACATGTCTGTGCGCTCCTGGATACACTGGTAAGTCAGACACATATATCACTAAATTTACTAAGCTGTCAATGGGTTCTGACCTTCTAATATACTATATCAAAATGCACTCCTTAAAGGGTTACTCCACCCCTAGACATCTTATCCCCTATCCAAACGATAGGGGATAAGATATCTTATTGCGGGGGTCCCGCATATAGCATGCGGCACCCACCTGTTTCTTGTCCGGAAGCGCTGGAGGGTCTGGGTTGCGACCACGGGAACGGAAGTCTGTGACGTCATGACTCCACCCCCGTGTGATGTCACGCCCCGTCCCCTCAATGCACTTCCATGGGAGGAGGCGTGACGGCCGTGATCAGACATCAGACATCTTATCCCCTATCCTTTGGATAGGAGATAAGATGTCTAGGGGTGGAGTACCCTTTTAAGCTCTGGGTTGGTGACCATGTGTCTACTGGCTTTAAACTCCTTCACAAACAAGTCACCAAGATTCGGTGAGACAGTGCCATATTCTTGACACCATCTTGGAACTCTGCTCATGCCCAATGTGAAGAAATCATTAATGGTTTGCTTCTACCTCATAGACATATTTAGTGCTGGTCTATGACATCTTTAGTTCTTGGCTATATTGTTGGGCTCTGTAGCTTGCTTCTGTTAGTTTCTGATAACTTTATGGTCACTGCTTTTGTGGTTTTGTAAATTTGTTTAGTGGGCACAATGGTATGGACAATAGCAGGTGGATATTTCTACTCTGCTGAGATTACTGGAAAATCTTCTTAATGTATTGACACAGTGGTTTGCTATATGTGCACGGTGGCGCCACTGTTAAGGTATTATGTACCAGTGTGGGGACAGGCTACAAGGTTTGTCTTTCTGTTCTGCTAGTTGCTTCTCTGCTTTTGTGACAAAAGGGGGTTAGCATCTGATCTATGGGGATCAATGTATGTAAATATGTGACATCCACAAAGTATAAATGGGGTCAAACATGAGAGGTGGCTTTGTAGTTTACTCCTCCATGCATAGGATGATGATCTTTAAAAACTTCTGGTAGTGCTTCAGGGACCTGAAATGACCACCCTGCTGTGGGGATGACCATTTAAAAATTCTTGACTCAGATGAGGCACAACAATTTTAGGCAACATAAATAACTCCTTGAGGACACAGCAATTTTTCCCTTTTGTGTTTTAGCTCTTTCCTTCGTGCCTTTTAATAGCCATAAATCTTTACATTTTTCCACCTACAGGGCCATAAAAGTGCTTGATTATGTGGGACCAGTTTTACTTTGCATCACATAAAATCTATGTCAAGGCCCCCAAAAATGATTGAAAGAAATAAACAATTATATTTTTGCAATGTTCGTTTGGCAATGTTAGTTTCTACACAGTGCACATTTTATGTCAATAGGACATTATCTTTATTGTGTAGGTCAATATGATTATGATACCCTATTTATAAAGGTTTTGTTTTATTTACTACTTTAAACAAATTATCACTTTTGGTAACAAAATGACTATGCTTAAAATTGCCCTAGAACACTATTTTTGTATACAAAGGGCTCATTTTTTGGGGCCATGATCTGTAGTTTTTATTGGTACCATTTTTATTTAGATAGGATTTTTTTATCATTTTCTATTAGTGTATCTGTCGTTTACAAAAACTTTTGATATAATGTAGATAATACCATCATATATATATATATATTATACATTGATAAAAAAAAATTGTGTATAACTTTGGGTGAAAAAATGCTGTCCCTGCAGCTATTGCCTATGTCTCTCTATGAGGAGTCCAAATACAGGAAGTGAGGGCAGGACAAGCAGGGCTCTATGCAGGCTCCTGGCTTGTCAATCAGCATGCTAAGTGAGCCGGGAAGGTGTCACAAGACTTTAGTGCATAGAACTGATTGTCCCCGGTGCACAGAGCCCTGCTTGTCCGCAGTGTACAGAGCCCTGCTTGTCCTCAGTGTACAGAGCCCTGCTTGTCCTCAGTGTACAGAGCCCTGCTTGTCCCCAGTGTACAGAGCCCTGCTTGTCCCCGGTGCACAGAGCCCTGCTTGTCCTCAGTGCACAGAGCCCTGCTTGTCCTCAGTGTACAGAGCCCTGCTTGTCCTCAGTGTACAGAGCCCTGCATGTCCTCAGTGTACAGAGCCCTGCTTGTCCTCAGTGTACAGAGCCCTGCTTGTCCTCAGTGTACAGAGCCCTGCTTGTCCTCAGTATACAGAATCCTGCTTGTCCTCAGTGTACAGAGCCCTGCTTGTCCTCAGTGTACAGAGCCATGCTTGTCCTCAGTGTACAGAGCCCTGCTTGTCCCCAGTGTACAGAGCCCTGCTTGTCCCCACTGCACAAAGCCCTGCTTGTCCTCAGTGTACAGAGCCATGCTTGTCCTCAGTGTACAGAGCCCTGCTTATCCCCGGTGCACAGAACCCTGCTTGTCCTCGCTGCACAGAGCCCTGATTGTCCACCCTCACTTCCTGCATTTGGACTCCTCACAGAGACATACAGAAAATAGTTGTAGGGACAAAAATATACACATTTACACATACATATAATGGTATTATCTACATTATATTAAAGTTTTTGTTAACAACAGGTACACTTTAATAATTTTTTCAGGCATATGAATTGACCAAAAATCAGCAAAAATTCTGCACTTCTGAATTTTTTCTAGGTTTACACCATTCACCATGCCATTGCATTAACCCCTAAACCCTGTTACAGGACAAATGCATACATCCCAGCACCCGACGCATGCTGGGACGTATGCATACATCCTGCTAACCTTCTGCACTGCCACATGCAGCTTAGGAGATCAGCAGCAGGATCCAGCTGTCAATCACAGCCGGGATCCCGCCGCAGCTGCCGGGGCCACGATAGCGCCGGTTCCGGCAGCATTAACCCCATAGATGCCGTGATCAAGCCTGATCACGGCATCTATGGTGTTGACAGGAGGAGGATGCTCCCCCTGTTCACAAATGGTGGCGCCGCGATACGATTGCGGGTCTCCGTTGGTTACTATGGCAGCCGGAGGCCAACTGATGGACTTCTGTCTGCCAGCTACTGTAATGTGTGCAGCTCATCAGGGTATACTGTGCTGCAGTACAAATGTATTGCAGCATAGTATAACCTGTAAAAAGTGAAAAATGTTATAATAAAAGACAAGCCCAACAAGATATGCATGACCTGGCATTGGTAAGATTGAAATGCTCCGGAGGATTTCCCTGCTGGCATACAGGAACCGCACAGCCCGACTTCCTTCAGTGCTCGTGTGTGGTGCTTCTCAAGTAACAGCAAATCCAAATATTCACATGAAGAAAAACAGCTTGGAGCACTCACCTCGGACACAAGGCTCATAGTGCTAGAACTTCTTTATTCACATGACAAGTGAAACGTACAGCAGGGAGGTAGGAGGATGGAACGAGGACGGGTGGGCTCAGAGGAATACCACAAACAAAATGGTGTGGTGTTGTTTTTAGAAGAATTTTAAGGGGTACTCCGGTGGAAAACCTTTTTTTTTTTTCTAAATCAACTTGTGCCAGAAAGTTAAACAGATTTGTAAATTACTTCTATTAAAAAATCTTTATCCTTCCAGTACTTATTAGCAGCTGAATACTACAGAGGAAATTATTTTCTTTTTGGAACACAGCGCTCTCTGCTGACATCATGGCCACAGTGCTCTCTGCTCTCTGCTGACACCTCTGTCCATTTTAAGAACTTTCCAGAGTAGGAGAAAATCTCCATAGCAAACATATGCTGCTCTGGACAGTTCCTAAAATGGACAGAGATGTCAGCAGAGAGCACTGTGGTCATGATGTCAGCACAGAGAGCTCTTTGTCCAAAAAGAAAATAATTTCCTCTGTAGTATTCAGCAGCTAATAAGTACTGGAAGGATAAAGTTTTTTTTATAGAAGTAATTTACAAATCTGTTTAACTTTCTGGCACAAGTTGATTTAGAAAAAAAAAAAAGGTTTTCCACCGGAGTACCCCTTAAAATTCTTCTAAAAACAACACCACACCATTTTGTTTGTGGTATTACAACATGGCTCCATTCACTTCAATGGAACTGAGCTGTAATACCACGCACAACCCAAGGACAGGTGTGGTGCTGTTTTTGAGTAAAATCTGCTGTTTTTCTAATCCTGGATAACCACTTTTAGGCTAGGTTTCCACACAGTTTTTTTTATTGTTTTTTTCTGGCGTTTTTTGGAAAACTGCCACTGCCGTTTTTGAGCCAAAGCCAGAAGTAGATCCAGCAGGAAGGAGAAGTATAAGTCCTTCCTTTATATTTTCATTGCTTTTGAATCCACTTCTGGCTTTGGCAGAAAAACGCCAGAAAAAAACCTGTGTGCAAACCTAACCTCAAGGTCATATAAGTCTCTAATGCTTGTCAATTCTGACCATTTTGGATTAAAAGGGATTTTCTGATCTAGGATGTGACCACCAATTTTGGAATTTTGTGAATTTATTTCAGTTTATGCCATTCACTTATCAATAACAATATATATTTTAATTAAAGCATTTCCTCAGGTTTCAAAACCAAATATGCTTATTGGTGGGTGGGTGATTGAAATTTTAATTAGGGGAGGGGCTTTTTTATATTTAAAAAAAAATTGTTATTTTTAAAAATGTTTGTTTAAAAATGTATAAAATGTTATTTATTTAATTTATTTACTTTTTAAGTCACTCTATGGGATTTTTATAAGCAATTATTAGATTGCTAATAGTGAACAATTCAATCCTATTGCATAGCATTGACCAGTTAGATCAGTGCTCTGCTAGTAGAGCCACCCAACAGCTGCCATAGTAACCGATCGTCGCCTTAAATACAATGATTACTATTGCTTGTGGCATTTAGGGGGTTAAAGGACCAACATCAGCTTGATTGGCTGATATCAGCATCTTTAAAGGGGTACTCCGGCGCTTAGACATCTTATCCCCTATCCAAAGGATAGGGGATAAGATGCCTGATCGCGGGGGTCCCGCCGCTGGGGACCCCCATGGTCTTGCACGCAGCACCCCAGTTAAAATCAGTCCCCGAGCATGTTCGCTCTGGGTCTGATTACCGGCCTCCGCCCCCGTGTGACGTCACGCTCCGCCCCCGTGTGACGTCACGCTCCGCCCCTCAATGCAAGCCTATGGGAGGGGGCGTGACAGCTGACCCTTGAGACAAGGTTTAAATGTCTCAGTTCCATTGCTAGGCCCTGCACCAAGGGCATGCTTCAATACAGTTAGTGTTTCCTTCATGGCAAGCGCTGTAAATATAATGGTCCAGTGTCATAGGTGCAATTGATGATATGGATGGTACATGTCTTTTTTCCTGCTTCGAGAACCCTCCCTCAAACAGAGCTAATTTCTTTCAAAAACAGCTCCACGTCAGTCCCCAGGTTGTGTGTGGTATTAATAGAACTGAGCTGAAGAACCACACCCAACCTGGAGACAGACTGGGAGAGGTTTTTGATAGAAAGTAGCTCTATTTTTCTATTCCTGGATAACCCCTTGAAGACATTAGTAGGGATTATATGCTAAGCCAGAATCTCTCCCAGAAGGGGCAGTTACTCTTGAAAAGAAATCAATAAATGTGATTTTTTTTTTTTTTTTTTAAAGAAGTATATTACAAAAAACTATTGTTTTGCCAAACTGTACATATACATTTTTTTATATCTGACTCTGCCCATTTAAGTCCCTTTTGAGGGTCAAAATGTAATTTAAAAAGAAGCTACCTCCAGTAGGTGGAAGATTGAGTATTTCATGGTTTGTAAGACTCAGTACACCAGAAACATCATTCCCTCTTTTCTGTCACTGATGGGAATCCTTTGGCACACTTCTTTTCAAGACCCAAACAGCAGCCTTACAGGTCAAGACTTCTCCACAGCCAAAGCTTCTCTCCCACTACTTGTCACGGGCATGAAACATACCCTTCTTGCCTATCTGTTGTCTTCTACTTACACCACTGCATTAGTGGCACCTTGTCACACAGGCAAGGAATGCGATGGCTTCACAACGTCAGCAGGATACGACACTCTGCTTTGGGAGGCCCATTTTATCAGCATTCACGGGGTCTCGTGGGCTCACATACACCAATCATAGTCATACAGCAGCCCTATGTTAGGCACATTTTCCTCTGAAGCCTTGTTTCCAAACCACCCAAATACAGCAGAAATGAACAATAGCATGTTACACATTAATTAAATGTACGATGCGTCAAGCATGATAGTAGGGCTGGGCGGTATATACCAGTTCATACCGAATACCGAATGTTTTGGGCTGCACAATATGAATTTTCCCCCATACCGCAGTACCGGTTGGGCTCCACTCCCTCGGGAATGTATTATCAGGCTCAACGCAGCGCTTTCCCCACATCGGGGAAGTAATCCTATGTTACCCGCCTGCGCTGTTCTGCCCCCCCCCCCCCCCCCCCCCCAATTAATGATCAGCCCAGCGTGGTACTACTAACATATGTCAAGCACTGCCCTCCTCCTCTTTGTTGGGGGCCGCCGGGCGCTGGCACTCTATACTGTACGCCAGTGGTCTCCAACCTGCTGACCTCCAGATGTTGCAAAACTACAACTCCCAGCATGCCCGGACAGCCAACAGCTGAGCCCAATGATAGGCTGAGCCCACTGTCATGTAAGAAGCCGGCTTCTCTTGCTGGGAGTTGTAGTTTTGCAACAGCTGGAGGTCCGCAGGTTTGAGACCACTGGCGTACGCTGTATACCTATGCCCGGGCTGCAAAAGATACAGAAAATAAACTTTTAACTCACCCACCTCGGCCGGACAGCCGTCAGCCTATCGCCGGCCGAAACGATGCCCCGCCCCGGCCAATGATAGGCTGAGCCCACTGTCATGTAAGAAGCCGGCTTCTCTTGCTGGGAGTTGTAGTTTTGCAGCAACTGGAGGTCCGCAGGTTGGAGACCACTGGCATACAGTGAGTTCCATCGCTGGCGGCCCCCAACAAAGAGGAGGAGGGCAGTGCTTGACATATGTGATTAGCACCCTGCGGGGCTGACCATTAATTTGGGGGAGCAGAACAGTGCTGGCGGGTCACATGATTTTGGGGGGGGGGGGAAGCTGAACACCGCACGCGAGTCACATGATTGGGGCAAGGGGGGGACAGAACAGCGCTGGTGGGTCACATGATTTGGGTGGGGGAGGGGGGTGACAATACCGTTATATACCGTGGAACCGCCGTAAGTTAAAAAAAAATACCGTGATACACATATTTGGTCATACCGCCCAGCCCTACGTGATAGTAACGTTCAAGGCACAAATGGTTAACACAAAAACAAGGTAAATTCCTAAAATGGAATTGTTATCCCAGATGTGGACCTTTACACAGGTTTCAATACGTTTCTTCTTTGTATGTTGAGGTGCAGGCCTTAGGGAAACATATTTTCCTTAATAAAAGGAAATGAGGTCTAAAGAACAAGGGATTTGTCTTGGAGTTTCAGACAGTGACCAGTGGAGGAGTCTGCCATCACTGCCCTCAGTCCTGCGATGTCAGCTTCCCTGGAGGGCACCGAGGTTGAGAATGCAGTGGGAGCTGCGTGTTCTAAACAATTCATGGTGGAGAACGGTGGGAGGATGAGCACAATGAAGCCAAGAGGATCAGTTCAATGGGGTGAACAGGTCTCTTGTTTATTGCTGTGATATTGCAATGGTTGTCTACACAGTCTGATATGATAAGCCAATATCTCTTTAAAAATATATAATATAACTATCTGTCTGTCCGTGTAGCAACACTTATGACATGCAGAATGTCCCCATTATGACCATTTACCTTCACTCATGTCCTCCAATAAATTGACATGTTGACCTAGGTCATTGTACACCAACCTATGGTCCAACAGCAAAATATGATCTCCTATAATGAGCCATGGATTCCTTCTGAAATCAATGAGATGTAGATTTAACATGGAGCGATAAAATTAAAAATAAAGAAAATAAAAACTCCATGTGACCATAACCTAATAATCTGGAACTGGAGAGCAAGTGTACAGCAGACACAGTCAGATTCCCATCAGAACTCCGATATAAAAAAACTTCACTCTGGCAAAGCCACCAAGAAGACAAAGCCTCTGCAACCCCTTACGCTTCTCACCCATATTTAATATATGGCAATACATAGTGTTAGCCAGAATAATCCATGTAGTGGTAAATTTACCACCACATGAACCTGTCACCAGTTGTATGCTGCCCAAACCAGGGGGCAGCATGAAACAAGGTGCAGGCAGCTGGATGGGTGTTCCAGAGAAATCATAGTTTAAAGGGGTACTCTGCCCCTAGATATCTTATCCCCTATCCATGGGGACCCCCGCAATCTCTCCTGCAGTACCCTGTCCACCATCTGCATGGAGCGAAGATCGCTCCTTGTCTAATGACTCACGATACAGGGGCCAGAGTTTTGTGATGGTATGGCTCTGCCCCCTCGTGACATCACACCCCACCTCCTCAATGCAAGTCTATGAGAGGAGGTGTGGTGGCCACCACGCCCCCTCCCATAGGCTTGCATTGAGGGGGTGGGGCCATGATGTCACGATACTCCGGCCCCTGTATCGTGAGTCATCAGACACGGAGCGATCTTCACTCTGTGCAGCTGGTGAACGGGGGTGCTGCAGGAGAGATCGCGATCAGACATCTTATCCCCTATCCTTTGGATAGGGCATAAGATGTTTAAGATCGGAGTACCCCTTTAATAATGCCACCAGGAGACAGGTAAGTTGTTACAGGGAATGGTCCCAGGGTTGCTCTATCCCCTTCAAGTGCTGGGTGATGTATTTGTACATTTAGGGAGAGATGCGTCACTTGGCCCCTGCAGGACACCAGGAGAGCAGCCACAGGTCACGTCCCAATGACTAGTTACCCAGGTCTTAGACATTTTTATAAATTATGATTAGAGATGAGCGAACTTACAGTAAATTCGATTCCTCACGAACTTCTCGGCTCGGCGGTTGCTGACTTTTCCTGCATAAATTAGTTCAGCCTTCAGGTGCTCCGGTGGGCTGGAAAAGGTGGATACAGTCCTAGGAAAGAGTCTCCTAGGACTGTATCCACCTTTTCCAGCCCACGGGAGCACCTGAAAGCTGAACTAATTTATGCAGGAAAAGTCATCAACTGCCGAGCCGAGAAGTTCGTGACGAATCGAATTTACTGTAAATTCGCTCATCTCTAATTATGATTTCTCTGAAGTGCCCAAGAATTTTAGAATACATAATACTGTGTCGGAATCACGCTGCCCGCACCACTTCATGCTGCTTCCCAGTTTGGGCAGCATAAAACTGGTGACAGGTTCCCTTTTAATTATGTTGGTAAAAAAGTTGAAACTTCAACAGAACATTTTACTTCTAGCACAACTGGACACTGACAATGCTTGAGGGAACTGTACCTTTAAGAGAACATGCACCACTTGCTTAGTGAGCAAAGCGAGGCCTGGAATAAACAACATGGCCTGACAAGAAAATAAAGCCACTAATCCCCTGCACTCTGTCTATTAATCCCTCCAGAGTCAGCTTATTAGTTCATATTAGGATCACAGACCCTTCACAGGCATCGTGAGAAGAGAATACAGAACAGGCTGGGGGGCCGCTGTGATACCATCGGGCACTATACCGGGTCACAGGCTGAAGAGGAATTTAGTCACTTTAGAATAAAAACCCAGATATGTGATGTACGGTATGTGTTACTTATCAACTGCAGATCGAGAACCAATGTCCACTCACATATCCTTATTTAAAGTCTTAGACACATTTAGGGTCTATTCACACATACAGTATTCTGCGCAGATTTTATGTGCAGGATTTGAAGCTGTGTTTAGTCATTTAGTTTACACTGAAATCTGCAGCAGCAAATCCTGCGCATCAAATCTGTGCAGAATACTGTACGTGTGAATTGACCATTAATAGTAAATGTTGTAGATCATAATATTGTGACTGGAGGGCGACTGGAGCAAAAGGGCTAAAAGTCACACATTTTTGTGTATACAAGGGATTGTCCAAAAATACAAGGCTTTTCTACACCTAAACAGCAGGTGTAAAAAGGATCATCCAGGAATAGAAAAACAGAGCTTTTTCCAAAAAAAACAGTGCCACGTCTGTCCTCAGGTTGTGTGCGGTATTACAGCTCCATTCACTTCAGTGAGGACAGGTGTGGTGCGGTTTTTGGAAGAAATCAGCCCTGTTTTTCTAATAATGGATAATCCCTTTAATAAATAACCCCCTATTGTGCCTGATACTCTTATGGCAAGACTGATGTAGTCACTGTAGATAGCACATACTAGGCACTATATCCAGCACTCTTTGGGGTTTTATATTATACATAGGAGTTTAAACAACACCTAATATGAAGTTAAAAACAATATTTTATTGAAATTGCAATTTTTGACTCAAATAGTCAAATATTATACATGTTGAGCAAGGAGTTCAAAAAACACCTAATAAACAAGTTAAAAACAATATTTTATTAAAATTAAAAAAACATTTTTATAAAAAAAAAAATATAAATATGCAAAGTGAAGAAGTACTGTAATGGTCAACCAATACAAAAAATGGGGCTTGCAAAAAGAGGTTGCTATATCATGATAACCACAGGCTACCCTATAAGAAAAGTGCCATATATTAGCAGCATTTGCAGAGGTAGTATGTGTGTAAACAGGTACATCTAATAGTAGTAAAATGCACAGGATCACTACGCAGCAACTATGCCAAAAACAAGTGCAATTGGAGAGTACAGAGAGACACGTGCCATAACAAAAATATCCTCATCAATAAATATTATTTTCCTAAGTAGAGGTTTTATGGCACAGATTACATATCTCATATCATACAAGGTGCCCGGAAAGAAAATGCAGGAGTATAGGGTAAATAAAATATTTATTAATGAGGATATTTTCGTTATGGCACGTGTCTCTCTGTACTCTCCATTTGCACTTGTTTTTGGCATAGGTGCTGCGTAGTGATCCTGTGCATTTTACTACTATTAGATGTACCGTATATACTCGAATATAAGCCGACCCGAATATAAGCCGAGGCCCCTAATTTCACCCCAAAATCTCAGGAAAAGTTATTGACTCGAGTATAAGCCTTGGGTGGGAAATACATCATCCCCCCCCTGTCATCATCCCCCCTTCATTATCACCGCCTGTCATCATCCCACACCCCCCCTTCATCATCCCCTTGTCATCATCCCCTTGTCATCATCCCCTTGTCATCATCCCACACCCCCCCTTCATCATCCCCTTGTCATCATCCCCTTGTCATCATCCCCACCTCCCTTCATCATCCCCTTGTCATCATCCTCTTCTCATCATCCTCTTGTGAACTCTTCGCCCTCAGTGGTCTTCAACCTGCGGACCTCCAGGCTTGCTGTCCGGGCTTGCTGGGAGTTGTAGTTTTGAAACCTCTGGAGGTCCGCAGGTTGAAGACCACTGCGGCCTTCAACATCATCCAGCCCCCTCTCACCCCCTTTAGTTCTGTACTTGCCTCCACTTGGCGCTGGTCCGGTGCTGCAGGACTGTCCGGAGAGGAGGTCGTACGGTGGGATAGTGGTTCCGGGCTTCTATCTTCACCGGGGAGGCCTCTTCTCTGCGCTTCGGGCCCGGCCCCAGAATAGTCACGTTGCCTTGATGACGACGCAGAGGTACGTTCATTACCAAAGTCCCTCTGCGTGGTCGTCAAGGCAACGCCTCTATTCGGGCCCGAAGCGCAGAGAAGAGGCGCCCCCGGTGAAGATAGCAGCCCGGAACCACTATCCCACCGGACGACCTCCCCACCGGACAGTCCTACAGCACCGGACCAGCGCCGAGCGGAGGTGAGTACAGAACTAAAGGGGGTGAGAGGGGGCTGGATGATGTCGAAGGCCGCAGTGGTCTTCAACCTGCGGACCTCCAGAGGTTTCAAAACTACAACTCCCAGCAAGCCCGGACAGCCAATGGCTGCCCGGGCTTGCTGGGAGTTGTAGTTTTGAAACCTCTGGAGGTCCGCAGGTTGAAGACCACTGAGGGCGGAGAGTTCACTCGAGTATAAGCCGAGGGGGGTGTTTTCAGCACGAAAAATCAAGCTGAAAAACTCGGCTTATACTCGAGTATATACGGTACCTGTTTACACACATACTACCTCTGCAAAGGCTACTAATATATTGCACTTTTCTTATAGGATAGCCTGTGGTTATCATGAGATAGCAACCTCTTTTTTGTATTGGTTACAGTACTTCTTCACTTTGCACATTATGGGGGAGATTTATCAAAATCTGCCCAGAGGAAAAGTTGCTGAGTTGCCCATAGCAGCCAATCAGATCGCTTCTTTCATTTTGCAGAGGCTTTGTTAAAAATGAAAGTAGTGATCTGATTGGTTGCTATGGACAACTGGGCAACTTTTCCTCAGGACAGGTTTTGATAAATCTCCCCCTATGTGTTTTTTATAAAAAAAAAAAAAATTTGTAATTTTAATAAAATATTGTTTTTAACTTGTTTATTAGGTGTTGTTGGAACGCCTTGCTCAATATGTATAATATTTGACTGTTTGAGTTCCCCTGTGGTATACAGGTGACAGGTGACACAAGGGCGACATTGATGCAAAATATTAGAACTTGTATATTTATTCTTTGGGGTTTTGTAGCTTTGGATTCTTATTGGGATTCTATAGCTGTGACCGCATTATGGCTCACACTCTCCACTGCTGTTATGGGGAACGAGAAGGACTTGTCCTGCCCTAATGCCTTTTAAAAGGATAATGTTTTAATAAAAAGTGCCCATGGCTGCAGAAGTTCATCGTATTCTTGGTCTGATTCTATACATTTATTGGCTTGTTAAGAGGTTTAGGTGTAGAGGATCCACTTTAAAGAAGCAATTGCCGACTGTACACATTGAAAAGAACGCCAAGTCTGAACACAACCTCAGGGGAGGTATAGAACTACTATATATCCTTATCCTATAGAGATAGCAGTGCAGGGGGGGGGTGGGGACTAGGGAGGGATCCTAGAGCTAACAGGAGGGGTTCTAGTAGGTAATGGGGTCATCCTGTAGTCTACAAGAAGTCAGAGTCTGTCATCCTGTTGTAGCCATTAGGCACTGTTAGATTTGGAGAGTCAGACTGGTGATCACATGATCAAATTAGAGTAAGGGTGCTTTCACACTACGTTTGTAGTGTACGGTTGCTGGATCCGGTTGGGAGGGGAGAAAACGGGCCGCTCACATATCCCAGCCGGATCCTGCCCGAACCCCATTCATTTCAATGAGCCGACCGGAGTCAAACACTGACTCCGGTTGTCTCATTTTTCCCCGTATATGGTTTTCTGACCGGACCTAGAACCGTAGTATACCACGGTTTTAGGTCCGGTCAGAAAACCGTATACGGAACAAAAATGAGACAACCGGAGTCTGCGTTTGACTCCGGTCGGCTGATTGAAATGAATGGGGTTTGGGCAGGATCCGGCTGGGATACGGGAGTGCCCGGTTTTCGCCCCTCCCAACCGGATCCAGCAACCGTACACTACAAACGTAGTGTGAAAGCACCCTAACAAAATACATTAATGCAGCCATGGTGGCATATAACAAATGATGCTGTAGGACTAGTGATGGTGAGTGAGCAGGAAATGGGCAATAAAAACAACTCTGAGTGCTTCTTTTAACCTCTTAAGGACACAGGATGTACCTGTACGCCCTGCGCCCGATCCCAGTAAATAGCATCATACTTGGTCGGTCCCGGCGGCTAATGACAGCAGGGATCCTGAGCTAATAGTGTGCGGCACCGATCGTTGTGCCGCGTGCTATTAACCCTTTAGACGCGGCGTTCAAAGTTGATTGCCGCGTCTAAAATGAAAGTAAAAGTTTCCCTGCAGCTCAGTTGGGCTGATTGGGACCATCCTGTGGAAATTGCGATCAGCTAGAACGCGAGCGGAGGTCCCCTTACCTTCCGTCGCGTCCAATTGGCGATTGATTGCTCCAAGCCTGAAATCCAGGCTTGAGCAATCGACCTCCGATAACACTAATCTTTGCCGTGTTAATGCACGCCAATAATCTGTGTATTAGATTGGTATGTTCCCTGTAATAGCCACTAGGGGGGGCTATTACACTGCAAAAAAAAAGTGTGAAAAAAAAGTTAATAAAGATCATTTAACCCCTTCCCTAATAAAAGTAAGAATCACCCCCCTTTTCCCATTTAAAAAAGAAAAACTGTGTAAATAAAAATAAACATGTGTGTCACGATGCCGGCTGGCAGGTAGTGGATCCTCTGTGCCAGAGAGGGATTGGCGTGGACCGTGCTAGTGGACCGGTTCTAAGCCACTACTGGTTTTCACCAGAGCCCGCCGCAAAGCGGGATGGTCTTGCTGCGGCGGTAGTGACCAGGTCGTATCCACTAGCAACGGCTCACCTCTCTGGCTGCTGAAGATAGGCGCGGTACAAGGGAGTAGGCAAAAGCAAGGTCGGACGTAGCAGAAGGTCGGGGCAGGCAGCAAGGATCGTAGTCAGGGGCAACGGCAGAAGGTCTGGAAACACAGGCAAGGAACACACAAGGAACGCTTTCACTGGCACTAAGGCAACAAGATCCGGCAAGGGAGTGCAGGGGAAGTGAGGTGATATAGGGAAGTGCACAGGTGAACACACTAATTGGAACCACTGCGCCAATCAGCGGCGCAGTGGCCCTTTAAATCGCAGAGACCCGGCGCGCGCGCGCCCTAGGGAGCGGGGCCGCGCGCGCCGGGACAGAACAGACGGAGAGCGAGTCAGGTAGGGGAGCCGGGGTGCGCATCGCGAGCGGGCGCTACCCGCATCGCGAATCGCATCCCGGCTGGCAGCGGAATCGCAGCGCCCCGGGTCAGAGGACGTGACCGGAGCGCTGCCGCGGGGAGAGTGAAGCGAGCGCTCCGGGGAGGAGCGGGGACCCGGAGCGCTCGGCGTAACAGTACCCCCCCCCTTGGGTCTCCCCCTCTTCTTAGAGCCTGAGAACCTGAGGAGCAGACTTTTGTCTAGGATGTTGTCCTCAGGTTCCCAGGATCTCTCTTCAGGACCACAACCCTCCCAGTCCACTAAAAAAAAATTTTTCCCTCTGACCTTTTTGGCAGCTAAAATTTCTTTGACCGAGAAGATGTCCGAGGAGCCGGAAACAGGAGTGGGAGGAACAGATTTGGGAGAAAAACGGTTGAGGATGAGTGGTTTGAGAAGAGAGACGTGAAAGGCATTAGGGATACGAAGAGAGGGAGGAAGAAGAAGTTTATAAGAGACAGGATTAATTTGACACAAAATTTTGAAAGGACCAAGATAGCGTGGTCCCAACTTGTAGCTAGGGACACGGAAGCGGACATATTTAGCGGAGAGCCATACCTTGTCTCCAGGGGAAAAAACGGGGGGAGCTCTTCTTTTCTTATCCGCGAACTTCTTCATGCGTGATGAAGCCTGTAAGAGAGAATTTTGGGTCTCTCTCCATATGATGGAAAGGTCACGAGAAATTTCATCCACAGCGGGCAGACCAGAGGGCAAGGGAGTAGGGAGGGGGGGAAGAGGGTGACGGCCGTACACCACGAAAAATGGGGATTTGGAGGAAGACTCAGAGACCCTGAAGTTATACGAGAATTCGGCCCATGGGAGGAGATCTGCCCAGTCATCCTGGCGGGAGGAAACAAAATGTCGCAAATAATCACCCAAGATCTGGTTAATCCTTTCTACTTGTCCATTGGACTGGGGATGATATGCAGAAGAAAAATTTAATTTAATCTTGAGTTGTTTACAGAGAGCCCTCCAGAATTTAGACACGAATTGGACGCCTCTATCCGAGACAATCTGCGTAGGCAACCCGTGAAGACGAAAAATGTGTACAAAAAATTGTTTAGCCAACTGAGGCGCAGAAGGAAGACCAGGAAGAGGGATGAAATGTGCCATTTTGGAGAATCGATCAACGACCACCCAAATAACAGTGTTGCCACGGGAAGGGGGTAAATCAGTAATAAAATCCATACCAATCAGAGACCAAGGCTGTTCGGGGACAGGCAGAGGATGAAGAAAACCAGCGGGCTTCTGGCGAGGAGTCTTATCCCGGGCACAGATAGTGCAGGCTCGCACAAAGTCCACAACATCCGTCTCCAGAGTCGGCCACCAATAGAAGCGGGAGATGAGTTGCACAGATTTCTTGATACCCGCATGACCTGCGAGATGGGAGGAGTGACCCCATTTGAGGATTCCGAGGCGTTGGCGAGGAGAAACAAAGGTCTTTCCTGGAGGAGTCTGCCTGATGGAGGCAGGAGAAGTGGAGATCAGGCAGTCAGGTGGAATGATGTGTTGCGGAGAGAGTTCAACTTCTGAGGCATCCGAGGAACGAGAGAGAGCATCGGCCCTAATGTTCTTATCGGCAGGACGAAAGTGAATCTCAAAATTAAATCGGGCAAAGAACAGAGACCACCGGGCCTGGCGAGGATTCAGCCGTTGGGCAGACTGGAGGTAGGAGAGGTTCTTGTGGTCGGTGTAGATAATAACAGGAGAACTTGATCCCTCCAGCAGATGCCTCCATTCCTCAAGTGCTAGTTTAATGGCTAGAAGCTCTCGATCCCCGATGGAGTAGTTCCTCTCCGCTGGAGAGAAGGTCCTAGAGAAAAAACCACAAGTGACAGCATGCCCGGAAGAATTTTTTTGTAGAAGAACAGCTCCAGCTCCCACTGAGGAGGCATCAACCTCCAATAGGAAGGGTTTGGAAGGGTCAGGTCTGGAGAGGACGGGAGCCGAAGAAAAGGCAGACTTGAGTCGTTTAAAGGCGTCTTCTGCTTGAGGAGGCCAGGACTTGGGATCAGCATTTTTTTTGGTTAAAGCCACGATAGGAGCCACAATGGTAGAAAAATGTGGAATAAATTGCCTGTAATAATTGGCGAACCCCAAAAAGCGTTGGATAGCACGGAGTCCGGAGGGGCGTGGCCAATCTAAGACGGCAGAGAGTTTATCTGGATCCATCTGTAGTCCCTGGCCAGAGACCAAATATCCTAGAAAAGGAAGAGATTGGCATTCAAACAGACATTTCTCAATTTTGGCATAGAGTTGGTTGTCACGAAGTCTCTGAAGAACCATACGGACATGCTGGCGGTGTTCTTCTAGATTGGCAGAAAAAATTAGGATATCGTCCAGATATACAACAACACAGGAGTATAACAGATCACGAAAAATTTCATTGACAAAGTCTTGGAAGACGGCAGGGGCGTTGCACAGTCCAAAGGGCATGACCAGATACTCAAAGTGTCCATCTCTGGTGTTAAATGCCGTTTTCCACTCGTCCCCCTCTCTGATGCGGATGAGGTTATAGGCGCCTCTTAAGTCCAATTTAGTGAAGATGTGGGCACCTTGGAGGCGATCAAAGAGTTCAGAGATGAGGGGTAAGGGGTAGCGGTTCTTAACCGTGATTTTATTAAGACCGCGGTAGTCAATGCAAGGACGTAGGGAGCCATCTTTTTTGGACACAAAGAAAAATCCGGCTCCGGCAGGAGAGGAGGATTTACGGATAAAGCCCTTTTTTAGATTCTCCTGGACGTATTCGGACATGGCAAGAGTCTCTGGGGCAGAGAGAGGATAAATTCTGCCCCGGGGTGGAGTAGTGCCCGGGAGGAGGTCGATAGGGCAATCGTAAGGCCTGTGAGGAGGTAGAGTCTCAGCTTGTTTTTTGCAGAAAACATCCGCGAAGTCCATATAGGCCTTAGGGAGACCGGTTACTGGAGGAACCACAGAGTTACGGCAAGGGTTACTGGGAACCGGTTTTAGACAGTTCTTGGAACAAGAGGACCCCCAACTCTTGATCTCCCCAGTGGACCAATCCAGGGTAGGGGAATGAAGTTGAAGCCAGGGAAGTCCAAGGAGAATTTCCGAGGTGCAATTGGGGAGGACCAAAAGTTCAATCCTCTCATGATGAGATCCGATGCTCATAAGAAGGGGCTCCGTGCGGAAACGTATGGTACAGTCCAATCTTTCATTATTTACACAATTGATGTAGAGGGGTCTGGCGAGACTGGTCACCGGGATGTTGAACCTGTTGACGAGAGAGGCCAAAATAAAATTTCCTGCAGATCCAGAGTCCAAGAAGGCCACTGTAGAGAAGGAGAAGGCAGAGGCAGACATCCGCACAGGCACAGTAAGACGTGGAGAAGCAGAGTAGACATCAAGGACTGTCTCACTTTTGTGCGGAGTCAGCGTACGTCTTTCCAGGCGGGGAGGACGGATAGGACAATCTCTCAGGAAGTGTTCGGTACTAGCACAGTACAGGCAGAGGTTCTCCATACGGCGTCGTGTCCTCTCTTGAGGTGTCAGGCGAGACCGGTCGACCTGCATAGCCTCCACGGCGGGAGGCACAGGGACAGATTGCAGGGGACCAGAGGAGAGAGGAGCCGAGGAGAAGAAACGCCTCGTGCGAACAGAGTCCATATCTTGGCGGAGTTCCTGACGCCTTTCGGAAAAACGCATGTCAATGCGAGTGGCTAGGTGAATAAGTTCATGTAGATTAGCAGGAATTTCTCGTGCGGCCAGAACATCTTTAATGTTGCTGGATAGGCCTTTTTTGAAGGTCGCGCAGAGGGCCTCATTATTCCAGGACAATTCTGAAGCAAGAGTACGGAATTGTACGGCATACTCGCCAACGGAAGAATTACCCTGGACCAGGTTCAACAGGGCAGTCTCAGCAGAAGAGGCTTGGGCAGGTTCCTCAAAGACACTTCGGATTTCCGAGAAGAAGGAGTGTACAGAGGCAGTGACGGGGTCATTGCGGTCCCAGAGCGGTGTGGCCCATGACAGGGCTTTTCCGGACAGAAGGCTGACTACGAAAGCCACCTTAGACCTTTCAGTGGGAAACAGGTCCGACATCATCTCCAGATGCAGGGAACATTGGGAAAGAAAGCCACGGCAAAACTTAGAGTCCCCATCAAATTTATCCGGCAAGGATAAGCGTATCCCAGGAGCGGCCACTCGCTGCGGAGGAGGTGCAGGAGCTGGCGGAGGAGATGACTGCTGAAGCTGTGGTAGTAACTGTTGTAGCATAACGGTCAGTTGAGACAGCTGTTGGCCTTGTTGCGCTATCTGTTGTGACTGCTGGGCGACCACCGTGGTGAGGTCAGCGACAACTGGCAGAGGAACTTCAGCGGGATCCATGGCCGGATCTACTGTCACGATGCCGGCTGGCAGGTAGTGGATCCTCTGTGCCAGAGAGGGATTGGCGTGGACCGTGCTAGTGGACCGGTTCTAAGCCACTACTGGTTTTCACCAGAGCCCGCTGCAAAGCGGGATGGTCTTGCTGCGGCGGTAGTGACCAGGTCGTATCCACTAGCAACGGCTCACCTCTCTGGCTGCTGAAGATAGGCGCGGTACAAGGGAGTAGGCAAAAGCAAGGTCGGACGTAGCAGAAGGTCGGGGCAGGCAGCAAGGATCGTAGTCAGGGGCAACGGCAGAAGGTCTGGAAACACAGGCAAGGAACACACAAGGAACGCTTTCACTGGCACTAAGGCAACAAGATCCGGCAAGGGAGTGCAGGGGAAGTGAGGTGATATAGGGAAGTGCACAGGTGAACACACTAATTGGAACCACTGCGCCAATCAGCGGCGCAGTGGCCCTTTAAATCGCAGAGACCCGGCGCGCGCGCGCCCTAGGGAGCGGGGCCGCGCGCGCCGGGACAGAACAGACGGAGAGCGAGTCAGGTAGGGGAGCCGGGGTGCGCATCGCGAGCGGGCGCTACCCGCATCGCGAATCGCATCCCGGCTGGCAGCGGAATCGCAGCGCCCCGGGTCAGAGGACGTGACCGGAGCGCTGCCGCGGGGAGAGTGAAGCGAGCGCTCCGGGGAGGAGCGGGGACCCGGAGCGCTCGGCGTAACAATGTGTTACCGCCGCGTGTGGAAATGTCCGAACTATAAAAATTATATTGTTAATTAAACCGCATGGTCAATGGCGTACAAGCAAAAAAAAAATTCCAAAGTCCAAAATAGCGTATTTTTGGTCACTTTTTATATCATGAAAAAATTAATAAAAAGCGATCAAAAGTCCGATCAATATAAAAATAATACTGATAAAAACTTCAGATCACAGTGCAAAAAATGAGCCCTCATACCGCCCCATATGCAGAAAAAAAAAAGTTATAGGGGTCAGAAGATGACAATATTAAACATATACTGCTGCATGTAGTTATGATTTTTTTTAGAAGCAATAAAAAATCAAACATATGTAAGTAGGGTATCATTTTAACCAGATGGACCTACAGAATAAAGGGAAGAGGTCATTTTCTACCGAAAGATGCACCGTGTAGAAAAGGAAGCCCCCAAATATTACAAAATGGCATTTTTTCTTAAATTTTTACGCACAATGATTTTTTTTTTCCATTTCGTCGTGGATATTTTGGTAAAATGACTAATGTCACTGCAAACTAGAATTGGTGGTGCAAAAAATAAGCCATCATATGGAAATTTAGATGCAAAATTTAAAGCGTTATGATTTTTAGAAGGTGATGAGGAAAAAATGAAAATGCAAAAACGGGAAAACCCTGAGTCCTTAAGGGGTTAAAAAGTTGCCCCCCATAGCAGCTGAACGTTGATATTCAGACCCTTCTTTTTCAAAATTCAGGCTAATTTACAGTGGCCTTCAATAAGAATTATTTTTGAGAAGAAGTAGTTATTGCAAATGCACTTTTCTGATGCTAAAGCTTGGTAAGTGAATGTGGCAAGGAGATCCAACAAACAAAATGGTTGTTCTTCTATTATGCTAAATGAGGGTGGTGAAGTAGGTTCTGAAACGTCTTCATGGGCACCCAGAGAGCTTGTCATGACCCTGTCCTGTAGATATATTGGGGGAGATTAATCAAAACATTTGCAGAGGAAAAGTCGACCAGTTACCTGTAGCAACCAATCAGATTGCTTCTTTTATTTTTCAGAGGGCTTTTTAAAAAAGAAGCGATCTGATTGGTTGCTATGGACAACTGGTCTTTTCCTCTGCACAAATTTTGACGACTCTTTCCCATAAAGTTTTTGTTTTCTCCTCATACAGAACCATGCTTTAGTCAATGACTTTGGTGGTAATCGTTCATGTGGATACAATAAACAGGTTCCTCCTATTCGTCTCCCTTGTGGAGCTGAGTCCTATCAGTGGGACAGAACAGCCAGGCATCCCATGAGTCAGCAATGACAGAAGCCAGCTGGTAGTCTGCACCAGGAACGGATTAGATGTGTAGCCTAGCTCTGTGACTGGATACAAATCCAATCCTTTTTGCCTGAATGGTATGAGGGGGGGGGGGGGGGAGGCTGGTGCTTGCTCCACGCTGCGCCCATCTCTGCCTCTTTTCTGCTTCTCACACTCCCCAATGCCTGTGATCACACCATGAGCAGGAGAACTGCTGCAGCCATCTGGAGTGCGCTCTATCTTGTTGCAGGTAAATGAGATTTAGCCTGGAGGTGGGGATCACAGCATCCATAAGAGCATTCACACTGATCAAGGGAGACCTAGAGGTTATTACAAAACTACTGCGAGAACTGTAGTTACCTAGCTTCTACACATAGTTGTAATGCCGCACACCATACCCAACAGTTGTCTCCATATAATGTTCATTTTGAATTCTCCTTTAAATTTAACATACTTTTACATGCCGTCATATTCCGTAGCACTTTATCAATGGTTATAGTTCCCTGTCTAATCATACCGATGACGTTGTATATCTCAAGCTTGTCAATCGTAAAATTTGGCAACTTCACAAAGGCCTGTGATTGGGTTTTTGGAGGCAATTTTCTGTTCATGCTGTTATTTCCAAACTTACCTTTTTGCACCTGCCATCTACTTGTCTGTAAAATATAAAAAAAAAGTGTTCTACACTTGAGGGGTTATGGTTTTTATAAGTGCTAAAAGTTACAGATCTCCGAGGCTTTATTGGTGCCGGTTGCGTTAATAATAATAATACCTATTGTTGATGACTGTAGTTGATTGTTGATGTTGTGTTGTTACATGTATTGTAATAGAATTTATACACAATCATACTGGACTGGACTTTAGTGGTGCATTATAATGAATGTTGTTACAATTAAGATTGTGTTTGTGTAGAATAATAATTGATCACTACAATATAGAATGAGAATTAGGTTGTTACAATTGTGTACTAATGAAATCCCGAATACTATTGTGATAACAAGTACACACAACTGTTTTCACAATCAAACACTATCCTAACGTAAGAACCACTTCCTACTATAATGTAAAGCTCCGGATACAAAGTATAAACTTCTCATTCATTTGTTCTTCTTAGGGTGCGTTCACACGGCCGTCTGTCCCCGTGGTTTTATCCCCGTTTTGTTTCCTTTTTTGCAGGCTGTAAACTGATTCAAAACGGTTTAAAAAAAAAATCCCATTCATGTCAATGGGATTTCTTTACAATCCGTTTGCACCCGTCTGCACTCATTCTCGTTTTTTATATGGCAGAAAAAACGGCACATCCAGTATTTTTTCTTCCGTCCAAAAAAAGGAAGAAAAAACGGACACAGTAAATTTAACATTGAAGTCTATGGAAAACGGATGGTGCCTTTAATGTCATCCATTTGAATCCGTTTTTTCAATCCGTTTTTACTTTTGAGCATGCTCATAAAAAAAATGTTTTTGTTTATTAACTGAACAAAAACGCATACAAACGGAAACAAACGGATAACATCCGTTTGCACCCGTTATTTTTAAAGTCCGTTTTTTATCTTTGACGGGAGAAGAACGGGACGGGTCTAGACGGCCGTATGAACGCAGCCTTATACTGTAGTAAATTTGAGTATCTGTGTTAGTCCAGTGATGCACAAGCTTTCGGGTTTTTCCTCCCTTATCAAGTCCAATAAAAAAAAGTTATTACAAGATACTGCAACATTTTTTGATTTGCATCCTTCTTATACCAAAGTCTTTATCTTGTTTTCTATCATCACACGGGTTGGATTTGTTATGATTAGAATAGTGTATAGAAGCTGTTCGCTGTTTCATGATTAACTTTAGTAATTTGGCTAAACCAATCATTGTATTAATCGGAGTGTAAAGTCTTATCAGACAGTGCTTACTGTTTAGGTCTATTTGTGAATATAAATCAGCTGAATAGCTGCAGTTGAGAAATCCGTCCTGGAACGCCGGGTACATTTGCGAAATAAAGAATCTGTGTATTGGCTTTTGTCTATTTTGTTTATTAAAAGGGGTATTCCAGGAAAAAAACGTTTTTATATATATCAACTGGCTCCAGAAAGTTAAACAGATTTGTAAATTACTTCTATTAAAAAATCTTAATCCTTTCAGTACTTATGAGCTTCTGAAGTTAAGGTTGTTCTTTTCTGTCTAAGTAATCTCTGATGACACGTGTCTCAGGAACCGCCCAGTTTAGAAGCAAATTCCCATAGCAAACCTCTTTTAAACTGGGCGGTTCCCGAGACACGTGTCATCAGAGATTACTTAGACAGAAAAGAACAACCTAAACTTCAGAAGCTCATAAGTACTGAAAGGATTAAGATTTTTTAATAGAAGTAATTTACAAATCTGTTTAACTTTCTGGAGCCAGTTGATATATAGATATATAAAAAAAAAAAAAGTTTTTCCCTGGATAACCCCTTTAAATACTCGGATTCCTTTCACTTTAACAGTCTATAAATGACAGCACAAATGTATCAGCTTGTATCAATTTGACCTGGATTATTTTGACAATAATTTTAAACAAACAAACAAAATCTACAAAAAAATTTTTAATAAAATGCTGCCGTCTGATATTTCTGTACATGTTATGATAAGTTTTGACCAAAAAGGTTTACAGAAACAAAAAAGATCTTTCATGTGGAATACCATCTGTGACTAAGAGGGGGATTATATTGTAGTTGATGGGAGTTTCTTTGGAGCCGACACTGCCTGGTACAGCCCCGTGCATTTTGTTTGTGTTAAGTAATGGACTGCTTGTGTCAGTTCTGGGAAGAATTTGCTGCATTCCTATGTGCGTTCACTCCTGATGAACAAAAATAGGAAATGCCGGGGGAGGTAGAGCAAAGATATGAGCTGGTGGGATGAAGGGTTAACCCTTCTGTCCTGAATAATAGATTTCATTAAAGGGGTTATCCTGAACAAAAATAAATAAAGCAATTTTTTTTTCCAAAAACAGCACCACACCTGTCCTCCGGTAGTGTGTGGTATTACAAATTTGCTCCATTCACTTCACTGAAACTGAGCTGTAATACCACTCGCAACCTGAGGGCATGTGTGGTGCTTTTTTTTTTTTTTTTTTTTTTAAAGATATTAGCTCGGTTTACTAGGGATCGACCGATTATCGGTATGGCCGATATTATCGGCCGATAATCACGATTTTGGACATTATCGGTATCGGCAAGGTAATTGCCGATAAGCCGATAATGCCCCGCCCCCCACACCGCGACCGCCCCCCCGCGACCGCCCCCCATAGTGCTGGGCGGTATACCGATATGGATTTTTGCCCATACCGCTATACCGGTCGGGCCCCTCCCCCACCCTCCGAGTCAATAAAAAATAAATAAACTTACCCGGAATGGGGGTGGTCCGGGCCATCCATCCTGTAGTGTCCGGCGGCATTCCGGGTGGAGGGTGCACCGGTCCGGGCTGTCCTTCTTCTCCGGGGGTCCTCTTCTCCACTCCGGGCAGGCTCCGGCCTAGTACGCTGCATAGACGCCGCTACGCCGTGATGTCAGGTGCATCGCTGCGCACGGGCGTCACTGCGTAGCGGCGTCTATGCAATGTACTAGGCCGGAGCCTGCCCGGAGTGGAGAAGAGGACCCCCGGAGAAGGACAGCCCGGACCGGTGCACCTTCCACCCGGAATGCCGCCGGACACTACAGGAAGGGAGGATGGATGGCCCGGACCACCCTGACAGTAGGGGGAGAGAAGCGGGTGGTGGTGGTGGTGGCGGCGGCGGTCTATGGCACCGGAAAAGCCACCGCAGTGCATTGATTTAAAGCGCCCGCTTTAAATCAATGCTCTGCAGCGGTGTCGAGGGGGGATAAATAGCCGATAACTTATACTGGAATATAGCCAAAGGCTATCCGGGCATGCCAGGAGTTGTAGTTTTGCAACAGCTGGAGGCACCCTGGTTGGTAAACATTGCTATAGGTGGGGCAGAAGTAGTAGTGTCACCCAGGTCCTGGTGCCTGAAGGGGCCCCAAAGGCACATAGAACATCAGTATTATAAATGGCATATGGTGGATGGGGGCCCTGTTTCAAACTTTGCGCATGGGGCCCAGAAGTTATTATGCTCCTGGTAGTACATCTACAGAGGTTTCAGCTTGTAGAGCTCATGAGTCCAACATTTTGTAGATTTTATAAAGCAAAACATTTCTTGGTTTAGTTATTGACAAATTTGCATTTGTCTAAGAACCCTTTGGTTATAAGTCCTCCCCTTGTATTCCTGTATGTGCACCCATTTCAGAAGGGCATTAGTTTGTAACCCACTGGATTGCTGGAATATTAATTACAGGGTACAGTGACCTGTCCACATGGGTGAATGGAAGGCCATTTGTATCGGGGCCAGTGTAATGATATCAAAATGGACTCTTGAGACAAGGCAAAGCCTCTATTTATTAAAAGAAGTAGCTCCATCCAATATAGGTTAATCTATGGTCATAGAGCACTGGGTGTGTTCCATTTTAATCTTGTAGCCATATGTCATGTGAGTTTAGATCCTGAACTTCCCCAAGGCATCAGTAAAGATTTAGGGTATGTTCATACTCTATGTATGGAGCTGATAATTTTGCACACCCATAGAGATGGTGGCTAGAACCAAAGTTTTCTGTCCACTGTTAAAAGTAGTTCTGTACAATTCATCTAGTGATAAAGTAGAGGGATTATCACCTACCATAAATATTGCCTTTAGGTGTGATGGGGGACACGTTTTGATCAAAAAGTGTACTAAGAGCCTCCATTTTTTGGCCAAGAGTGCTACTGCAACCTTCTTTTTTGTATACTCTGTATGTGCCACAGCAGCGTGCACCCGTGTATTAGGTAGTTGTACTGGCTATTTTTCTTTTTGTTTTTGCTGTTCAACTTTGGGGGAGTGGCACCCTCTGTAGCCATGAACCCCTCCCTGTTTCATAGGAGTTTTTTTAAATTGATACTGGATCCAGCATGTCACCCATTCAGAGGCCATATGCCCAGCAGAGGTGAGTGAAATGAGTGTTAGGGTCCCATCCGAAATGAGGCCATCTCCACGTGGTGGATGGGGGACACATTTTGATCAAAAAAATGCGCTCAGAGCCTCCATTTTTTTGACCAAGAGTGCTGCGGCAACCTTCTTTTTTGTATGCCTTTAGGTGTAACATGATCTGGATTGTAGGGTCTGCCATCTTCTGGAATCTTTCATTTAAACCGTATTGAAGTTTGTACGAACCACACCATATTCTCCAACGTGTTCCCATACACAGTACAGTTTCAGCATTTGAAGCATCCTCTAATCCCGTATGATCAGGAAAAAGTCCTTGCAAAAAGTGGTTCCATAAATAATCATTTATTGATTTATATAATTAAATTAGCAGAAAACCTAACAGAGAAACAAACAAGAGTTGACATTACTAAGGCATTAGTCTTAAATTGGCAGGAAAAGTAGAGTAGTTCCTACATGAAATACAGCGATCATTTGTTCTCTTACATACAAATAAGTAAGCAAAAAAGATCCCTTGTGATGCTTGTCTTATCCTGGGACTTCATGCCCCGAATGATTCGCATTCTAGTGAGTAACAAATTTCCCTAAAAAAACTAAAAAAAATAACCTATAAAATTGTCTGGTAAAGAAATTTTTGGCCAAGGTACCCCTGCCCATGTCCTCTGTCAGTAAGAATGTTGGTGGCAGTACCAGCAGCAGTACAGGTAGCAGCAGCAGCCAGGTGCCTGATAGTAGTAGTAGCTGCCCCATTAGCTAGCAAAAGTTGTGGGATCTAAAGGGTTTATAGCCTTGCAGCTGTTATCGCTGCTGCATTCTATTAGCTGCGGTCACTGGCTGTTGATTCCAGCCGGGGCCGCGCGGTAAAGAGTGGGATGACGTCACAATCCCGCTCTGTAGCTGCTCCCCCTTCCCAGGACGTACCTATACGCCCTGGGGAGGGAAGGGGTTAACACTGGCAAGCATACAAAATCCATTAGTGCAATGTGTTTTTACGGAAGCTGTTAGTTACCATAGGTTTCCGCATGTTGATGCAACTTTGATATTAAAGGGGTACTCCGGCGCAAAGACATCTTATCCCCTATCCTTTGGATAAGATGTCTTAGCACCGGAGTACCCCTTTAACTTAGCCTTAAAACTACTTGAATACATTCCTATGTGACCCTAGCAGGGCTTTAGAGCTCTTAAGAAGTGGTATACACATGTTTGGCTTATTTCATTGCCAGTTTGCAGAAAACATGTTTGCCACGAAGCAAACTTCTCAAAAGTCTGTTCAACTCTAGATGAGATCTTTTTATGAATTTGTAAATTTTTATTGGCAAAAATTGTTAATTATTGGCATTTCCAGTCTCCATTTGTGATTTTATTGTATACTGTAATGACTTTGGCCCCCTTGAGGATATGTGCACGCTAAGTTTTTTGAGTAGGAAGTTTTGAAATGGAACAATTCAGTATCCCATTCCTCAATGGAAAAAATCCAGTAACGAAAACTGTGTTAGATGTTTCAAAACCATTTGTGCTCACGGTCATGTATTTCATGTTGGAATTGTGTGGAAAAAAAATTAGTGTGCGCAAAGCCTCCTAACTGGGGAATAATATAAGGGGTGCAGAGAATGATGCCATACCTGATTCCTGGAGTCTAAGAAAACCCAAAAGGTCCCTCTCTTGCCCCAAGTAAGAAGACCAGTATTTTCAATAACATGGTTTCCCCCTATAATAGTTTATTGGATTTCTTTGTAAAGTTCTCCTATAGTGTGTGTATATTCGAGGTAATGCATAAAGATTGGGAGGGACTGATGTGTGGTGACCACTGCTGAACAACACTGCAGAATATGTTAGCACTACATAAGCAGCGGGAAATAGTTGAGGGCCCAATTACAGATTTAGCATTGCAGCTTAGGTTATTTGAGTTACACCTCTGACCCAGATCCTCCCACTGTGTAGAACAATGTAGTCAGCTGTATACATGCTATGGATGACTTTTGGTTCTAAAGTTCTTTTGTAAATGGAAGAATAGTGACTACACATTTGTATTACGGCTTTTGTTTCTCCGGACTTTGAGGGCTGCTTCTGATTTTCCCTGCACCCTTGTTTTTATTGTATTCCAGCTAACTCGAAACTTTCATTAAAATTGGATTAATTCTTTGTTTCAAAAGGGTTTCTGTATGTTAGCCTAGATCAGAGAGGAGCATGGCGCGGCCCCTTGTCAGAGGCACGTGTGGAGCTTGTACGGTCTCCTTCCCCACCTCCCCCTGGATACGCTCCACACATAACCTGCATTTTTCTGGTTAGTGAGGATCACATCTACGGTTTCTCTGGATTGCAGATCAGTACGTCTGCCACATGTCATGTTTATCAGATTAGGGTAATCTGCACAAGGCGGAAACAGCATGTGCCAGGCTGGATGACAAAATGTGAATGGGGGTAAGAAGGAGAGAATTAGCTGATGTAAGGGTGGCACGTACTGATGGTCTATTAAAGCCTTCAGTCTGGTGGTAAAGAAGCTTCACCCAAATTATGTTCTATGGATTTCTAAATTGAAACATGAGAATAAGTCAGATCAGGCAGCATAATAGTAAGACAATAAATAGACTTTACCCCAACATAAAAATGTATAGTAATCACTCCAACACCTTTACTGAAGCACCACTACAATGTTAGTAACAAATATGGTGCCTGCTGCTAAAGTTGGTATTGCTGGAAATGGAGTCAATTTATTAGAAAATATTATTTCTCTGAATTCCAGTGGGGCAACAAAGCATTTAGTCAGCCACCAATTGTGAAAGTTCTCCCACTTAAAAAGATTAGGGAGGTCTGTAATTTTATCATAGGTATACCTCAACTATGAGAGACATAATGAGAAAAAAAAATCCATAAAATCACATTATCTGATTTTTAACCTCTTGGGGACGCAGGGAATATGCATACACCCTGCATCCCTGATCCTTAAGGACTCATTGCCTCATTCAAGGACTATATTTCTACCCATATTGGGGGAGATTTATCAAAACCTGTGCAGAGTCAAAGTTGCCCACCTGCCCATAGCAACCAATCAGCTTGCTTCTTACATTCCTAACCAGGTCTGTGAAAAATGAAAGAAGTAAGCTGATTGGTTGCTATGGGCAACTGGGCAACTTTGCCTCTGCACAGGTTTTGATAAATCTCCCCAATTGACTCCACATTACCGTTTCCCTCCTATATATCCTCCCGCAGTGCGGCCTTCAGACTGGACTTTACATAAAGACAGACTCCTCCCCCTTTCCGTTTTGTCCAAACCTTCCTGAATAGACTATAACCCTGTAAGTTTACCGCCCAGTCACAGCTATCGTCCAACCAAGTCTCTGTTATACCCACTATGTCATAATTTTCCTCAGACATCAACCACTCCAGTTCCTCTGTTTTATTGGACAGACTTCTGGCATTAGTCAACATGCAATTCAAAGGTGTATGTTTTTTCTTCCTATGAAGCCTATCCCTATTAACTATTCTAACCCCTCCCTCCGCTTCACGCCCAGGTACATTAATAAGTCCCCCCTCTCTATCTACACTATCTTCCCCCTCTATGTTGTAGGTTCCCTCCCCCCCAGTCCCTAGTTTAAACACTCCTACACCCTTCTAACCATCTTCTCCCCAAGCACAGCTGCACCTTCCCTACTTAGATGCAGCCCGTCCCTACGGTAGAGCCAGTAACCGACAGCGAAGTCGGCCCAGTTCTCCATGAACCCAAACCCCTCCTTCCTACACCAGCTTCTGAGCCACTTGTTTACCTCCCTGATCTCCCGCTGCCTCTCTGGCAGGTGGTACAGGTAATATTTCAGAAAATATTACCTTGGAGGTCCTTGCCTTAAGCTTGCAGCCTAAGTCCCTGAAATCATTTTTAAGGACACTCCACCTACCACTTGCTTTGTCATTGGTGCCAATATGTACCATGACTGCTGGGTCCTCTCCAGCCCCACCCAGCAACCTGTCAACCAGATCCGCGATGTGCCGAACTCGAGCGCCAGGAAGACAACACACTGTTCGGTGATGCCGGTCTTTGTGACAGATTGCCCTGTCTGTCCCCCTAATAATTGAGTCCCCCACTACCAGAACCTGTCTGGTCTGCCCTGCACTCCTCCCTCCCTTACTAGAGCAGACACCCCCCTGACGGTCAGAGGCAGGGTCTTGCTGCAGTACTGCTAGCTCTAAAATGGCATCCCCCTCATCTGCCAACTGGGCAAACTTGTTGGGGTGTGCCAGTTCAGGACTAGCCTCCCTGACACTTTACCTCTACCCCATTTTTCTAACTGTAACCCAGCTAACTGCCTGACTGTCCTGCACCTCCATCCCACTATCCTCCCCCACCTCTACTCAAGAGAGTACTTGCTCAGTGAGCAGGAGACTCCTCTCCAGGTTGTCATTGCATCTCAGTGTTGCTAGTTGCTCCTCTAGATCCAGGATCTGGGCTTCCAAGTGAACAACTCGCACACATCTGGCACAACAATATGCAACCTCAAACTGCTGTTCAAGGATTGCATACATGGAACATACAGTGTAAGTAAAGTGACACAGCGATCTCACACTCCTGCTTTCAAACTCTGTTTTCTAACTCTCTTGCAATGCCTCTCTTACCAAAGTTCTCTCAGACTGAGCATGCTCAGACAGAGTCCCAAACTAAGATTTAAGCAACTGTGTGTAACCAATCTACCCCTCCCCCTAGAGGTAGATTGGAGAAGAAAAAAGGTGAAAAGGCTGTTTACATTCTAGCAGTGATCCCTTATGTGGAACTTTAAGTACTCACGCAAATCACTCCACCTTCACAAATTCACTCCGCACAGCAGCGCAATTCACTTCGTATAGCAGATATCTTTCAGTTTTCTAACACTCTTGCAATGCCTCTCTTACCATTATGTCTCTCATAGTTGAGGCATACCTATGATGAAAATTACAGGACGTTCTCATCTTTTTCAGTGGGAGAACTTACACAATTGGTGGCTGACTAAATACTTTTTTGCCTCACTGTATGTGACAATTGAACATCAAGAGCATAAGTTGAAAAAATAAAGTGTTCTGCTATATTAATAAACTTGCCGAGGGATTGCAGATCTAAACTCTGTAAAGTGGTTAACACAGTAGAAGACTGTGCACTGTTTCAAATGGATCTGGATAGGTTGAAGGTTTGGGCTGGGAAATGGCAGATGAGGTTCAACACTGATAAATGTAACTTAATGCACATGGGGAGGAAATCCGGGCTGGGAGTATGTATTAAATGGGAGAACCCTTGGAACAACTGACATGGAAAACAGTAAATTTAGCTTTAGCAACCAGTGTTGGGCAGCTGCTGCCAAGGCAAATAAAATCATGGGGTGCATCAATAGGGGCTTAGATGCCCACGACAAGCAAATAATTCTACAACTGTACAAATCACTAGTCAAACCACACATGGAATACTGTGTACAGTACTGGGCACCAGTGTACAAGAAATATATAGTGGAGCTGGAGAGGGTTCAAAGGCTTGCAACCAGAGTAATAAGGGGAATGGGAGGACTACAGTACCCAGAAAGATTATCAGAATTAGGGTTATTTAGTTTAGAAAAAATATATTTTAGGGTGACCTAATAACTATGTATAAATATACCAGGGAGCAGTACATAGATCTCTCCCATGATTATTCCCAGGACTGTATCAATTGCAAGGGAACTTCCTCTATGTCTGGAGGAAAGAAGGTTTGTACACCAGCACATATGAGGGTTCTTTACTGTAAGAGCAGTGAGACTGTGTAACTCTCTTCCGGAGGAGGTGGTCATGGTGAACTTAGTAGGAGAGTTTAAAAAGGGCCTGGATGAATTTCTGGAGTGTAATAACATATGGATACTAGATTTATAGGGACAGAAATGTTGATCCAGGGAAGCATACTGTGCAATACCGGGACACTGTGAAATTTCCAAGCGTATCAGAGTAATTCAGAATAGTAATAGTTTAAAAATGCCACTGGGACCCGGATAACTAATCACAGGGCTGCTTGCTGTGACGTGTCTTTTCCTATATATGTATAGGATGAGACTCGTCTCTTGATACAGACAGGGCGGAGAGCAACATTTTTAAACTATGATTACTTTGAAATGCCCAATCATAGTGTCCCGGGATCTCACGGTCTACTTCAGTTTTATGCTGCCTGCAGCTTGGGCAGCATAAAACTAATGACTGGTTCCCTTTAGTCCCATTTCATGGTGTTCTTATCATATTTCCTGGTGGTCTCCCGTAGACTTTTACTTCTTCAATTACCTGGAGTACCAGAAGACTATTTAAACACTGAGTAACGAAGAAACAACTAAACAATAGGTGTGCACAGATCACACTTAGACAATATTGTAAAGGTTTACAGAGGTTACTGTACAGCACAATACCCTATGTGCTACGGTAATTATGGGAAAGAGAATAACAAGAATTATAGTTGTAGTAGATTAAGGTTTACCTGGAAGGACTGTAATTCTCATTCTTCTTTAACTACGAAAACAATGTAAAAAGATTAGTAACTATAAATCTTGGTGGTGTACTCCCATATAGCGCATATGCTGCGGATTTCATGCTAGTAAATCTGCAGGTAAAATCCTCATCATGTAATCATCAAGTTTCTATACAGAAAATTTTCCCCCAAAGCTGTCGATGTAATGCAGAGTATATTATGCTGTTTAATGGTTAAAATTATATAATGTGAATATTAATACTTGCCGATTTACATACTGCGGATTGTACCAGCGGTTTTCCATACATTAAATCAGCAGCACTTGCGTTACATTTGAAAGTACCCTCAGGCTATGTTCACACGGCAGAAAACACAGGCAGACATTCTGCAAATTTGTGTGTTCCGCCGGCGCCAGGACTGCTCGGAAATGCACGGTCTCCATAGACTGCAATGCATTTCCAACCAAATTCCCCCAAAAGAATTGACATGTCAGTTCTATCAGTGGAGACTGGAATCAGAATTTCTGCGATGGAAACATCTGAATCCCATTGAAAACCTGGCCTTATACAGTAATTTGCCAGATCTGGTGCATAGACCGGTCTGGACAATTATATTAGGGCGGGGGTCTCGACCTCTAAAGCTGCTTATGGAAGGATAATTCCTCTCTTAGCATTTGCTTAGTTTGCGCTAAATCCTGAGGAATCAGAACAAACACCAAGATAGTGGAAATCAGAACATTGTTGAGGATGCTCACGTCTGCTCCTTCTAGCTGCATAGTCCAGGAGGTAACACATGTGGATCAGGAATTGTTTTTGCAGACAAACCTGTCATGGCCAATCCAAAGGTGCTTACACTAAAAGGTTTGCCAGCAACAATGTTACCACAACCATCACTAGACGGAACAGTGAAACCTCCATACGTTATAGTCCATTGTCTCTGCAGGACAAATGCAAAAAAGGCATACCGTATTTTTCGCCGTATAAGATGCACTTTTTCTTCCCCAAAGTCGGTGCGTCTTATACGGCGAATACACCCCTATCGCGGAGGTCCCTGCGGCCATCAGCGGCCGGGACCCGCGGCTAATACAGGACATCACCGATCGCGGTGATGCCCTGTATTAACCTTTCAGACGCGGCGATCAAAGCTGACCGCCGCATCTGAAGGGAAGGTGACACTAACCCGCAGATTTCACCGCGGCGGTCCCGAACAGCCCGACTGAATAGCCGGGTTAGTGCTTACAGGACACCGGGAGGGACCTTACCTGCCTCCTCGGTGTCTTCTCCGTTCAGGGATCCCCTGTATGGCCGGCGCTCTCCTTCCTCGTCATCACGTCATCGCGTACGTGCGTCGGCGTGCGTAACGACGTGATGGCGGCGACAGAGAGCGAGGATACCCGACCGGCAGCAGAGACGTTCCGGAGTGACGGGGACACGGCGACAGCGATGGAGCGACATCCAGGGCAGCGGTGACGGGTCCGGAGCAGCGGGGACACGTGAATATTACCTTCTATGCAGTGGTCTTCAATCTGCGGACCTCCAGATGTCGCAAAACTACAACTCCCAGCATGCTGGGAGTTGTAGTTTTGCAACATCTGGAGGTCCGCAGGTTGAAGACCATTATTGGGTTCAAAATCTTAATTTTTTTAGATCTTGCACCTATAAATTGGGCGCGTCTTATACGCCGGTGCGTCCTATAGGGCGAAAAATACGGTACATTCTAAGAAAATATATTACCTAGTATGGTATAACAATATATTTAAGGGGTTTTCTGGTCAAAATTTCTGGTCAAAAAAAAATAATTTATGGCCTATCCACAACATAGGCCATCAATAGTTGAACAGTAGAGTGCCAACATCTGGTACCCCTGCCAATCAACTGGTCAGCACAGCTTGGATGCCAGAAATAAACAATGTACAGGAGCTGGAAGTCTTGGTTCCACACACTGTTTGTTTGTAGTGGTGGTGCTGGGTGACTTCAGAGCAGTTAGGCCCTTTAACCTCTTCAGGACGCAGGGTGTACCTGTACGCACTCTATTAACCCTTTAGATGCGGCGATCAAAGTTAATCGCCACGTCTAAAATGAAAGTGAAAGCTTCCTGGCAGCTCAGTCGGGCTGATCTGAACCATCGTGATAAAATCGCGATGTCCCGATCAGCTAGCACGCGAGTGGAGGTCCTCTTACCTGCCTCTGTCGCGTCTGATCAGCGATTGATTGCTCCAAGCCTGAGATCCAGGCTTGAGCAATCGACCGCCTATAACACTGATCAGTGCAAAGCTATGGCTTTGCAGGGATCAGTGTAAAAAAATCAGTGTGTGCAGTGTTATAGCCCCCTATGGGAGCTATAACACTGCAAAAAAAAGTGAAAAAAAGTTAGATTATTTAACCCCTTCCCTAATAAAAGTTTGAATCACCCCCCTTTTCCCATAAAAAAAAGTGTAAATAAAAATAAACACATGTGGTATCGCCGCGTGTGGAAATGTCCGAATTATAAAAATATATAGTTAATTTTAATTAAACCGCACGGTCAATGGCGTACGGGCAAAAAAATTCCAAAGTAGCGTATTTTTGGTCACTTTTTATATCATGAAAAAAATAATAAAAAGCGATCAAAAAGTCGGATCAATACAAAAAGGGAACCGATAAAAACTTCAGATCACGGTGCAAAAAATGAGCCCTCATACCGGCCAGTATGCGGAAAAATAAAGTTATAGGGGTCAGAAGATGAGAATTTTTAACATATAAATTTTCCTGCATGTAGGTTATTTTTTTTTAGAAGTACGACAAAATCCAACCTATATAAGTAGGGTATCATTTTAATCTATGGACCTACAGGATAAAGATAAGGTGTCATTTTTACCGAAAAATGCACTTCGTAGAAACGGAAGCCCCCAAAAGTTACAAAATGTCATTTTTTCTTCAATTTTGTCGCTCAATGAATTTTTTTTTCCTATTTCGCCATGGATTGTTTGGTAAAATGACTAATGTTACTGCAAAGTAGTGGCGCAAAAAATAAGCAATCATATGGAATTTCATGTGCAAAATTGAAACATTATGATTTTTAGAAGGTGATGAGGAAAAAATGAAAATGCAAAAACGGACAAACCCTGCATCCTTAAGAGGTTAAGCAAAAAAACTCCTTACATAATAGTTCTAAATTTAACCCCTTAGGGACTCAGCCTATTTTCACCTTAAGGACTTTTCCTCCTTCCCTTCTAAAAATCATAACTCTTTTTGCACCTACAGACCCATATAAGGGCTTGTATTGTGCATCACCTATTGTACTTTGTAATGACATCACTTATTTTATAATATAACCTGCGGCAAAACCAAGAAATTATTATTTGTTGGGTGAAATAAAAAAAGAAACGCCATTTTGTAATTTTGGGGGCTCCCGTTTCTACGAAGTGCACTTTTTGGTAAAAATGACACCTTATCTTTATTCTGTAGGTCCATACAGTTACAAGGATACCAAATTAATTTAGGTTTTATTTTCTTTTAATACTTAAAACAATTATAAACTACATGCTCCAAAATTATCATGTTTAAAATTGGCATCTTCTGATCCTTATAACTTTTTTATTTTTCCATGGCGGTATGAGGGCTAATTTTTTGCTCTGTCATCTGTAGTTTTTATTGGTGCCATTTTTGTTTTGATAGGACTTTTTGATCGCTTTTTATTAATATTTTTATGGTATATGAAGTGACTAAAAATGCACAATTTTGGTATTTTTTTTTACGTGTACGCCATTGACCTTGTGGTTTAGCTAACCTTATATTTTAATAGTTCGGACATTTATGCACGCGGCGGTACCACATATGATTATTTTTATTCTTTATTAAATTATTTATTTTATTTAAAAATGGGAAAAGGGGAGTGATTTAAACTTTTAATAGGGAAGGGGTTAATGAACTTTTATAAAAAAAAAAAAAAAAAATTACACTTTTTTAGTTTTTTTTTAGCCCCCTTAGGGGGCTAAAACATGCAATCTTCTTATTGCTGCACAGGCATGGAACAGTAGATCGCGGATGGGACAATGGAGAGGCAGGTGAGGACCCTCCCGTCATGCGGTAAGCTGATCGGGACAGCAGGATTTTGTTGCATTAGTCCCGATCAGCTCTGCTGAGTTGCTGGGATTCTTTTACTTTCGCTTTAGATGCCGCAATCAACTTTGATCGTAGTGACTAAATAGTTAATGCCAGGCAGCGGCCTGATCGGCCGTGCCCGTAATTAGCCGTAGGTCCTGGCTGCCTGTAGCAACCGGGACCCACCTTTCTCAGCCGGTGAGAGCGGTTTAATCCCGTTAAACTGGACCAAGGCATACAGGTACGCCCTGAGTCCTTAAGGATTGGGGATGCAGGGCTTATGCATATGCCCTGCATCCCCAAGAGGTTAAAGGGGTACTCCACTGGCCAGCGTTCATAACACTGTGGCATCAGCTTCGCCTCTCATGACCTCAATGCAACTCAATTGGAGGAGGCATCACGCCCCATCCCATAGACTTGCATTGAGGGGGGCGTAGCCGATCCTCTGCAGCACAAAAACAGCATTTGGAACATTCGGTTCCAAACGCTGGCCCGTGGAGTACCCCTTTTTAAGGGAGTCATTTACTCCCTTTACCCAAGCAAGATACACACACACACACACACACACACACTATACATAATAAAAATTTTTAATTGATCATAAAAAGATCTCTCCCACAATCTATTTACACCAAAAACTGTAACAGGAACAAGGAGGCATCCGAAAAATTTCATACACCAACACAGCCGGGGGTTCTTTACTGTAAGAGCAGTGAGACTTTGTAACTCTCTCCCAGAGGAGGTGGTCATAGTGAACTCAATAAAAGAGATCAAATAGGCCTGGATACATTTCTAGAGAGTAATAACATTACAGGTTATGGATACTAGATTTATAGGGACAGAATGTTTATCCAGGGATTTATTTTGATATATTAAAAGGAATTTTAGTGCCTAAAATAAGGAAAATTGTCTTTTACCTCATAACTGGAGGGAAATAGGCTGAACTGGATGGACGTATGTTTTTTTTTTTTTTTTTTAACTATGTATAGGAACAGTGCCATCTGCTGTTGTTCACATGGAAATGAATTTCTTTAAACAAATGTTCAGAATGTTCAAATGACGTTTGTAAGAAATATTCAGTGTGTATTATCTGGTTTGTCATTGCTCTTTACTCCCTTTTATATATGATCACGGAAAGCATTATAGGTTTGCAGCTTACTATATGATAAAATACAGTTTCTGTATTTAATACTTAAAAGCTGTATTTTGTTTGTCTTCGATGTCCACGCGGTCTACCTGCCAATGAATTTATCCAATGCATATATTGTGATTGGCCTGGTTGGGGGTGGGCACATTGGGGGGAATTTATCAAGGGTGGTGTAAGTGAATGTTGTTTTTTTACACCTTTGTGTGCTGGTAATGTAAACGTGCACCAAATGTATTAAATGGTGCAGAGCATGTGATAAAAATGGTGCTAGAACACATTTTTTACTTAAGTACTCCACTTTGTATGGTTCCTCCTCTGCAACTTTTTCTGCAACTTTTAAACCCATGCCCCAAAATGTGCGACTTTTTTACAAATGCTGTCCACAGCCAGTGGGCTGGTGTAGATTTGGGACAAATTGAGGGCTTTTGCAAAAAAATTGTGTGACAAATCGCTAATGATAACACCATTAAACAAAGTTATTACAAATCTGTGTATCACAACACACAAATCCTGCGACAAATTAACCCATTTTTTTTAAAACCCCAAAAAACAACTAAATACTTTTTATTAATTCCCCCAATTGATCCTGATATAATTAAGGGCACCCCCATTGTATCTCAATACAGTGAGATCCTCCACCCCCCACCCCCATTTTATCTCAGTCAATCCATAATTGTGAAATTTATTTTTCTGAACATAAATCATGGCAAAAATAACATTTTCTGATTCAGTGAAGCAGTAAAGGTCCCTGTAAAAAAAAAATATATATATATATATATATATATATATATATATATATATATATATATGTATTGGAATGTATAGATTAGTACTGCCTACATGCAGATCCATATTGCGTGAGACTATGTACATTTTTAGTATCAGACATTCTGTGTATATTTTGACCCAGCGCAGCTAAGGCCCCATTCACAACATGTTTTCAGGGTACGTTGCCAGTAAATTTTGATGTATACCGGGGGCGCTTTTTGCACGTAGTCTGCTAGTGACTATGTTTGGTCTGTTTCCAAAATATAAACTTAACACCTTTTGAGACACTGAAAAAAGAAAGAAAATAAATAATTATATGTTCAGACTGAGGCTTCCTCAGGGAACACCAGAAAAAATCCCCACATACATTTGCATTTTTTTCTGGCGTTTTTTTTTTTTTCAACCTATAGGGGACAAAGGGAGAAAAAGTGACATCATTTCTTAAAATAATGCCAGGCTGCCATTTTGAAAAACGGAGCCAATAAACTCAACTAAAAGGTGAAAAACGCCATGCAGGAATTTAATTTCATTTTTTCCTGCTAACGTGTCCATTTTGTTGGCGACTATGGCTTATTAATATTATTTTATTTTTGTTATATCTAGCGCTCCGTCCAGACTCTGGCCGTGAGCACACTCCTGCCCCGTCCTCCTCTGCTGGCGGTGCCGCGGTTCGCATCGCGGGACGCGCCCGCATGCGAACGCCGGACTGTTACTCACCTCCTGCTTCCTCCGCTGTCCCAGGTCGCCGGCATGTGTGTACCCGCCCTCTGCAATGATGCAGCAGTTCCTCACCGCGCAACAGCCACAACCAGTTCCAGTGGCTTCTCCAGTGTCTGCAGTTTCCGTAGGCTCCAAGATATGACTGTCTCTGCCAACAAAATATGAAGGTGACCCTAAATTGTGTAGAGGGTTTGTGACACAGTGTTCAATGCATCTGGAACTTATGGCTGATCAGTTCCCGACTGAGCATGCTAAAGTGGCATCTTTGGTCAGTCTTCTTTCTGGAAAAGCCCTGGCCTGGGCTACTCCTCTCTGGGACAGAAATGAACCGGTGTCCTCCAATCTGCAGGCCTTCCTTTTGGAATTCCGCTGTGTCTTTGAAGAACCTGTACGGGCCTCCTCAGCCGAGACTGAAAACTGAACCTATGCCGAGACTGCACTACTGAACCTATGCCAAGTTCTACACAGTTCAATTCTGCACCCTAGCCTCCGAATTGGCCTGGAATGACGAGGCCCTTTGTGCCACCTTTTAAAAAGGGATTGTCTGGTAGAGTCAAGGATGTTCTCACTGCACAGGATCCTCCGTCTTCCCTGAATGATCTTATTCAGTTGGCCACTCGAATTCATGTGCGCTTTGTCGAGAGGCAAGAGGAGCTTCGTCAAGAGAGTGAACCTACTCGGACATAATGTTTTCCCCGTTTGGCACCCGTGTTCCAGCGTCCACCTCAACCATCCTCTTTGCCCTCTGCCAAAGAGGCTATGCAGGTGGATTAACCCAGCAGGAGAGGTCCCAATGAAAACTTGTGTCTTTATTGTTCCAGCCCGGAGCATATCCTCAAAGACTGTTCTATATAACCAACTCTTCCGGGAATCGTTCGCACCTAGGGCATGTGGGAGAGGCGTCCCTAGGTGTGAATTCTACCTCTCCTCGTTTGACCATGCTGGTCCAAGTACATACTCCTTCCAGGGCATCGTACTGTAACCTTTTTGGACTCTGGTTCCGCTGTAAACTTTATCAATGCCTCCCTGGTCCACAAACACAGTCGCCCAGTGACTCAGCTCGTTAAGCCTATGTATATTTCTTCTATCAATGGAGAATCCCTGAATTGTGCACTGCAATTCCGCACTGAACCTCTTTTCTTATAAGTGGGTGTGTTACACAAGGAGAAGATCGAGTTCTACGTGCTTCCTCATTGTACTTCGGGGCTTCTTCTCTGTCTTTTCTGGCTACAACGTCACGCTCCGCATCTCGACTGGCAAACTGGTGAGGTCACCTGCTGGGGACCTTACTGTCAGAACCACTGTCTGATGACTACTCAGACTAATACTATCTCCTTCCCTGCCGGGTCTGCCTCTTCCATAGATTATTCAGATGTGTTCTGCGAGAAGCAGGCAGAGTGTTTTCCACCGCATCGTCCCTATGATTGTCCAATCGACCTTCAGCCTGGGACTATGCCTCCCCGGGGAAGAATTTACCCCTTGTCTGTCCCTGAGTTGCAAGCTATGGCTCAATACATCAAAGAAAACCTACAAAAGGGCTTCATCCTGAAGTCCACCTCTCCTGCCAGAGCTGGATTCTTCTTTGTTTGAAAGAAGGACGGGTCACTCCGCCCCTGTATTGACGGGGACTAAATAAAATCATGATCAAGAATAGTTACCCTCTATCTTTTGATTTTGGAACTCTTTGATCGTTTATAGTGTGCCAAGGTCTTCTCCAAGCTGGATCTGCGGGGAGCATACAACCTCATTCGAATTCGAGGAGACTAATGGAAGATGGCCTTTAAGTGCCGTGATGGGCACTTTGAGTACCTTGTGATGCCTTTTGGCCTCTGTAACACTCCAGCTGTCTTCCAAGAATTTTTCAACGACATCTTCAGTGATCTACTCTACAGGTATGTTGTTGTGTACCTTGATGACATCCTGATCTTCTTGCCCAATTTAGAGGTGCATCGTCCACATGTGCAACAGGTCCTACAAGGCCTCCGGAACAATCATTTATATGCCAAACTCGAGAAATGCCTATTTGAGTTAAGTCTTCCATTTCTTGGTTATATTGTTTCCAACCAAGGTCTCCAGATGGACCCTGATAAGCGGTCAGCAGTTTTGGACTGGTCTCGACCTACTGGCCTATGGGCAATACAAATCTTTCTGGGGTTCGCCAAGAACCAACCAGACCAACGGCCAGGTTGAGAGAGTGAATCAAATCCTTGGAGACTTAGTCATTTTGTTTCAGCCTGACAGGACGATTGGGTCAACCTTTTACCTTGGACGGAGTTCTCTTATCACCACAAGGATTTTGAGTCTACACAAACTTCACCATTCTTCATAGTCTACGGACGTCACCCTCGTCCTCCTCTTCCTGCCTCTTCTGGAGTGCCCGCTGTTGATGACCAATTATGGGATTTTATGACCATCTGGCAAGATCCTTAGTTCTCGCTTCCTCCCGGATGAAGTCTTAGGCAGATAAGAAGAAAAGACCCTCTCCGTCTTACTCTCCTGGCAGCAAGGTCTGGCTCTGGGCCAAATATATCCGTTTTAAGGTTTCCAGCTACAAGTTGGGTCCTCGCTTCCTGGGTCCTTACAAGGTTATAGATCGCATTAATCCTGTGTCATACAAACTTCATCTGCCTTCTTTGTGAATTCTGAACTCTTTCCATGTCTCCCTCCTCAAGCCTTTCATCATCAATCGGTTTTCCCAAAAAGACATCACCCCTAATTCCCTGTCCGGTTGCTCTGATGTCTTTGAGGTTAAGGAAATTTTAGCTACTAAAACCATTAGAGGGAGACAGTATTTTCTTGTGGATTGGAAGGGGTTTGGTCCTGAAGAAAGGCCCTGGGAGCTGGAGGAGAATATCTTTGACCGTGACCTGGTCCTTAATTTTCTGTGACCCAAAAAGAGGGGGGGAGACCAATTAGCGCTCCGGCCAGACATGCTGGCCACGAGAGCTCTCCTGCCCCATCCTCCTCTGCCTGCAGTGCTGCGGTTCGCGCCCACATGCGAACGCCGGGCCATTACTCATCTCCTGCTTCTTCTGCTGTCCCAGGTTGCCGGCGTGTGTGTACCCACCCTCTAGGGTGCGCGTTGGCTCTCTACGACTTAAAGGGACAGTACACCCTTAATTTGTTACTGCTGCTCGCTGACATTTTAAGTGTCTGCACTTCCTGTTTCCTCTTGCTGGATCTTTGTGCTCATTAGCCAAGGGAAAGCGTACCTGTTGCCTTTCTGTGTTCTGACCTCCTTACTTCCTTCCTAACTACGCTCCTCTGCCGCCTGCCCTGACCTTCTGCTTTTCCTGACTATGAGTTTGCTTCATCAATCCAGTGCCACGTGTCACCTCGGTAGCCTGTGTGGACGAGTCGTGACAGGGGTAGAGACTTGGGTGCCGCCTGCCACAGCAAGTCCATCCGCTTTGCAGAGGGCTCTAGTGAATACCAGCGGCACCTTAGATTCCGCTCCCTGGTACGGGCCACGCCATCATCCACACAGGTTCAGCGGATCCACTTCTTCAGTGCCGCTTACAATTTTCTTACAAAACTGGTGTGTCCGATTCTTGTATATTCAGTCGAAAAAGTCAATGGGTGCATCATGGTATATGTCGGAATACTTTTTCCCAGTAATCTGATGTATACTGGGGACATAAAATTTCACAGCACTTAATGACTCTAATATAGATAAACCACTTGTTTATTAGTATGCTTTAAAATATAACACTATGACAAACTGTGTAATTGAAAAAAATTGTGACACCAATAATATCATCTACCGTCTGGGCTATAGATAAACTTCAAAACAGCACCCACATAAGTTAGGTAATTCTATAATTGACCAAGAGACGTTATTGTGCCATATCCTGTCTGACAATGTCATATACAAAATAAACAGGCAGGTGGCAGCACAATTATACTCTGCAATAACCTCCCACAAAAATAACACCTATAGGATGCTGTCACTCACCACAGACACCAGACTCTGAGAATCAATAACCACCACATGAATAAAGTGAAAATATAAAATCATTAGTTTCATCCATTCCGACACGTTAAACCCCCCCCCCCCATAGTAATAGGGTTTCTCAAGGAACTTAGGAACATTATCCGCTTGATATGGGACAATGTAAATTCTAAAGTCTGCCTCAGATACAGCTCCTGTACTCTCAGCTGCGCTATCCGTGATACAGTGCCCTTCCGCACGCCGGCCAGATTTTTTTTAATCTTCTTTTTTTACAAAACTGGTGTGTTCAATGGGTGCATCATAGTATATGTCGGAATACTTTTTCCCAGTAATTGGATGTATACTGGGGACATAACCCAAAAATGTGATGTGAAGGTTATAAACCAACCGTTCCATAGATTCTCCTCTCAAGAGTATGCATTATGATTCTTTCATGTACAATATTTGCAGTCCCTGTATTAATTCATTGTTTTCTTGTATTTTTAAGGTGTGCTCTGCACTGTAAACATTGATGACTGTGAAAGCAATCCATGTGAGAATGGAGCCACCTGTGAAGACGGAGTTGCAGATTATACCTGCAAATGTCCAGCACCCACACTAGATGGCGTCACATGGGGAGGAAAAAACTGCTCCATAAAGCTGGAGGGCTGCTTAAATCATAGCTGCCAAAATGATGCTGTGTGCATTCCCTACTATGTAGAAGAGATCCATACCTACTACTGCAAATGCCAACCAGGCTTTCATGGGCCACATTGTTCCATTTCCACCACGTTTTCTTTCTCATCAAGCGGATACATTGTGTATGAACTGGACATATACAATAGAAGCAAGAAGAGTTCCGAAGGAGACCCAACTCTCATAGAAGTGCGGTTTAGAACAACTTTGCCAAATATGCTTCTCCTTTATCGTGGCAATGAAAAAAGCTATCTAATCCTTGAACTCTTTAATGGACGGCTTCAGGTTTTATTTAAAAACAGCAATACGTCTTTATTCCTGGCAATAGATGAACATAAAGTAGATGATGGTCATTGGCATAAAACAGAGGTTACTTTGAATACATATCTGGATCTAACTCTATATCATGAAGGCTGCAGCAATGGTGCCTGTTCCAACAAACAACCTGTACACTATAAAAATGATCACCAGCTTCAAGAGTCACTCCAAAAAATATACATAGGGGGACTCACGCAGGACTCTCTGCTAGACAATACACAGAGCAAGCAAAATTTCACTGGATGCTTAGAAGATCTTATTATTGACTTTGAGATTCTGATACCACATGATATTGGAAATTACCAATCGTATGACATTGTACTTGGATGTAACAAAACAGACTGGTGCCACTCCAATCCATGTCACCATGGATCACAGTGTATTGACAGATGGATCAACTATAAGTGTGACTGTGTCAGACCATACACAGGTCCAACTTGCATAGAAGGTATGTACTGAGTTTGCTGAGATCTGTGGGAGCAGAACATCCTCACAATAGCCACACTTAGAAAAAAAAACATCAGTAGGAAAAATCATCAGCAAGCTTTGTATAAGATGGCATGGTTCTGCTGAACTGTTACACCTTTCTGGTGGAATAATGCCTTTTTTTTTAGCTTGTTTTGAATTTGAAGACTGGTTCTACAGTTTTTCTTCATTTCTGTATTTCATGAATGCAGCCACAGAAATTTTATTCCTTAATGATCATTACAGTTACTCGTAGAAGAGCCACAACACCAGACGTAGGATGAATGATCTTTCTCATCATTCTAACATTCTTTCTTAAAAAAAAAGAGCTCATCTGTACGTTTATCCCACTATTGCCCAAAAATATCAAATATAACCAACTTCTTGGCAAACAATGATGGTCTCTTATCAGTCGGCTACAACGATTGTTGATGAGATTTCACCTGATGGACAATCATTTTCATTGTAACTATCTATTTTCATAAAATTTAATCTAATGTGGATGGGAACCTTTACCAAGTTCCATATGTCATGTCTACCATTAATAGGCATTTTGTCCATCTTGTCACACTAAATACATTTTTTAGGATATGGTTTAACGTTACCACATTCTGCCAAAACCATGCCCACATGTGGTGGCCAATAGCCATGTTCTAAGGATTACCAGCTACATCATGCACTCATTGGCCACTGCATGTGAACATGGTTTTGTCTGCATGTAGCAGCTTCAATGGTAACACATTCCCTTAACTCATCTTGCAATTTGCTCTTATCACGTCAGTACATCTGTCTGTTTCTCATTGGATTTACCTTCATTCCTTTCTATTTCCACAGAATACACCTCAGGCACATTCTTCTGGGAAGATGTTCCTAGTTTTGCCAACTTCACTATCACACATGTTGGAGACTCTTTCAATATATCTGCATTTATTAGGACACTTAAACCCGATGGCCTGGTACTACAGATCAGTAATGGTTCTGGGGATTACTTGTCAATCTTCCTGAGATCTGGACAAATAAACATCAAACTTTTGTCAAAAACCTTTACTTTCAAGGAATATATCAGCAATGGCAAAAAGCATATGATTAATATATTATTTATGGAGAAGTTTGTCCAAATTAATGGTGTCAAACTCAATGAAGAGTTGGAGGAGCTGCCATCATTGTCCGTTTCAGCAGAAGACACTGTACTTGTTGGAGGAATGCCACCGGGTGCAGACATTGAGCAGTGGGGTGGATATTTTAAAGGCTGCCTCCAAGATGTTCGCATTAACAGTCATCACTTGGACTTTTTCCCGTCAGATAGTGAAGATGATGATGTTCACCTGGTTTCAGTCAGCAATGTCACAATGGATTGTGTGTCTGATGACATGTGTCAGGTGAGCACAAGACATGAGAAAGCAAATGCATGAGAAAGACCTCATGGAGTAGATTGAAAAGTTGCACTTTTTTGTATTGACGGGATGTGTGAACTATCATTATTTTTTTTACAGGAACACTGTGCCGCTTGCTCTCTCTACTTGAATACTAGACAAGAGAAAGTAGATGTTCCTGTTCATAGAAAGTAATCGGCAGCAATAAATTGATATTCTGTTTACTTTATTATTTAACAGGTTCATGCAAGTGGTCATAAACGTGATCATAATTAGCATATAAAGCCACATACAGTGAAACCACTTTTAAGAAGACCACCCAAAATTGCATCAAACGTTCGTCTTTTATGGGGGTGGTGACTATGCAAACTCTTGTTTGGATAAAGGGATGGTCTTCACAAAGAGGTGGTCTTTTGAGAGGTTTCACTGTATTCTTTGCATTAAAATGTGTTGGATGCCAGTTCAGCTTGTTAACACCTGCACTGCATTTCTGACTGCCTAGAATCCTTCTCAAGTGTGATCAGGCTGCAGAGAAGTAAAGTATAGCTGCGCCTGGTGTATGGGATCATCTGGTCCCCTACCATACTACGCTTCCATGTTTTGGATCATTGTGCAATAAGCTTCTCTAAATTGTTTAGATGTAAGCAGTTATCACACTGCATCAGTTAAACATGTGAACCAATGAAACCTTTAATCTATTTTATTAGGGGATGGTGGCATCTTCCTCATCTGCCTGTAGTTCCTTGAGTTATACTCACTTGTCCTTATCCCCCGTCACATCCATCTTTACTGTACCTGATCCCAGCGGAGCAGCACTTCCTGTTTTCAGCTAAACATGTAGGAAAGGCTTATCCAATCACTGGTGAAGGTGGATCACCTCTGTTGTCATTGATCGGCTTGATTTAACAAAAGCAGGAAGTGTGGCTCAGCTAGGACCACCAGGATGGATGCGGCAGGGAAAAAGGACAGTTGAGTATCAAAATTTCATGTCAGCCCAAGCTAGCACTCTACAATTTGGTTCCACTGGTCAACCCCTTTAATGATACAGGAAATTAATAGAATTTCATTTTAATTTTCTCAGTCCAGCCCATGCAAGAATAATGGCGCCTGCACGGTGACCTGGAATGATTTTACCTGCGAGTGTGCAGCCAACTTCACTGGACCAACGTGTGAAGAGCCGGTGTGGTGTCAGCAGAGACCATGTCCCCCGGATTCAACCTGCAAGGACTTTCCTGGAGGGTATACATGTATGGATTGTTCATTTCTTAAATATTCTTATCATTGACATATAATTGTTTTACTTGGTAGACAAATGTTGTATTATACTGTTATTATTTGAGAGCTTTCTAAGCCAAGCTGATTTTAACATCTGTCATTTGCAGGTCTGGTCAATGCCACATTCAAAGAAGAAAGCTTGGTGATCTTTACATCCAACGTTTCCTCTGGACATCAACTTTTATCTGTTTCATTGGACTTCAGGACCAGAGACACTGATGCTGTTTTGCTTGAAGCCTCCAAAGATATGGACTTTATATCTATTGCCATTCTTAATAGTCAATTGCAGATCACTTTACACAGTGGGAACAGCGTGGAAGGAATCCGCTTTGTTTCAGAGATGCTGGTTTCTGATGCCTTATGGCACAGAGTTGAGATAATGATGAACACTCCTACAGCTGTGGCTCCTCAATGGACAATAAGCTTAGACAATGGACGCAATATGGTGCTGCATGGCAATGCTGACATCTTGAGTTTCTTAGCAGAAGACACTGCCATTAAACTGGCTAAGCATTACACTGGATGCCTTGGACAAGTCTCAATTGGAGGCCTATATCTTCCATTTGCTGAACAATTTTCTCCTCAACATTTTATTAGGAAAGAACAAGTGTCACTGGAGCTTGGATGTAAAGGGGCAGATGTGTGTGGAAAAACCCCTTGTCAGCATGGTGGAGAATGCCAAGATCTGTTCAATACATTTAGCTGTACATGTGCAGCAGGGTGGGAGGGCATTTACTGTGAGCTCAATATTGATGAGTGCAAGTCCAACCCCTGTGCCCATGGATTGTGCTATGACCTAGAGAATGGCTATCGGTGTAATTGTTCTACGGGATACACCGGCATAAACTGTGAAGTCAATGTGGATGACTGTCAGCAACATCACTGTTTACATGGAGGAATCTGCGTAGATGGTGTGAATAGCTACACGTGTCAATGTCCGCCCTCCTATATTGGGGAATACTGCGAGTAAGTGTCACTAGATTGTCTAAAAGACCTGATAACATGGAGGAAATAACTTTAACTAAACCCTTGGTCATAAGCAGCTAGTAAGGTTGGCTTTGGCATTCATCATAATGGAAATCTTAAACATTTTATTCATGCTTACCAAATGTCCTGATCTACTGAAAACTCAATGGCCATAGTTTTATTGCTGTATCTCCACTGAATGCCTGTCTTATACAGGTCACTTTACAGGTGCAAAAGGGCAATACTGATCTACATGACTTTCCAATGGGACCTTGTGCATTCCTGTTACAGTGGTGCATGTGTTCTCCTAATCTGATTGGGTGTCCATACTCTTCACCAGTCTAGAATTGCTTTGCTATTCACAAATCCAAAGAAGTTTTAACTTATTTACAGACTATAGGATAGAAAAACACTAGATTATGATAATAAGTATCATTTTCTGTATTGACAGATGGCTGTTCCCCCCTGAGAAATGCGGAATAAATGTTACTTGTCTGAATGGTGGTAAATGCAAAAGTGGAATTTGGGGGGCAAACTGTACGTGCAAGCCAGGATTTAAAGGAAAAAGGTAACAATTGTGAAAGTGAACCTCACACCAGCCATAAGTCAATGCAATACTAAAATACATATATCCTGTAGAAATAAGTGTATTTAGCCATGTGATCGTGATGAAAAATGAACGGAACGTTTATTTCATAGCTGCATAAATCACCAGCAGTAATACAGGCTTCCCAATCGTGAGTTTATTTTTCACTCAGTTAGAGATTGTGGTAAACTGGTCAGCTGGTCTTTTCTTGTATGACATAGTTAAACGTGTATTGGGTCACTCATGGCACATCTAATGGCCCATCTTTACTTACCAACTCCTCTAGCTGGCAGCTTTATTTACAAAGACACCATTTTATAGTTCAATCTAACCCAGGTCTAATGTAGCACTTGCCTAATACATCTTCTCCATTAAGGCCTTATCCACATGACCGTATTATCTATCTGAAATACACAACCCATGTGCATGACCCTTAAAACTGACCAACTGGGAGGATGCTGTACATTTCTAGATAACTTAAAGGAGTAGTCTCATATCTCTATAGGAGAGCGGAAGATAGCTGAATGGTTCTCCCGCTTGTGGCGGAGGTCATGACGCGCCACTCCAGGGGAGAGCCAGGCTCCATACAGGAGATCGCAGGGGGGCCCCAGTGCTCGGACCCCCCACAATCTAATACTTGTCTCCTATCCTGCGGATAGGGGATACATTTTTTTTGTTTATAAAGTAACTCCTTTAATATATTCTATAAGATCAGGAAGGTTGTCTTCTAGTTCTAATGCTGGTGAGGGGAAGGTTTATTCATAGTGGGTAATTCTTTCTGTAATAGAAATGATTTGCCAAATACCATGGGCAAATGTCCAATCTGCCTCCGTGTTTAACAGCGATCTCCACCTCTACTAGACACATTAACTCCTTCTATGCTATTAAAGCTAAATGAAGACACATACCCCTCTGTAATGACACTATATCAATTTGGCCAGTGCCATCGTTGTTGTTACTATCTGGGAGGCGTTTTCATATTTGAACTTGTCATACAACCAATATTTTAAACAATGGATCAAATACATTACATATGATGTGTTGCAATGTATATATGTTAATAGAGTATTCCTTGTTATTTGTAAAAGAGGTAAAACTTTTAGTAGCTTTGGCGTACATACAAGATTGACACTTTTTATGAGCAAAGTGGTATAAACACTTTGTGGTGAGCCAAGTATGACTGCTTTATGACCAGGGGGAAAGCCCTTGCTCTAATGCTGGAGCATTCATTGCATCATTTTTACATAGTGCTAAATAATTTGATCCAGGACACTGACAGAGGTAAGACAATAATAGAACATGGACACCAACAAAATACCACCCTGGATAGCCTCTTTGTGCCCACTGAGATTACACTCTGTTCTGCTCTTCTGATAGAATGAAAAATCTAAAAAAATTAATAAAAAATAACCTATACTGCGCTCTAACACGGACTCGAATAACAGACTGAAAAAAAACTATGTCTTTTTTTTTTCCATTTTCAAAAACCTGTCCCCCTTCATCAGGTTCACATCCTATGATCTCATGAAAGGAGCCAGTTCACCAAAAACGTGTTCATGGTGGACAAATAGTTAAGTTTTATTATGTTTGTTTTTTTTTTTTGTTCAGTGTATCATCGGGTCCTTACATTAGCGCGCAGTAGAGGTTCTAGTTTTGGGATTTTATCTTTATTTGGTTACTAGTTTGAGATTACAAAGCAATGATTCTTGGCTCACTACAAAGTGTTTTATCTACTATGCTCATAAAAAGTGTAAATCTACTATTAACATATATATACATTGCAGTACAGTGTGTAATGTTTTTGATCAGTTGTTTAAATTGTGCACAAATATGCACAATATTCTAGTAACAACAAAGATCTCAGTAATCCATCAGTCACATCCAAACATCTTCTACGGTGTTAAGGGGATGATCTGTTTTTATTTAGTTTTACTGGCATAGAAAGGGTTAATGCATCTAGCAGAGCTGTTCAGCAGGAGGCTTATTGGATAATGCTCTAGGCCAGTGTTTCCCTACCAGTGTGCCTCCAGCTGTTGTAAAACTACACCTCCCTCACATCCGTCCCTTCATGTTTCGTGACACTAGTCACATCATAAGCCTCATACCCCTGATGACACGATTGGTGTCAAGAAACATGTAGGGGAAGCTGTGTGTATATGTTTTTAAAAATTAGTGGTCTGATACATTGATGGGCACTACACTATCTCTACGATTACATTTCAGTGCGAGTATCAAAGGACCTCTATGTATTTTAAATATTCAGATTTTCTGAACTAGTATTTTGGAGGATTATACTAGATTGTTTTATGTATAAAAGAGGGGGGTTATAGTTTAAGTGGTTTACACCCCTGATCCTGTTCGGGGTCTACAGGGTTTGGTTTTCTTTGGGCCCAGAGTGTATCTACATAGGACAGGTTTCCCACCATTAATACATCTATTATGAATTAAACCATCATCTTGCACCACCCATCACAGAAGTGCCGACCCCCACCTACTCCATACCAGGTTCTTTTCAGAGACTGAAAAATCTGTTCTGTACATCTGAAAGGACTTGTTTGTGCAAATCCATTAAGGTGAATGGGACCATCGCTAAAATTGTCTGCAAGTTGCAAATATATTTTGCATGTTGCTGAATTAAAAATGAAAGACAGAATATAGTAGATGAGCCCTAATCTTTCCGGTCTACATAAAGACACTTCTAAGTGCAGTATGCATTACCAGGCCTATTTTGGTGTAACATTATTATTGTACGAATTTATATTGTACCAAAAATCTGGATAAATTATCTTCTCACTAATATTTCTGATCTTCTATATCTGTGTAGATGTGAAATTAACATCAATGACTGTGAGCCTAACCCATGTCTCAATGGCGGGGCATGCCAGGATTCAGTCAACAACTACAAGTGTATCTGTAATGGCAGCTTCAGCGGGGTTCGCTGTGAGGTAGGTGGTTGATAAGCTGCAGACGATGATCCATATGAGCCTTTCCTGCTTCACAAATCACATTACTAAGCTTTCTGAAGCAATGCATGTGACTTCACTCCAGACGTGTGACCCCCACCTGCTGGGATCACGCTAGCCAGAGTTCCTTCATTGCTGTTGCTTTTGTCAGGAATCTGCACGTCTCTTATGTGTTGGTTAACAATCTGCATGTTCTGTGTAATCACATTATGTCATTCTACGTCCCCTGAAATTGTGAAATCTTCATTAACACAAAGAATTGTTTATCACTTCTATACCTAGATCTTCTGCCAGGAAACCTCAACCTATCTGTTACTGTGATGATATCTACCGCAGTGGGATGTAATCTTGCATGTTTGCGTTGATTCCACTTTTTATTTCTGGATGTAATAAAGGGGTTATCTAGAATGTAAAAATAGTTTGGCGGTTGGCCGATTAGACAGCTGCTTGAAGGGGACTGAACGCTCCAAAGAGGATGACACCCGTTCTATTAACAGGCACAGCGCTCTATTGTTCAGTAGAGGCTGTGCCTGGTATTACAGCTTAGTCCCATTCACTTAAAGGGGCACTCCGGTGCTCCAAAATGTTCAGAACGCTCTGAGCTGGAGGCCGTGATCGTGACATCACAACCAAGCCCCTTCCATTCATGTTTATGGCAGGGGGCGTGTCTGCGACACGCCCCCTCCCATAGACATGAATGGAAGGGGCACGGTGTGACGTCACAAGGAGCGTGGCCATGACGTCATGACCACTGCCGCAGGAACCCACCATTTGTTTAGAAAGTCAGGTGCTGTCGGAGATCGTGGGGAGCCCCAGCAGCGGTTCCTTTGGATAGGAGATAAGATGTCTAGCAGTGGAGTACCCCTTTAAAGGAATGGTAATGAAAACAAAGTAGTCGCAGGGGCCTGCAGCATCCTCAGGTAGTCTCGGAGGCTCAACGTTGTATTGAAGCCTACTCTAGTGTGACACCCTGGGCACCTCCGATGTCACCGCACTGCTCCCTCTAATCTCACACTGCCAGAGGCTGCTTTATGGCCTGGGTGGGATTTCAGTAAGCAGAGCGGTGACTGCGGTGGTGCCCAAGCCATCAATCATACTGAATTAGGTGTGAATACAGCCAAGAACTCAGTGACTACCAGAGGATGCCGTACACCCCTGGGACTATTTGGTTCTTATTATCATATAGCTTTGGACATTTTGTAATTTTCTTTTGTAAAGTAATTTTCAGCACATACACAATGCATACTCTATAGGGCAACATCTGCTGACTGGTGTAGTGAAGAAAAATGTGACCCTCTGCACAGGGACACTGTTTTCTGCTTTACAGCCCGCTCCCTTTATCAGGTGGACGGGGACACAGTTTCTACACCACTTAGACAGAGTGCAGCCAGAGGAGCGCTCTACAGCCTTTCTCCTGCCCGCCCGTGCCACATATCTATCATCGCCCTCTACCTGTTGCAAGACTACAACTCCCACAGCATGCCCGTACAGCGAAAACATGCTGGGGGTTGTAGTCTTGGAACAGTTAGCGGGTGGATGGTGGATGTGTGCGGCACGGGCGGGTGGGAGAAACTCTGTCCCCGTCCCCCTGAGAAAGGGTAGCGGGGATGGAGTGCGAGGGAGAGGGCTGTAAAGCAGAAAACTGTGTCCCTGTATGGAGGGTCACATTCCTTTATTACACTGGGACACAGTTTTCTTTATTGCACCGGGTCCTGGGACAAAGCTCTATGGCATTGTAATATCAGGCACAGCCACTACTAAAGTATAGAGCTATGCCTGTTAACCAAGCTGTAACAGCGCTGATTGGCAGGAGTGATGAGTGTTTAACCCCTATTGATCTAATATTGATAGTCTAGAACTGGATAACCCCTTTAAGGGTCCTAATGTGGGGCTCGACCTGACTGCTCGTTGTTTGGTGTCCAGACTTTGTGTATAACCTGCATGTTTATGTATGTGCTGTTCAAGGATTCTCTCCAAATGTAGCTGATGCATGTCAATGTTTGTCTCAGATTCTCATGTACTTTGTAATATTTTGGAGTTTGGGCTGTCCTTGGAGGGATCATCCAGGATTAGAAAAATAGAGCTGATTTCTTCAAAAAAAAACGCACCACACCTGTTCTCAGGCTGGGTGTGGTATTGCAGCTCAGTTCTATTGAAGTGAATGGAGCAATGTTGTAATACCACACACAACCTGAGGACTGGTGTGGGACAATCTTTTGAAGAAATTTAGCTCTGGTTTTCTATTCCTGGATAACCCCTTTAATGTGGCTTTTCATGCTAGCTATGTCTATGAGACCAGTAAACAAGTTTTAAAATTCCAGACCCAGTGCAAAGCCTATACTCCATCCTTCTACCTACCGGCCAATGGCCTCATATTTCATTGTGTATAGATTCCATAAATGTGTTATCTGTGAGACTTGAAAAGTGTGTAAAACTCACCTAGGTAGAAAGAACCTTCAGGAAGACTGTACCACTATAGTAATAGTCACCATACTAAACAAAAACTAATACTGCCAATAATACCACCCCACATCATGACCACTACCACTCTATAATGCCAAAATACTGTTACTGAATGAAAACCACTATAGAAAGACCAAGTGGCTGTATATTGTAGCTCTAAACAGGTTTTGCGGACCATATAAGTGATTACAGTGCAGTTACATCCAGTGACTCATAGGTGACATCATCTGTGATTAGAGAACTTTGGCATTCCAGTAATTTGGTCCCTTTTTCAGTCACTTATTTTCCTTTTGGTCTGTTTTGGCTGTGGTACTCCTCCAGGGATCCGCAGCATCAGGCTAAAGTCCCCCACCCCTTCCTGCAATGGTGACCTTCACCTATTGCTATGACACTTCACAAGTCTAAAGGTGCTCATAACACCTGTTTGACAATTGTGCATATGTTTTTGGCAGCAGCTCATCTCCTGTGGGGATAATGGGTCAGGCATGTTGAAATCCAGCACCCTTCAATGCTTCTCTCCCCTAATATCTATTGTTGTGGTAGAGTCAGACAACCCCATACACATGACATAGTTGGCCAGTCCCACCAAAGTTAGTGGGTTAAGCCATTTAGCCTCTAAATTGAATGGCCATGTGAGCACATTAGCCAAAGTTATACTTGGGTAGATAAGAGTGGCATCTGGCTAATATCAGTTTTTGTGAAGTCCAGCCGAATATAACTTAATCTTGTGTTTTCTTGTTTATTTCCTAAGCATACAATGTATCCTGTACCGTTTAGATAGGGCTCCTGTCATATAATACCATGTTCATTTCTTGCAGAAAAGCAATACAGCCTTGGCCTTCCCCTTCCCTCTCCTTGGAGTTGCTGTCCCTGTAGCTTGTGGGGTTTTGCTTCTCTTTATTATTGTGGCCATTTTCATGGTGCTGACAGCAAGGAAGAGGAGACAGTCGGAAGGCACGTACAGTCCGAGCGCACAGGAGGTGGCCGGCGCCCGGCTAGAAATGGATAGTGTACTAAAAGTGCCTCCTGAAGAGCGGCTGATATGAACCAGGAAAAGTGACGGGTGACAACTTTGTCATCACTTTGTGGATTATACATCATGAGGACAGTGACATCTTTGACTTATTTTTGGTTCCTCTTTGTATTGGGCAGCTAGTCTTTACTACTGTTCATTTATCCATCAAGACAAGGAACACAAGACTTGTGGCGATCCTCCAGATAAACCATTCTGCCTAACGTTTACTGTAGGTGAAGGCCACGAAGCCGACATAAACCTTTGCCTGTGATCTCTGTACAGATGTGATAAATATTCAGAGCCCTCTTGTTCAATAGGTGAGACCTCTGTTATACCTGAACTATCTGGAGGGCAACATTCTGGATGTGCCTGTGTTTTATAATTATATTTTTATAGGACATGGAAATCTCCTATTCTGAGAGACAATTTTTACCCCATTTGTGCCTTGGGACTGTGTAGTTTTGCTGCTTTAGCTGTAGTGTAACTAGGCAAAGCACCTCAACATTTCTCCTGCCTTATTGTCGATACACTAGGATGGAAAGACAAGCGCTGTCAGTCCCAATTGAGAAAGATATGTTATATTGCCCTCAATTAATGTTTTGGCATTTCCATTTACTACCTTAGGATATCGCTTAAAGATGTGAGAAGAATAACACGATGAGCTTGATATTCTTGAAACCAGTTGCCTTAAAGACAATATAAAGACTTCTGCTGCTATAACATAGATTCATCCACTGGATAGTTGAGAAAAGCGAATAGAGTAGCAAAAAAATGTCATTTGGGGTGCGTCTATGGGCCTACATCATGGGCTGATCTCAGTGTGCACCTCAGTTGACACTGTAAATTGGTTGCATTTTGGTGTCTGTATTATGTCTGCAGACTCTTTTCCTTCAACAGTTTAACTGAACTGAACTAAGGGCCCATAGGGTGCTCATCAGCCAACCAGGTGGTGCTGTGTAACAGGACCAGCAATATTAGTGTTTGCCACCTAATTGTTTCTTTTTGACGAGTAAAAAAAAATAATAATAATACATTGTTCGCCAGCAGCACATCTCCCTTTGTAATAGGGAATGTGTGCTAACAAATGATGGACGTAAAGGGCCGCATAAATGATCCAGTGAACTCAAGCCTTGTAATAGGTTCTGTGAACAAGCTCTGAGCTACAAGATTGGCATGTGTTGTCCCATGAAATAAGGCCATAAAGCATACATCTGATGGTGATCCTCGTGGCAAGAGATCTTTTCAACTGGTAACTTTGGAGCCTGAAACTTGCCCCAAGACTAAAGCAATCTGAAGACCTATTTGCTGGAAGTCCTATAGATTTTCATGGGACTTCTGGCAAATATGCTTCCAGGTCCTGCCACTAGAACCATCATCATTTAGGTTCACCATAGAACTGGTGATGACCAGAGTTATCACTTATCCACAGGATAGGTAACAAGTATCCGATTGCTCAGCCATTCTTCCCCCCCATCGATCACAAGAATGAGTTTCCCATATCCCACATTTGAAAGTAACATTGACCGGGAATATGTCCCGCAGCTCCTGTCTATTCTGTGGAATACTCTGATATCTAGATCAGTCTCCTAGAACTGAATGGAAAGGCAGCACAAATGCCCAATAGTGACTGAATTTAAATGGGCAGTATGTGATCGGTGATCATGATGGGGATCATAATCGATCTTCTGGATTGTGAATTGTTCATGAGAAAACGTCATTCAATGCAGCCAAATTACAGTGTTGTAAAACCAATCTAATGCACTGAATACTGATGACCAGAGGTGAGCGAATTTACAGTACAGATCAGCTGAACAAAAACTGTAGACAGAATCCTATTTTCAAGTGCTTTGATTCCCTGGAAAAGTCATAAGAGGGAATCGGAGCATCTGGAAAGCGGATCTTCTTTTTCTAGATGGAACGAATAGACCATCAATGCTTCAGGTTTGCTTTCATTGATTTGTACTGTAGATTTGTAGATCTCTAACTATATTATATAACCAGGCTTACATAACCTAGATATCCACCAATCCCACAAACTTCTATTTATTGGTTGTTTTCTTGAGATTATTCAAATTGATATAGACCTATTACACTGGATTTTATTTTGTGCTGTTATCAAATTATGTTTTTAATGTTTTTAAGGAGATTATATTCACAGCTCTCTCTGACTACAAGTTTCAAACAAATGACTCCCAATATGAAATATACATAGTGTATACGCACAAATGTTGAAGCTGTAGCCAATCCTGTGTTCATTGGCCCAGATTTATCCAACTGTGAGAAAAAAAGTGATTTTCTCCCAGCAACTAATCACAGCTCAGCTAACGAGCTCTAGTAAAGTGAAACCTGAGCTGTGATTGGTTGTTATGGGAAAATCACTATTTTTTCTCACAGTTTGATAAATCTGGGCCATTGTATTGACTTGTCTGAGTGGACTAGACCAGATATGCTGTATATATACACACATTGCTATTAATTTGGGATTAGCTAAGATGTCTTGTATAAGACGACCCAGAAACAACCTCAAGCTGGGTACTACTTATTGTATGTATGCTTCGAATGGACCTTATAAATGTGGCCATAATTGCAGGGGTATTGCTAGGTCTGTAAAAGACCAGGGGCTAGAGCCCATAGCCCAAGCCATGCCCTGACCAACACCCTAGTCACGCCCCTAACCATGCCCTCATTCATACCCAATTGCGCACAGTATACAAGGAGAAATAATATCTCCATACATATTACAGTCATACTGTTGGTGACCATATCTAAGCAAAATTAATACCAATAATACCAGTACAAAAAAAGAAAAATGGTCAGCATCTCCAAACAAAATGAAACATGTGCACATTGCTTGTTTTGTGTGTCAACAGTAGAAACAAATAATACCGCCATACAATGACCACGACCACCATTACCACTGACTAATAACACTATATTTGTTACTGAATAAAATAAACTATACCAAAGACCATATTCCCAAATACATTCACCATACAGAGGTAGATACCAGCTGTACACAGGACCATATAGTGGTATATACCAGCTGTACACAGGCTCTGTATACCATATAAGTGATTATATACAGGACCATATAGAGGTAGATACCAGCTGTACACAGTACAGAAAGACAAAGAAAGTAAGAACACAACTCCAAGGTTTCGGTGTTCAAATCAGGGCTGAAGATTTATTGCACCATAAAACAAAGCACTTTGTTATATGGTGCAATAAATCTTCAGCCTTGATATGAACACTAAGTGATTATGGGTACGTTCACACCTGTGTATTTTCTGCTGGAGATTTGCTGTAGCAGGTTTTGCTACCACTTAAAGTCAGTGGTACTAAAGCAAATATGCAGCAGAAAATATGCAGGTGTGAACATAGCCATAAAATTACATCTAGGGACTCACAGATGGCGTCTTTTCTGATCAGCGGCATCCTCTTTCCTTTTCTACTCCATTCGGATCAGACCAACATGACTGCTTCTTCCAGCCAAAACTTCATCTCTTCGGCATCTGCAGGACAAACATGTTAGACTTTGCACTTTTCCAGTGTCATGCCCTCCCCATCAATAGGCCTCCATTCTATAAAAAATGCACCCTTGGTGTCCCGCTCAGTAAAAATGAGCACATAGTTAGCCAAGTAGTCATCTATGTAGGTAGGTAACTAGCCAGGTAGCCAGTTTTTTAGGTAAGTAGTCATGTATGTAGATAAGTTAGGTAGCCCGGTATGACAGTAGGTGAGTGGTTCCCATACAGGGTGCCTTCAGCTGTTGCAAAACTATAACTTTCAGCATGCTCAAACAGCCTTTGGCTGTCTAAGCATGCGGGGAGTTGTAGTTTTGCAACACCTGGAGGCACCCTGGTTGTGGAACACTGCCTTGGAAGCCTTTCAATGCAGTGGTTTCTTTTTTTTACAACCAAGGTGCCTCTAGATATTGCAAAACTACAACTCCTAGCAAGCCCAGTCTGAGCATGCTGAGAGTTGTAGTTTTCCTACATCTACAGGCAGCAGTTCCCCCACATTAGATAGGCAGCATAGTTCCCCCACATTAGTTAGCCGTTTCACCACATTGGCATAGTTTCCCCACATTAGGTGCCAGATTTCCCACATTAGGTGGCAGTTTCCCCACATTAGGTGCCAGATTCCCCACATTAGGTGGCGGTTTCCCCACATTAGGTAGTTTCCCCACATTAGCATAGTCCTCCCCTCGACAGACAGACACAAACACAGAGACACATTCACCTTGCTTATCTCCGGTGGTCTGACTAGTGACGTCACTGACATCCTCCTGCGCGGGTCTGTGAAGGAACGTCACTTGCATGACGTCACACCCGAGACCCTGGCCGGCCAGCCGGCTCACTGTTTTAAAGTGGCCGCTGTGCTATTGCGCCACGGCCACTTTAAATCAGTGAGGCGGCGCAACGGTGAGAAGCGGCACAGCCAAGAAAAAAAATAATCGCCCCTGTGAGACCCTGGGTTATTAGCAGTACACATGGGGCTATAGCCCCGTTATCCGCCCCCCCCCCCCCCCTGGTGACGCCCCTGGGCATCTGTATTGTATGGATCCCAAATACCATATCACCATCATGTGTTTCTGACTTTAACCAGAGGCACACTTTTTTTTTATAATGGATAACCGTACAACAGAAAAAAAGTGGTCAGTGTAACCATACTACATACATACTCCGTCCTAAAAGTATTTCTTACAGAAGTAACGCACAACGTGCAATACAAGGCTATACTTCTGACCTGTGGAACATTCTGTACACGCGGGATTGCCATGTGCATGAGGCTTTACATTGTGATAGTAGACCACTGAGAAACTGTGCCCCCTACAGGTTTATATTGTTGATTTATTAAAAGCTACAGCTGTATGAACACTGGATTTAAGCTCTGTAAATGCCTTTGTATAAACTGTATGATAATGTATGTGTATATTTTGTACTGTAAGAAGAGGGCAATGCCCAAATATCACACACACTGTAAATGAAGTGCCAAATGCAACAGCAAATGAATGAACTCGAATAAAACATTCTGATAATTTGTGTTCACTTTTCACTATCAACTAATACAGGCTATATACCGAATTTGGGTAATAATGTCCAGGATAACATTTCAGAACATCAAATGGCAATATGGGGTTATGTATAGTTAGTTTTGCCATATTAAGGGTTAAAGGGGTACTCCTCTTCCCAGCGTCCGGAAGATTTAGTTCCGAACGATGGGTGCGGGCTTCCGTGGTAGCCCGCCCCCTCGTGACATCACACCCCGCCCCCATGATGTCCCACCCCGCCCCCTCAATGCAATTCTATGGGAGGGGGCATGGCGGCTGTCATGCCCCCTTTCTATAGACTTACATTAAGGGGGCAGGGTGTGACGTCACGCCATGAGGGGGCGGGGCGACCACGGAAGCCCGCACCCAGCGTTCAGAACTAAATGTTCCAGATGCTGGGGAGCGGAGTTCCCCTTTAAAGGGAACTTGTCATCCTTATCATGCTGCCTGAACCCCAAATCATCAGGGTGATCCTGGGTGGCTTCTGCCTGCCCGGCTAACCTTGATAGATCACGTTCTATTTATGTATAAGGAGAGATCTATGAATCAAGGCTGGGGGGGCGGGTAGAAGCCTCCGGAGACTGTTATGATGACTCACGGTTAAAGGGGTACTCTGGTGGAAAACAAATGTTTTCAAATTAACTGGTGCCAGGAAGTTAAACAGATTTGTAAACTACTTCTATTGAAAGGTCTTAATCCTTCCAGTACTTATCAACTGCTGTATATGCAGAGGAAGTTGTGTAGTTATTTCAAGTCTGACTAGAGGGCTCTATACTGCCAACTCTGTCTGTGTCAGGAACTGTCTAGAGTAGAAGCAAATGCCCATAGCAAACATCCTGCTCTGGACAGTTCCTGACACAGGCAGAGGTGGCAGCAGAGAGCACTGTGGTCAGACAGAAAAACACTATACAACTTCCTGTGTAGTATACAGCAGCTGATAAGTACTAGAAGGGTTAATATTTTTAAATAGAAGTAATATACAAATCTGTTTAACTTTCTGGAACCAGTTGATTTGAAAACATTTATCTTCTATTGGAGTACCCCTTTAAGGCAGCGTAATAGCGATAACATGTCCACTGGTTATGTCTTGCACTGCAACAATGCTTAAGGAGAACAAGTGAGGTGCAACCATGCATATTCCAATATAAGGATGCATTCACACATACCACATTCACTGAGGATTTGATGTTCAATTAATATAAAAAAAAATAGTAGAACACAGTATAAAACCTGCAGCGGATACAATATGTGTGAATGAACCCCAAGGCTATGTTTGCAGATTTTTGTGTTTGTATTATTCCTTAAAATACAGCTATTTTCATCCATGTTTGTTTTTCCATTGAACCGAAGGGGAAAATGCTGCATAGATCCCATAATTTTTCTCAATATCTTAATTATTCAATGTACTTATTTTAGACATAATACAGCCATGTAAGCACGATTTACATGCATATATACAGTATATCTACATTCATAAAATTACGAAAAATTCTTCAAAAAGCAATAAATAACCCTTTAAAATTAGAGGTTCATTTTGCTAGTAAATCCAAGTGTATTTTTGAGGCTCAATATGTGCTGTATGAGCACAGGCTGATCCTTTACCTATACTGAGCTGCATTACCAGGCACAGCCACTACGTAATGTAGAGCCAGACCTCCACAGCCCCTTCAACTGATTGTAAGCTGGATCCAGAGATCTTGTTTTTCATCAAAGCCTCCTAAAATCCTTGCTGTGTTTTTGGTATTTGTATTCACCCCTTTATGTTCTATGCAGAAACCACGGTTAATCCGAAAAGCCGAAGCCTCCACTCTGCTTGGGTCAGCTATAGGAACCGGAATGCTTCTGATACTACTACTTGTCATCGCGATTGTTCTGGTAACAATGAGGAAAAAGAGAGCCACACAGGGGACATATAGTCCTAGTCGTCAAGAAAAGGATGGAGCTAGGGTGGAAATGTGGAATGTCCTTAAGCTGCCACCTACAGAGAGACTGATCTGAGGAGGGAAACAAACTGTGAAAAACATGGACAAAAGGAGAACTAAGAGAAATAATAGGCAACAAAACAGTCCCTCAAGAAAAATCTTCAATCCCAACCTTTTTACAATAGTCCTAAATTGGCTAAAGAAACCTAAAAAAATAATCTTGTTGAGAAACGTTGTTTCAAAGTAAAAAGTTGCCTCGGGAAAAAAGGGCACTTCTACATAACAAATATATCCTACTAAGAATTAACCAACTTTGAAGATTTGGCTCCTGAAATTAGAATATTCACACTGTGAACATGGTGGAAGTCACCAGGAGTGAAAAAAAGAAGAAAAATACTTGGCAAAACTGAAGTGTGCTTGATACATGAGCCACATCGTAAAAACAGCCATTTTGTAATCCAGGTCTTCAAACTTAAAAGTGAAATTTGAATAGTAATTTGAGTATGTGAAGAAAAACCAACAAAGCCAGGGCGCTACCTGGCGCCGTTACCTCGGGATGACAGAGAATGCAGATGTGCTGCTTACCTTTACGACGTTGGGTTCAGGGCTCAACACCTAACAGCGCATGTAATGCTCGGTGTAGACTCCGGCGGGTAACCACGACCTAGATCAGTTGGAAAGGACGATCCTGCTTCAGAACAGAATGGGTCCCAAAAATAAAATAAAAAAATGGGCTATTCCTAGGTGAGCACATGATCCGTGCTACAAGTATGCAAGGACGCAGATTAAAATAAGATATTTTGGGACAACGCGTTTTGAGAAACACTCTCTTCGTCAGGTCCACTCAATTGTTTTTAATGACCGTAACCCTTTAAAGTGTACCCACCATAATATACAAAATATTGACCTGTCTTAAGGCTATTTCAAAAGTTTTCTTTTAATCGGAACTGAGTGTTCAGAACCTGAACGATCACTAGAATGAGTGGGGTGAGAGGCATGTGACCATGCACTTCTCTTCTTCCTCTGTGTTTATGTTAGCAGGACTGTCCCATTGACTAAAATATAAGACTGTTTTGTTCACGTGACACAGAGCCAAGAGAGAACACGCATGCATTTATCCTTGTTGCTCTACTGGTTCTGATTTCTTCATTTAAAACAATGTGGCAGATTTTTGACTGCTCATGCTTTGTAAGGGTAAGTTCGTAGGTTCACATGTTCATACACTTGAAGCAGGTCACCTGCTGCAGATTTTTTATCATTCATTTCAATAGGTTTGCGGAAAATCCGAGATAGCAGTAGATTGGCAGATTGCCGGCAGCGGACTCATTGTAGTGAATGGTAGTGAAACTTGCAGTTGATCTCCTGCAGCAGAAAACCTTCTATGAACGTGTGAAGTAGCTGGTGCAGATTCCTGCTTACATTTATGCCAGGTTCTGGTGTAAATTGTAGTACATCCGTTGTACCCCTTAGGTAAACCCAACCCATTTTTATTTATTTTAAATACTAGAAACAGTACAAAATGAAACAGCTGCTCTGCCTCAAAATGATTGCCCCAATTTACAAGTAGCTGCAGTAAATCTGTACCTCTGGTGTTCATCCTCAATATGTATACTTATCTGCTAAGAGGTGTTCACATTTTTATCATGCACTCCAGGTGTGACCTAAGTGCCTTGAAATAATGTATATGATAATTTAATCTTCTTCACATCCCAGTCAAGCAACTAATCTGCAGAGACACAGGTTAGATCATACTAAATCACCCTGCTACAGATGGTAGAATGTAAACCAACTTGTAGTAGATCACCTAATAATTTTGTAGTGGTTGGTTGTTGTACATAGATGTAATGTCAGGAATGGGGGTGGGGGAGGGGGGTGCATATATTTCCCCTGCATATATTTTCCCTGTGTAAATGTTTAAATTATTTAATGTAAATAAAATATCCTTCCGAAATATTGTTATATGGTTCTTTTTTATTTATTTACAAACATTTTTAGAAGAACTTTTTTTTATTACATTCTAAGTTTTATAATGGTGGTTATTTCCAAAGGTATCACCTTCTGTAAAGACTTCCCGTAAGGAAAGGGTAACAGGGGTGAGGGAAATATAAAATTGCCACTGAAGTGGTGCTCCAGGGGAGGGGGGGGGGGGGTCGGAGTTAAAAATAAACCATGTGAACGGACTGAGTAAAATAATAAAGGAGTTTATTCAGATAAATTGGGACCACGCGTTTCAAGTGGTCACCCTCGTCGTCAGGTCCTTAATGAACTGGTGCCAGAAAGTTAAACAGATTTGTAAATTACTTCTATAAAAACATCTTAATCCTTTTAGTACTTTTTAGCAGCTGTCTGCTACAGAGGAAAATCTTTATTTTTTTTATTTCTTTTCTGTGTTGTCCACAGTGCTCTCTGCTGACACCTGATGCACAAATAAGGAACTGTCCAGAGAAGGAGAGAATCCCCTTAGCAAACCTATGCTACTCTGGACAGTTCCTGACACGGACAAAGGTGTCAGCCAAGAGCACTGTGGACAAGACAGAAAATAAGTTCAAAAAGAAAAGAATTTCCTCTGTAGCATACAGCTGCTAAAAAGTACTTAAAGGATTAAGATTTTCTATAGAATTAACAAATCTGTTTAACTTTCTGGCACCAGTTCATTTTAATAAAAAAGGTTTCCACCGGAGTACCCCTTTTAATAAAACAATAATACCATGTGTAGCTTTATACATATAGGGCACCCGGAAGGGATAATGACGTCATGATGCTGACCCGGAAGAACACGGGGTCAGAGTTATATTAAAATTAGTCTAAGACTTTCTATAAACAGTGCTCAAAACATTTAGAATTATTTCAAACTTGCAAACACATATATGCGATAAATATGTCCATTATAAAAGGTTTTAAAATTATAACAGAAAAAATGACCTAGGAAGGTATTTATTATCAGTGGGTAATACCACTGATAATACCTTCCAAGGCAGTTTTTTCTGTAATGGGGCTTTTTCCCTTTCTACCATGTGCATTCTAGGATTCATGAAAGTAGTAAAGCGCCATTGTTTTGTCCATTGCACAAAGAGGCAGATTTAACAAGACTGAGGTTACTATGTGGATTAAGGAACAGTCAAGTTTATTGGGTGCTACAAAGTTTCGAGTCCGAGCAGGACTCTTCGTCAGGCCTTTCCCAGTTATATGATAAGCCCCCACAGCTCTCACTATGATGACTCAGCTCACAGTTTGTCTTCAAGACCTTTGCTGTAGCTTCAAAATCTTTTTTGATTTTCTCCAAATACTCTGCTAACCGGTGATATCCATCCGCGTCCTTCCATCGGTGGCACTGATAGGAGTACTCTGTGCCCAGGTTGTCTAGAAACTCCTTCACTTCTTGCTCATTCTTAAAATCCACCAGCCCGTCATCATAGTGAGAGCTGCTACAAACTGGGGGCTTATCATATAACTGGGAAAGGCCTGACGAAGAGTCCTGTTCGGACTCGAAACTTTGTTGCACCCAATAAACTTGACTGTTCCTGAATCCATCCCGTGTGGTTTGGACTGTCATTCCTTTGAGGAGAAGTGCCTGGTAAAGTCCTGTTTTTCGGATTTCTATCCACTTGATGCCTATCACACACTGAAGTGACCCAGAGCCACTTGAGAAGGACGCCACGACTAGCTGACCTCTGCTTCCATTGCGATTCTACATGCAATCCACGGTGTTGTGCCCGAAGCACAAGAACCTCTGGTAGGCTTAATACATATATTTTTTGGGGGGCACCCGCTTACCTTAGACCTCTACACTAGGAGCGCACCTTTGTTTTCTTTTTCTACTTTCTGAGGTTACTATGTGTCCCTCTTACGAATGTTGGAATGAGTCACTTGAAGTTTAATAAACTGTTACACAAAACAACTCCGAGGCACAATAATATAGTGAAAAAAACTTTTTACGGTAAAGCCCCGCAGGGACAACCCAAACTAAGAACCAGTTAGTTATAACAAGTCATAAGATATGACTGTGCTTTAAATCTAAAACTGCCACTTAGTTGTGGAGTGAACCTTGTGATATGGAGGGGTTCTTAGTTTGGGTTGTCCCTGCAGGGGTTCACCCTAAAAAAGTTTAATTAACAGAACAAAGATCCTAATAGATTTATTGAAGAGAATTGCCTATTCTTTAGCTTTAGTATTAATAAATATATCTAGAAGATTTAAGCTATGCACCCTGACAGTAAACTGTGGACCTCCAGCTCTGTATTTGTTACACTCCCAGACAGCCTGACCTGCACACATGATGAAGGGGCATGTTCCTTTGAAACCTCCATGGCAGGCTTGGGAGTGACGGGTGGTAGGAGACAAGTTAGATTTATGTTCCAGCTAGATACCTGAGAAAAAAATGTTGCAGATACAATCTAATCATAAACCTTACTGTTAGGAGCAGATACAAAAAAAAGTCACTTTCCATGGCACCCTAGGCCAATATGAAAAGTAGATACAGAGGCAAATATCCAACACAAGAACGATGGTCTCGGCCCCTTCCCTGAGCTGCACAGTATGCAGGACACAAACACACTTGCTTTACACAGTCCTATAGAAGCCGTGCCTGACACTTCTTCGGTGCTACTACACAAAGGTAAGCAGATATCGAATATGAAGAAAAGAATTGTGGAGCACTCACCGGGTCACTTCAGTCAGATGCTTCTTTATTGAAAGTTCTTACAGGTTACATGCAGGGGAGCAGGATGGTGTAGACGCGGGGGTACACAGCTGTGTACCCCCGCGTCTACACCATCCTGCTCCCCTGCTTGTAACCTGTAAGAGCTTTCAATAAAGAAGCCTCTGACTGAAGTGACCCGGTGAGTGCTCCACAATTCTTTTCTTCATATTAGATATAGAAGCAGTTGCTCCTGGGTACAGATATCTGGTCTGAGTGCAGAGTCCCCAGCCCAGCAACATTTGTAAATTAGCAGATCTGCATAAGGCACAGCCACTCACTATACTACTGTACAGTAAAGCGCTCTGCATCTGGTCCAGCGAACGTGTCCTGCCACCTCTGCTTACAGGAGCAGGAAGCCCTGACTTTGAAAGGTGTCCCTGCTCTTGTACAGTGTATACTTTCCATGGTGTGCTATGCAAAAAAAGTAGTGATCCACCAATCAAACTGGCGGCATACGTGTACAGAGCCATTATTAAGATTCTGTGTGTAAGGAGATATTCTCCACTGAGAAACGATGATCCTTGGAGAGAAGACTTCCATACATACAGGATGTACAGCTGAACATGCTTTTTCTAGAAGGTTCATACGGAATAAAAAAAAAAAATTATATATAACCTTATTGTGCTTCTGTATAAAATCGAAGGCATATGAAAGTACAGTAAAGGGCTCATGTACTCCTATAGCTGCTCTATTTGGATGCTTTGGTCCACCTGTGTGTATGAGCCTTTAATGTAATGAAAGTGGAAACTGCTGACACCTGCAAATGCCTCATCTTCTTAATTACCTGTGTCCTGCTGTTTGATAACTTGACTCTAATCTACATATCATTAACAATCTTAATTTATTTTTATATCCGTGTCCTATCATTTACCGCCGTGAATACGTCCACCTGTAACATTTTATTTTAACTCCTAATTAAATACGGTAGATATTTTGAGCTATACACTGTTGTGATTTTTAGATGTTTCTTGTGATGTTCTGCAGCCTCTTGTATAGGACCTTCACATCTAGTATAAAAACCACTAGACCCAGTCCTGCTAATTAGTTATTAAAAACTCCTAATGAGTCAGACTTCTCTCATTAGAGCGGGGGAAGGGCGCGAGGGCAGAGTCTGTACTTCTGGTTTGTGGCCATTTCAGTGACTGCCACCTGTCAGTCATGTGTATATGGAAGGTTGGAAAAGTTTATAAGCTCTCTTATAATGGCTATTAACAAAGCACCATTGGAAAATTAATTATGAAAGATTAAGAAAATTAATGCAAATCCATATTTTTATGGCTCTAAAGGAAAGTGGTCAGCAACAGCAGATTCTATGTAATGATTATTATTTATGTCCATGTATTAACTTAGAAAATAATTTTTTTTTTACTTTTATGACTTACTCATACTTAAAGTACCTGTCACCAAACTAAACTTTTAATATATTGTTTATTATGTCATTTAAAGACACTTTGCTATTAACTTGCTGTTAAAATTCTCAACCCTATTTGTTTTTAATGTAATTGAAAAAACGGCCACTAGGTGGCTCTGTTCTGTTCCCTGCACAAGTCAAATATTTAGTTTGGTCTCCACCCAAACTCTGGAAGTGCGGGCGGGGCATGGCAAGGCACAGCTCTCGGAGGCTTCAGTGACGTTGTGCCTGCTGGGGAATGCCCACTTTCTCCTGCTGGGAGCTCACACCATGTGAGCAAGGGGAAAGGTATAATACACAACTTTTTAAAGCTCAGAAAAGGGCAGGAGGGGTGTTAGGAGTAGTTGGGGAATATAATCTGAGTTAATTAAGAAAATATGGTTTGATCACAGGTACTCTTTAAACATGTTCTTTTTTTTCTTATCAGTTCCTATTTTCTGATCGAAATTTTATTTTTAGTACCTTAAATTTGGGGGATTGCCATCCTGCCTGACCCATCTTTAACAGCATTTAGTGATATGCTTTACAAAAGGATCCATAGACACAAACACAATGATCTCCAGCCCCTATTCTTTGTATGGGAAAGGTATCTAAGCATCCTCGCTGACCTGTGCAGAGGTCATTGTACAGGGAGGGGAGGCTGAGCTTCTATTGTCTTATCTATATACTGGTGTCACCTTTCGCTATAAAGTTCCTTCTTAACATCACATAAAGAACAGGAAGTCTCAGCTTAGCTTTAGGATTTTATGAATATATGGAAAATTAGAAAAAACATCACCAGAAATTCTTAAAAAAATATGTTTATCATAAAAACTTGATTTAAAAAAATAGGTCCTTTTCTGATGACACATTCCCTTTAAGGTGACCATACACTTCCAATAACTGGTGGCCAAACGACAGCTATCTCTCCAGAATTCCCCATACTTGTAAACATTTGGCATGGCTCAATATTCATGTGTTCTCAATAGAGAGAGGACAAAAGGTTTGGCAATTGAAATCCAGCATGTCCTATCATTCTTTTCCCCAACATAGTCTGTCAGCAGAGAGCTGTAGACCCTGTTGAAGTCGGCAGGTTCAGCCAACTTGTGACAAGCTGTATGGGCACTTTTAAGGTACCCATTCACATTAAGATGCTACCATATGTGGATGTGTGGCCATGTGAGGATCAGTAAGGTACGTAGCTTATTCATTTTAAAAGAGGCAGTTCAAGTTAAAAAGACCCTGTGCCATTTTTAATACTGGTCTCATATGGGGCAGATATGCCTAGGGGCCCCCTTAGGCACCAGGGCCCTTGTACAATTACTACCTCTGCACCCCCATAGTTAAACCCTTAGTAATGAGCAATATGGACTAAAATGTGTATTCTGCATCAGTGTAGTGATCATTCAATAGTTCAACCATTAGCCTACTTCTCTGTGTAATGCCACCTTTAAAAGGTAACTCAACTATTGCGCACGCAGGATAAAAGTATATTGTAATGAAAGTAAATAGGACTTCCTACAACTCCATATACTGCTTGCTTTAACAGTGGACTACAGGTTTCCCAGGACTGAGGAATTGAGGAACTATTCCACCACAATGAAACAAGATATACCCTTTAAGGGTATTGTAGTTTGCTGGCTTGCAGCATGTACTACTGCTTACCTCGCTGTTCATGCAGCTCCTCTGCCTTGATGTAGGCCTTGGACGTCATTCTCTTCTGCACTGTCACATCCCATAGGGGCCGCATGCATGAACGTGCCTCTTCTTATAGAGCGTGCGCTTCTGATTGCTGCCTTCTTCCAATCCTCGACAGGCACCACCTATAAAAGAGCACTCCTACCTTCCTGTGGTGCCTGAGCAAAGGTGTCTGTATCCTTATTCCTGACTTGCAAACCTTCTTCTGCCTCATCCCTTGTACATGCTTGATTATCCTGTGCATGATCTGGATTGACAATCACTCCTCTGCTGTTTAAACTTGCTCCACCTGGCCCCATTTGAGCTCCTCAGCTCAGCTAAAACACCAAGTCAGCTCTTCTCTATAGCATCAGCTCACCCCACCTACCTGTATCACCAATGCTTGGCAACTGGGACCACTCTTGCGGTACTGACTTGGTGTCTTCCCCTGCAGCTGAAGTCTAGCTTTGCATCCTGGAGCGGGATAATGGTGAAAACCAGGAGCACACTTAGACACCGCTCCCAAGTTTGGCCAAATGCCAAACCAGTAGGTGGCACAACAGGTCCACAAAGGTCGGTGCATTAAAGATGACATTTGTCCTGTAGCACTGACTTTAAAGAGAACTGGTCAAGTCCCTGGACCTCACACACATTTCCCGGCACCTGACAGGTCTGAAGAACAGTAAGCAGTCCCTCCTACCCAGACAGTGGTGACTGATAGTCTAAGTGCAGCAAGCATGATAAGCAGGGAGGCCAAAGGTGAACAGTGTTGAAATGCTATTCTCCCAAGCTGTCAGGACAGGTTATCTTATACTGTGTTTCTATGCAGCGTTTTGATCAGCATTTTTAAATAAAACCAGGGACGGGCACAAAACACAGAAAGGTGCAAATCTTCTATATCTAATCACAAAGAGTGTTTCGCCTTATTCACTTTCAGTTCAACGCAAAATCTTGAAAGAGCTTACTGAGGTTCAGATACATGCTGCCCATAAAAGTCTATGGAAAGGGTAGGGGGAGGGGGAAGGGAGGAAGTTGCATAGTGAAACAGAGCCACAAAGACAAAGATCTGACTCAAAGATCCAGTAAGTGTTATATCTCCCCCACTTACATTACTCAGTACTGCTGGATAATGTTCTTCATGCTGCTGCTGCCTCTAAGGGTGTGCCAATGAAATATAAGGAAGTAGGACATCCTTTTCTCTGTATGCAGTATATGGGAGACATGCTGACAGTAAATCTGTACTCACCAGCTCAGGGACAATTGAAAACCGAGTCCAATTTTTTAGTTCTAGTAAAGTAATTTTTTTTTGTTCTGACTTATAATATTCATCACATTGAATCTTCAGTATTGAGGGTAAATATTGCCTGATATATACAGTGAGTTGACAGACAGAATATTATCTATACTTTCAAGCGGCTTTAATGTTCCTGTACATTATGATTTCTATTTCTAAAGTGTCCATACATTACATGATGATATTCTGCTAATTTTATAGCTTTGATCCCAGAAAGTCATTAATTTATAAAGTGTATCTTTCACATAGAAATTGCATTTAGTTTCTAAGGATACACTGACCTTTATCTCTATAAAGTAAAAATATATATTTAGATACACATCTTTAATAAACTTACCTATGGTAATTCTATATTCCCAGTCAATACTGGTGTCTGCTACAGCTGTGATAATGTCAGCCATATAAACTATGCAAATCTTTAAGGGTATATTATGGAAAGCACCCATAATGCAGTACTGGAAGAGGAGGTAGAATATAAGCATTGGGTATTACAAAGTGTTACAAATACTAGATGTGCTCAATCTATGTAAAAATGCAATAAACTACAAGGGCTTTTATTGTCACTGGCAGGTACATTCAACCATGTGTGTGTGTGTGTGTATATATATATATATATATATATATATATATATATAGTCCACAGAAATCAATGGCGCAGCACTCCAACAGCGTTCCAATCAACAAGTGAATTTATCCAAATCATATCTCCAGTAGCAACGTTTCAGCTCTACACTAGAGCTTTTTTCAAGCATAGTGACAATCAATACTTCAGGGGTATATATACCCAAAACATGTGATCTCATTTATCAAACAATAAATTAGCTAATACAGTGCAAAAATATTAAAAATCACAATCCAAGAATACAATATCAACCCAAAACAGTGCATAAGTAAGAGTACCAATAAGTACAGACATAGTGAATATTTTAAAATCATTAAGATGTACATAAAAAAGCTTGAAAGTTAATGCTCACGTATAATTAATTCATTAATATAATACGAATCAGCTGTAATCATGTATAATCATAGAGGAAAACTCACACGCTCCGTAGCTGTAATGGCGTGTGAGTTTTCCTCTATGATTATACATGATTACAGCTGATTCGTATTATATTAATGAATTAATTATACGTGAGCATTAACTTTCAAGCTTTTTTATGTACATCTTAATGATTTTAGATTAAGATGCCTGTACTTATCGGTACTCTTACTTATGCACTGTTTTGGGTTGATATTGTATTCTTGGATTGTGATTTTTAATATTTTTGCACTGTATTAGCTAATTTATTGTTTGATAAATGAGATCACATGTTTTGGGTATATATACCCCTGAAGTATTGATTGAAAAAAGCTCTAGTGTAGAGCTGAAACGTTGCTACTGGAGATATGCTTTGGATAAATTCACTTGTTGATTGGAACGCTGTTGGAGTGCTGCGCCATTGATTTCTGTGGACTGTCTAGATAGGCCAGGATCGGGCCTTGGACGCTGGGCACCCGTGGTAGTATTACTGGATGTGCTGCATTTTTTCATTATATATATATATATATATATATATATATATATATACACACACACACACATAATATGTTATATATGCAGACAAGAGGACCAACTTCCCAGTGACACAGGGAAATGAGCAAAAGACTCTCTAAAAAGTAAAACATAACCTTTATTAATTATTTATTATTTTTACTAATACCGTAATTACAGTAATTAATAAAGGTTATGTTTTACTTTTAAAGAAACTCTATTGCTACTTCCCCTGTGCCACTGCTAAGTTGGTCCCTTTGTCTGCATATATGCCAGACTTGTATCTTTGAAATATGAATATTTAATAGTAGTAACCCTCTTCTATAGCTGTTTCCTAACATGTACATGGCACACAATCCAAATAATTTTAGAAAATGATTCATTCTACAATGAAAAACTGTTGTTGCAGCTCAGCCATATTTACATTAATAGGGCTGAGCTGCAATATCAGGCACGGTGCTAAGATAACCACAGGCAGTCAAAATTTAGACAGTACAGTAGTAGACATTAGGGGTGTGAATCGCCAAGAATTTGGCGATACGATTCGAATCGCGATACCAGTGTGGCGATTCAATATATCCCGATTTATCGCGATACCATCTAGGTGACGATACTTCGCGATATATCCCGATACATCACCCACCAGGGAGCATTCACAGATCCCTTTAGACGCCACTGTCAGCTTTGACAGCGGCGATCTAGTAGTCCAACGCGCACTTTTCTCATTTTATCCCGTCCAGGCTGCAAAATAAAAGAAAACACACTTTCTCGTACCTGCCAACGAGCCCCCGTAGCTCCGGTACACTCCGGTACAGGTGTTCGGTCCCCGGGCTGTATTCTTCTTACTTCCTGTTAGCCCGGCACGTCACATGGAGCTTCAGCCTATCACCAGCCGAGGCGGGACATCGCTGCGACCGGTGATAGGCTGAAGCTCCGTATGACGTGCCGGGCTAACAGGAAGTAAGAAGAATACAGCCCGGGGACCGAACACCTGTACCGGAGCTACGGGGGCTCGTTGGCAGGTAAGAGAAAGTGTGTTTTCTTTTATTTTGCAGCCCGGACGGGATAAAATGAGAAAAGTGCGCGCCGGAGTACTCCTTTAATAGCCAGCCGCGGCTATTGCCGCATGCTGGCTATTAGCGGCGGCCCCCGGCTACTGAAAACAGCCGGGGGCTGCAGAGTATGGAGCGGGCACGAGTCGGAGCCCGCTCCATACACCCAGAGCGCCGCCACATCAGATCCGGCCTGCCCGGCTCCACAAATGTGGAACTTGTATCTCCTGATGCCCGGGACATGCTGTTCCGGGCGTCAGGAGATACAAATTCCACATCCCTAAAAGAATCGATTCAAAAATATTTTGAATCGATTCAGGATCGCCAAGTGAAAAAATTGCGATAATCGCGCAAATCGATTTTTTCTTACATCCCTAGTAGACATGCAGTGTTTTGATCAGTTGGTCTACAGCAAAGTTTAGGCAGGTGACATATGTAACATATATGTGAAAGTCATAACCAAAGGTTTCCCAACAAAACATTGCCCAAACCATCAGACTGAATCCATCGGCTCATCTTCTTTCCATAGTGCAATCTCTTCCCCAGGTAAGTGATGTACATGCAAACAGCCGCTTTTAACCTTTTTTTTTTTTTCTCTTTAGTAATTTGTGCTGCTAGACAGGGAGTAGCCTTCACCCTTCATGTGCATCAATGAGCCTTGGGCGCCCATGACTCTGTTGCCAAGTTATCCTTCTTTGAACCAATTTGGGAGGTAGTAACTATTGTGTATTTGGAACATCCCTAATAAGACCTGCCATTTTTAGGTGCTCTGACCAGTAATCACAATTGGGTCTTTGTCAACGTTGCTCAGATCCTTAAAGGGGTACACTGCCGAAAAACATCCCCTATCCAAAGGATAGGGCATAAGATGTCTGATCGTGGGGGTCCCGCTGCTGGGGACCCCTGCAATCTCTGGGCCGGCCATGTCGCTTCCGTGTTTGTGACGCCATGCCCCCTCCATTCATGTCTATGGGAGGGGGTGTGACAACAACTATGTAGTCGTCATGCCTCTTCCTGTAGACATGAATGGAGGGGGAGTGGTGGCTGTAGTAGCCAGTCATCCGGCACACAGCGAAGTTCGGAAAGGGGATAAGATGTTTTTCGGAGGAGCACCCCTTTTAACTTACCCCTTTTTTTCTGCTTCCAAAACATCGACTTCAAGAACTGACTGTTTATGGGTAAAGGCACCATTGTTTTTCACTTCACCTGTCAGTGGTTACAGATATGGCTGCACATAAAGAAAAACTTTTGCCATATCCTAGAAACAAGTAAATAGTATTGATCGGTTCAGATCCCGAACAATAGCTATTATGAGCGGGGAGAAGCTCAGGACTGAGTACTTCTCTCCCTGTATCTGTGCGACCGACATAAGAGGATCCCATAGACTTATACTAGGAGTCTGTTTCCTATTTCTTTAGGTTCACTCAAGCGATCAGTCAGGTCTGAACATTTAAAAACCTTAGAAATTTCTCTACAACATAAAAAAAAAAGAAAAAAGTATTTTTAAAGTGGCAGTGCCCAATTAAGGAAACAATAGATATATTTCAATGACGTGAACCAAAATAATGGACAGTGGCTGCTCTCCCATGTTAGACATATACACAGGCAGTACAAAAGAAACAACAAGGCAGGATGGTAGCTGGCTGTAGATATTTATTTTCCTGTAAGTTTCACAAGTTTATTTTCACGGTTTTGTAAAGTGCACACTATTTCACCGAGCTTCAAAAAAAAAACAAAAAAAAAAAACAGAGTGATTTTTTTTTGTGTTTGTTTTGTGTTTTACACACAAGATAAAAAGGTATAAATGATAGAAAAATACTTTTCTGTGAGACAGCAAACACGCTCATCACTGAAATGTGCATGCACATCGACTACGGTATAAAAGAAAATGCGTGTTTAACCCATTCGCTGCCTGGCACAAACACACAGCTCTCCTGCCTCTGCCCACAGCAGATTTAAGTTTAAAAACAAAACACTATGATGGTTAAAAAAATGTATTGTAAGTCACATGCAGAATATGTAGCCTCCAAGCATTGCTATGTTATGTGGGTAGAAAAAAGGATACAAGCGATTAAAGTGGACTTGTAATCTCCATTACCTCAACTTATACACATAAAGGGGTATATAAACTGCAGGTTGCAGAACAATCTATGTGAACATGGGGCAACTAGGATATGTGGGCAGAAATGTCATGTGCATGTGCGTAATGTACAGTGCACAATGTCTGACACCCCTAGTTAAAAAACAAAGAAGAGATTATGTAATTATAGATCATTCTAGGCTGTTTAGGGGTGCAGACTGAGCCAATCAGACTTAATTTCCAAATTACTGTATTTGAACTATTTGAACAAAATGGCTCTACACTGCCACAACTGGCCACAAACGGCATTACGCCCCATTGCAACCCTGTATACAAAAAAAAAAAAAAAATAAGACACGTCCACTTTAATGCTTTGCTACAAGAGAGCAACCAGCAACAACACAAAAGAGGCATAAGTGACCAGAACATCGACTTCCAGTAAGTAATAAACATTTATCATAGAACACTGCCGACCTGATAAGCACTTTCTGTCATAAACTATTAGTGCCGTAATATGTTTACACAGTGCATCCATCTTATCACGTATCATCTACACGTAGGTTATACAAGCTACAATTCCAGTCTCACACAAAGGTTTACTATCTTGATCTAGTAAGATTTCAATGCAATTCATATTATTACAAAACAGGACACGTCATATAAATCAAACAAAAGAAACACAAAGTAAGGTTTGTAGTAACATTTCTTGACCAGCAGGCGGAGGGGTGCACTTGCTGGGATCCTGGACAGTGCTAGGCTCAGCACCCAGCTTATAGTGCACTGCAGAAGCCCCCTTTACTCCCAGAGGTGCAAGCAGCAGAGAGATATAATACACTGTAAATGTAACAAAGGAAGGCTACAATGTAACTAAGTATAGGGTCTGGCAGTCAAAAGCTTAGTGACACCATGAAACGGGACAAAGGAGCTGATCATGCGGTTATCATGACAGCTGTACATGCAGATATACATATGTACATCATGGTCTCTAGCATCCTGGGATGAAGGAGTTTTTGGTCAAGAACATGGAGCACCAACACTAAACTTACAGTAAAATGATCACATATTCCCTTATGTAGGCCGCTCATTTTGGAAACTCTATATGCATTCTGTAAGGAATCTATAAAGCACTTACCTGCGGCAGCAATCGGGTTCTGTCCATTATAGCTGGACTTATATAGCAGTCCTATCAATTCCCACATATAAGGCCTTTTGCCCATTGAGGTTTTTTTCATATGGATTTCAATGCAGATTTTTAATTCATGTCGCTGAAAAATCCCAGAAGTGATACTGTACAGTTTCCAAGCTGGGCAGCCTAAAAACCGTGGGCAAATTCAGCAAACTTGCAAGATTTCTGCTGCGGATTCCTCAACCGATTTTTCCAACCCAAAAACAAAAACGGAGACTGTGTTTGGGCAATATGCTCAATGCAGAAATTCCCAGTGTATAATTCTATTGCACTCTCGATAAGTCAAACATATACTATAAGGGCCCATTCCCACGGCAGAACTTCCAAGTGGAAACAAGCTGAATTCTGGAAATTCTGATACAGCAGCCTCCCATTTGTTTTCTGCGGTGGAAATTCAAATTCCGGAATCAGCTTGGACATACATTGCCATCAATGGAGAGAGCGCATGCCAAGTGGTTCTAACTCAGACTTATTGACTTGGCCGCGTCCAATGTCTGAATGGGTCCTAAAAGTGCCATACGTCTGCCTGGTATATATTAGTGCCGCAAGTAATGCTAAGTAAAGTGTGAACTCAGCCCGAGAGTCCTGTCCTGATCTGATTGATACATATTCTTTCAAAGAGTGTAGTGTTTCCCTGCAGTCAGAGCACAGGCTGTATATGCAGTTGTCATGTATGGTGTCCGTATAGCCCTAAAACTAGAGTTACATTGTAACGGTGTAACTGGATTAACATGAATTCTAAAGACCAAAGAAACTTAAAGACAACTGAGATTATTTTCCAGGAGCAACAATGTATTGTTCCTTTCACAATGAAGAGGACTGGTATCCAAATTAAATCTGATTAGACTTTTTCTTTACCAGACTCCTTAACTCTGCCTCAACTGTCCATTGGAATTTCCTAAATTTTGTTTGGATGTGGTCTACAAACTATCAGTAACATCCCAACCACCAGGTGCAGTTATGCTGCTGTCTCTCAGGCAGTATTACATGCTGCAGATGGGCACACTGGCCACAAATGTCCCTGTAAAGCTTTAGCATTACAACTTCAAATTGCAAACATTTAAAAAAAAATGTTAATAAATTGTAGGTATGTACAACATTATAAACAAAAGGAACATAACACAGCTCTATTCTACCAAACTTCAACTATTTTGAACATTTCAGCTCAGTATTAAGGCAGCTGAAAATCAACATTTCTCAACATTTTATATTCTCCAAGCTAAAGGGGTATTCTGGAGAATTTTTATTTATTTTAAATCAACTTGTGCCAATTTTTTACATAATTTCCTCTATGTAAAAAATGTAATGAAGGAAATAGTGTAGTTCTTTCCGATCAGACACACTGCCCTCTGCCGCCCCCTCTGCCCATACTGGGAACTGTCTAGAGTCTTTCCTGCATTTCCAAATCTGTATAACTTTTTAGCACTAGTTGATTTGAAAATGTTTTTCTCCTCCCTAATACTCCTTTAATCCTGACTGGGACCAGTGGGTAAAAATAGTGGAAACATTCAAAGGTTTAAACTTATTTTTCCATGAAATGTAAAGGAGATTTAACATTAAAAGCATTTAACACTGGACATACAGTCAAACAACTTGTGTAGGTGAAGATCTATACTTTGCCATCCAGGTTATATTACTGTGTAGTATATGACGTCAGTGAGAATCTACTCTGTCTATTGTAACATTAAGGGTATACTGCATGACTGATGCTGTACGTACCAAACAATATACAGATCAGGGATTGATGTTGTGTATATTGATATTTAAATGACTAAAATTCACCTTTCTATGGTTCAGCTAAAAGGGAAACCTCAAAAAAACAAGGACTCTTGGATTTACATAAAGAGAGTATTGAGGAGTACATGTAGACAACATAGTGTACAAGCTACACTAGAAACTAGTACATTCCGTGTTCTAGATACTGTCATTTTTGGTGATTCAAACATTAGTGGTACATACATTTTTAAATATAATTTAATATCGATTGACGTGTGGAGGACCTAGAGTAGCAACTACTATTATATCTTGTCCTGGAGACTGATGTTATTGTGTACTAAGTCACAGAAACTGCTAAAGACGTGTATGTATTTCTCTACACAGCTATTAACTTTTTGATCCTTAAGTGGCTGTAAAATCTTAATACAAAACTGTGTATTTCACCACAACGATCACAATTGCTATCACAATGATGAAATTTTCTATTGAAGACTAAAAACTGTGCTGCTTCATAAATTGCGGCACATGGTAATAATGTGTGCTAACACATCATATAGCACTTCCCGGGGACTCGGTGGGGAGTTAACTAGATAAGCAAAGTGTCAATTTACAGTCCTCGAAAGACTTCATACTGTGATGTCTGTTCTGCATCAAAAGCTCTTTTCTGATAAATGCTAAAGTGCTGGATTCAGTAGTTCTACATCAAGACCAATTCCAATCGGAAAGTAGTCAAGCAAACAGCAAGCAAGAACTGGGAGTTACCCAAACCTTAAGATTATAATGAGTCGATTGTGATTAAAGCCTTTAATTCCAAAATGTCTGAAATTTGTGAGAAAATTATTTGATCTCAAGGCCATTCCAGATAAGATGACTGAGCTCCTTAACAACTGGACTACTTGCTCTGTAACCTTAACCCATAAATTTGAATCCTACTCAAAAGTCTCCCATCGTTTTCGGAGCTGTTCTACTTTGCCCGCTGTTGGAGCTACTGCTTCTTTTGTTTTGGTGAGCAGCTCATCAAAAGGATCCTTGGGCTGACCTGGTCTAGAGGGGAGAAGAACAGGGTCTGAAATTTTTGAAGGTCTAGGGGGGATGGCTGGACACTCCCGGGGCTTGTTGTCTTGAGCCTTGGCCAGAGGCATAGGTAAAGTTCTATGGCCAGCTAGGCCAGTCATGGTCGATGGAATGTTTTGCTGTGTTTCTGAGGTTGTTTGACTTTGTTGCATTAATCTATTGACTGACGGGCCAGATGGAACGTGTAGACTACTTCCTGACAAGGCTGGAGTTGGGCGTCTCTGACTGTGATAAAAAACAGACCTTGAGAACAAAGAGTTGGAAACAACTGGTGGAGTAAATGGTCTTGCTGTGATGCCTATGACAGAAACAGAATGGTCCGGTGGCACTGCTTGGATAAATGGATTAAGTGGTGAATGTATAAATGCAGGTTGAGGGGTGGAAAATCCCAACTGGTGAGGGAAAGCTGCATGAGTAAAATCACTTTGTAGTGAGGTAAAACATGGAGTGCTGGAGTAATGAGGAGCTTCGGAGCTCTGAAGACCACTACCTAGAGGCGGCATAGTTTCACTCTGGCCCTGACCTACTATTAAAGGATCTAAAAGACTAAGAATATCATCATTTACAAAGATATCAGTAGAAACTTTTACAGGCTGTAACAAATCCAAAGAACTAGAATCAGAAACTTGTCTGTGTCCATCTGATACTGGTGGTTCTCTAAGAGGTCCTTGTAGAGTTTGCAAAGGGAAGCCGATGTTCTCCCCAAGCTGCAGTTTGCCCGATTCAGTTACTGCTGGAACGTTTTGCTGCTTAGAGACTCTTGATGCTGGTGGGGGTGGAACAATTCCCAGCTCTGGTGTTTTTCTTCCATGTGGTCTTGGGATAGTGATATTACCTTGGGTGCTGCTAGATGGTCCCTCTTTGTCGACAGATAATGATGTAATTTCCTTATGTGGAGTACTTGTGTCACTTCCAGGAAGTGATAGCTGTTTCTCAGGGGAAATCTGAAGATATATGTTAGGGACAGCAATGTCATCTTGCCCCATGCCCCATAGTTTATTGTATGGGTGGTTAGATTTCATTGGTGGCACCAACCGATTCCTCTCTGGTACTGTGAGATCCATTCTCTGTGAAACAAAATTATATTAATATGGTGTCAAAAATATTTGTTAAAAAAAAGGTAATTTTGATGTGTCCTATTTCTGCAGCACATACTTTGTATATCAATCCCTTACAGTTTTTGAATGAGATTCATTGTTTGCTTCTTGAAGCCCAATTGCTCAGTCGGTAACAGTACATTTACAGTATAAGAACATTCTCTAGCAATGAATGGAGCACTTGTGTCACCATTACATGACCAGGACAGAGTTTTATCTTGAGGAAAAAATGACAACAAAGGTTCCCATTCAATGGCTACAAGCAGAAATCTTGAACACCACATGTTAATATAATATTTATGTAACACAACCTTAGGCAGCACTTCAGTTTTGCTGCTAACACGTGTAAACCTTTCTTCTTATTAAAGTCGGATTCTTTACCTGATAATCGAATGTAAAACGGTCATCATAGTCCTCCTTGGGGGTCCTCAAGTCTTCCAAACTCTTAGCTTGGTTTAAATGTGGTGGTTGTGATTCCACATCAAAATTACTAAAGATATCTTCAAGAAGATTGATATTTGGGACCTCCTTATGTGATGTCTCCTGATCCAGCATTGAATCGCTTTCCTTTTCTGGGCTGATAATTTCATCTCCATCAGGATCCGATTCCTTTAATGTTCGATATTGTTGAGGCCTTAGACAAGGTAAAAGTAAAAGTTAGAAGTCACTTACGCAGGTCATTTATTGAAAAAATATATATATACTAAAGGGAAGGAAAGGTTTAGTACAACTAACTATACATGGTCCCTGCATCAGCACATGTAGTCTTCTTGTAGTCCAGTGGACTTTCTTTTTTTTTTTTTTTTTTTTTTTTAAGTGTACTGGTGCCAGAAAGTTATACAGATTTGTAAATGACTTCCATAATAAAATCTTAATTCCTTCCTAACCCTTATCAGCTGCTGTATGCTCCAGAATAAGTAATGTAGTTCTTTCCAGGATGTCATTTTGTCAGGAACTGTCTGGGGCAGGAAATACTCCAGACAGGAATGAATTTTCTCCTGCGCTGGACAGTTCCTGACACGAATAGAGGTGGCAGCAGAGAGATATGAGGTCAGACTGGAAATAACTACACAACTTCCTCTGGAGCATACAGCAGCTGATAAGTACTGGAAAGGTTAAGATAGTTAAAAATAAGTAATTCCCAATGCTGGCCGTTCCACTTTTCCTTCTTCTGCTTGACGAGAGTTGGACCGTGCACCCCGCCCCCAGTGAGCTGACAACTTCCTTGCTGTTTATTTACAAATCTGTTTAACTTTCTGGCACTAGCTGACTTAGAAACATTTGTTTTCCACCAGAGTACCCCTTTAAAGGGGTACTCCGGAGGAAAACAATTTTTTTCATATCAACTGGCTCCAGAAAGTTAAATAGATTTGTAAATATCTGTATAACTTTGGGACGCTTGGCTGGTGGGAATCGGTCTTTATGTTCTTTAGGTTGAGAATGGTAGATGGGGATAATAGGGTCAGGAACAAAAATGTTTTGTATAATTATCCCCAGTTTTAAGCCTTACTGTAGTAGCTTACTAAGATCTGCTTTGAGGCGGGCGGTGGGGTAAATAACTTCTATTAAAAAATCTTAATCCTTCCAGTACTTATCAGCTGCTTTATGCTGCACAGGAAGTTGAGTTGCTCTCTGCTGACTCCCTTGTCTGTGTCAGGAACTGTCCACAGTAGGACAAATGGCAAACATTTCCTGCTCCAGACAGTTCCTGACATGGACAGAGGTGTCAGCAGAAATCACTGTGGTCAGACTGGAAAAAAAACTAGTCAACTTCCTGTGGAGCATACAGCAGCTGATAAGTACTGGAAGAATTAAGATTTTTAAATAGAAGTAGTTTACAAGTCTGTTTAACTTTCTGCCACCAGTTGATTAGAAAAAAAAATGTTTTCGAATGGAGTACCCCTTTAAGGCTAATCATTCCTGGTTCAGGTAGACATGTTCAGCACATTTTGGAGGCCAAAAGGGTGTCCTTTTGGCTTCTGTCTAGGTGGTATGTGTCAGAATACCTTGTTTCTATTACTGTATAGGAAAGTGCAGGAGAGTGCTTTCCTATACAGTGGACCACCACAAAAACTATCATAAACAGTATACAGTTTTTCATGTATGGTGGCCATTAGCTGGCACATGCCACTGTATGGCTGGCTATAGAGGGGTTATACGAGAGGTGCAGTATACTTCAGAGGATATTTAGGACGTATGCAGTACCTCCAGCATATAGAAGAAATGTGAGATGGACAGAACATACACATAAAACACATATTTAAAGGGTACCTTTCATCAAAAAAAATGTTTGATATATTATAGATTAATATATGCAGAATAACTTTCCAATAGCATGTTATTAAAAAAATATGCTTCTTTCTATTTAATTTTCCACTTTGAAAAAATGAACACTAGGGGTCTCCCTACCAGTCCTTTTTTTTTTATAGATTTCAGACTCATGCTGGAGTCCTAAATCTCAGACTGCAGCCGGGACACAGACAAGCACAGCACTGCTCCCTGGCAGTAAGCAGTGCTGAGTTTGTCTGTGTTCCGGCTGCAGTTTGAGATTTAGGACTCCTGCATGAGTCTGAAATCTATAAAAAATGACTGGTAGGGAGACCCCTAGTGTTCATTTTTTCAAAGTGGAAAATTAAATAGAAAGAAGCATATTTTTTAATAACATGCTATTGGATAGTTATTCTGCACACATTAATCTATAATATATCAAAAGTTTTTTTGATGAAAGGTACCCTTTAAAAATACATCTCATCATCAATCTAATGTTCTTCAAGCTGATCTATTCTTAGTGGAAATGTGATGCTAAAAGGAAGAGAGATGAAGACAGAGACCATTCAAAAGGAGCAGAGAAGATAAAGTTTTCAGAGAAGGCAGAAACAGGATCCTCCTCCTGCAGAAACTCATCATCGGAGGAATCTTCAGAAAGGAAGACAGTATAGTGGCGTGTGGGCTTCGCCACGCTGAGAAGATAGGAGAAGAAGACAGTTAGCAGCAGTCTATGTCCAATGACAATTATAGGTAGAGCAAGAAAAATCCATGTGTTCTACCTTATCAAGTTAATATGGCATTTACAAATAATATATTGCAATATCATGCACAGGTAGTAAAAGGGATGATTCGCATTCGAGCTCTTTTTATGACTTCATAGACAAACCGGAAAAAGAGTTGGAAGGTGAATGAGTAACACATCACAGCAGAATCAGGAGTTATCTGAGAGTTGTCAGAATGTAACATGGAACTATCTATAGCCACAGCTGTGGTTTACAGGTCTGTATCGTGCCGCACCTGACACCCACAATCCTGCGCTTCTCTGCGGACTGCACACACCTTTCTCATTAGACCTGATCTGTCCAGAACAAGCCGACTTACAGCAGTTACATATACTGAAAGTACTTGTTAGATGAAGAGATTAGCACAGAATTGTGAAACAGGCGAGTGTATTATATTACATTTATACCTAGAGATGAGCGAACTTACAGTAAATTCGATTCGTCACGAACTTCTCGGCTCGGCAGGTGATGGCTTTTCCTGCATAAATTAGTTCAGCCTTCAGGTGCTCCGGTGGGCTGGAAAGGGTGGATACATTCCTAGGAAAGAGACTCCTAGGACTGTATCCACCTTTTCCAGACCACCGGAGCACCTCAAAGCTGAACTAATTTATGCAGGAAAAGTCATCAACTGCCGAGCCGAGAAGTTTGTGACGAGTCGAATTTACTTTAAGTTCGCTCATCTCTATTTATACCTATTAAAACAGCAGTCTGGGGGCCTTAAAGGGATACTCCACTGGCCGGCGTTCGGAACTAAATGTTCCGAAGGCTGTTTTCACCCTGCGAGGGTCGGCCACGCCCATTGTGATGTCATGGCCACGCCCCCTCAATGCAAGTCTATGGGAGGGGGCGTGACGCCCCCTCCCATAGACTTGCATTGAGAGGGCATGGTGGTGATGGCACTAGGGGCGTGGCAAACCCCCGCAGCGCAAAAACAGCGTTCAGAACATTTGGCTCTGAACGCTGGCAGGTGGAGTACCCCTTTAAGGGTATGTTCACACGAGCGGACCCACAGTGTATTTTACGCTGCAGATCTGCCGCTGACTGACCGCTGCATGGTGGCTTTACATGTGCCTGCTTGGAGTGGCAATACGCTGAAGCGATATGCGAGTCACCGCGCATGCACGGTGTACTCGCACACAAGGCGGCCGCTCCCCCTGCTCCATGAGCAACTGCGATGTGCAAGTATACTGCACATGTGCGCTGCGACTGGCACATATCAATGTGTCTGCTCGTAGCGGCATATTGCCGCTCCGAGTAGGCACATGTAAAGCCACCATGCAGGGGTCCTTCAGCGGCGGATTTGCAGCGTAAAATACGCTGTGGGTCCGCTCGTGTGAACGTACCCTAAAGGTGTATTCCACAGCTTTTTCTGTACATTTCTGATAGATGATAGAGTTGCATAAAAGGCAAAGCCCCGTGAGTTATGTTGTTTCCGTATAAATCCTGACTTACAGAAACAGCATAGCTCTTAAGTGCTACAATGTTTCAGCAACTCCCATTTACCTCAATAGGAAATATGTAAACTGTAGGAAACAGATTGTTTTCAGCTTCCCAACCACCTCCAGCAGCTGCAAGCAGGCCAGAGGGTTCGGAGATACCCCTTTAATGTAGGGGAACTAGGGTTAGCACAGTTTTAGGGACACTGCGGATGACACTGTTATAGGGATACTTTGACTTAAACTTTTATGGGGCACTGCTGTACCTAGAGCATAAGTATTAAAAGGCAAGTGGAACAATTATAGGGGGGTTACACTGCATATAGGAAGCATAATAAGGTAATATAAAAAAGAAGGAAAAGGGTTATTTACAAAAAAAAAAAATCTTAACAGGAATATGCCATGGATATAGTTCTACTGGGGTGGAGCCTCATTGGGAGAACATTCTTCCCTTCTGTATGAAGCAGGTTGGACAGTATGTGGTTTATGGCAGCTGACACCTTCAGGAAGTAATACCTGTACATTATAATTCCACCCTACTGAATAGAATACTGCCACACACTATACCGTCTGAAATTAATAGTACCGCACACTGTACCCGGTGAATATCATACCGCCACACACTGTGCCTTCTAAATTTAACACTGCCACACACCATACGCTCATAATATAACACTGTCTCACATCGTACCCCCAGAAAAGAACCTGACATACACTATACTTGTTGAATATAACCTGGCCATACACTGTACCCTTTAAATATAACAATGCCACACAACATACCTTCTAAATATAACACTGCCTCCCACCGTACCCTCTGAATATAACCCTGCACCACACTGTACCCTCTGAATATAATCCTGCCACACATCATACCTTTTGAATATAACACTGCCTCACACCATACCCTCTAAATACAGTACTGCCACACACTGTACCCCTTGAATATAACCCTGTCATGCCTCCATGTATCTCTATAGGAGAGCCAGAGGTACACCCTTCGGCTGCCGCTTTGTGCAGGGGTCAACGCGTTCCGTTCCTGGGGACTGCCGGGGTGCTGCGCAAGAGATCAGTTGTCCTGCATGATAGTTCTCCTTTAAGGAGAACAGGTCTCTGCTGGCTTCTTCTGAGCTTAACTGAAAAGACTCTGTTTAAGCAAATGAGAGAGACCTGTAAGTCAAGACCGAGCAGGGCAGGAGCAGGGCCAGGGTAAATCCAGCCTTCTTGACTTTATGCCCCATTGCTGGCTCATATTCATAATATGATTTCTTTGAAAATATACCACAGCATTACAGACTAACTAAGGCTAGATACTTAATGACAAATGCATTGAGGGCCATACATAATTTAGGGCTGAATGATGTATAATTGATCTGAGAAAGGCTGAACTTAATAGACCTGTGTCTTTCAACCATGGTAACTATGTAAGGGCACTGCTTTAACTGGTACATACAGCAAATATGGGCAATGCTGCTGAAAGAAAATACTTATATAGGCACGCTAATGGAAATTATACAGTGTCAGCCAAAGTACACTGCTCAAAAAAATAAAGGGAACACTTAGATAACACATCCTAGATCTGAATGAATGAACTAATCTGAGTAGATATAGATAAGATGAGGTATCTATTCACCTAAGGTACGCAGTGCTCCCAGTCAAAAATCAATAAGAATATTAAGAGGAGTGACTAAAACGTAACTTTTAATAGTTAGTAGACTAAAAAGTATTATCTATCTCAGGTTACAGAACCTGCACTTGTTTATGTAACCAGCTTCATATTTGTGGAATTATTCACATATATGCAGCCTTCCCGTGCGCCAAAAGCCATTGATGTCTATTAGATATATAGGGTATTTATATGATTGTCCTGGTGTCGTTTGGATCGCCAATATTACCATCTTATGCAGTACATATACAACCTTACCTATCCAAACCCGGTACGGCATGGGTTAACCATAACTCTGTGCGCTCTCGCTGAATCCCCAGTGAGCACCTGACGTGTCACCTAACTTGGCGTCGGCTGGGTGAAATGTCATAGGCTGAGTTCCGCCCTCTGTTCCAGAGGCAGATATTAGCTCAGACGCCGGCACAGCTCACATATGTGCCTAGCAGCAGGCACGAATGCACGGCTCCCCGTCACTGCGGGTTTGCGCATACTCTGAGAACGGACGCAAGTACGCCGAATCATGAGTAGGAAGCTTCTTTTATTTATAGGATCTGCTCACCCATGGACAAAACATTGAGCCTGATTGCAGTTTATGTACTTTTTTTGCAGGGTCATCAATTGGGGCCATCGGCTACTTCTACTCACTATTGCCTGTGCTTTGTAACTTTATCAGCACAGGATTAAAGGGGTATTCCAGGCAAAAACTTTTTTATATATATCAACTGGCTCCAGAAAGTTAAACAGATTTTTAAATTACTTCTATTAAAAAATCTTAATCCTTTCAGTACTTATGAGCTTCTGAAGTTAAGGTTGTTTTTTCTGTCTAAGTCCTCTCTAATGACACCTGTCTCGGGAAACGCCCAGTTTAGAAGCAAATCTCCATAGCAAACCTCTTCTAAACTGGGCGTTTCCCGAGACAGGTGTCATCAGAGAGGACTTAGACAGAAAAGGACAACCTTAAATTCAGAAGCTCATAAGTACTGAAAAGATTAAGATTTTTTAATAGAAGTAATTTACAAATCTGTTTAACTTTCTGGAGCCAGTTGATATATATAAAAAAGTTTATGCCTGGAATACCCCTTTAACCATTGAGGAGCCGCCACTGTATCAGCGACTCCTCAACCAATACATACCATTAGATGCATCATTTGCAACAGTGGATTTGTATCTTCTCTTTTTCAGGTCTATGTTTCCCTCTAAGCCCCTGATGAGGACACATGATTAGTGTCTGAAATGCGTTGGGCAGTGTGGGCAAAGTTTGGGGACCTATTCATGGGGATGTATATCTATCTGTTCCCCTATGTATATGATATGAATCTCATCCTATGAGTTTAGCAGCTTGCTTCATATGGTTATGCATCCTATGGATGTCAAATCAATACACTGATTTGTATATAGAACACTCACTATATGAATGAACTAATCGTATGAAATACTTTCGTCTTTACAAAGTTGAATGTGCTGACAACAAAATCACACACACATTATCAATGAAATCTAATTTATCAACCCATAGAGGTCTGGATATGGAGTCACACTCAAAATCAAAGTGGAAAACCACACTACAGGCTGATCCAACTTTGATGTAATGTCCTTAAAACAAGTCAAAATGAGGCTCAGTAGTGCGTGTGGCCTCCACGTGCCCGTATGACCTCCCTACAATGCCTGGGCATGCTCCTGATGAGGTGGCGGGTGGTCTCCTGAGGGATGTCCTCCCAGACCTGGACTAAAGCATTTGCCAACTCCTGGACAGTCTGTGGTGCAAGGAGGATTGGTGAATAGAACGAGACATGATGTCCCAGATGTGCTCAATCAGATTCAGGTCTGGGGAATGGGCGGGCCAGTCCTTAGCATCAATGCCTTCCTCTTGCAGGAACTGCTGACACACTCCAGTCACATGAGGTCTAGCATTGTCTTGCATTAGGAGGAACCCAGGGCCAACCGCACCAGCATATGGTCTCACAAGGGGTCTAATGGCAGTCAGGCTACCTCTGGCAAGCACATGGAGGGCTGTGCGGCCCCCCCAAAGAAATGCAACCACACACCATTACTGACCCACCACCAAACTGGTCATGCTGGAGGATGTTGCAGGCAGTAGAACGCTCTCCATGGTGTCTCCAGACTCTGTCACGTCTGTCACATGTGCTCAGTGTGAATTTGCTTTCATCCGTCAAGAGCACAGGGCAACAGTGGCGAATATGCCAATCTTGGTGTTCTCTAGCAAATGCCATACCTCCGGCACGGTGTTGGGCTGTAAGCACAACCCCCACCTGTGGTTGTTGGGCTCTCATACCACCCTCAATGAGTATGTTTCTGACCGACTGAGTGGACACATGCACATTTGTGACCTACTGGAGGTCATTTTGCAGGGCTCTGGCAGTGCTCCTCCTTGGACAAAGGCGGAGGTAGCGGTCCTGCTGCTGGGTTGTGAGCCATCCTACGGCCTCCTCCACATCTCCTGATGTACTGGCCTGTCTCCTGGTAGCGCCACCATGCTCTGGACACTACCCTGAAAGACACAGCAAACCATTTTGTCACAGCTCGTATTGATGTGCCATCTTGGATAAGCTGCACTACCTGAGCCACTTGTGTGTGTTGTAGACTCCGTCTCATGCTACCACTAGAGTGAAAGCACCGCCAGCATTCAAAAGTGACCAAAACATCAGCCAGGAAGCATAGGAACTGAGAAGTCATCTGTAGTCACCACCTGCAGAACCACTTCTTTATTGGAGGTTTCTTGTTATTGCCTATAATTTCCACCTGTTGTCTGTTCCAGTTGAATAACAGCATGTGAAATTGATTGTTAATCAGTGTTGCTTCCTGAGTGGACAGTGTGATTTCACGGAAGTGTGACTGACTTGGAGTTACATTGTGTTGTTTAAGTGTTCCCTTTATTTTTTTGAGCAGTGTATTAACCATGTATAAGGGCACTTTTAGATGGGTCGGGCAGCTCGCAATATTGAGTGCTGTAATCTTGTAGATCGCTGCTTGTGTAATGAGACTTTACATGGCTCACTTATTGTTCAGGTCGAGGGCACAAACAATCGGTGGACTGTTCATGAGGCACAAATGCTCGTTCATCAGCTGATCGCTGGTTCTACTACACAGGCCTATTGTTGGGAATATTGCTAGGAGAGCTTGTTCACCTGATAATCAGCCTGTGTAAAGGCATTTATACAGACTGAAATGATAGAAGAAACTTCTTCAACAAAAAGCAATTATATAATATTTTAAACCCTATAACATAGCAACTGATGGCTGAAGGAACCCAAAAAAATGAAAGGGGTACTCAGGTGGAAAACTTTTTTTTATTATCAACTGGTGCCAGAAAGTTAAACAGATTTGTAAATTACTTCTATTAAAAAATCTTAATCCTTCTAGTACTTATTAGCTGCTGAATACTACAGAGGAAATTATTTTCTTTTTGGAATACAGAGCTCTCTGCTGACATCATGACCACAGTGCTCTCTGCTGACCTCTCTGGACAGTTCTTAAAATGGACAGAGTAGGAGAAAATCCCCATATCAAACATATGCTGCTCTGGACAGTTCCTAAAATGGACAAAGATGTCAGCAGAGAGCACTGTGCTTGTGATGTCCGCTCTCTGCTGACATCACAAGCACAGTGCTCTCTGCTGACATCTCACTGTTTTCCAAAAAGAAAAGAATTTCCTCTGTAGTAATCAGTAGATTTTTTTAAATAGAAGTAATTTACAAATCTGTTTATCTTTCTGGCACCAGTTGATTAAAAAAAAAAAAGTTTTCCACCGGAGTACCCCTTTAAATAGGCACTGTTAAATGCAAAAACTTTTTATATGTTGTTAGTGATGAAATTTAAAGACCTACTGATTGTTTAAAAAACATTGAATATTTAATGAGGAAAACTGTAAAAAATTCCACCACTAGGGGTCCCCATACCTACTGGGACACTAACCAGTCCTGCAGCAGCATCAGGCTTGCCCATGAGTCATGGACAAGAGATGACTCATGGACAAGGCTGCATGAGCAGATACACCAATCACCTCCCACCACAAGGGAGGGACACAACCCCTCCCTGAGGGGATTTCTCACACTGTGAGCAAATGAAAAGAAGGATTTTTTTAAATAATAAATATAGTTGTTAGAGGCATAAAAATGAGATGTACATGGTCAGGATTAGGTGTTAGGTAACATATGAATTTATTTTTTGTGCGATCTGACCGGTACGATTTAAAGGGGTTTTCTGGGACTTTTTAAAATATGGCATATCTTTGGAGAGTTGAGGTGCTCACATGTTCAAGGAATTGAGCAGGAATAAAATAGCACCATAACATTGTGAAGTGGTTAGTGCAGCTCAGCTCCCATTAAAATGTTGGACCCCCACTATCCTAATAATAGGCCATCTATGAAAAGAAAAATCATGGAAAACCCCTTTAAATCCTGAGCAATCCTAAATGTATTTGGTAAATACAATAAACATGTTTTGGGATTCGTGCAAAAATCTGCTTGGCCCTGCACAGCAGTATTTAAGCTCCTCATGGCCCAAGTGTGAGGGCATCAAAGATTTGTAGCAATTAAGGAATTAATAAAGTAATATATATATATATATATATATATATATATATATATATATATATATTTATTTATAACAAAGAAGTTTAAGCAAAATTGGTGAAATGGAATTTCATTCATAAATGAGCGAGGACAGGTCAAATTAGTACGGGCATCAAGCTTTTCATTGTGCATATTTTCCTATGTGAGATAGTCAAATATGTTTAGACTCCTTCCTCTGCCATTGGAGATAATTGAGATTTTGCTGTTTGGAGGCTCAGTATACAGTATGTCAAACACTCATCATGGATCAGGACCACTGCCTGTAATGCACTGCACATTTCGTTCCCCTTGTGTTAACACCTGCACGTGACACTGGTGACAGCTTGCTTCTTTTTAAATACCATGTCAGACACACATCCTGCAATAGCCGCGGGTAGCGCGGAGCCTGTGTGCATTATTACAAGTGCATGGCTTTATTTTTAATGAGGAGAATATGCATGGTGAGAAATCACGGACAGGCCCGCCTCACATCACTGTGGCCAGAACCAGGAATTGCTGACAAATGTAGATATCTCAAATTTAATTGACATTTAAATAAGCCAGAGAATATAATGGGAAGATGGAGGAAAAATAATAATAAATGGCTTTTATATAAGATAAGAGGGTGAAGAATATGAACATATATACGAATTACTGTACTGTAAAAAAAACATCTTGAACAAGAAATAATGACTATTCATGTAACAGCCATTATACCGTATATGTCTCATTCTGTCACACATCACACACCGCTAATACATTCTGACTTGTAGTCAACATTTACTTACAGTAAAGTCCATCCAATAAAGGGCATCTATATGTATGTATGTTACGGAGACTCTTTGGCTGCTTTGTATTTTATTAGAATCATTGGTGACCAGTGTTTAAGATTTTTTTTGCCAATCACATGATCTTCCAGTTGTTCCAGGGCTACACAACCAATTGGGCATGGGTAACATTAGTGGTGTGGCCAAAGATTACAGTGTCGCACTGCAGCTATGGTAAGTGAAGGGGATCACACTGTGACCCGCCAGTGGCCAAAACCCAATAGTTGCAAGAAGTGGATCCTGGATGGATTTCTGGATTTCTTGCGACTGTTGGATCATGGTGGCGGCCACTTGTGGGTTGCAATTCAATCCCGTTCACTTATATTAGCTGCAATGCCCCCTTATTCAGATATGAGCAGCACAATATGAGCTTCAGTTATCTCTCTTGGTAAAGATTACTACCACCAGAGAAGACAAAACAAGAGAAAATTTAGTGTGAAGTCTGCAGCCGGGGAAGGGAATCTAAGGGCCCATTCACACTACAGAATTTTCTTGTGGTAGGCCGCCGCTGATATCATTAAGAAATTAGACGGTGCGGATGCCATCCACATTGACGGCAATGCATACCTGGCGGAATTCTAATGAAAGAATCAACATTGGCAGAGCCCAGAATCAGGGATTTCCATCATTGAAATTCTGCAGTGTACACGGTGTAGCAAAATCTCCTTGAAAACAATGGAAGGATGCTGCACAGGAATTTCTGAGCGGAATGTCAGAGAGGAACTTTTCTTGGAAATTCCATAGTGTGAATGGGCCCTAACAGGCCAAGTAATGTTCTCTGGGAAAAAGATATGCAAATTAGCAGGAAGAAAGCAGTCGGCTAAAATCCCTAGTCATGTTTCAAGGCTCCTTGAAAGGGTTGTCCATTTATTAAAAAGTTAACCCCATCCACAAAAAGGGGATAAGTGTTTGATCATGGGGCCTACACCTATCTCTTACCTCTGAGTGCTCTGGCTCCCACTTTCCCAGACCAACTGGTTTTGTGGGCGATAGCCCGCCATTTACCCGCTGAGGCGTGACATCGGCATCTACACCAGTCCAGAAACCCCACTGACATGCAATCTCATTCAGAACAATATGATTAGACCTAGCACTAGTTTCCAGACAAAGGGATACTGAGCCAATAGCTGGACAGGTGAAAATGGGGCCTATCTGCTCCATTTTTATTACAAATAGATTTACTAAGCCTAACAACCCCTAAAATTCTGATCCTTCATAATTGTAGAAAGAGTACGAGGTGTTCCTGACAAGGAATTCCCCTATAAAACAACCAGGGCTGGTAGCGCTTCTCCAATAAAGTCCATGGACCTGAAGAAAAAAGGACTTTGCCTTTCGACACACGTTGTCCAAACTTATATACAAATAAATATTTTGCTTACTGCACCAAATGCACTGTCCTAGACTTATTGGAGAAGTGCTACCACCCCTGGTCAGTTGTTAGGGGCATTGCTTACCAGGAACACCCCGCACTCTTTCTACAATTCTGCATCTCCTACCGCTCCAGTACAGATCCGGTACCAACGGGCCAGTGGCTCCCACGAACACTACGATTTGAACAACATACAAAGGTGAGCATACCTTTTGTTCCATCTTCTACTATATACCCGCCAAGGGTAACGGCACTAAAGAGCACCATTTCTGTGTTTTCTTTTTCTACTCTTCTACATAATCCTTCATAATGGCTCACTGCAAATCTGTCTGAAGGAAGTGATTTTTCTTTAAATTTTCTACTTCAATAGAGGAACTATTATAATGGAAGTATATCTGCATAGATATTTTCACTAATCCCCTGCATGGCACCCTGAGGTCTCAACATCCACTAAGGGTGCCTGACTGGCATGGCCAAGGGCATCCTGTGCTTCTGTGAGCACATGCGTATAGTAGGGTGTGCAAATCAAGAAAATGGCACTTTATTCATGATCATATACTACAGTGTAGCAAAATGAAAACAAAGCCACATTCTGTATGCTGTTGCCATGTTGGCTTTTGCTTGTCTATACACCTTTAGCATAAATACACACACACACAAACATATATATATATATATATCATAGACAATGAAACAGAATAACTTGCACTTTACTACTAGAAACAATATGAGCGGTTACAGTGGGCATACAATGTTACAGACAACCATGGTGATGCATATAAAAGGAGAAAGAGACTGTTAACACGTACAATTCCAAGCTTTAATATAAAAAAAAAAATCTAAAACTTAATATATCTAAAACTGTCAACTAAAACCCATAAACTTTCACAAAAATGTTACATATAATACATTTTATCATTTTCACAGGCTCAGACCCTGCACTTCACCATTAAACGCCACAAGAGGGCAATAGATTTCCACGTTCATTCTCATTTACCCAAAATAAGAAGAAAAGAAAAAAAATCCCAGCCTGTGAAAAGAAATTACCTTATACAAAGAAATTAGCATTTTTTATTCTTTTCTGCAAACTGCTACCTTCAGTTTGTATTGTGATCACAAAATCAGATGGGTATGGCGATATGACAACTTGAAAACATAACTAAAAATATACATTGCGCATTAGCCAAGAGGTCCAGTTGCACCTTGCTCCAGTGAATATTAATGAAAGTAGGCAAAATGGGAGAAATAAAAAAAGATGCTAAGTAATGAGTATTATTCAAAACATAAAATAGGCATGAAAAAAAGTTCCATTGCCTGGGTTTCCCCATTACATAAAAACGGGCTAACCGGGTGCTTAACAGAGCTCGAACCCTATGTGGATGGAATCTGTCACAAACACAAGGGCAAGGCTGCGTTCACATAGTGCATTTTTTCCTGAACTTCTGATGCATTTTCCAAGGATTTTGGTGAAATAGTGGCAAAAATTCCACTAATTACTGTGATTGCACAAATTCCGATAAAATTGTGTCATTTTTTGTGCAGATCATGGCAAGATTGCAGGAAAGACGCATTAAAAAGGCACCGTGTGAACACAGTCTAAAGGCTGAAGAATTTTGTATAATTATCTATTCATATTAGCCCCTTATCCCTACATGTATAAAAAGATGAAAGGGCAGAAAAACTTCAACATACCCTGAAGGGATGCACCATCTTTCATTTTCTACATACATTGGCAGGAGAATTAAAGGGAACCTGTCACATTGAACAAGCAGTTGTCCAGCGTTATGATATAGAGCAGGAGGAGGTGAGCAGAATAATTGTTTGTGTAAAAAGATTAAGTACAACTTGTATTTTATTTATTAACACTTTTACTCACTCTGCATTTAAGAGTCAAGTAGGCGGTTCTAATCAGGAGTCAAGTAGGTGGTCGTAATCAGCAGTGGATAACTGTATTTGTATAACTGCTTATAGAAAGAAGCTTTCAGTTATGGAGAGACTCCACCCTTTTTACTACTAACTCCAGAATGAGTAAGAATTTGCTTTGCCTTGTGGATACATTCCACCCTATCTTTCAATGAACTGAGCTCCTCCTGCTCTGTAACATGATACGGATAACTCTTTAGACATGTGTACAACATGCGAGTACCTGTACTTGCAGAATTCACACTTAGGAACATGTGAACCCATTTGACTAGTTATGATGGGTTTTCTAGGATCCTGTATATGTCTTCCTGTGACTTCAGAGAGTACAAGTCACTAAACCTTTTACCTTTTTCTTACATAGAAGCAAAATATATATATTGTCACAAATTGACCCAATTTTCCCATCTCAGACATTAGGAAGCCAAATGGCGAGAAACAGGAAACTGGAGCACATGGAGGAAACCAAATAAGTTCTATGCAGCTGCTGTTCTTGTTTTGGTTTGAACCCAAGACCCCAGTACTTCATTGCATCAATAACAACCAACCACCCACCCTACTGACCTGGTAAAACATTACTGTCATTTGGAAAAACATTTGTCATGTTGTCCAGACATGTCAAAAGTTTAGAAAGCTCAGTCCTGAGACCCTCTGCGATCGAAAGTTACAGCCAAGTGAAGTATGTGGCAAGAAAGCGCTGCACCCGTACTGGCTGTCACTCAAACCCGACTCATTCACCATAGACTCTAATGCAGTGAATGAGAGGGATAGAGCGGTCAGGGAGTGAAGAACACTGCTGCATACTTCACAGGGTTATAACTCGTAGAACCGAGACCTGGTGTCTGGATGACATTTCAAAAGGTTTTTTTCCCAAATAACAGTGGTGTTTAAACCAAGGGTTAATATTTATTACATCTAGTTTCTGGCAAAAAAAATAAAAAATATTTCACATTTATGGGGAAAGATCCCAGAATTCTCACTAAATTTCTATTTATTAATAGAATAGCCTGGCACGTCCCAAAGCACAAGAGTCATTTGATGTTATGGCTGGAGCCTAACATACCATTACCATAATTTATTCATCTGCTACTACCTTCATACATGGAAAGCACAAACACCGAATGTGTAACCACGTACATACGCTCATTGCCAACAACAAAAAATGCACCAAGAAGGAGTTGTCAGAATCAAATGAAACGGTGTGAATGTAATGATGAGATACATAAGGATAAGGTATTGCTGAATACTGTGGAACTGAAAGGAGGCTTTAGTACCACATCTAGTCTGGATACAAAATTAGATACGGTTGGGCATGGTAGCATACTGGTTCCATGTGGCATTTTGCAGTACATTTGCAGATGGGCCGTTGATCCTGGTTGACTATGTATTGTTTTTTTTTTTCGGCAGATCAAACCATCCTCTCTACTGGTGGTTTGCCTGGGCCATGCAAAGCCTGTTTGCCGTATATGCATGCCCTCTTGTAACCACAGCTCCCAACACCAGCTTGGTCAAAAATGGCCTAGATGGCAGATAATTTGTTGAAATTACCATTCTGCTTCTCTGAGTCCAGCCCCTATTAAAGTGTGTCAACTGAGCAAATTCTCCTTCTACTGCATCATAGTCAACCAGTCAAAGAGGTACACTACTCAAAAGTAGCCTCTGAAAGCCTTTATATAGGGCAGCAAGGGAAGCATTTTTTAACACACACTTGTGGTAATACCCAGTGCCTAATCAGACCACACCTGAAACCTTTCACATACCTGCATGCTGAGTTTTGCAGCGATCCGACATTATTTTTTTTGTCAATGAGTGTATTTTACATAAAAATTTTAGGTTACTAAACTTAGTAAGACGTTACAGGATGAAAATGAGACCTGGATAATTCAGAGCTAGCAGTCACTTACTGGTCAGGGCTGGAGATTGATGTTCTGCGGTTTTCCACAACTGCATTACTTTTAGGACGGCGAGCAACATGTGGCCTCGGGGGACGAACCTGTGACCAAAACATTACACAACATTAAGACATGTCTCAGATTTGCAGTTCATCCTAATGTCCAAGACAAAAACGGCACAGAATGGAGTTGACCAGGCAACAAACCTTCTGTGTTGGCGTTTTCTAAAGAAGAGAACAGCTTGTTAAAATACATAATCTCACTGCTAAACAATGCCAAGACTTTATTTCTTCACCATCATCAAGAAACCTCAAGGATTTACATAGCATCATTTCAACATATGCAGCAATGCTTGAAGGACACAAAATACCTGCAAAAATGAAAAAGACTGGAGCTACAGGGATGAGAAACATAGATTAGACTGGATATTTCAGTATGGGAGAATCCATACGTTAATACGTCTTATACCTAAATGACTTGGCAGTAGCACACAGAACATAATTTCCCTGTAGTTGCTTATCCTGGGCATTAGTACATCTAAATACCCCCCTCGCCTTTGAATTCCTTTAAAGGGGTACTCCATTGGGAAACAATTTTTTTTTTCAAATCAACTGGTGCCAGAAAGTTAAACATATTTGTACATTACTTCTATTAAAAAAAATCTTAAAGGGTACCTCTCATCAAATAAACTTTTGATATATTTTAGATTAATGAATGTTGAATAACTTTCCAATAGCATGTTAATGAAAAATATGCTTCTTTCTATTGTATTTTTCCCGATCAGTCCTGTCAGCAAGCATTTCTGACTCATGCTGGAGTCCTAAACACTCAGAGCTGCCAGCCTGCTTTGTTCACAGCCAAACAGGCTGTGAACAAAGCAGGCTGGCAGCTCTGAGTGTTCTCCTTTGTGAACAAAGCAGACTGGCAGCTCGTAGTGTTTAGGACTCCAGCATGAGTCTGAAATGCTTGCTGCCAGGACTGGTAGGGAGACCCCTAGTGGTCATTTCTTCAAAGTGGAAAATTAAATAGAAAGAAGCATATTTTTTAATAACATGCAATTGTAAAGTTATTCTGCATATATTAATCTATAATATATCAAAAGTTTTTTTGACGAGAGGTACCCTTTAAGCCTTCCAGTATTTATCAGCTGCTGTATGCTCAACAGGAAGTTCTTTTCTGTTTCAATGTCTTTCCAGTCTGACCACAGTGCTCTCTGCTGACATGCTCCGATTCTGGACAGTTCCCGACACAGACAGAGGTGTCAGCAGAGAGCACTGTGGTCAGAGTGGAAAGAATAACTCAACTTCCTCTGTAGTATACAGCAGCCGATAAGTACTAGAAGGAATAAGATTTTTTTATAGTAATTTACAAATCTGTTTAACTTTCTGGAGCCAGTGGATATTGCAGCTCTGCCTCAATCACTTGGCTTTTTTTCTCTAATCCTGGACTACCTGGGAGAGTTGTTGTGGTCAATTTGACTAACACATGGTTGGTTTCCCAGATTATTACCAAACGAGTCAGGGAATTATGTAATAAAATTCCTAAATGTTCAGAGGAAAATGTTTTCCATAAATGCTTTCATACGATGAAGGAAAAAATATTTATTAGGATTTCGTACGTCTTCCCACTGACAAAGAAATAATCAGTCTATAAAGAGTGACAACAACAAAATCCAGAAAAAGTGCATTCAATAAGTTCTGAATGGATTTGCATTTTGTCAATATATTTAGTGAAATAAGTATTTGATCCCCTATCAATTAGCAAGATTTCTAGCTCTCAGGTGTCTTTTACACAGGTAACAAGCTGGGATTAGGAGCACTCTCTAAATCATTCAAATGTTTATTGGCAAAATTCAGATGGGCCTATACATGTGCTTTCTTGAGCAGGAAGACCTTGTGACTGTTGCAGGTTATCAGTGATATCAGTGCTCCGCTGCCCCAGCGTTTGAAGCATTTTGTTCCGAACGCTTGGTGCTGGCTGCGGGGGTTGTGACATCACGGGCACTCCCCTCATGATGTCATGCCACACCCCCTCAATGCAAGTATATGAGAGGGGGCATGGCATCTGCCATGCCCCCTCCCATAGACATGCATTGAGGGGGCGTGGCGTGATGTCATGAGGTGCAAGGCCGTGATGTCACGACCCCTGGAGCCCCCAAATCGCGCGTCCGGAACAGAATGTTCCGAACGCTGAGTCAGCGGAGTACCCCTTTAATGGTGTAGTGTGTTATAAATTGTTTTCCTGATGACTATGGTCCCAGCTGCCTTGAGATCATTGACAAAAATACTCATGTGTAGTTCTGGGCTGAATCCTCACTGTTCTCATTGAAACTGCACAAGGTGAGATCTTGTATTGAGCCCCTACAGAAGGTAGATTGACAGTTACCGTATTTTTCGGCATATAAGACGCTCCGGCATATAAGACGCACCTAATTTTATAGGATAAAAATCTAGAAAATAAAGATTCTGAACCAAATACAATGTAAAGTATAGGACAGTGATCTTCAACCTGCGGGCCTTCAGATGTTGCAAAACTACAACTCCCAGCATGCCCGGACAGCCGTTGTAGTTTTGCAACATCTGGAGGTCCGCAGGTTGAAGACCACTGGTATAGGAGGTAGTACTCACGTGTCCCCGCCGCTCCGGACCCGTCACCGCTGCCCTGGATGTCGCCCTCCATCGCTGTCGCCGCGTCCCCAGGGTGTCCCCCGTCGCTCCGGAACATCTCTGCTGTTCGGTATCCTCGCTCTCTGTCGCCGCCATGACATCGCTACGCACGCCGCTCCTATTAGATGACGGGACGTCGTGCGCGAGGACGTGATGACGCCGAAAGAGAGCGCCGGCCATGCAGGGGATCCCGGCACGGAGCAGACACCGAGGAGGCAGGTAAGGTCCCTCCCAGTGTCCTGTAAGCCGGGTTAGTGTTATTTTCGCTTCAGACGCGGCGGTCAGCTTTGATCGCCGCATCTGAAGGGTTAATACAGGGCGTCACCGCGATCGGTGATCTCCTGTATAAGCCGCGGGTCCCGGCCGTTGATGGCCGCAGGGACCGCCGCGATAGGGGTGTATTCGCCTTATACCGAGAAAAATACGGTAATTTAAATTGCAAATAATCTCGCCAACTGTTTTAAACTTCTCACCAAGCTACTTGGCGGTGGTCTTGTATTCCATTTCAGTCTTGTGTAAGTCTACAGTCTTTTCCCTGACATCCTTGTTCTTGGTCACGGTAAAGAATGTGTAACCTGATTGTTGGATTGCCTCTGTGGACAGGTGTCTGTTATACAGGTAACAAACCTGAGATTTGGAGATTAGCATTATTTCCCTTTAAGGGAGTGCTCCTAATCTCCGCTCATTGTCTTTATAAAAACACCCGGGAGCCAGAAATCTTGCTGATAGGGTATCAAATACTTATTTCACAGAGAATCTTTTTGTTGTTATTCTGTCTCTTACTGTTCAAATGAATCTACCATCAAAATTATAGACTGATCATTTCTTTGTCAGTGGGCAACAACAAAATCAGCAGGGGATCAAAAAATAACTTTATCTGGCGTATGCAATAGATCGAATTTCTCTATCTAGTGGAGTTTCTTTCTCCCTTTCTCATCTTTTATTGCATTTATGCTTTTTAAAGGGGTACTCCACTGGGGAAAAAAATAATTAAATCAACTGATGCCGGAAGGTTAAGCATATTTGTGAATTACTTCTATTTAAAAATCTTAATACTTCCTGTACTTAACAGCTGATGTATGCTCCCCAGGAAGTTCTTTTCTTTTTGAATTTCCTTTCTGTCTGACGACAGTGCTCTCTGCTGACACCTCTGTTCATTTCAGGAACTGTCGAGAGTAGGCGTAAATCCCCATAACAAACGTATCCTGCTACGGACAGTTCCTAAAATGGTCAGAGGTGTCAGCAGAGAGCACTGTGGTCAGACAGAAAGGACATTCAAAAAGAAAAGAACTTCCTGTGTAGTATACAGCAGCTGATAAGTACTGCAAGGATTAGAATTTTTAAATAGAAGTAATTTACAAATCTGTTTAACTTTCTGGCATCAGTTGATTAAAAAAAAAAAAAAGTTTTCCAGTGGAGTACCCTTTTAATGTATACCTAATAAAATACAGTGACCCCTCGACCTACGATGGCCCTGACATACGATAATTTCAACATGCGATGGCCTCTCAGAGGCAGCATCAACATACGATGCTTTTTTTATATTGGGGCCATCCCATAAACGGCTATCCGGCAGCGCAGACTGCTTCAGCTGCCACCGGATAGCCATTTACGGTGCCCTGTGAGCTCCGGTGATGTCTCTTACCTGTCCTCGGGGCTCCAGCGCGTCCTCTTCGGGATCCCCTGCATCCTCGGCGCTCTCCATCGACGTCATCACGTTGCTGCGCACGCCATCCCGTCATCCAATAGGAGCGGCCTGCGTAGCGACGTGATGGTGGCGACGCAGAGCGTGGATGCCGGGGAAGCGGAGGCCTTGCCGGAGCGTCGGGGACACCTCAGGGACGCGGCGGCAGCGGTGACGAGTGGTGGGCAGCGGTGACGAGTGGTGATGGTCCGGAGCGGCGGGGCCAGGTGAGTCCAACTTCCTCTAACAGTGGTCTACAACCTGTGGACCTCCAGATGTTGCAAAACTACAACACCCAGCATGCCCGGACAGCCGTTGGCTGTCCGGGCATGCTGGGTGTTGTAGTTTTGCAACATCTGGAGGTCCGCAGGTTGTAGACCACTGTCCTATACTTTACATTGCACGGATCCCTCAACATGCGATGGTTTCAACAAACGATGGTCCGTTTGGAACAGATTACCATCGTATGTTGAGGGACCACTGTATATGTATTTTTATATCTAAATAAGTGACTCCGTCCTTTTCTTGGTTAAAGGAGTAGTCCAGTGGTGACTCAGTGGTGAACAACTTATCCCCTATCTTAAGGATAGGGGATAAGTTGCAGATCGCGGGGGGTCCGACTGCTGGGGCCCCCTGCGATCTCCTCTACGGAGCCCCGACAGCCCGCGGGAAGGGGGCGTGTCGACCTCCGCACGAAGCGGCGGCCGACACGCCCCCTCAATACAACTCTATGGCAGAGCCGAAGCGCTGCCTTCGGCAATCTCCGGCTCTGCCATTGAGATGTATTGAGGGGGAGTGTCGGCCGCCACTTCGTGCGGGGGTCGCCACCCGCTATCTGGCCGGAGGGCCGGGGCCCTGTACAGAGAGATCGCAGGGGGCCCCAGCAGTCGGACCCCCCGCGATCTCAAACTTATCCTCTATCCTTAGGATAGGGGATACGTTTTTCACCACTGGACTACCCCTTTAATATACTTATGCAATAGATAAAAACCTGCGTGCTCTTGCTCTGTATATACATGAAATGTATACTGCATATGTGTTATAAATACTTTTTTTTTATACTGCTACACTAGCATGCTGTGATATCCTTACACAAATTTTCTCTACAGGACTATTCTATTATAATGCCCTTAGAGCAAAGTGAGCACATATTGTAGTCTATGTTTGCATTATGAGGTGGTGCCTAACAGATCAGAGGGACAAGCCAGGAGATAGGTGTAGAAGTTGGTGGCAATTTATTAGTCGCATGTTACAGGCACAAGCAAACTGCTGAACAAAGATGAGAAGAGAGAAGCGGATCACCACACTGGAAAGCTTCTACAATGAGAAACAGAATTCTGAACTGGATCCAAAAAGAAACAGGGAGCTAATGCAGTGACTGGCAAAACATTAGTGTAACAATTAGTAAGGGAAAGTCAGTTTGGCAGATGCACAGAGGATCAAATCTGATCCAAACCAGCCTTACTTATGTACAGCCGAAGATTGGGCGGTTACAACTAGAGATGAGCGAACTTACAGTAAATTCGATTCGTCACGAACTTCTCGGCTCGGCAGTTGATGTCTTTTCCTGCATAAATTAGTTCAGCTTTCAGGTGCTCCGGTGGGCTGGAAAAGGTGGATACAGTCCTAGGAGACTCTTTCCTAGGAATGTATCCACCTTTTCCAGCCCACCGGAGCACCTGAAGGCTGAACTAATTTACGCAGGAAAAGTCATCAACTGCCGAGCCGAGAAGTTTGTGACGAATCGAATTTACTGTACGTTCGCTCATCTCTAGTTACAACGCAGCAATTGAAGAGGGTGCACATTATTAGGATTTGACATGTCTTTTTAGGAACTTGTGTTTCCCATTAGGCTAGGTTCACACTGCTGTTGTGCTCTAAACCGTTCAGACCCTTTTTTTTTTTTTTTTTTACGTCAAATGGACCTTGCACAGGCTGGAGCACAATAGGCACCGCTGGGTCCCAATGGATCCCATTGCCTCAAATGGGGTCTGTCAGGTGTCCTGTATTTTACAGGAGGACATGCAGAAATTTTTTCTCTGCACAACTCCAGTGCTTCCAAAATACTCAGGTACGGAGCTCCCTTTAGTGGAACACCTCTCCTCTGATGACTCTTTGCGCTTTTCTTCAGTTATTCCTTTTAAATATTTTCAAATAAATACAGTGGTCCCTCAAGTTACAATATTCATTGGTTCCAGGACTACCATTGTATGTTGAAACCATTGTATGTTGAGACAAGAACTCTATGGAAACCTGGTAATTGGTTCTGAAGCCCCAAAATGTCATCCAAAAATAGGAAAAGGTGAGGATTAAAGATAAATAAGTAGATAACTAATATAGATAAAGCAAATCCTTACATATAAAAGTAAGAAAGATCTGCTGGGAGCTGTAAATCACTGTCTATGTCAGTGTTTCCCAACCAGGGTGCCTCCAGCTGTTGCAAAACTACAACTCCCAGCATGCCCGGACAGCCGTTGGCTGTCCGGGCATGCTGGGAGTTGTAGTTTTGCAACAGCTGGAGGCACCCTGGTTGGGAAACAATGGTTTATGTAGAGGACAGGAGCTTCTTCAGGGTCCTGTACAGTACACACAGTGTCCCAAATGGAGCCGCCCTTACTTGGTGTCCAAAGGAGCAGCTAACCCTGGCACAGGTAAGGAGTAGTACAGAATTTGAAGCTCCTTCCTGTACTGTAGGGGGGCGCTACCAGACAGCAGTCAGTGCATACACTTCAGTAATACAGGCGATTTGCCCATTCTGATTGGTCAGTTCCTCCAGTTGTGACATGTCTCACAGATCTGGACTGTCTGTAGCATTGTATGTTGAGTCTGGTTTAAAGTTACAATGGTCCAGAAAAGACCATTGTATGTTGAACCTATTGTATGTTGAGGCCATTGCAAGTTGAGGGATCACTGTAGTCAACTGGGTTTTTTCATTCCCCTCATCGCAGGGGTGTCAGCACTGATTGGACAACATCAGCTTGTGTATGGACCCCCACCCCCCCCCCCCCCCCCCAAACCAGTAACACTCAGTTGTCAATTTATGCATCCATGTCTAGGAGGAATAACAGATCAACAGCACAATACAGAATTCTAAATAGATGAAAAAATTAATAGATGAAAAAAGAATACAAGTATTTACTAAAACAGACATGTCAGTAGAGTGGACAGTTCTCTTTATTACAAATACAGGATATATATATATATATATATATATATATATATATATAGTAAAAAAAGAAGAAGTTGCAAGGTACGGTAAGTAGTTAACAAGGTACGGGTGGCAGCGTCTAAACCTGATCAGGGTTCTTCATAGACAAAAATTCCAATGACGCAGCACTCCAAAAAAAAGGTGCATTTATTCACACATGTCTCAATACAGCAACGTTTCTGCTCCTAAGGAGCCATTTTCAAGCCTGGCTTGAAAATGGCTCCATAGGAGCAGAAACGTTGCTGTATTGAGACATGTGTGAATAAATGCACCTTTTTTTTGGAGTGCTGCGTCATTGAAATTTTTTTAATATATATATATATATATATATATATATATATATATATATATATCCATCTGTGGCCAGTTTACAGCCTGGGAAAGGTGAGGCGCTTGCAAGACGAAAAAAAATAGAGGAAATTCTCTCCAGCCCAACACGTTGTTATGTGGTCACTCACTGCTGGGTAGGGTAATATAAGCTGCATACTAATCCATTAACCTCTTAAAGGAAATCCGCAACGATAGACAACTTATCTCCTATCTGCCGGGTCCCCATACAGGGCATCGGGGGGCGGTGGGGTCCCAGTGGTAAGAGCCCCTGCAATCAGATACTTATCCTGCGTATGGGGGATAAGTATCTGATTGCAGGGGGTCTTACCACCGGGACCCCTCCGCCCCCCGATCCCCCGTATGGGGACCCGGCAGATAGGAGATAAGTTGTCTATCTCTGCAGTACTCCTTTAAGTACTGGACCATATTTGCTTTTACCTCATCGCTATAACTTTTATTTTTCCCCATCTAAAAAACCTCACAAGGGCTTATTTTTTGTGACACCATTTCATCATAAAATATACTGTGAAACCCCAAAAAAATTTTATGGGGAAATATTGAAAAAAAAAAAAATAGAATATTTTACAAATTTTGGTGTGTGTAATTTATTTTTACACCATTCACAGTGCAATAAAATGACAGGAATTCTTTATTCTCTAGGGCTGAACAATTAAAACAATAACCAGTTTATATACCGTAGTTTTATTGTTTACTACTTAAATAATGAAAAACTTATTCTGACCCTTATAACTTAATATTTTCCAGTTAACGTAGCTTTGTGAGGGCTTATTTTTTTTGTACCGTGATCTGCAATTTTTATTGGTAACATTTTGGGCTAGATCTGTCATGGCAACCACGTAGGCCAAGAAAAGGCCTCGGGCTGCCGTGACAACTGATCGGCTATCCACAACTGCAACACTTGGGGGTCGAAAACTACCACTGCCAACATTCTCCAGAAAGTTAAAAAGCCTTCATTGGAGATCGCTCCATGCCGGACACTGATGGTGGTTGTCTGTTATAGGTAGAGCTCGGCTTCCGAGTCTCCCTTATGGTGCCATAATACACATGTACATCAAGGAGTTAATATATTCACATAGGGTCACCAAACCACAGTAAAACTGAAAGATGTTCTGTATCATCTGCAGAATGGAATCTTATTGCTGATTAGTATAACACAGAGACACAAGTTACCAATACTAACAGATAAACAGCTATAAAATACAGGAAAGTAATAGGCGGCAGTGATCTGGGTTGCAGCGGCTTACAAAACAAAAGGGTGTATGATTGCTAAAATTACAGCAACAACAAAGTGAAGGTCAAGAGGCTCTCTACAGTGAGAAGGAATAAGACCGCAGATGTCAGCTAGGTAACGTGAAAATGAGGAGGTAGGCAAGAGGTGACATATCATGGATTGTACCTGAAAATTTAGGGTAATTTACCCAAATACACACTTTTTTATTTTTTTAAACATTAACTTTGAAGCAATTTGTGAAAGTCTTCCGCAAGTTATCTGTCACATTATCATGACAAAAGCTCATTCCGGTATCATCTGGAAAGTAACCTTAACATCAAATTAGCATTTTGACAAAATATGTTAAGTCTCAATGGTAGCGCTCAATCAGCATGACAAGAAGTGTTAAAAAGAAATGTACATTATGTTATTACGTTAGAAATTCATGAAAACCTGCATGACAAGGGTCAGGAAATGTTACCAGTTTATAACAGTATCCAATGCAAACCAGGGAAAAATGGGAAAGCGCTATCTACGCCAATGGCGGATCCAGGGGGGGGGGGTGCAATTGACCCCCCCTCCAAGATTAATTTCAACCGTCACATTTGGGACAAGGATGTCCCGGGTTACCAAAACGTACGGGCTGCTAGGAGGTAGTGCACGCAGGGACGTCACTGACGTCCCATGCGTGCGCCCATAGAAACAGAAGGCACGTCATCTTCAGGGGGAACTATTCATGGGGGAAACTATACTGCCAACCTAATGTGGGGGGGGGGGGGAACTATACTGCCAGCCTAATGTGGGGGGAACTATACTTCCAACTTAATGTGGGGGGAACTATACTGCCAGCCTAATGTGGGGGAACTATACTGCCAGCCTAATATGGGGGAACTATACTGCCAACCTAATGTGGGGGGGGGGGGGACTATACTGCCAACCTAATGTGGGGGGGGGGGAACTATACTGCCAACCTAATGTGGGGGGGGGGGGAACTATACTGCCAACCTAATGTGGGTGAACTACAACCTAATGTGGGGGGAACTATACTGCCAACCTAATGTGGGGGAACTATACTGTCAACCTAATGTGGGGGAACTATACTGCCAAGCTAATGTGGGGGGAACTATACTGCCAACTAAATGTGCGGGGAACTATACTGGCTGTATAGTTCCCCCAACATTAGGTTGGCTGTATAGTTCCCCCAACATTAGGTTGGCTGTATAGTTCCCCCAACATAGTGAGGGAACTATACTGCCAACCTAATGTGGGGGGAACTATACTGCCAACCTAATGTGGGGGAACTATATTGCCAACCTAATGTGGGGGGAACTATACTGCCAACCTAATGTGGGGGGGGGGAGACTATACTGTCAACCTAATGTGGGGGAACTATACTGCCAACCTAATGTGGGGGAACTATACTGCTAACCTAATGTGGGAGGAACTATACTTACAGCCTAATGTAAGGGGAACTATACTGCCAAACTAATGTGGGGGGAACTATACAGCCAACCTAATGTTGGAGGAACTATACAGCCAACCTAATGTTGGGGGAACTATACAGCCAACCTAATGTTGGGGGAACTATACAGCCAACCTAATGTTGGGGGAACTATACAGCCAACCTAATGTTGGGGGAACTATACAGCCAACCTAATGTTGGGGGAACTATACAGCCAACCTAATGTTGGGGGAACTATACAGCCAACCTAATGTTGGGGAAACTGTACTGCCAACCTAATGTGGAGGAACAATGCTGCCAAACTAACTTTAAAAACACAGGGGCCGCTAGGAGGTAGCACAAGCAGGGACATCACTGACGTCCCATGCGTGCGCCCATAGAAACAGAGCGGAGTGGTGCAGCTAAAAGGAGGACACGCGCATGGTAAGTTACCAGCGGCACGTCATCGTTGGTGCTGTGACCACCGCTCATCCGGTCCTAGGACCTACTGCTATGACCTATAGGCCATAGCAGTAGATCATGACCCCTGACCGGAGGAGTGGTGGTCAGAGCACTAAAGTGGGCCAGTACACAGACATACATCCTCAAGCCATACACTGTATATGGCTGAAGGCTGTATGTCTGTGGGGGCCACTGCCTACCTAATGTGGGGGAACTACAACCTAATGTGGGGGAACTATACTGCCAACCTAATGTGGAGAAACCATACTGCCAACCTAATGAGGGGGGAACTATACTTCCAGCCTAATGTGGGGGAACTATACTGCCAAGCTAATGTGGGGGAATTATACTGCCAACCTAATGTGGGGAAACTACACCCTAATGTGGGGGAACTATACTGCCCACCTAATGTGGGGGGAACTATACTGCCAACCTAATGTGGGGGGAACTATACTGCCAACCTAATGTGGGGGGAACTATACTGCACACCTAATGTGGGGGGAACTATACTGCCAAGCTAATGTGGGGGAACTACAACCTAATGTGGGGGAACTATACTGCTAACCTAATGTGAGGGAACTATACTGCCAACCTAATGTGGGGGGAACTATACTTCCAGCCTAATGTGGGGGGAACTATACTGCCAGCCTAATGGGGGGGAACTATACTGCCAACCTAATGTTGGGGTAACTATTCTGCCAACGTAATGTTGGGGTAACTATTCTGCCAACCTAATGTTGGAGGAACTATTCTCCCAAACTAATGTGGGGGAACTATGCTGACAACCTAATGTGGGGCGAACTATGCTGACAACCTAATGTGGGGCGAACTATGCTGCGTACTTAAAGGGGTACTCCACTGCCCCAGCGTTCAGAATTTTTTTTCAGAACTCTGGGTACGGGCTGCAGGGGTTGTGACATCACGCCCCCTCAATGCAAGTCTATGGGAGGGGGCGTGTCGACCACAACACAATACGCTGATAGTGCCGCACAATACGGAATTCATGGAGGCCCTCAACAATAACACAATTGGTATGCACTTCACTTATGAGATAGGGGGCAGGCACATTAATATTTTAGATTTATCAATCTACATTGATTTGAACAATAGAATTCAAACAAAGGTTTTCCGTAAACCAACATTGACCAACGGTTTCCTACACTGGCAAAGCTGGCACCCAAATGCTCTGAAAAAGAGCATTCCTGTGGGGCAATCCTTAAGAGCAAAAATAAATTGAACAGAGGAGAGGACATTTGAGGATGAGTGCAACGAACTGTGTAGGAGATTCACGGCTCGGGGATACCCGATGATCCCCGTGAACAGAGCTCGGAATAGAGCCAATAGGAGTATTAGAAGGGATCTTCTTTACTCTGAAAGGCAGCCCTACTCGCAGAAAATAATCAGATGTGTTGGCACTTATGACAGCTATGCCACCAGAGTGACAAACATAATGCACAGATTCTGGCCAATACTTCAAGCTGACCATGACCTCTGTGAAGTGGTAGGTAATAGACCAATGATAACATTCAGATGGGGCCCCAACCTGAAAGAACTCCTAGTAAGGAGTCACTTTTTTTCAAATATTGAGAATAATCCCACCACTAGCCTAAAAACGGTAGGCTCCTTTCCATGTGGACGGTGTGAATTTTGTAAATTCATACCAAAAACAAAGGAATTTAAAAATCCTGTGGATGGATGGACATATCAAATAAGACAATTCGGACAAATAGTGATACACCAATATCCAGACATATGAGGACGGTCAATAGAGAACATGGCCCAGATTTATCAAACTGTGTGAGAGGAAAAGTGGAGTGATTTTTCCCACAGCAACCAATCACAGCTCAGCTAATGAGCTGTGGTAAAGTGAAAGCTGAGCTGCGATTGGTTGCTGTGGGAAATTCACTCCACTTTTTCTCTCACATAGTTTGATAAATCTGGGTCCATATGTCTGACATCAGATTTTGGGAAATCTGTCAAAAGAGTTTGGGTCCACAAAAAGGCAACATTGACAAACTTTTGGGCTCAATGAGGATTTTTCTTTTTCTGCATTTTTGTAAGTTGCTTAAATTCTTTTTTTATTTTGGGATATTTAAATAGGAGGAAATTTAATAAGTGGGGTCCAAAAAGTTTTCAAGTATATAGGTCACATGGGAACCAGATTGGATACAATCGAAAGGGGCCATGGGGATAGGACACCTGTGAGGGAATACTCCAATTGTTTTCCTGTTAAACAAAATATAAATAAATATACAAAAACACAAATATACTAAGCTAAAATCTTTTCCTAATGTTAATAATCTATTGGATATATGGACTTGATGTAAGAAACACTCACAATAAAGACTATTAGATCTATGCATACAATATACCAGGCTATAAAATAAAGAGAGAGATGTCTATTATTATGAGGATATAAATAAATTAATAAATAAGCAAAGACGTGAACTTAAGCATGGAAGTGTTTTTTTGAAATATATAGACATAATGTATAATAGAATATAATATAATAAAATAAAGTGGACCATTATGCATAGGTGGTTAAATATTTAAAGGGTACCTCTCATCAAAAAAACTTTTGATATATTATAGATTAATGTATGCAGAATAACTTTACAATTGCATGTTATTAAAAAATATGCTTCTTTCTATTTAATTTTCCACTTTGAAGAAATGACCACTAGGGGTCTCCCTACCAGTCCTGGCAGCAAGCATTTCAGACTCATGCTGGAGTCCTAAACCCTACGAGCTGCCAGTCTGCTTTGTTCACAAAGGAGAACACTCAGAGCTGCCAGCCTGCTTTGTTCACAGCCTGTTTGGCTGTGAACAAAGCAGGCTGGCAGCTCTAAGTATTTAGGACTCCAGCATGAGTCAGAAATGCTTGCTGCCAGGACTGATCGGGAAAAATACAATAGAAAGAAGCATATTTTACATTAACATGCTATTGGAAAATTCTTCAACATTCATTAATCTAAAATATATCAAAAGTTTCTTTGATGAGAGGTACCCTTTAACAACACCTACTAATCAGACCATACTATATTGACACACATAACCAGTGGATTTTAACTAGAAATATATGTAATTAAAACTAGTGATATATAAATAATAAAACATTATAATGGTAACAATTCAATACTATTAACATGAATGATTCCATTGGAGTGAACAGATAGAAACAGTGACATGTCTCTGTTTACTCCTTTTCCATTGAAGTTCTCGCGCATGTGCGAGCTGGAGGAGGAGTGAGGATGCAGGACGTATAGTTGTTTTGAGAAAGTAATCTGACCAATAATATGTTAAAGAGATCACATGATAAGATGATTCAATTATGTTACAGCACGTCACGGCTTAAGTCACATGACTGGGATCAGGTGATGCTCCAGGAAGCGCAGCATCAGAATAACGCTGTTGCACGGACAAACAGGAAACACGCCAAGATGGGACACCGACGTGTTAGTGAGGTAAGCACTGACCTTTTAGATTGCTGAATCCAATTGGAGAAGTGGATTCACCAATGATCAAGGGGGAAAACGGTTGGAGTATTGGATGGTAGGAGGAGTTTTCATGGTCTATATAAGTTTAAATAATGGGCCCCGCACTCATTATGCCTCAGACACCCCTGATGACTTGACTGATGTCACGAAACATGTAGGGGAGGCAGGTTATCACGGTTTTAATAACAGCAATATCCTCATCCATGTGGCCCTGTAGCACTGCAGGCACAGGGCAATAATAGACTTTAAGTTGGAAGTCCAATTATATAAATAAGAGAGTGTGGCAAAGCTGATGGGTTTTTAACCATTTTTTCCTCACCAATATGTGAATTTTAAGGGACAATACAATAAAAGTGAAGTTTTAAAGGGAAGGTGCACTACAGAGGGGTTTTGCACCCGCACCTGGAATTTATTCAGATGTTTTTGCATATTATTACCCCAGAACTATCTGCTGGACATTGTTGAGAAACCTCTTAAGACTAGACTCTGGATCTACGCCAAAATTATCATTCACCCCACCCACTAAGTGTTATCCACAGCATTAACCCCTTTATTTTCTACACTTTTGTTGTTCTTATTTACTTAAAATACAAAAGTACAAGAATCCACAATCGCAGCATACAGAATATGAAAAGTGCCATGGAATGGACATATATAGAACAAGTGTTTAAATGTTTAATAGTAAAATTAGAATCTCATGATATACCATAAGGAAAGTAAGAGATAAAGGGTTTAAGAATATAAGTGAAAAGGACTGTAAGATGAAACATGGAAGAGGTGAAAGACATGTAGAGCAATATTGTTTGTACTATCCATGTGAAGGGACTTCAGAACAAATGAGTGGTTTAAATAGGCCCTGCCCTGCATAACTCAATAGTACAGGGGGATGTAAGAAAAATTGCAACACTGCTCAAAAAAAAAATAAGATAAGACATCCTAGATCTGAATGAATGAACTAATCGTATGAAATACTTTCGTCTTTACATAGTTGAATGTGCGGACAACAAAATCACACAAAAATTATCAATGGAAATCAAATTTATCAACCCATGGAGGTCTGGATATGGAGTCACACTCAAAATCAAAGTGGAAAACCACACTACAGGCTGATCTAACTTTGATGTAATGTCCTTAAAACAAGTCAAAATGGGGCTCAGTAGTGTGTTGCCTCCACATGCCCATATGATCTCCTGATGACCACCTGGGCATGCCCCTGATGAGCATCTGCCGACTCCTGGACAGTCTGTGGTGCAACGTGGCATTGGTGGATGGAGTGAGACATGATGTCCCGGATGTGCTCAATAGGATTCAGGTCTGGGGAACAGGCAGGCCAGTCCAAAGCATCAATTCCTTAATCTTGCAAGAACTGTTGACACACTTCTGCCACATGAGGTCTAGCATTGTCTTGCATTAGGAGGAACCCAGGGTCAACCGCACCAGCATATGGTCTCACAAGGGGTCTGAGGATCTAATTTTGGTACCTAATGGCAGTCAGGCTAAATCTGGCAAGCACATGGAGGGCTGTGCGGCCCCCCAAAGAAATGCCACCCCACCCCATTACTGACCCACCGCCAAACTGGTCAAGCTGGAGGATGTTGCAGACAGCAGAACGTTCTCCACAGTGTCTCCAGACTCTGTCATGTCTGTCACATGTGCTCAGTGTGAACCTGCTTTCATCTGTGAAGAGCACAGGGCGCCAGTGGCGAATTTGCCAGTCTTGGTGTTCTCTGGCAAATGCCAAATGTCCTGCACGGTGTTGGGCTGTAAGCACAACCCCCACCTGTGGATGTTGGGCCCTCATACCACCCTCATGGAGTCTGTTTCTGATCATTTGAGTGGACACATGCACATTTGTGGCCTACTGGAGGTCATTTTGCAGGGCTCTGGCAGTGCTTTTCCTTGCACAAAGGCAGAGTTAGTGGTCCTGCTGCTGGGTTGTGAGCCATCCTACGGCCACCTTCACATCTCCTGATGTACTGGCCTGTCTCCTGGTAGCGCCTCCATGCTCTGGACACTTTGCTGAAGGACAAAGCAAACCTTTTTGCCACAGGTCACATTGAAGTGCCATCCTGGATGAGCTGCACTACCTGAGCCACTTGTGTGGGTTGTAGACTCTGTCTCATGCTACAACTAGAGTGAAAGCACCGCCAGCATTCAAAAGTGACCAAAACATCAGCCAGGAAGCATAGGAACTGAGAAGTGGTCTGTGGTCCCCACCTACAGAACCACTCCTTTATTGGGAGTGTCTTGCTAATTGCCTATAATTTCCACCTGTTGTCTGTTCCATTTGCACAACAGCATGTGACATTGATTGTCAATCAGTGTTGCTTCCTGAGTGGACAGTGTGAATTCACAGAAGTGTCATTGACTTGGAGTTACATTGTGTTGCTTAAGCGTTCCCTTTATTTTTTCGAGCATTGTATATCTCGTCACAGAAAAAGCTTTCGTTTTCTCCTCTCATTGCGCTCTTTTTCTGCTCCCCACCATAAACTTCCATTTACTTCAAAAACACATCTTGCCTTTACAAGAAGGCCTAGTAGCTTTCTAAGAGATCAAATTATAAGGGGGAGAAGGAGGGGGGGAAATAGATACAGGCAGAAGGAAACAGAGACTACACAAGGTTACAGTTATTAGATTTCAACCCCATGTTTGACTCCCAGCTTAAACTGCTAAGCACAGCTCCATAATGTTGTTCATGCTGCTTCTTAGGTTAGTATAAAGAGACAATAGAGCAGGATCTCTTCTGTGTGTGTGTGTGCAATGTGTGTGAGACATTATGGAGGTTAGACTCCACTCTCTAGCTCACGGACAGCTGAAAATTTGATATGTAGACTGCGGAGCAATACTCTGGTGCAAAATGCCATACAGAAGTTACAAAATGGCAACAAATATTGCTACTTCTCATGTACACGTGACAGCTTATACTGAAAATTTACCTGAAACTACAGGTACAATCTGTCAGGTACCCAGGAGCTGACGAATTGGGAGAACAGCGTTCCAGTTAAGAACATTCCACCCCCTCCCACCAGACTTAGTTGCGATTATTCTCCATTTGCTCAAGCTGACATTTACATGGTCTAGGTGGGAGGCAGCATGGTTAGCATGACTGGAAGCCACAATGTGCCCTCCCCTGTGCCTGGAAAACAGTCACAACCAGTAGCACTTAAAATTACTTTTCGGGCTATTTATCTGTAGCACTGCAGAAAGCTAAGACTTAAATGCTGTTCTCCTGATCTGTTAAGTCCGGAGGATGGTATGTGAGACCACGAGGACATGACCAGTTCTCTTTAAGGCCTATATTTTGTGTTGGGAAAGAGAACTTGGAGGGAGAGGGACTACATGAGCAAACTATGTCACTAAACTATTAATCCAAAATCTCACACTCCAGAATTTATTAAGACAATCTAAAGTAGCTGTCTTATTGCTCTAGAAAGCAGTCAATTTGCACTATCAATCCTACCAGGAATGGATTCTATGCTGATGGTGTATAACTATGTTTCTGCTGGTGTAAAACTATATGTTCTAGTATGCATAGTGTACAGAAATTGGAACATTTAGCTTATTATTTTAAATGTTCTGAGAGCAGAAATAAAAAAAATTATAAAAAAAAAAAAAGTACACGTTTTAAAAAAGTGCGGGTTCTCTTTAAGAAACCTGCATACATTGTGTCAGTGGTTTATTTAAAAAAAAAAAAAAAACTTCTGGATTAGTGGGAACAATTAAACTAATTCATACTCAGCAGAATTGAAGCAGTTGAAGCGTTACACAGAAGAGAAGATGAGAAAATGATTAATTATTGTGAGTCATTAATGAAGAGAACAGCCAATGGGGTTTGTCCTATACTCATTAAAGAAACTACTATTATGGCTTATTTTTCTGGTTAACTCAGTTTTCTTAAGGCCTCTGTGACATGTTTTCTGCATCCTGGGATGTGAGTGTTGAATTCTTCAAATCTAATGTAGACGCAATGAATGATCTGATCTCTACTCTCTTTTACCCCTTACAGGTGCTTGTATAGTGAATGATGAGATCGGTTATACACAATAGAAAAGTATCACAGCTAACAAATGTATTATCAAAGATATTAGGAAGTTGCAATTACCAAATATGTGTAGTTAAGAAATTTTATTTATGAAAATTATTGTACAACAAGGCTTAAAGGGAACATGTCACTATATTTCACTATATATAAGGCATGGCAACACGTTCTATACGGTAAAATCCTGCCGGCAGCAATGATGAAGATATGAAGTTTGAAAGGTGTCCCCACTGGCTCGTAAGTAGTCCCCTGGGTGGAAGCAATGCTCTCCTAGTCCCGTTTTCTACGGTTGTAATCACGCCCCTTCTGGAGCAGAACAATGATGCGGGCTGTGCCTGGGCTGTCAATCATGCTGGGGGTGTGATTACAGCCTGAGCAGAGGGGACTAGAAGAGGATGGCTCCTGCCAAGAGGGGTTACTCACAGGCCGGTGGGGGACACTTCTGAAACTTCATATCTTCACCCTTGCCAGCAGGAACATCTCCCGGGCATGGTAAGGGAAATCCATATATAATGCATTGCTACGCTTTATATATGGTAAAATCTGATCTGTTCCGCTTATGGCATACCTTTCATTTTACAAAATATTTCAGGAGAAGCTGCCCTGTGTATACATGAGGAGCAGCACTATTTCTGGCCATTATATGATTTGTTTATGGCATTTTTCAGCATATTTTTGTTCTGCAGGCTTTAGCTGTAATTCGCAGTTCTCCCAGAGCTGGTAGGTAGTGCTCCCCCCCCCCCCCCAGACATTGCTTGTCTTGCAGACACATGACAAAGCAGAGCTGATTTTCAGAGAAGAAGATTTGAACAGCAGCAGTAGGAGGGACTGAAAAAGTGTGAAAACAGGAGAGAAAAAAGGAGTTGTGAGTAATAACATATATTACAACGTTTCTTGTATTCTCTTGCACAATTGATCTATGCAAAGTGAGCTCAAATGACAGCGTCTATTTAAAGTGTTACTATCATTATTTAAAAGAATAAATAAACAAATCGACATGTTGCAGGAACATTGTCAGAAGTTAAAAGTTTTGATCGGTTGGGGTCTCAGTAGACCCTCATCAATCTCAAGAAATACACCACAGAAGCGAGCTTGAATGCCAGGTAGGTTCTCAGCCCATCTGATTTCATTTTTAGTAATGATAGTAACACTTTAAAAATTCCTTTGACTGAAAATGGTTCTGCACTTCATATCTCCCTCTAATCTATCTTTAATAGAAGACCTGACAACTCCTCCTTAAAGTGTACCTGCCATTTAAATTTTTTTTTTTTTTTATAAACCTGCATGGAATTGTTACATTAACCCTCCTGAGTGGTGACACCTTCGTTGTTGAATTGCTATGGTTGCTGCTGACTTGCTAAAAGGATAGAGGGGGTAACACTGCAGCACTGTGAACATAAAGCAGTAGATTCACTGCTATTTACAAGGTACAGCTACCCTGAGCTTAATGGGTGAGCAAAGATGAGAGGGAAGCCTTGATTTACCATTTGGGAGCAATGTGGAACATCTTCAGCTTGCAGGTACACAGCTCAGGCTTTCTCAGGCTCTTTCCCTCTCAACTCCCACTATGCGGTATACTCCAAAGAAGCCCCACTAGCAAAATGGCTTAAAGGGGTACTCCGCCCCTGGCATCTTATCCCCTATCCAAAGGATAGGGGATAAGATGTTAGATCGCCGCGGTCCCGCTGCTGGGGACCCCGGGGATCGCCGCTGCGGCACCCCACCATCATTACTGCACAGAGCGAGTTCGCTCTGTGCATAATGACGGGTGATACAGGGGCCGGAGCAGCGTGATGTCATGGCTCCGCCCCTCATGACATCACGGCCCGTCCCCTTAATGCAAGTCTATGGCAGGGGGCATGACGACCGCCACGCCCCGTTCCCATAGACTTGTATTGACGGGGGCGGGCCTTGACGTCACGAGGGGCGGAGCTTTGACGTATCGATGCTCCGGCCCCTGTATTGCCCGTCATTACGTGCACAGCGATCTCACTCTGCGCAGTAATGATAGCGGGGGGCTGCAGCAGCGATCCCCGGGGTCCCCAGCAGCGGGACCCCGGCAATCTGACATCTTATCCCCTATCCTTTGGATAGGGGATAAGATGTCTAGGGGCGGAGTACCCCTTTAATCATTCATGTTCCTAAGAAGTAATTAAAAGTTGATATCCCCTAAATTTTTCCAGAGTTGTCCTTTAGCACAAATTTTGTAGTTTTAACACCTTCGTGGGACTGGTGTCGCGGAGGGTGTGGTCGCCGCCCGATGATACGCCAGTGTTAGATTAGGGACCCACTCTGACTAGGAGGCATTGACGTGGCGAGTGGGCTTGTACTTTTTGATCAAAATGTATACTAACAATCTGTTAGTTTTTGAAATTATACTGAGAAGAAAGTAGATCAAAATACAAATGGTGGGTGTGCCGCCATGTTTCTCTTTCTCTATTTTTGTTTTACATTTAACACCTTCTGTGCCTACAAATCCATGAATAACTTGTAGGTTGCATAGCTCATATTTTATTAGAAAACCCCAGGGTCAATAAGAACGGATGTACAAAATGCTCAGAAAGACATCAGGAAGGCTTTACATTTTTAAGGCAGACCATAACAATACATATGAGACATTCCAGAGCCAACAGATAAAATCCAATATTTTAATATAAGTCCGTTGCTAGGTACATTAGATGCCAACCATGTGTTATATCTCAAAGGAATGACAAATGAACAAATCAATGCCAAGAGTAGGAATCAGTGAAGCATCTGCCAACTTGTAGAGCAAAGGAACCATAGAACTGAACCGTCAGAAAAAGACTAAAGCACTAAGAAAAAGACAATAGTGTGTGTGTGTGTGTGTGTGTGTGTGTGTGTGTGTGACAAAATACAAATAAGTGATTACATTTTTTTACTGTTGATATCATTGACAAAAAAAGGTGGAATTAAGATCTGGCTTCAAGTGAGGATTTAATCCACGTGAAGATCACAGCACCTAACTGGATGAAGATCTCTTTCTTATGGTTTGCATACTGGTTTATGGATACTTCATCTCAGCGCTGAGAACAAATATACCCCTCCTGTGCAGAAGCGCCCCCGTTGGATACCTTTTTCCACAGGATAGATAGAGTTGTGTTTATGGTTTTGCACAACTCTAAGAGGTTAAAAGCTACTTAGAGGTTATAATATCTTTGCAATTTTTGTGCTATACAATATTACCCATGGAAGCACCTTGTCTTATGTGCACCTGCCAAAAGTGGACAGGGGTGTACGTTGTGTACAAAAATATTTAGGTAAGTGGCACGCATGAAAGTAATATGCTTTGCTCAAAAAAAAATAAAGGGAACACTTAAACAACACAGTTTGACTTTAACAAATAGAGTAGGTACTGCAACATTTTGGGCAATACCTTAGATCAGCCTTTGGCTGTCCAGGAATGTTCGGAGTTGTAGTTTTGCAACAGCTTGAGGCACCCTGGTTGGGAAACACTGATCTAAGTTATTGTAGAAAATATTGCATCCTGGTTGGAATACACTGCCTTAGATGAAGAGTTTTCTATGTACTGTAGCATGTGAGATGTTTCACTGGGGAGAATACATTGGGTTTGAAGGACCAAACACAGCCATTAAACAATGAATAGACAATGTCACTTGGTCTTGTTTCAAAGTATAGTATCATCTACAGATTCTTGCAGAGATAGACTTTGTACAGTCAGAAGCAGTGCTATTTTGGGATTAAATCAGTTATGTAAAAAAAAAAAAAAAAAAACAGGTATATAGTCACAACCCAATGTATAGTAAGATTACCTTTTTACAGATCAGCTAGGCATCCACAACATTTTACCCAAAATTTCACTTTTCCTTCACCAGGTTTCATAAATCATAGGATAAATACATAAGAAACCATGCAGTAGAGGCTTGCTACACTACAAGAGTAGCAGAACATGCATTGTTAGCAGTAAGTGCCCAGGTTTAACCTTTTGTGAATTTGAGATAAAGGATTTCGAGCAAAAATGATTTTACAAAAAATAAAAAATCCAAACGCCTACACAAAAACTTGCATTTGCTCCTTTTAAATATCACCAGTAAGCCATCCGTCACATGGCCATAGAGATATATTTAGTATCAAGTTACAGATCTCACGTGCGGAGAACGTGTTAAAGCGGCTGGTGCACTTTGCGAGTCCAGCAGCTTCTTCATTCTAAAGAATGACAGCCCCATCGGTTGGACCTCCTATGATGAGTTATGGCATATCCTAGCATACCTTCTATTTTAAGGAAAATTATTTTAAGGAATAGAAATAGGATATACATACCAATAAAAGGAGGCAAAGAGACCTTCCCCCCTACAATCAGACACTTAGCCCCTATCCTTCGGATCTCCTTAATGGCGCTATGGCTTTCCTCATGCACGGGGCGGGGTTGGCACGCACACTCAATGCATCTCTATGGAAGAGCTGGTGATACACGATGATACTTTGAATAGGGGATACATTTTTCTACATGGGACTACTCCTTTAAGGTATTCTGGTGATGGTAGACTTGTTCCCAAAACAACCGGAAGCATTCTATCTTGCCACACTGTACAGAGCTCTGTTATGGTGTGAACAGTGCACCTAGGCTAATGACTATGACTATCAAGACAGGAGTCTGGATAAGGCAATACTGTTGACAATGGAGGGTTGGTCATGGCACTCTGGCATGCCATAGACCTTTATTGCTGCAATTATGACTAGACTGGTTTAATTTATTCATTGCCTTTAAATTAACCTAAAATTAACATTTAGATGCATTACATAAATCACTTCACTCCATATGACCCCCTAGAAGTCAGATCTCACCCATAAAATGCCCTTTACGCTATTTGTCTGACCTGCCAATGACATTTATTATCGATTCCTGTAATACTCAGCTACAAGACTTCCCTTGTGCTGCCCTATGCTCAGGAAGTGGCTTCGCTTGCCCTGTTAGACTATTAGACTACCCTTCACTTAAACTATTTCTTCATATCTGACCCTTAAAGAAAAAAAAACTGAAGTCCTATTTAATCTGCATTATAATTCTGACATTCATTAAAAATTAACCTTTAGCTTTTTACTCATCTACTGTATGTAAGAATTATCCTACTTCCATTAAATAAAACAGCAGATCCAGTGGTTAAATGCACATGCATACAAACTTTACTTATACATTCATCAGCCTTTTAACTTAAATCGGTCATCCAGAAATCGAAAGAGATAATTTCGTTGAAAGACCGCTCCCTGTATGTCTCCAGGTTGGGTGTGGTTCTGCAGCTCAGGTCCATTGCAGGAAGTGGTCTTTGAAAGAAATTAGGCCTGTTTTTTGATTCCTGGATAACCCCTTTAAGTTTAGACTGATGCCCAGGAAAGTGTTTTCCAACTTGTGGCTCTTCAGCTGTTGGGAAACCACAGGTCTAAGGCTTAACTTACCAGTCAGCTAAGAGTCTACAGCCAACATCAACTGCTCCTGTGAGGACTGTAGACAGAGAAGTAAGCCACTGCCAGACTCTTCTTGTCAAGGCTCAACTCCATTCATAACAAAAAAAAAAAAGGATAAGGCAAGCTGAAATCCAGCTAGCCACTCCTCCCCCCCCCCCCCAACATCTGTCACCGGGGGTAGAGTTGGGAAGCCCTATACAGATTACTAGGTGAGCCGATCCCCCTGAAATTAGATCATTTGGCTGATGATTATCTATTGTGTACGAACTGAAAAACAGTGACTATAAAGGGAACCTTAAAATTTAACTTGTGCACATATAAAAATGTACAAAAATTTTATCAAAAGGGTATATAATTATCAAAAATAAAAAAAACATTACAAATGATCGCCATCAGGATAGCACAAATTCATACCGACAATATCACCACTCAAGGTAGGGATCCGTTGCTGTTGCATGAAAATCTGATTCCCACCACTTTACAAGCCGTATTATATATATATACATATATATATATATATATATATATATATATATATATATATTGCAATCCTATTCATAGGATCCTGGCCCTCAGCACATATCAGCCAATATTCCTTTATGTAATATAGTATGAAATAGAGTCATATGATAAATCACTATCTCTGGTTATACATCACACAGTGTTGAGAGTTGTTGTATAGTCCTAATATCCAACTGGTCCGCACGTTTTCTATTTTGTACAGTAAGTTGTCCTGGCAGTATACAATATGGATAATATGAGCCACTCAAACATATCCATTAGGTGTTATTAATAACCCATCATATTCATCCAGGTTAAACTCAACAAGAAATAGGTACTTATCATGCAATGCGCACTCACTTATCGTTTATAGGTGCGTTTTCAGTTTAGTTTTATTGCACTTGTAATGCGTTCGTTATTGGAGAGTGGAGTAATGCAATACACACAGATTTTTCGTTAGTGTTGCATTTACAATTCGGTGTAGGTACGTTTTTGCATTTTTTATGTTAGTATAATTGTTGATATTAATGTAGATATTCACATACTCTGCATTGGTTTACACTCATAGAATGTTTAGATTATTGGTGCATTTTAGTTGCGTTTTTTGTTTATCAAAAGTCCGTATGTTTCCATTTGCGACCTCTGCATTAGATTCACACTGACAGTGTATTTGCAATTTTCAGTCACCATAGCACAAGATTTAATCTCCAATCGTATCACATTATACAGCACACTTCACACTCTGTTCATAGATATGGGTATTACTTAGTTTACACACTATATAGCCTACACTGCCTCAGTATCGTATCCAGCATACCAGTCCTTCACTTGGGAATTAATAACTTAGCACTTATAGTGTCTTTGTTTAGTGGTGATGCCTTTTAAATTGCATTATAACTTGATATCGATACTTCTATTTACAGATTTTACATAAAATTCGCACTGACAATGCATTTATAGTAACAGTGCGTTTTTATTGTTATTATAGTAGTGCTTATAGATACACTCAGACTCTATTCAGTTCACACTGATGATCCGTTTAAACTTTCAGTGTCACATCCTACCTAAACACATACTTAAACGCATCACACTTAAACATCCGAACATTCGTGTTCACACCATATGCACAAATGATAGCGTTACTCCATTATTTACATTCCATTCATGCTAGGTGGTATACGCTGTTAGTGTAGCATTCAGACAGGTGATAGCTGGTTAGTGACTAGAACTCATCTCTATGTATAGCAGTTCTTTACTGTAAAACATTCATGTCCATTTACACTATCCGCTTCTTTCTAGATGTTGATTAGTATTGCAGATTATCTTATAATATCCAGTCCATTGTAGAATTACATAGAAAGCAGAGATAGCGTCTCTATGTATTGGGGTTTACACTTAGCTTATTTTTCTTAGCGGTGTGATCGAATTCTGGCCATTTGAGGTTGGTGCTTCCCATCTGATGGCTCCATAGGGTCCAAGGCATTTCAATAGCTCATATCTTTAGGGACCTTTGGCGAAGCTCGGTCTCCTTGTTGTCTTACAGTGCACATAGCACTGTATGTGCGGCACTGATGGAATCAGATTTCACGCAACAGTAACGGATCCCTACCTTGAGTGGTGATATTGTCGGTGTGAATTTGTGCTATACTAAAGGCGATCATTTGTAATGTTTTTACATTTTTGATCATTATATACCCTTTTGATACCATTTTTGTACTTTAAAAGTTAAGTTTTAAGGTTCCCTTTATAGTTAATTATTTGGGAGACCTAACTAATCTATCTATTGATACCAGTGAATTAATCTATTATGTATGACCATCATAAGAGCCTTAAACTGAAGACCAATAGCCTAAAATATGGCTGACTGCTTTGTCCCAAGGCTGAACATTCTTTATATCCCTTTAGAAGTTCCTGAAAATAGCCCTTGAAGGGATGGTACCTAGCACTGAGGATCGGTTCTATTGAAGCGAATACACAGGTCAAAGAGATACAAAGTTCGGAGAAATGCAAGTTTCAATGCTCTGCAATTCACAGAGGTTTTTATTTTATTATTTATTGTTTTTGGATGTCATTTTTGCTCTTTCAGTATATGACAGACCCAAGGAACAAACTTTATTAGAGCTATAGAGAGCGAGTCAGGCAAAGTGGTAAGTGATAGTACAGACTCGCAAACTCTACTCACGGGCACAGTGTTGCGCTGGATCCTTGGTGGAGGAGGTCGAGGAGGGGGGAGCTTTTCCTGCTGTATCAAAATGGAAACTGACATATCAGTTACAAGTAATAGACAGCATCCATGTATCATATTGTTACTTCAGTAGGGGTCCATAAAGTTTCACCATCTGGATCAAAGAACAACTCCAATGCAAGATTCCTAAAACCTCTGTACAGATGCATCTCTTGACGATGACCACAATTAAACAAAACTCAATAGCCACAGCTTCAAGAAGAAAATAAAAAAAATACATAAAACATAGTACATATATCTAAAACAATGAAAATGTATCTGGACTCTTACCATAAACAGACGCTTGGTCAGTTGTATGTAGTATATATTGTGGACTACACCCAAAAACTGAATGCTTAGACCAGGGTGGAGATTGCATGATCTGGACACCCCAAACCTTGATTAGGGACATTATTGAGTCCCTGTGTTCAGCTATGGAGGTTTGTTTAGTCCATGCAGCAATCTAGATAAGTATATATATTTTTCAGTTTTACCAACCCATGCTCACTATTACCAAGAGCACTGCAGGCAGTAATGCAGTACTGTCGCCGATCTTGGATGTTGAGTAACCCCAATTTGTTGTTTGAGTGCTCACTTTTTGTATGTTTAGAGGAAAATTTGGGCACCAATAAAAAAAATTGCATTGTGGGTGTTGCGAAAATTTGCTATTCAGACTAACTCTAGGGAACACATATGAAATATATCAATCAGCAATGAGTCCATACTTCCAATAAGAACATTCTCTACATATGGCAATTTGTTAAAAAAAAGGATAATGAGTATAGTGAGATGCATGCACAACATACGAGTGAGACCAGCACAATGTAACATGAGGTTCCATCAGCCTTACACAGTCGCCCACATATTGCTCATCTCTACAGTCTCATAAAGCATATTACATACTATACAGTAACATACTCCTATGTTATATACGGCAATTCACATTTTAAATTTACTTTCTCTCAATGTCTCATCCGTGGTTCCCAGAAATAGCCTAGACTCAGTTGATTTGACCATAACACTATTGCTTTTCTTTTGTAATGATGTAATGATCTGCATGGTATAAATAGCAATGGATGCACTTCAGCAATGAGCACGCTTGCCTTTTAAACTGACATTAAATTACACAGAAAATTCTATTTTACATATTGCAGAACGACTGCACTGGCATTGAATCTGTTAATATCCTTCTGTAGCACCATCTAAACATGGAGGTGGAAGCACTGGGACTTAGCCAGCCTAGAAATCTGCGTCTGGCATGGGCTTCTCTGGAACGATTCACTCTTCCCACTTCTAGTAAAGAGACAAAAACATGATCATATGGTTCCCATCACAGGTTCTAAAATGTGCAGAGACAGAAGAGTGGGACGTTCTTCCTGCCCAATTGGGCTGCTAGCAGATGTGCCAGACAGTAATACACAAATGGATGGGGAGCTGTACCTGTATTCACTTTGCTAGATGTTCCCTGTTAGGACACAGCAGTAACACAGAAATTTTGAATCTTATATTTAGTCAAGTAAACAACAGATTTATCTATTTTTCTTATTTGTTTCAGATTGACAGTTAGAAGACCAGCTCGAAAATGTAAAAGGGATGATCTGAAAAGAGTAAAATTTAAAACGAAAAAAAAATAAATAAAAATAAAATAAAACAACAAAGAACAAACCAATAATGATTTTAGCTAATGGGAGAAGACCCCTACTTTTAATTAACCCATTTTCTAATACCCAATTAGGGAATCCAGAGTTATCAAAGGTTATGGGGGGGGGGGTTAACAAAGGTTATTTGGGGGGACGGGACAAAGGGTATGGATGGAGGGGTCTTTTGTTTAGAACTCTCTTCTATTAGGATAGAGCTACAGACCCTCTTTCCTGCTAGAGGACTTTAGCATATCTGAGAGCATGGACAGCCCATTGATCTTAACTGTGCTATACTTCATTTCACCTGTAGGTGTGCTGCAGGAGAACTGGAAACCTGTTGGCAGATCCCACTACAGATAACAACTGATCACTGTGGGACCCAGTGTTTGGATATACCATGTGATTTTTATAGCTTATAAGGAAAAAATAAAAGAGACATGAGGAACAAAAAAAACAATGCCAAAAGGTAAGCCAAAGGGTCTGTTCTATTTTTTTTTTTCATGGCAAGTTAAAAATACAGAAAACTTGACGAAAAAACAAAGAACCAATAAACGTCAATAGGACTGTAAGTGAACTTTATTCTATTATTCAATTCCAAGAAACACAGTAGTCTATGTAGAGCTATCCCCCCCCCCCCATACACAAACAATAGTGTAGTATCACTGTTTCCAAACTATCAATTTGTGGCCTTCCAATTACTGAATGGGAGGAAGGGGCTTCTAGTGGTTGTCATTGCCCTTCTCCTGCAGAGGTTTTGTCAATTTACAATATTGTTGTATTCCCACACTCATTTTTGCTCAGATAATGCCTTTATAATGGAGTGGCAAATTTCCTCTCCTGAGACAATAACAAAATTTAGATACTGAAATTTGCATTTTTCGCTTTAGTATTCCTGTTTAGATTTCAGTGACCAGAGCTTAAAAAAAAATGACAACAAAAAGCTACCGCATATAATGCTTGTGAGATAACAGCCTGACAGTTCCCATAGCAGCACACAGGAAATCTTTTGCTGCCGCTGGTTCCTATCACACCAGTACTTCTTTGTGTATGGCGCACCGAGGAGCTAACTCTTTTCTGCTGTCACTTGTGTGTGACTTTAAGCTGTAGATAAACTGTTCAAAAAGCATATCTTATGTGGGCAAGAGTTCATTTCATAATTACGTTTGTGCCCATGTGACCCAGGAGCTCCCGTTCCTGTTGTTCACATTTTCACATTTTGGGTCAATAAACTTCTCACCTCTTTCACAGGCAATATGCAAATTACGGCAGTACAGTAAGGGTGTCTGTCCATACACACACTGTGCTTGAAAATGTAGGGTCAGTAAACATAAAAACCAGCTTCTGTACAATAGCTTGCCTACAGCCTGTGAAAGGACTAAAGCTCTTTGCTCTTGACCGGAGTTTGAATGTGCCTGTGCCCAGTGACAGATCCTCTTTAAAGTGAACATTCTGGCAAAAAAAAAAATCAGTTTACGCCTAAGGATATAGTCTGATCTTCCATGGACTGCATTCACTGGCAGCTTTATGACACCATCATAACTGATAGCACGCACTGTGAATGTGGCACACATCTGACTATAACATGTTGTTTCCAGTATACAAGAAAGCTGGAAAAGAAAATGCAATACATTAACACCATGTTCAATCACTAAATCTAAAATGTTTTTTGTTGGACCCTTGATGGTCTAATCTTTCACACTGTTTTTAGGCTATGTAACCAAAAGGCTATGCTCATGCATGGATACGTCTACAGGCAATACATAAAGACAGAGAATGTACCCCAATACAAACCCCAAAGGATGAAGAATGTAGGTTCTATAACATCCAGTAATCTAGGATTAAGGAAAAAACTTGAGAAATCCCCCGATCGTCAACATTCTAATGCAGTGGTCTCAAATTGTGGCCCTCCTGATGTTGCAACTTGAGGGCTGCAGTTTGAGACCACTGTATTAAAGGGAACCTGCCATCACTAATGTTTCTTGAACCACAATTAATCAGGGAAGTCCCCAGCAGCCTCCCCCTGCCCCACCAGCCTCAATAGATAGATTTTTCCCTTTACCCAAACGGGGAGAGATCAGTTATGGCTGACCAGGGTTTAGCCAGATGACTTGTGATTCTGACAATATGAAAGTGATGATGGGTTCCCTTTAAGGCTTAAAGGGGTACTCCACTGCCCCAGCGTTCGGAACATTTTTTTCCGAACACTGGGTGCAGGCTGTGGGGGTCATGACGTCACACCACACCCCTCAAGGCAAGTCTATAGGAGGGGCGTGGTGGCTGTCACGCCCCCTCCCTCAGACTTGAATTGAGGGGGCGTGATGTGACATCACAAGGGGCGTGGTTGTGAAGTCATGACCCTCGCAGCCCGCACCCAGCATTCGGAACACTGGGGCAATGGAGTACCCCTTTAAGGGTGCAAATTAAAAAGGTATTCTGAGCATCCAAGTACTGTCCTGCAGGAGACAGTCATCTGATAATCCAACACTATAGCTTCCAACCTGTGTCTCTCTACCTCTTCCAAGACTGCACCACCTGGCATGGCCAACGGACCACCGATATAGAAAATGGAATACTCTGGCATATGCTTGGCATAGAGTACGTTTTAACAGGACTATTGCATATAAGTCATAAAAGTTAGTTGTGATTGTGGTGCACAGGGTATCATATTTAGATTTTCACAAAAGATATAAATATAACAAAACTTATAGTAAAGTACAAATGGTAAAGTAAATGGAGTTGTCAAGTTAAAAGACTCCATGCAATATAAAAGAACGGTTAGTTATCTATACACATTAGTGTTATGTCAACCAAGCTAACCAATTTTGGCAGACCATCTATTGTGTATGAGGGCCTCTTGACTCCTGACAGCAGGATGGGGAAAAGGGATTTTACATGCCTGATGTAAGCTGCTGTCAAAGGTGTCTGGCAGCGACTTTCTGTGCTTTCCCTGTCAGAACAAACGTGCACACTGCTAAGTGTACATGTAAGGGAGAGACATCTTTCACTGACACCTACATTATATACACAAAATTATTTGGCTCCACCTTATAAAAGTTTACTTCAAGTGTCTCCATTGCCACATATGAATAAAATCCAGCCCCTACCGATGCAGTCTGTCTTTACAAACATTTCTAAAAGAAAAGAATCTAAAGAGCGTAGTAGAATGCAAAATATTAGAAATTGGGTGCTGCTTACTGGACCTTCCTATAACTGAGGTTACTGTAATAGCTCCTATATCCTGGGAGTAAAAAATTATGTAACCCATAAACAAATACTGTACTTTTCGCCGTATAAGACGCACTTTTTCTTCCCCAAAACTGTGGGGGGGGGGGGAAGTTGGTGCGTCTTATACGGCAAATACACACCTATCGGGTCGGTCCCTGCGGCCATCAACGGCCGGGATCCGCGGCTAATACAGGACATCACCGATCGCGGTGATGCCCTGTATTAACCCTTCAGACGTGGCGACCAAAGCTGACCGCCGCGTCTGAAGGGAAAGTGACACTAACCCGGCTGCTCAGTCGGGCTGTTCGGTGAAATCGCGGCGTCCCGAACAGCTTACAGGACACCGGGAGGGACCTTACCTGCCTCCTCGGTGTCTGCTCCGGGCCGGGATCCCCTCCATGGCCGGCGCTCTCCTTCGACGTCATCACGTCGTCGCGCACGCCATCCCGTTATCCAATAAGAGCGGCGTGTATAGCGATGTGATGACGGCGACGTGATGACGGTGACGGAGAGCGTGGATTCCGGGGAAGAAGACGTCCGGAGCGTCGGGGACACCACAGGGACGCGGCGACAGCGATGAAGCGACATCCAGGGCAGCGGTGACTAGCGGTGACGAGTCCGGAGCGTCGGGGACACGTGAGTATTACCTCCTATACCAGTGGTCTTCAACCTGCAGACTTCCAGATGTTGCAAAACCACAACTCCCAGCATGCCCGGACAGCCAACGGCTGTCCGGGCATGCTGGGTGTTGTAGTTTTGCAACATCTGGAGGTCCGCAGGTTGAAGATCACTGTTGGGTTCAGAATCTTTTTTTTCTGGATTTTGCACCTTTAAAATTGGGTGCGTCTTATATGCCGGTGCGTCTTATAGGGCGAAAAATACGGTAAATAACAACCTTCACATTTGAGGGATATTATTGAGGAGTGGAAGCGTTTAGGATCCACAGCAACTTATAATAATGGATAATGAAGAGTACGAAGGCATTTCTGCACTTCTGAACCATAGAGTACTGGTAAAGTAAATCCCTGATCCAGCACAGGTAGGAAAGACCGCTGAATGAATCATATGGTGACCGAGACCCCGAGACAGACATTTGTAAGTGCAAACAAGAAAATACAACCAAGAACCCTGATCCTTGAAGTGGAAAGAAAGCTGCCTAGAGAAAACTATTTTTTTTTATTAATACTGGGTATCAAACAGATAAAGTATACTCAAAAGGTGCTTAAAAAAACAAGAATGAGAAGAGATTTGGTCATCATGTTATCAGTCAGGAGGACATTGATTCCGTTTGAGTAGTTAAGAGGCTCATAAGCATCTAGGATAGTGTTATGGAGGAACATAAATGGATTAAAGGGGTATTCCAGGCCAAAACTTTTTTTTATATATAAACTCGCTCCGGAAAGTTAAACAGATTTGTAAATGACTTCTATTAAAAAAATCTTAATTCTTCCAATAGTTATTAGCTTCTGAAGTTGAGTTAAGTTTCTGTCTAACTGCTCTCTGATGACTCACGTCCCGGGAGCTGTGCAGGTCCTATGGGGATATTCTCCCATCATGCACAGCTCCTGGGACGTGACAATATCATTGAGCAGTTAGACAGAAAACTTCAGAAGCTAATAACTATTGGAAGGATTAAGATTTTTTTATAGAAGTAATTTACAAATCTGTTTAACTTTCCGGAGCCAGTTGATATATATATATATATATATATATATATATATATATATAAAAGGTTTTGCCTGGAATACCCCTTTAATAGTTGTGAATCTTAAAAGGGTACTCTTCGGGCATCCGTGGTCATGATTTCACGCCACGCCCCCTCCATTCATGTCTATGGAAGGGGGTGCGATGGCTGTGGTCGCCCGACCCACCCAGGGGTCCGCCGAGGAAGGATGTACAAAGCTATAACAATCACCAAAGTTCATGGCCCTCAAATGGCTCAAATGCAGATAAAGTTTAATGTTGTCTATAAATTCTTCTCATTTCAATTCAATGTTTTAATGTTTACTTTACGCTGCCTTGGCTGTCAGAACCGGAATACATAATGCAATACTATAGATTCAAGATAAAAGAAAAGCTAAAGATTACCGCAGCTGCTCATGTGACTTCAGCTTTCCTTTTATCTTGAATCTATAGAATAAACTATATATTCATAATAGCTACGCACCCAAACTTGAAAAAAATGAGTGCCCAAGGCCAAGGTGAGCAACATGGCAAAATAATGTAATCAATTCCGCCGATTAATATTGACAAATATTGATTTGTGACAGTAAACTTTATTTCTGTCATGACCCGACCGTACGCCTTGGTCTTTTCTCTAGATAATGCACCGTGCCATACATCATTACCTACACAAGCATAAAACAGTCACTGAAAAGGCTGCTGACAGAATAAACAGTAGCTCCAAGGGGAGCAAAAAAATATATATATTTGTGAGGGCAGCATCACGGCGATCTGTACTGTGAGAATGTCGAGAAGATACACACGCTTTATCGCAGGGCTGGATGCTGACCACTCGGAGCTCAAAGGCTCGTTTTAATTGCAAATTTCTGCAACGCGGAGATTTACCTATCCCACATATGTCCTTCAGCTACTCCAAGGACACACGATAGCCTGAGAAGTAATGTTTCAAACACAGATAATCCTTGCCTTAAGCCAATTTTTCCAATAGAAAGTTTTCTTGCTCTCTCCGGGCTGCACATACAGTAAGCTCGTCCACAGCCTGAGCAGGATCCCCCGCGGGATGGAAAAGCTGCAGCATATTCTAAAAATGAAACATGCAAATCTGATAAGCTGGGGGTTCCTGCCAGTCGGTCTGGGGTTAACCCCTGAACTGCCACAGCTCGAACCAGTGACATCTTGACTGTCTCTCAATCATCTGCAGTGTAATAGGCAGCCAAAGCTTGTAGCATAGCGGTGGCGGTTTACTTAGAGTGTAATCTTGCTCGGTCGGTAGACTTCTTACTTTCACGTAATTAGATGACAGGATTGTAATGGTCTCCTCCTCTTCCCTGTAGATGTACAGCTGCCATCCCTTGTACAGGACCATCAGTCATTTGAGGGAGCCCACTCGGAGGGAGCGAATATTATTTACAAAAGCAACATCTGATTTGCAGTTAATTTGTTGATGCAGCAAAACACATTGTTTCGGAAAGGTCAGGAGGGGAACGCACGCTGGAAAATCATCTTAATTAGCGCATGGCTTGTGTGCACAGCGGCTGAGGCTACAGACAGACACCGCACAAGAACAAGGCAAATGGATTTAAATGAGAACCTTCTCAAAGAACATCGAGATGGAAATTTCTTCTTCTGAGAGAGCCAAGTAGAAAACTTCTCTCCTCTGCTTTGAGCGGGGCTACCCCACAGTGCCAATGTTCTTCGTTACAGATGCCAAAATATGTTCTGTGCAAAAATTATTTTTATAACAGTCATGTTGTATTATTAAAGTCAATCACACTGCTTTATTTATTTCTTCTGATGTACCGATACTGTAGACAAAGGGGGAGATAAGCAAAACTGCCTGCACAAAAAAGACTGGCTTACGTGACTTGCACGGGCATTTTAAATCCGCTTTGGACACTTTGGCCCCAGGCTTAGATGCACCAAGAAATGTGTCATTTTCAGGTGGAATACTAAGCCAATAGAAGGTGTAAAACGATGTAAAGCAGTGCCAGATTTTCAAACAGCCTGAGCCACTGTTAAAGGAAAACTGTCAGCCAGTTAAGCAACACTAAACCCAATAAACTGGGTTATAGTGTGGGTGAACAGGAGGCCAGCGAGGGGTCACTTACTTAAACGTAGTAGGTCCTAGGATATGTCCCCCAGAAGATCCTCTGCTGAATTCAGTGAATCGCGTGCAGGGGGTGTAACTTCATGAGGACGGGGCTTCCTGACTCCACTTTACTAGGATGTGGAGTCACAGACAATGAATATGCAAATTGAGTGGGCGTAGTCATGTCTACTGTGCTCAATTTGCTGATTTTAGCAGAGGAGCTTCTGGGAGACATATATTTTAGGACCTACTGCACATATTTAAGTTAGTGACCCCTCATTGGACTCCTGTTCACCCACACAATAACACAGCGTACTGGGTTTCGTATGGGTGAACAGGCTGACAGTTACCTTTAAAGGGAAGTGCGGGGAACTGAACTTATCAAACATTTATCCCCTATACACAGAATAGGAGATAAGTGTCTGATCGCGGTGAGTCCCCGTAATCTTCTGTATGGGCCTGTCCTCAGCGCTCCAGCCCACACCATCCTGGACACAAGTGACTGCCCATTTAGTCAATCCCCAGCTGTGCCAAGGACGGGTAGGTAGACAGGTCCCCAGACAGGAGATCACAGTAGGTCCCAGTGGTGAGACCCCCTACAATCAGACACTTATCCCTTATCCTTTGGAAAGGGGATAAGAGTCTAAAAGGTTCAGTTCCCTAGACTACACAATTAAAATTTGATGCATTTTTAAGACTTAATTATCTTCCCCACCGCATTGATCACTGTTCCTTAATGGATAGACTGCATATTCCATTTTTTATGTAATTTATATATTTTGGGACCAGATTCACAAAAAGTCAAGCAATGTCACTGTTTAAACTACAAAAGTAGGAAAGTTAACCCCCCCCCCCAATGTCTTTTTGCCATAAACCGCACAATCAGTAGTGCTACAAAAGGTTGCAGTGTAGAGTCTAGCCCAGTGTTTTCCAAATAGTGTGTCTCCAGCTGATGCAAAACTACAACTCCCTGAAGGCCTTTGTCAGGAAGGCCTGCTGTGCCGAAACACATCCTCTCTGTACCTGTATCGTGACCAGATGTCAATAAACTTGGTGAGTGTTGGGATCTTCTTACTATTTTAAGAATTTAAAGAACACTACAGAGAATAGCTCCATCATTCACAGCCCTTATGCCCTACCAAGTGCAAAGCAATTCTTTAGATGTGTTTATTTGAATATACAACATTGTGATCCAATTTTGGAACAGAAACACCTCATAGAAGGAGATTTATCATTCTTTTTAAACGTATGGCTTACTTTTACTTACATGCGACCTATTTATCATATAGTCGCACGTCCTTGATAAATAAATCACACGTAAGCAAAACCCAGGAAACCTGCTTACAAAAGCATTTTTTTAAAGCAGAAAAGTTTTCCCTTATGTTAATAGCCGAAGTTCTTTATCTACCATATATTACCAGTAGCGTTGCTAGAGAGTGACGGGGAGGGGGGCGCACTGCATCAGGTCACACCCTGACTGGCCGGCCTGGCACTAAATAGCTGCACTCCAACTATCCCGTGACAACCCATCCACCCTCCTCAGAAATTAAAAAATATTAAAAATATACTATGCCACACCATGAATATCCGTACTCTAGAGGCTTTTTTGTTTAATTGTGAGCCCGCATTTTGTGACGATGGTGGGCGGAGTCTTACATCGCTGCGCTGAGGCCGGAGTTTACGTCAGGAAGGAAGACAGCGCAACACCAACAGGCACAAACAATAGTGAAGCCACAAAAAAAAAAAAAGCGGCTTTGTACGTAACTAACCCCAAAATGTGCATAAAACTATATATTACTCTGGAAAAATTTTAGTGCCACATATTGGTTATTTATGTAGTCTGTAAAAATTCTTACACAATGATTTTGTGCCTTATTCTATTTTAACACAACATTAATTAAAAAATGTTGTGGGTACACCAGCATGTACGTGTCCTAAAATTAACAAGGTGTGCAGTGTGTATTTTCAACCTTAAAATAAATAGTTATTATTTATGTAATTATTTTTTTCCATAAATAACTAACATTAATGTAGTAGCTTTGTTTCATGATGTAAAACAGTTGTTAAAGTGGATGTTAATGTCCTTTTCTGCGGATGTATGCACTTTCTGTAAGCCAGGTTGGACCTGGAATACATATGTGACTTTTAAATGGAGATGCAATTTTTTTTCTTTATAAATAGCGACTATCGCATTTTATAAATACATGACCACTGCAAAGTAAAGAAAAAAATTACTACGTGAGCAGGTTTCAGAAATGTGCTTTGGAATAAGCAAAAATCAAAAAGTATAGAAAAGTCGCACGTGCGCAAGTACGTGCGGCTTTTTTACGCAAAAAAAAATCTAGTACAGAACTTGATAAATCTCCTTCATAGTGATCAATTCCTCAATGAGTGTACTAGCGGTATACATGCACCGTCACAAGTCAGCTAAGGACTAGGAGGAGTTTTTCAAGAATAAAGCCAATCACACTCAGTTTTGGGAGATAATCTCATCTCTCATCTCCCTTAATTGGTTGCCAAAGGTCCAGCTCCATGAAACCCTGCAAACAGCTATTATCATTTGGGAAAGCTGCCATTGACCATACATTTCATCTGCAGGGTCCAATGTTATGTAGTATAACATGGCAGCTATTCAAAGAAATGACCATGCATGTAATACATGAATGACCAAGAGGCAGCTCTGGTTTATTAATGGGAATTTTGAGCAAAGGACCATCCCTTAGGATGTTAGTGTGATCTAACAGAGCACATGGACAGGGATTGCCTTTACTATGCCATCAAGAATTAGAGATTCCTAAAGTGAACCTGTCCCATTAATGATACAAACCATTCTGCAGGCAGTGTGTTATAGAGCAGGAGGAGCTGAGCAGATTGATATTCATACTTTTGTAGGGAAAGTTCCCGGATAATTAGTCATTTATTCATGTAAACCTCTGCTCATTTTGGGCTAAGTAGTCAAGTGGGTGGTCCTACTTAGTGATTGACATCTATAAGTGTGTACGCAGAGCAGAACCGCCTACTTTTACATGAATAAATAACTCGAATTGTTTACATAAATAAATGTCAATTTATCCTGGAATTTTTCATTACGCACAGAGCGAGCGTGCTCTGTGCATTAATGATAGCGGGGTGCCGCAGCGGAAATCCCAGGGGTCCCCAGCAGCAGGATCCCAGGGATCTAACATCTTATCCCCTATCCTTTGGATAGGGGATAAAGATGCTAGGGGCGGAGTACCCCTTTAAAGGGGTACTCCACTGGCCCAGTATCCTGAAAAAAAAATTCTGAACGCTGGGTGCAGGCTACGGGGGTCGTGACATCATACATAAGCCCCCTAGTGATGTCACGCCACACATCCCCTCAATGCAAGTCTATGGGAGGGGGCATGGTGGCAGCCACGCCCCCTCCCATAGACTTGCATTGAGGGGGCGTGGCGTCACCACCCCCATAGCCCACACCCAGCGTTCTGTAGGCTGTACTAGTGCAGTACATAGAGTAGACCGGCAGCACTGACCTCTCCTGGGTCGCTGGTAGCACTGGATGTCAGTGAAGCGCAACCCCATATATCAATCCTCCTCCCCCTTCACACACACATCACATCCTCTGGACCTTCCACCCCTAGCGTGTAGCCCAGGCCTGGTGCTGTCATCTGTGGGGTCTGCATGATGCTGCCACAGATCTGGCACAGGGAGGAGGAATGGAGCAGGAGAGGTGTGGACAGGGGGACAGCCAGAACATGGGCTTGTAAGGCCCTATTCACACTATAAAGATTTTGCACGGAACCCGCTTGCAGTAGCCTCCCATTGATTTCAACAGGAATTCTGCTGCTCAGATCACATGTTGGAAGTTCTTCAACAAAACTTTCAATGTATAAACTTAGTAGCGGAATTCCCATTGAAAGCAATGGTAGGCTGCTGCAAGCGGATTCTATGCAGAATCTCCATAGTATGAATGGGGCCTAAAATGCTGCCCGCAGATTGTGTTACACAATATGACATGCTCAGTGTTTGCAGGGTTACAATAGGTTCATGATCAATCAGCTGACTGCTCTTTCTTCTAGATAGCTCAAGTTCCACCATACTGAGTATTAATTCATGCAAAGGATAGGGCAGATCATGGAAACACTATGGGTTAGTAATGGCAGTATGATCATTTGAAAGAAACAGAATAAGGACTCTACATCACAACATTAGATGGCGAGAGATCACTTTAAAACACATTCTACACTACTACTATTTAACCCACAACGGATAAACCTGACCCCTGCCCCTTACATAGTGTATGGATGGATTTCCACTTTATTATTTAGTCTCATGTTACATTATATGATGGGAAGCTGTGCGTATTCCAGGGTTACAGGTATCACATATAAATGGGCATTTGGCTGACACCATGGGAGATCATCACACCATGTGCGGTTTGTAAGTTATCCTAGGAATCAATACACAAAGAGAGAGAGGAAAGACATGAATATAAAGTAGAAGGCGCTCACAATGTTTAATTCCAGCACAGGGGAAAAAAATCAGCTACCATCCACTTGTACGGTGGGCGCAGAACATTTGGCAGCAAAACTGAGACTACTGTATTGGTACTTGTGAGAAGAAGAAAAAAAAGGCAAGAGATAGGACCCCAGGGAGGGAAGCGAACAGTTTACCCACAGTCCACCATGATTTCACAGTACAGAGTGTAATATTTTCACACCAGTGTAAACATAAAAACTAAATGTTTTTGTATGTGTGAATTAGCAGCTGATGCCCAGGAGAGTTTCCAGCTTTGTCTGATGGCTAATTCTTGTTAATATTTTTTTGCATAAAATATTCCAATCAGATTCCTTAGCAGCATATTAGAGGTGTTACCTCACCCCTCAAAGCTGCCCCTCAAAAGCCGAGAGTAACGCTGTAGACAGGACAGTATGTGGGTGCAGGATTACACACCCCGCAGGGTCAGTGTTACTAGGTCTGTGCCCAGTCACATGGACATCACCCAAGATTACTTTTACACCTCACTGGACAACAATGTTTCCTAATGGTACTTGGATCTGGACCTATTTATCAATTACTAGCTGAGTACTAGGCATTTCCCATTTTTTCCTTAATAATCCTTGTTGGGGAGGAAAATCAACAAAGGAGGAAGCTTTAGACTTCATATCCCATCCTCATATATTGTTGTCATATCCCAACCCCATATCTCAACCTCATATCCCCCGTCCTCATAACCCATCCTCATATCTCGACCTCATATCCTGTCCTCCTATCCCTTCCTCCTATCCCGTCCTCATAACCCGACCCCATATCCTGTCCTCCTGTCCCATCCTTATGTGCCTTCCTTATATCCTGTCCTCATATCCTGTCCTCCTAGGATGGTATCCACCTTTTCCAGCCCACCCGAGCACCTGAAAGCTGAACTAATTTATACAGGCTAAAGTCAGCCACCGCCGAGCCGAGAAGTTTGTGACGAATCGAATCACTGTAACTTTGCTCATCTCTAGTTACTTGCTCACTGAGACATGATGGAATAAACTAAACTTTTTTTTTTAACTGTATTTCAACACATTTTTTTTCTATTAAGGTGTGGACATCCCCCTTTCTGCATTTTTTTCCACGTTGGTAGTATTGAGTTATAAATATATCTATCTCAAAGCAATCTATCATATCTAACAATTATATCTGTTCTTTCTCTTTCTCTCTAAAAAGATGAGAGGCGCCTGTAATTTTCATCATACGTATTAGGGATGAGCGAATAGAATCTGACAAATCCGAATTCGTTGTGAATTTCAGGAAAAATTCAATTTGTAATGAATTCGAATATCGCCGTGATTCGATTAAACAAATTGCTTAATTAAACTCCATTTAGTGCGGTCCAGGCTCCAAGGCATCTAAAATAGCAATGTGAGGACATGGGGCAAGGAACTCTGGGAAGGCTGGATGACCCTGTATCACATGCAGCCTATCAGCAACAAGCCACCCCTGTGATATCACAGCCCTATGTAATCGGCAGCCATCTTGCAGCCAGCCGCTCCAGCGTTTTATTTCAGAAAGAGCGGTTCATTACAGGGAGAGATAGAGCAGTGTGTGTGTGTTGCACAGAAAAACAGCTTGACAGCAGCGATTCAGTACAAGCCCAAATCACTGCAGAAAAGCACTGACAGGGAAGGGAGAGAGAGAGAGAGAGAGCGAAAGTAGACTTTTGGGTTTAATACACAGCCACTTTGTACTACTGCAGTGGGGTGTACAACAACTCTAAAGTTTATATAAAGTTAGGCTGAGCACTCAAAGCCATTGTCACCTGCTATCAGTGCATAATAATACCTACATACCAAAATCTATTTGAGCAATCCATGTGTCATCTTAATTTCAATAATGTAAATATGCTATTTAACCATGTCTGGTCCTGGTGACCAGAAAGTAGAATTCCTAGAGGTCTCCATTGACATATAAAATAACTGCATACAAACACAGGGGCACAGAAAAGCAATCACCTGCAATACACTCCTGGAATTCAACAGCTCACATCCCTTACATGTAAAAAGAAGTGTTCCATATTCTCAATTTTAATTGTATTAACAGCAATCATGATATATATATATATATATATATATATATATATATATATATATGGCTCACCCAAGCAGAAGACCTGAAAGTCAGGTTACGGGAGTGCTACTACCCAGAAGATGTGATTAATGATGCGTTTTTAAAAAGCAGGCACCGTTACCAGAAACAGCTTATTGCTTCCAAAAAACGCTACACACATCAGCCTTCCGATGAAAATAACACAAGATTTACATTTTCTTTTTCCAATTCTAACCTCAATTCCACCATTATGTCCACCATACGTAGATACTGGTACATATTGGAAGCTAATCCCGATTTAAAAGTAAGAGCTGAAAAAAAGCCAATGATAACTTACCACAAGGGTACCAAACTGGATGACACTCTATGTCTAAACCTAAAAATTATGCCAGAAAAAACACTTGGCTAGACCGTAGTGTACCAAAAGGGAATTTTGCCTGTGGTTACTGTAATTTTTGCTCTTATAATATAAAAAGTTGCATAGTAAAACTCGGCAGTTATACACATGTAGTGAATCAATTTATTTTCCACCATAATTTGCTAATAAATTCTTTAAAAATCAGACAATGTGATTTTATGGATTTTTTCCTCATTACGTCTCTCATAGTTGAGGTATACCTATGATGGCATCAGGCCTCTCTCACTCTCTCTCTCTCTTACAGGCCTCTCTCATCTTTTTCAGTGGGAAAAATTGGACAATTGGTGGCTGACTACTTTTTTACCCCACTGTATCTATCTCATATCTATCATATCTGTCTCTCTATCATATCCGTCTATCTAATATCTATATCTCATATCTATCTCTCTTATATTTATCTATCCATCTATCTCACATCTATTCGTTTATCTCTCATATCTGTCATCTATTATCTCTTTCTAATCTATCATCTGTCTAATCTATCTATCAATCATTTATCTATCATCATAGCTATCAATTATCTAAATCTTGTCCATCTACAGTCTCTATCAATCTAATTTCTGCATATCCATCTACCTAATATCTATTTCATATATATATATCTACAGTATCTATCATCAATTCTAATATATGTCTATATCTATCTACCTATCATATATATGGTTAATCTATGTATCTATCGCTCATATCTATCTATCTATACAAAAAAAGAATTGACTGCAGCACAACGGCATATCCAATAAAAATGTTGTAGCTTTATTCCATAGACATAAGGACTACCAGTGCCCCAGTGACTGCCTGCACCCACTACATCTTGTGCCACCTGGTGTGCTGCTCTCCTTCTATTTTTTATATCTATGTATCTATCTATGGTCTGTGATCATTTCTGGCGCAGCACAGTTCCACAGAAATGTCACGTCTTCAACCAATTTATATATCATAGGAGACATTACTCCTCCTTTCTGTCTTGCAGACCTGTCACCCTGTCCCCCCGGCCCATAAGCGGTGGCCTGTATCCTGCTGATAGGTTGGCAGGGCAGGAATGGGGAATCTGAAATGATATCAGGGCCTGAATTCTGGCTGAAGAGGTGCAAGACAGAATTTAAGAAACTAAAAACAAGGTCTGGCTTATTTGGTACGTACGGTGGTGGAGAGTGCCCCCCCGCACTTCAGCGGGAATGGTGTCTTGTAGTCTTCGCTGTTAATTTGTCCTGGCATTTGTGCTTTGACTACCTGTCAGGTTTCTCTGCCTCTAACACTGGTGACAATAAAGCTGATGTCTCCCTCTGACACCGAGCAGGGAAGAAGCGCTGCAAACATTACTCTGTCAGCTGCCGAAATATAATTCATTCCCAGTCTCGGGAGACGGTTTAAAGATATACATGTTATTATAGCAAATGTACTGAAAGCAATGAGGCACTAAGATAAGGACAGAAGGTCATTCCTCTGGATATCACCTACTCTATCCTAGGCAGTTATGCAATGTTAACTACATTCTACTAGAGAAATGTGGGCGAGCAGCTTCCTGCTTGGAATAAAACATTTAGTATCACTGCAGGATTCTCATACATACACGATCTAGTGCCTGGAGTGTACTCACCTACCAAACCGGGGCCGAAACATTGTGCATTATATTCTTCTACATCAGTGTTTTCCAACCAGGGTGCCGAAGGCTGTGCGGGCATGCTGGGAGTTGTAGTTTTGCACCAGCTGGAGGCGCCGTGGTTGGGAAACACTGTTCTAGAACATTGTGGCAGCAAGTCAATGCTACACTGATAATGGCTCTTATGTGGCTCTACATCTACTATATAGATATCCAGCATCAATTCACACTACTAGTACAGGCGCACCAAAAATCAATTCAGTGGGAACACTAAAAGCCATAGCAAAAAGAAGATACAAAGGGTATGCCTCCCTTTCGAGGAACTGGCATTACATAATAATAATAACAACAATAATGGCCCTCATTTACTAAGAAAATCGGGTTGTAAGTCTATCTTGCTTTCTTACCCGACTGCTTTTTTCCCCTGGTATTTATTATTATTATGTCGCATCCTGTTTGTCGCACTGGGTTTTGTTGGTTTTGGTTTCCAACTCCTCTGAGCTGTCGGGAAAAAATCCACAACAATTCAACAAATTCGGGTTGGAAACCTTTATAAATACGTGGGAAAGCTCAGAAATGTCGGGTAACGCCCCTTTTTTGGGTTTGGGAGAATCCACATCGGGTCCGTCGGGAAAAAATGTTGCATCGTGTCGCAGACTGGCGCACGATGTCTGCGACATGGCGCAGACAAAGATGCGACAAAAAAACCCGACAAAAGAGGTCGGGTTTAGAATAGTAAATGAGGGCCAATATTATTAATTCTTTATTAATCTAGGGCACACAAATTCTGCAGCACTGTACACTTAAATTGGTCCATGTCCCTAATAAGGCTCACAATCTAAACCTGTCAGTATGTTTTAAAGTGAGGGAGGAAATCGGAGTACCCGGAGAAAACCCATGCAAACACGGAGAGAACATACAACTCATTGCAGATGTTTTCCTTGTTGGGATTTGAACCCAGGGCCTGAGCCATTTTACAGAATCCAATAGATACCATTGGATGGTAAAGCTTCCATATGTATAGCTTCAATTTCCTTTTAATAATATTGGAAGGAAACGGAGCCCCCAGGGTATTAGCAGCATAACACCTTTAGATTAAATCATCATTCTTGGGACACTTAGGGTACGTTCACACGGCAGAAGTTCCACAATCTCGCACAAATTCTCTTCAGCAAACTTGCCAAACTGACTTGCGGAATTCCGTCTGCACGGAATTTCTGTATTCTAAGAACACAGAATTCTACCAAAATTTAAGCCCCATTGACTTCGACAGGATTCCTCCTCGGAATTCTGCAAAATATATGACTGGTCTGGGACTGCAGAATCCCATAGAAATCAATGGGCAGTAAATGTTGACAAAATTTCCATTCAGCCGTGTGAACATAGCCTAAGATATGTTCACATAGTGGAATTTCTGAGCGGAATTTGCAGGAATATTCCACTCAGTAATTCCACTGCAGCAGAGTCCCATTGATTTCAATGGGATTCTGCAGCACTGTGCATATGGCGATTCTGGCATCCACAGAAAGAATAGTCATGTCTATTCTTTCTGCAAATTTTGCTCGAAAATGCATTATCGTTTATGAGACAGCGCTTTTTTATGCAGCCCTAGCGGCCGCCAGATCAGTCAAATGTGCAGAATGTCTGTCCATGTTTTCCGGGTGGACATTTCACACATATTTGGCCGTGTGAACATGGTCTTCTTCCAAAAATAAATTGTCCAAAGCGGACAGAAGATATGGACCACTATTGGCAGCTGTTATTTGTTAGTCTCTATTCACATCTTGTTTTTTCTCTCTCTCCATTTATTTGAAACAAAATAGAGGTCGGAAGTACTGTGTGGTATAATAAGGAGCAAAAGGATCCAGCCACTACAGTGCGGTATTAACAGCGCATTTAAAGCTGCTTTGTTCAGCTCTTAGTAATAAGTTTAATTTGAGTGTTGGAGGCTCCTTTGGATTCTTTAAAAAAACAAAAACTTTTTTTGGGTGCAGTTAAAATAGATGGACACCAGACAGAAACCTGACACACCCCATTAAGGTTTGTATTTGTGAATGGTGGTCGCTCCATCTATCTTGGTAACTTTCAGGGTAATCGATAGAGACATATCAAGAACAACCAGTCAAGGTCCCTGAAGAATGGGTGATCCACAGCGCTGACCACACGAGATCAGCATATACTTAACCTGTTCAGGACACAGGGCGTATGCATACGCCCTGCATCCCGAGTCCTTAAGGACTGAGGGCGTATGGATACGCCCGTGGGAATTCCGGTCCCTGCCGCTAGCCGGTTGGGGACCAGATCGGGATGCCTGCTGAAATCATTCAGCAGGCATCCCGGCACATAGCCTGACCCCCCCCCCCCCCCCCATGTCGGCGATCGGAGAAAATCGCATGTCGATTCAGACTTGCGATTTTCTCCAATTCCGGGCTGATCGGGTCTCTGGTGACCCGATCACCTGGAAAATAGGGCTGATTGGAGTTGTCAGCGACAGCCCCAATCAGCCTAAGGGATAGGAGTGAGGTCGCAGAGCTGCGATCTCCTCCTATTCCCTGCCATTAGCAGAACAGAGTTCTGACCAATGGCAGCGCAGGACAGGGGGTGGACATGGCAACCCCCCGTTCTGCCCGCCCCTGGATGTTGAGGGGATCGTGGGAAGAAGATGGAGGCCGTACCTGCAGGAAAAGATGCCTGGGGACCCGGGATCTTCGCTGGATACTGCTGGATCCTGGCTCAGGTAGGGAATCGTTGGGGGGGAGGAATTGAAAGTGAAAGTAAAACGATCTCTACTGTGGCAACCACTAGGAAGGCCAAACTGAAACTCCCAGCATGCCCAGACAGCCAAAGGCTGTCTGGGCATGCTGGGAGTTGTAGTTTTGCAAAATCTGGAGGGTCACAGTTTGGAGACCACTGTTACAGTGGTGCCCAAACGGTAGCCCTCCAGATGTTGCCAAACTGCAACTCTCAGCATGCCTGGATTGCCCAGGCATGCTGGGAGTTGTAGTTCTGTAACATCTGTCCCTTCAGATTTAGCAATTTTCATGAATTTTTTGAAAATTGAAGCCCTCAAATTTTTTCAAAAAGCAAAAATATGTCCATTTTATGATGCCAACATAAAGTGGACATATTGTATTTGTGAAGAAAAATAAAATTTATTGTGAATATCCATTTTCCTTACAAGTAGAGAGCTTCAAAGTTAGAAAAATGCTAAACTTTCAAAATTTTCATGAAATTTTGGGATTCTTCACCAAAAAAAGGATGCAAAAAGCGCCGAAAATTTACCACCAAAATAAAGTAGAATATGTCACGAAAAAACAATCTCTGAATATTTGGTAAAAGCGTTTTCGCATTATTAATTCATAAAGTGACGGTGGTCAGAATTGCGAAAAAGGGCTCAGTCCTTAAGGTGAAAAAGGGCTGCGTCCTTAAGGGGTTAAGTTATGCTTAATGGCTCAATGGAGGGAAACGGATTAAGACACATCAAGAGAAACCCATCAAGATCCCTGACTTTAAGTGTAACTGTCCTTTACAAAAAAAACATCTAACATATCACAGGCATCAATAAAACACCAAAATAGAGAAACAGACATGGCCGCGCATCCACAACCTGTACAATGTACCTTTTGATCAAAATGTGGAAGCCCACTCGCCAAGTCAAGGACACGTTAATATCACACTTGTCAAAAGTTTATATTGGTCGTGGCATGGCCAGAATGGAGAGCTAAGCGGTCGCACGCTGCTGTGCTCCCGCTGACCCAGCTCTGTTTCTCCTGATTAAGTTATCCTGACCGGGTCCCGACTCACCTTTTGGTGATGGGGGAGTTGCGGAGGCTCTACTGATCCCTCTGCATACGGAAGCCGGCGCTGAGGGAGCGAAGAGCGCTGGGACCGGAGCAGTGTTGGCGCTGCAGTGGGCTGAGGACTTCGGAAGCTGCTGGCGTGGAGGCTGTGAACTGTTGTGGTCCCGGGAGGAGAAACCTGGAGCAGTCGGTGAGCGGAGAGCTCCTGGTGGGGTGGTCATAGAGTCTCCCTCAAAGACCACTATTATTCGCCATTGTGAGGTATTTCGTGGGCGGGGCTTCTGGTTGCCCTGGAGACTCCTGCGCCCAGGAAGAGCCGGCTTGAGAAATGTGCTGCGGTGCTGTGGGGGAGCGGGGTGTGTCAGCAATAACCCCTGTGCTCCCTGTGGACATCTACTGGCCTTCTGGACGCTCGCTGCTGTTGGACTGCGGCTGTGGTGGACTCTGTGCTGCCTTGTTCTCCTAGCTCTTCCTGAGCACCCCTGCAGCTTTCCACACTTCATCTGCTCTGGCTCTGTGATACCCAGGAGTCACCTTTGTTGGCTCTGCATTACTGTTTGCTGGACATTGTGCTGCTTCTACTGTTAATGAATATGGGGGGTCTGAAAGGGTGCAACAAGATATCCAAGCACGCGGCTGAGGCTGCTAGACAATCTACAGAAGATGAGGCTTCCTCAGATGAGGGTCCTCCACCTGCCGGTGACCATGCTAGACGTGATTCCTAAGGTATTGGTGCAGGCCGCTAAGGCTCTAAGTCCTTTTGCCAGGTCCCTGGATGCTGCAGATGGATTGTCTCCTGCTTCTGCCCCTCCTATGTTCTCCAGCTCTCCTGGGAGATGTTGTTCTCCTCATCATTCCTCTTGTACGGCGGACTCTGTGGATCAGAAGTTTACACAGTTGTTGGCGGCATTTACCTCTTGTCAAACCATTATGGTTTCCAAAGTTGACGAACTATTAAATTAAGCCTATATTAAGACTGTACTGGATAGAGCTCATGATCTTGAAAATAGGCTCAGGTGCAACAACATCTGCCTGGTGGGCCTTCCTGAAAAAGAGGAGGGCTTGGATCCTGTGGCCTTCCTGGAGACTTGGCTGAGAGAAATATTGCCCCAGGATACCTTCTCACCCTACTTTACGGTGGAGTGGGTGCATCGGGTTCCGGCCAGCGGCCTCCCTGAGGGGGGAGTGCCCCTCCTAGACTGTTCCTGGCGAGGCTTCTTCACTATAGAGAAGAAGACACTATCCTGAGAGCTGTGCGTATCAAAGGTGAAGTGCGCTTCAATGGCAGTAGGGTGGCCTTTTTCCGGACTTCCCTGTGGAACGGCGCAAACAGAGGACCCAGTTCACCGAAGTTCGTCTCCGACTGCGTATCAAGGGATACCGTTATGCCATGCTGTTTCCCCATCTGAGGCTCTGGAGTGGGTGGATGCAGCTCCTGTGGCTCCTGATGCGGCTCCTCCAGACTGAATTCCTGATTAACTGTTACTGCTGGACTGTTAGGACTCTTGCTACCCGCGTTAGATTAGTGTTTGAGGTATGGTCTACAGGAATTTATGGTGTTTTGTTGGGGATGCATCTGTTATGCACTGCATTTGCTTCTGTGCTTGTTTTTCTGTTTGTTTCTGTGTCTGGTCCTGGGTTTTGTCTGTATTATACCTGCTGTATGTTCCCAGAGTCTCTCAGGTGGCGGTGTTCTGGCCTGGGTTGGTTTTTATCACTTCTCTGCCCTTTTTGCGAGGAGAGGGGGTTCTCAGTCTTGTTGTGTTTTTTTTTTTAGGTATAGCTAATGGGGTCCCTCATAATTGTGAGTTGGAATGTTAGAGGTCTTAATTCCAAATTTAAACGGGCTTTGTGACTAGACTTTTTTTTTTTTTAAAGCAGTCCCCTCACCTGATTTGCTTACAGAAAACTCACCTAACTGGTCAGAAAATACTTGCTCTGAAGAGGGCATGGATAGCGAGGGGTTACCATTCCACTTATTCTTCCTCTGCGAGGGGTGTCTCTATTTTGGTTACTAAATCCCTTCCCCTGGTCCGGTGGCTTGTGATCATTTTGGTAGATGTGTGATTGTCCAGTGTTCCATGCATACCTTTAGTTTTCTTATGGTGTCTGTATATGTCCCCCCTCCGTTTCATGTTGAGGTCTTAGACTGTATTACGCCCAAATTGTAAACATTTCCTTCTCTGCCTGTTCTCCTTGTGACTTTAATGCGGTCCCAGATCCAAGTGTTGATCGTACTGGTGCAATGGATTCCGGCTCTCCTGGTCTCAATAACTGGAGTGCAGCGCTGTCCCTTCCTGATGTTTGGCACTGGAAACATCCGTCTAACCCGTTATTCTCCTTCTACTCGGTAGTGCATAAATCATTCTCCAGGATAGATCTGGCATTTGCCTCCTCTGATCTTCTATCTCTGGTAAGGGATGTCTTGTAGACCACTAGGGGGATCTCTGACCACTCAGAAAGGGATACCTCTGGAGGTTATGTGGTTAGCTTGGACGTCTATAAGGCTTTTGATTCTGTGGAATGGCTATATCTCTGCAGGGTGTCCTGGGGGTCCTTCGGTTTGGCCCTCGGTTTCGGGCGTGGGTAGGGTTGTTGTACGATAGCCCTCTGGCTCATCCTCCGTCTATACTACACTCCGGTTCGGTTGAGTCGGATTGGGGTCTCCTCTTCGGATTCCTGTTTCAGGTGTAATGCGGATGTGGGCTCTCTTCATGCTATGTGAAGCTGCCCTTGTGTGGAACCCTTATGGAGAGAGGTACTGCAGTTTGACAGATCACTTAGACTTTCCTTTTGTGTTCTCCCCTATTGTTTGTCTGTTAGGTGTTATTAATGATCTGACCATAGGCTCCCATAGGCACCTTCTTCTTAGGTTTCTATTGTTCTGCGCACGGAAGGTTTTGCTTTTTTTAAAGGAGTACTCCAGAATAGGAAAATTGTATTCCATACTGCCAGCAGTAAAAAAAAATAAAGAGGTACATACCTTCCTTCGCTTCCCCGGTGCCTCTGGTAACCCGCTCCGGTCTCCGCTGCGATCCTCTTCATGGTTGCCGGTGGTCGGCGAGTCATACAGCGGTCAGCCAATCACCGGCCGCAGCGAAGTCCTGACTCGGCCAGCGATAGGCTGAGCGGCAGTGTGACGTTTTCGGACCCGGCAGCAGGTAACGGGTCCGAAAATGTCACACTGCCACTCAGCCTATCGCTGGCCAAGATGAACTTCGCTGCGGCCGGTGACTGGCTGAGCGCAGTATGACTCGCCGACCACCGGCAACTAGGAAGAGGATCGTGGTGGAGACCGGAGCGGGTTACCAAAGGCACCGGGGGAGCGAAGGAAGGTATGTACCTCTTTATTTTTTTTACTGCTGGCAGTATGGAGTACAATTTTCCTATTCTGGAGTACGCCTTTAAGTAAGAACAATAATATTATTAAAGGGGTACTCCGTTGGAAAATCAACTGTTGCCTTCCAGTACTTATTAGCTGCTGAATACTACAGAGGAAATTTTCTTTTTGGAATACAGAGCTTTCTGCTGACATCACAGGCACAGTGCTCTCTGTTGACATCTCTGCCCACTTTAAGAACTGTCCAGAGTAGGAGAAAATCCCCATAGCAAACATATGCTGCTCTGGACAGTTCCTAAAATGGACAGAGATGTCAAAAGAGAGCACGGTGCTCGTGATGTCAGCAGAGAGCACTGTGTTCCAAAAAGAAAATAATTTCCTCTGTAGTATTCAGCAGCTAATAAGTACTGGAAGGATTAAGATTTTTTAATAGGAGTAATTCACAAATCTGTTTAAAGGGGTATTACAGGCCAAAACTTTTTTTTATATATCAACTGGCTCCGGAAAGTTAAACAGATTTGTAAATTACTTCTATTAAAAAAATCTTAATCCTTCCAATAGTTATTAGCTTCTGAAGTTGAGTTGTTGTTTTCTGTCTAACTGCTCAATGATGATGTCACGTCTCGGGAACTGTGCAGTTCCTATGAGAATATTCTCCCATCATGCACAGCTCCCAGGGCATGACATCATCATTGAGCAGTTAGACAGAAAACTTCAGAAGCTAATAACTATTGGAAGGATTAAGATTTTTTAATAGAAGTAATTTACAAATCTGCTTAACTTTCCGGAGCCAGTTGATATATATATATAAAAAAAAGTTTTTGCCTGGAATAACCCTTTAACTTTCTGGCACTAATTGATTTAAAAAAAAAAAAAAGTTTTCCACCGGAGTACTCCTTTAATATAAGGAAAGCTGGGTTGCTTAAAAATAACAGTGAGCTTCCTTTATACTTTCCTATTTAGGACAGAGAATTGAGTATACATTGTTGAAGATAAAGATATTCCAGAGGTGCAAGGAGTTTTTTTTTTTTTTTACAAGGTTTGAAATCTATTCTTAAAAAAGTAGTTTTTCGTGGTGTGGATGTATTTTATCAGTGCTGGGGACAGCAATGACCACAAGGGTGGCACCATCTTTTGTTATGGAAATTATAATTTTAACAATCACATTGTATTTTATAAACAACCGTTATTTCATTTAACAATGCCACCTTAGTACAGCGCTAGAATTCCTTACTCTCAATCACACTGATTGGGGTATTACTTTTAATTTTTTTTTTAGGAGAAGTCATTTAATTTCGGGATTGTGAAGTATTCTGTATGGCTTGGTTCACACTGTGTAAAAATCGTCACAGATTTGTATGAACAGTTTTGTAACAAAAATGTAGCCATAATCTGTAAAAATGCGCCCACAAAATGAAATGCAGCCACATTTCCCAGGAATACAATATACACTGAAATGTCTTATGTTGTGTGAACCAGAGCAGCCTGCAGTGATTGGATGAAGAGACCAAGCATAGGACAGCAGACTCAGGGAGGAAGATGATGTCATGTGATCTGCCTTGAGGGAGGGATTACCTGATGCTCTGGTGAAGGGGATATGAAAATGGTTGTTTTATCTCAATAAATCAGTTTGGGTTCACATGAACCAGAGGTGTGTAGTTTCTCTGAGGGAACATAAAGATTGCGTGATCTTAGGACATGGAGCTACCCAGTTGGGGTATAAAGCCACAGATGAGTTACAGTGAGGGCAAGAGACAGAAGGTAGTTGCGAGAGAAATATAGGTGCTAGACACTAGAAAATGTGGGGGAGATTTATCAAAATGTGTGCAGAGGGAAAGTGGTGCAGTTGCCCATAGCAATCAATCATATCGCTTATTTAATTTTTCACAAGAAAGAAGCAATCTGATTTGTTGCTATGGGCAACTGCACCACTCGTTCTACATAGGTTTTGATAAATCTTCCTCTCTATACAGTCATGGCTGTAAATGTTGGCACCCCTGAAATTTTTCACAAAAATTAAGTATTTCTCACAGAAAAGGATTGCAGTAACACATGTTTTGCTATACACATGTTTATTCCCTTTGTGTGTTTTGGAACTAAACAAAAAAAAGGGAGGAAAAAGAGCTAATTGGACATAATGTCAAACCAAACTCCAAAAATGGGCTGGACAAAATTATTGGCACCCTTAACTTAATATTTGGTTGCACACCCTTTTGAAAAAATAACTGAAATCAGTTGCTTCCTATAACCATCAATAAGCTTCTTACACCTCTCAGCCGGAATGTTGGACCACTCTTCCTTTGCAAACTGCTCCAGCTCTCTTATTGGAGATAGCAATTTGAAGATCTCTCAACCGGTGGTCAATAGGATTTAGATCTGGCCTCATTTCTGGCCACTTTAGAACTCTCCAGCGCTTTGTTGCCATCCATTTCTGGGTACTTTTTGACATATGTTTGGTGTCATTGTCCTGCTGGAAGACCCAAGTTCTCAGACGCAAACCAGACTTTCTGACACTGGGCTGTACAGTGCGACCCAAAATCCGTTGGTAATCCTCAGATTTCATGATGCCTTGCACACATCAAAACAACCCTAAAACATAATTGAACCTCCACCATATTTCACTGTAGGTACTGTGTTCTTTCCTTTGTAGGCCTCCATCTTTGGTAAACTGTTAAATGATGTGCTTTACCAAAAATCTCTATCTTGGTCTCATCTGTCCAAAAGATGTCTTCCCAGAAGGATTTTGGCTTACTCAAGTTCATTTTGGCAAAATGTAGTCTTGCTTTTTTATGTCTCTGTGTCAGCAGTGGGGTCCTCCTGGGTCTCCTGCCATAGCGTTTAATTTAATTTAAATGTCGACGGATAGTTTGCGCTGACACTGATGCTTCCTGAGCCTGCAGGACAGCTTGAATATCTTTGGAACTTGTTTGGGGCTGCTTATGCACCATCCCGACTATCCTGCGTTGACACCTTTCATAAATTTTTCTCTTACGCCCATGCCCAGGGAGATTAGCTACAGTGCCATGGGTTGCAAACTTCTTGATAATGTTGCGCACTGTGGACAAAGGCAAATCTAGATCTCTGGAGATGGACTTGTAACCTTGAGATTGTTGATATTTTTCCAAAATTTTTGGTCTCAAGTCCTCAGACATTTCTCTTCTCCTCTTTCTGTTGTCCATGTTTAGTGTGGCACACACAGACTCACAATGCAAAGTAAAATACTAAGTGATTATTATATTGCCCACACCTGTTACTTGCCTTAGGTGAGTTTAAAGGAGCATCACATGCTTGAAACTATCTTATTTTTCCACAATTTTGAAACGGTGCCAAAAATTTTGTCCAGCCCATTTTTGGAGTTTGGTGTGACATTATAGTTACATAGTTACATAGTTAGTACGGTCGAAAAAAGACATATGTCCATCAAGTTCAACCAGGGAATTAAGGGGTAGGGGTGTGGCGCGATATTGGGGAAGGGATGAGATTTTATATTTCTTCATAAGCATTAATCTTATTTTGTTCCAGGAATGTATCTAATCCTGTTTTAAAGCTGTTAATTGTTCCTGCTGTGACCAGTTCCTGAGGTAGACCGTTCCATAAATTCACAGTCCTCACGGTAAAGAAGGCGTGTCGCCCCTTGAGACTAAACTTTTTTTTCTCCAGACGGAGGGAGTGCCCCCTCGTCCTTTGGGGGGGTTTAACCTGGAACAGTTTTTCTCCATATTTTTTGTATGGGCCATTAATATACTTATATACGTTTATCATATCCCCCCTTAAACGTCTCTTCTCAAGACTAAACAATTGTAACTCCTTTAATCGCTCCTCATAGCTAAGATGTTCCAAGCCCCATATTAGTTTAGTCGCGCGTCTCTGCACCCTTTCCAACTCCGCAGTGTCCCTTTTATGGACAGGTGACCAAAACTGAACAGCATATTCCAGGTGAGGCCGTACCAATGCTTTATAAAGGGGGAGTATTATGTCCCTGTCCCTTGAGTCCATGCCTCTTTTGATACATGACAATATCCTGCCGGCTTTGGAAGCAGCAGCCTGACATTGCATGCTATTCTGTAGTCTGTGATCTACAAGTACACCCAGATCCTTCTCTACCAATGACTCTGCCAGTTTAATCCCCCCTAAGACATACGACGCATGCAGGTTATTAGTACCCAGATGCATAACTTTACATTTATCCACATTGAACCTCATTTGCCAAGTGGATGCCCAGACACTTAGTCTATCCAAGTCATCTTGTAACTTATGCACATCCTCTATAGACTGTCCAATTTGCTTTTTTTCCTCCCTTTTTTGGTTTAGTTCCAATACACACAAAGGGAATAAACATGTGTAAAGCAAAACGTGTTACTGCAATTCTTTTCTGTGAAAAAAAAAACTCATTTTCTTGAAAAATTTCAGAGGTGCCAACATTCACGGCCATGACTATGTACATGATTAAGATAAGGTACTGAGTAACATTTAACTTTTTTTTTTTTTTTTTTTTTTTGAGGGATATGACAGATACTCTATGAGAAGGATGGCACAAATAGTTACCTGGATTTTACCAGTAGTCATTACAAGGTCAGTGTGGAATTGATTCAGTCGTATGTTTCTGATTAGCGAGCTAGTTGTTGATTTGAATGCAGAATTTTGGTCTATCTACGTGGAATGTAGGTAGATTGTCCAGACGGAATCCTGTGTGGAGGATGTACCCGTCATTCTGCAATATTATATATATATATATATATATATATATATATATATTTATATATATATAGCAAATGGAGACACTGCAGCACTTCCAAGTGGTGATTAATTAGTGGCTTTATTAATCACAGAGTGAATATGCAACGTTTCGGCCACCTCTCGTGGCCTTCATCAAGCTTGATGAAGGCCACGAGAGGTGTCCGAAACGTCGCATATTCACTCTGTGATTAATAAAGCCACTAATTAATCGCCACTTGGAAGTGCTGCAGTGTCTCCATTTGCTGTATACCTTTGGAATCCGTGGCCAGGATTCAACCACCGCTTTGCACTCCATCACCAATACTTGAGTGCTGCTCCACCTGCTGGAATGTGTATATATAATGTATACACATATACATGTGTGTGGGCAAGGGGCATAACTATAGGAGGTGCAGAGGTTGCAGAGTCACACTGGGGCACCGATGCCTAAGGCGGCCCAAAGGCACCTCTGCCCCAAAAGAAAACATCCATATTATAAATGGCACACATTAGACAAGGGGCCCTGTTACAGACTTTACATAGGGTCTCTGGGCTACAATATGTTGGGTGTATTTTAGTAATCCCACCTGCATCGTACCTATGGATTGGGTGCCAAAATCATTGAAAGAACTGTATCAGATGTACAAACTAGGGACTCTGTGAACCTGTGATTTAAATGATATAAGGGATAATATAGAACTTGGGGTCACCCATGTGATCCCCGGTATTGGTGGTTGTCTTCACTCACACTAGTGCTTTCCCACCAGGATGTCTCTAGCTGTTGCAAAACTACAACACCCAGCATGCCTGGACAGCCGTTGGCTGTTCGGGCATGCTGGGAGTTGTAGTTTTGCAACAGCTTTAGGCACTCTGGTTGGGAAACAAGGACTTATACTATGTGTCTGCATAAACGCATAGTATAGTCTGGATTGTGTATCCTGTACACTTATTTAAGAAGGCACATTTGAGACCTCTAGTGACTGTTTATGGTAACACTCCTTGTCTTTTGGTCTGCCAGGCTGTTTGCCTGGCGATTGCGACTGTGCAACTATGTACAGCAGTATTTTAAAGATAACCTAGCAGTGATAAAAACCATCACAAATTTTTTACTTCTTTGTATCGTTGGTGGCACTGGTTGACTATGGTGGTTTTAATGGGAGCGAGATCACACTCCTGGCATTTTGTATATTTATATGAAGCATGGTTCTAATACACTGTTCAAAAAAAATAAAGGGAACCCTAAGATAACACATCCTAGATCTGAATGAATGAACTAATCGTATGAAATACTTTTGTCTTTATATAGTTGAATGTGCTGACAACAAAATCACACAAATATTATCAATGGAAAATGAATTTATCAACCCATGGAGGTCTGGATATGGAGGCATCCTTAAAATCAAAGTGGAAAACCACACTACAAGCTGATCCAACTTTGATGTAATGTCCTTAAAACAAGTCAAAATGAGGCTTAGTAGTGCGTGTGGCCTCCAAGTGCCCGTATGACCTCCTTACAATGCCTGGGCATGCTCCTGATGAGGTGGCGGATGGTCTCCTGAGGGATGTCCTCCCAGACCTGGACTAAAGCATCCGCCAACTCCTGGAAGCCTGTGATGCAACGTGGCATTGGTGGATGGAGTGAGACATGATGTCCCAGATGTGCTCAATAGGATTCATGTCTGGGGAACGGGCGGGCCAGTTCATAGCATAAATGCCTACCTCTTGCAGGAGCTGCTGACACACTCCAGCCACATGAGGTCTAGCATTGTCTTGCATTAGGAGGAATCCAGGGCCAATCGCACCAGCATATGGTCTCACAACGGGTCTGAAGAGCTCATCTCGGTACATGAAGGCAGTCAGGCTACCTCTGGCAAGCTCATGAAGGGCTGTGCAGCCCCCCAAAGAAATGCCACTCCACACCATTACTGACCCACTGCCAAACCGGTCATTCTGGAGGATGTTGCAGGCAGCAGTATGTTCTCCATGGCGTCTCCAGACTCTGTCACGTCTGTCACATGGGCTCAGTGTAAACCTGCTTTCATCTGTGAAGAGCACAGGGCGCCAGTGGCGAATTTGCCAATCTTGGTGTTCTCTGGCAAATGCCAAACGTCCTGCACCGTGTTGGGCTGTAAGCACAACCCCCACTTGTGGATGTGGGGCCCTCATAACACCCTCATGGAGTCTGTTTCTGACCGTTTGAGTGGACACATGCACATTTGTGGCCTGCTAGAGATAATTTTGCAGTGCTCTGGCCATGCTCCTCCTGCTCCACCATGCACAAAGGTGGAGGTAGCGGTCCTGGTGCTGGATTGTTGCCCTCCTACAGCCTCCTCCACATATCCTGATGTACTGGCCTGAGACCTGGTAGTACCTCCATGCTCTGGACACTACACTGACAGACACAGCAAACTTTCTTGCCACAGCTCGCATTGATGTGCCATCCTGGATGATCTGCACTACCTGAGCCACTTGTGAGGGTTGTAGACTCTGTCTCATGCTACTACTAGAGTGAAAGCACCGCCAGCATTCAAAAGTTACCAAAACATCAGCCAGGAAGCATAGGAACTGAGAAGTGGTCTGTGGTCACCACCTGTCTTGCTAATCGCCTATAATTTCCACCTGTTGTCTGTTCCATTTGCACAACAGCATGTGAAATTGATTGTCGATCAGTGTTGCTTCCTAAGTGGACAGTGTGATTTCATAGAAGTGTGATTGACTTGGAGTTACATTGTGTTGTTTAAGTGTTCCCTTAATTTTTTTGAGCAGTGTATGATTATACAGTGGTCTCTCAAGTTACAATATTAATCGGTTCCAGGACGACCATTGTATGTTGAAACCATTGTATGTTGAGACCATAACTCTATGGAAACCTGGTAATTGGTTCTGAAGCCCCCAAAATGTTATCCAAAAATAGAAAAAAGTGAAGATTAAAGAAAAATAAGTAAATAACTAATACAGTTAAAGCAAGTCCTTACATATAAAAGAAAGAATGAGCTGCTGGGAGCTGTAAATCACTGTCTATATAGAGGACAGAAGCTTCTTCAGGGTCCTGTATAGTACACACAATGGCCCTGATTTACTAATGTCAACCCGACTCATTTTCTCAGGTTGTGCGACCAAATTTGTGTCGCATAGCCCATGCGACACTTTGTGCGACACAATTTCCCGACCCAAAATACCATAACTCAGAGTGTTTTTAAACATGGGCGTGGTAAGCTGAAAAAGGGGCGTGTTGCCGACAAAAAAGAAAAAACACTCGAAGTATGATGAAAAACTCACAGGAAAACGTGTGAATTTTGCTTTACCAAAACCCGACAGCTTAAAACCGAGTGAATCCCCCCCCCATCATGGAACAGGGTCTGTTCCATATTGGGGGCATTAGTACAGGAGCTGAGGGATTGACCGCAACGGGTCTCACTTCTGAGACCTGATTCAATCAGAAGTTATTATGCAGGGGAGCGTGCAGCATGCTGCGCTCCCCAGCGATGTACAGTGTACTTTTACTTTCATTTTTTAATTCCCAGCCGGGAGCCCTGAATGGCCAGTACTGAGGAGCCATTCAGGGCTCCAGGCGGGGCGGGGATTTCAAATAGAAGCGCTGCAGTGGGGAAAGATATATAGAATTGCTTGGGGGGGGGGGGGTACATGTCTGGCCCCTGCAGCGCTTCTATATATCTTGCCCCCTGCTTCACTATATAATTCTTACTCCTCGCAGCGTATTTATATAGGTATTGTCCCCCACAGAGCAATCATATGCCCCCCACAGCGCATGTGTATATATATTTTCCCCCCGCAGCGCTATCATAAGCCTCCGGCAGTGCTATGCATGAAAAGTATTCTATTAGCAGCGCATCCATTAGATGCGCTGCTGAAAGAATACTTGTCTTTCATAGCGCTATAGCTATGCTACGGCATATATACATAGAAACACTGTGTGGGACAGATAACGCTATATGTCTGGCCCCCACAGCGCTCCTATAATCATATGCCTCCGCAGCGCTATGGAAGAAAAGTATTCCCGGCCTGGTGCGCTGCTGTTAGAATACTTTTCATTCATAGCGCTGTGGAGGCATATGATTATAGAAGCGCTTTGGGGGCCAGACATATAGCATCATCTGGCCCCCACAGTACTTCTATGTACACATGCCGCAGCAGCGCTATGAAAGACAAGTATTCTTTCAGCAGTGCATCGGGCTGGCCAGCTTCCCGGCCCAATGCGCTGCTAACAGAAAACTTTTCATTCATAGCGGTGTCAGGGCTTATGATAGCGCTGCAGGGCGAAAATATAAATAAACATGTGCTGCGGGGGACTTTACCTAAATAAATGTGCTGCGGGGGGCATATAATAGCGCTGCGGGGCCAATACCTATATAAATGCCCTGCGGGGGGTAAGACTTATATAGCGCAGCAGGGGGCAAGATATATAGAAGCGCTGCAGGGGCCAGACATATACCCCCCCAGCGAGTCTATATATCGTTCTCCACCACAGCGCTCCTATTTGAAAACCCCACAGGGAGCCCTGAATGGCTTCTCAGTACCGGCCATTCAGGGCTCCTGGCGAGAAATTTAAAAATGAAAGTAAAAGTACACTGTACATCTCTGGGGAGGAGCATGCCGCTCGCTCCCCTGCTTAATAACTTCTGATCGGATCGGGTCTCAGAGGTGAGACCCGGTGAGATCAATCCCTCAGCCCCTGTACTACTGCCCCCAACATGGAATAGACCCTGCTCCATGATGGGGGTAGTAGTACAAGCACTAATGTAGTCTGAATTTACAGAGACAGACGGCTGTGTGAATGCAGCATTTCAACATGTTACATTGTACAACTTTTTAAAATTCTTTTTGACCCATATATCTTAATCTGTCCTGTGTGTTTGCTTCTCACTTTCCTATCTTTAATTGGATATTTCTGTAATCATCTTGGCAATACTGCCTGTCAGGGCAGAATAAATTTCGTGAGACAGATTTAAACCCATGCGACACAAAAAAAAAAACAGACGGGCGACAGATTAGTAAACCAGGGGAAGAAAAAAGAAAAACACTTCAGTGTTTTAGTAAATTAATGTCCTAAAAAGTAACATGGAGCCGCCCTCCCCTGGTGTCCAAAGGAGCAACTAACACTGGGGCAGGTAAAGAGTAGTACAGAACATGTAATACCTCCCTGCACTGTAGGAGCCGCTACCAGACAGACAGTCAGTGCATGCACTTCAGTAATACAGGGGTTTTACCAGTGAATGACCATTCTTCCAGCCATTGATGTTTCACAGATCTGGACTGTCTGTAGCATTGTATGTTGAGTCTGGTTTTTAAGTTACAATTGTCCAGAAAAGACCATTATATGTTGAAACTATTGTATGTTGAGGCCATTGTAAGTTGAGGGATCACTGTATATGTTCCTAATATATATAAAAGAGTTGTTAGCATCTTTACTTAGGGTGGTAACACCTGAAACGTGTGACTGTGTTCACGTCTTGTGTTTTGCTCACATATGACTGTGTTCACGTCTTGTATCTTTTATCTCTATCTGCATTTTTCATGCTGGCCTTTGTTTTGGTGGATCGCTTTATTGTTTATAGGGAATGCTGTGGATCCTGGTATGCTTGTCTCAAATGGTCAGTGCTGTGGATCACCAAACTTTTCTTAGGCCAGGGATCCTGACTGGTAGCTATTGATGTTCCTTCATTGGTTTCCCTGGATAAAGCCATTAGGCACATTCCTAGTATGCTAGTCTCATATGGTCAGTGCTGTGGCTCATCCAACTTTCCTTAGGTCAGGGATCCTGACTGGTAGCTATTAACGTTTCTTCATTGGTTTACCTTGATAGAGCCATAAAGCTGAGCCCTGGTATGCTAGTCTCACTTGGTCAGTGCTTTGGATCACCCAACTTTCCTTAGGACAGGGATCCTGACTGGTTGCTCTAGATGTGTCTTTACCGGTTTCCCTGGATACAGCCATTAAGCATAACTCTGGTATCCCAGTCTCATATGGTCAGAGTTGTGGATCACCCAACTTTCCACTAGGTCATGAATCCTCACTGGTTGTCCTTGATATTATCTTATATATAGGTAACAGTCATAAGTTGCTCCATAAAAGAGCGTACTCCACCCCCGCATCCTCAATACAGAGCACATGCCCACGTCCATCAATGCCATTCTTTGGTCTACCATACATTTATACGTGAGCCCCCAAAATACACTGCTGCGGATATGACAAAGGAAATGAAAGCTCTAACAGAATGTATTTGAAGAGTCGGCCAGTAATGAATACAGTAGCTCATACTGTTTGATACCCGACAGATTTTAGAAAGATGGGGAGTCCCTGACTTGTCCTGCTGCCTTTAGATCCCAGTTAAAGGCTCACAGCTGTTCCTCCGCAGCTTCAGACAGCGAGCCGAGAAGGGATCTGCTCTCCAATTTGCTAAGACGGAGCTGTGCCACCTGCGCTGTGTGTGTGACAGGGCTGACATACTATACCGGGAAGAAAGGGGGAGTGCAAGTGACACTTTTTATTCATGGTGCCGAACGCCCTTGTAATGATCAGCCCTGCTGGATGTGTGTGTGCTAAAGCTGTCCCTCAGACAGGAACACAGACGTCTCCTTCCCGCGGCTTATTAGGTTCTTCTTCAGCCTAACGAAGAGAGCAACTGCCGGGAAATCTGACTGTCAAATCCAATCCTCCGGGGCAGCTTGGATGCACAGCGTCTTCTCATTTATACAGCAGAGTGCTACTAATATAAAGGTGGAGAGCACCTGGGACTTGCTGTTGGTCATTTCTGTAGCAAGGCAGGCCCGGCACCGCGTGTCACTCACTAATCACACTGCTTATGGATTTGTGCAGCTGCTGCTCCAACACACATAATAAAAGGCGCATGGGAGAGAGGAGACGCCAGCGAGCGCTTCCCACCGTGATGTGTGCTTTCAAAGTGCTGAAACAAACGGAAAACATGCACAATGTGTTGCCTCCGCAAAAATAGCCCCCTGTGTTTCAACATATCTTAGACATGCAGCATCAGCACAATGAATGTAAATATGGACAAGAATACCCAGTCAACAAGATGGGGGCCTCGTTTCCAAGGAAATTTCATAGATCGCAAAATTGGTGGTGTACACGTTGGAAGTAGCCTGGGTAGTGACCTATAAACAGATGTGTACTAAAGCCAAATCAAATCCAGATTTTTATTTTTGTTACAATGGTTTAAAAAAGCAAAAGGGGCCAATGCGGTGCTGTCTATGGTTTGCTAATGGAATAACACTTTACATTTGGTTATTGTGATGCTGGCACAGTAAGGGAGAGTGCACCATGTAAAAAATATTCACTGGTCAAACTTATTGGGCTTGAAAAAAATGGAGGGCACCAATCCTTTCCATGTCTAAAAAAGAAAAAAGAGCCAGAGGGGGCGCAACCCTGTATACTACTGCCAAATATAGGAGCAACCAAACGAGGCCCACCAGAGAAAGCATTAATCTTGTTAGGTTGTGCATAGATAGGCACAACTTTAATAAGCCTATGTTAAGGGATAATTAATGCTGCATGTGGTATCACCCATGGATCTCACCCGGGATGTAGCAAGCTATATTTGAGGCTTGGACCAAGTCCTGTCATTGTGGAGACTTTTTCCCGCTTAGTCCAAGCCTATACTGGATCCTCTTCATGTAGCACCTGTGTCCTTTGTACCAAGTTTGAAAAAAGAGGACTATTTCAGGTAGACAGATGTCAACAAACTACTCTGGGGCCACCACAAACCTCATCTTCCCCTCTGGGCCGAAAGGCATCTAAGAGGGCCCAGGACTGATGTCCCTCACGACGACCCCCCCCCCCCCCCCCCCACACCAAAGCGTAGGACCAAAACTGCTCCTATCATTCACCTGGGTAGCAGAGGGACATCACAAAGGTGCACTGCACCTTTAAAGAACCTTGTGGACAGACACACGTGTAAGGTACACACACAATCAACAAAAAGAATACACAGGTGTGCATCGTGTCATGACGTCCAGATATATGACCAGATCTGTAAAGATTCCTCATAATAGCCAGCAGTCAGGCTGGACAATTAGAATTGTGCACTTGGAAGGGTCAGACACCCTGGGAGTCACCACTTTCAGGGAACTTCTGTATCTGTACTCTCACTTTACCCAAACCTAATGATCAGATCTGGGTCAGGCCAAACTCGGGGCAGATATTGGAGAGACCTCTAGCTTTGCATACATTTCAGTAATGTTTTAAGATTCTTAATTGCAGTGAAATACTTTTATGGAAAGATACCTACAGAGGGGTATTCTTTCTTTATGGAGAGATCTCTAGCTTAGCATACAAGGTTCTGACATTAAGGGAAATCCACCTTACAGATGGGTATTTTTCCTTCAGGAAAGATCTTTGACTTAGCATATGTTCCCAGTCATGTTCTAAGACTCTTAATTAGAGGGAAACACTGACTTTAAGTAAAAGATACCTTACAAAGGTGGCATGAGAGAGCTGCTGTGCTTACCCTTTAGGCTATGTTCACATGGTGGAATGTCCGCATGGAAATTTTCCACAGACAGAAGAACATGCCTGTGTTAGGACTGCTTGGAAATGAGCAGTCTCGGGATTTCAGCGGCAGATGTTTCTGCTGTGTACGCAGTGCAGCAGAATCCCATGCTGTGAAATGTCCATGCAGAATATTCATGTAAATTCCGCACAAATATTGTGCCGTGTGAACATGGCCTTACTCTGTTACATATCTAGCCCAGACTAAGCAGTGTTAGGCTATGTCAGGGGCAGATCCAGAGTCTAGTATCGAGAGGGGCACTATTAGAGTATTTTGTGTTAGCGGACAGAAAATAAAGCGTTGCTTAAGGAACTTACAATATTATTAAAAGTATCATACAGTCCTAACTTTGTTTAAGACTCATAGGCCATGTTCACATGACAGAATTTCCAATGTGGAATTCGGCACGGAAATTCCGCTGCAGCAGAGTCCCGTTGAATTCAACAGGATTCTGCTGCTCTGCAGAATATCCATGCCAGATGTTTCCATCATGGAAATTCCGTTTTCTGTATCCGTAGAAAGAATGAACACGTTCATTCTTTCTGAAGACACTGTGCGGACATTCCGTAGTGTGAACATGACCTTGCATCACAAACAGTTAGGATATGTTTGAACATATATATCAATATTACAAAGATAAGACACTTTAAGCAGTTTGCGTATAATATATTAAAATGGTTACATAAACAGGACTACACATAGGACACATGGGAACACATTTAGACTGGAAGAAAGTAGATTTTGTCTAAGACAAAGGAAAGGGTTTTTTACACTAAAACAATAAGGATGTGGAATTCTCTGCCTGCAGATGTGGTTTTATTAGAGTCTGTACAGATATTTAAACAGCAACTGGATGAATACTTGCAAAAACATTACATTATGGGATATAGGCCCTGATTTTTTTAGCATGTTGTGATGATAGTGACTACAGGTGACGTCTTCTCTATAGTGAGGAGAATGTACAATGATATCAGTGACTACAGGTGACGTCTTCTCTATAGTGAGGAGAATACACAATAATATCAGTGATTACAGGTGACATTTTGTCTATAGTGAGTAGAATACACAATGATATCAGTGACTACAGGTGACGTCTTCTCTATAGTGAGGAGAATACACAATGATATCAGTGACTACAGGTGACGTCTTCTCTATAGTGAGGAGAATACACAATGGGGGAGATTTATCAAAACTTGTGCAAAGGAAAGGTTGACAAGTTGTCCATAGCAACCAATCAGATCGCTTCTTTCATTTTTAGAGGCCTTTTCAAAAATGAATCTCCCTCAATGATATCAGTGACTACAGGTGACATCTTCTCTATAGTGAGGAGAATATAGAATATCAGTGACTAAAGGTGACGTCTTCTCTAGAGATGAGCAAACTTACAGTAAATTCGATTCGTCACGAACTTCTCGGCTCGGCAGTTGATGAATTTTCCTGCATAAATTAGTTCAGCTTTCAGGTGCTCCGGTGGGCTGGAAAAGGTGGATACAGTCGTAGGAGACTCTTTCCTAGGACTGTATCCACCTTTTCCAGCCCACCGGAGCACCTGAAAGCAGAATTAATTTACGCAGGATAAGTCATCAACTGCCGAGCCGAGAAGTTCGTGACGAATTGAATATACTGTAAGTTCGATCATCTCTAGTCTTCTCTATAGTCTTCCCTTATCCAATTTAGATGTACATACCGCTGGGTCCAGCTAAATGTTTTCTCGGAAGAACTTGACGCCGAGATGGCTACTCAACAATATTTATTATAATACTGCCAAACACCAGATCCTTTGAAAATATTACTGACAGACACTGTGGTCTGTGAATATAATACTGGCACACAGCCTCTGAATATAATTCTGACACACTGTACACACACTGAAAATATAACAACACACTGTACCCTCTGAATATAAAACCCCTACACACCGTACCCTCTGAATATAATACTACTACACACTGAACCCTCTAAATATATCCCTATAATATATACTATACCTCTGGAATGCAAAACACTCTGTTCCCCTCATATATAATAATAATTATGCCCCATCCTGTGTCCCCACATTATCCCCCCGAGTTTTAGTTTTAATAATTACCCTGTACCATACAGCACCCTAGCAGCTCTCTCTAGCTGTCACCCTTCTCACACGCTGCTCTATTCTCGCTGAGTGTGAGCCGCAGGTGAAAGGTGAGGGAATGGTGGAGTGGGACAGCACCCGCTCCACCATGCTATAGTACGGGAGGGGCAGCAATCTTGGGGGGGGGGGGGGTGCAATTGCCCCGTTGATGACCACCCCCTCCCCCCTTTGGATCCGCCACTGGGCTATGTTCCTATGTCCCAGATTTTTATGCCTAATTTTCAGCAGGTTTTTGCATAAGGCTATGTTTCCACAGAGTTGGTGCAGCTATTTTCTGGATGTTTACAGTTTCAAGAACAGCCAAGAAAAATACAAATCTTTCCATAATAGATTTTTTCTCTGTGTAGGTTCCATTTCTGGTTTTGGCTAGAAATACTGACTAAAATATTACATGTGAACTTGATCTTAGTGTGTGTAGGGTCATGCTTCACTGAAAAACCCAGTTGTCTATTAATTTAAACATTTCATGCAAACTATAGGATTTACTCAAATAGACGCATCAGGACAAATAACAAATCCCCTTTAAATTGTATGTGTTGATTTTTAACCTCTTGAGGACGTAGAGCGTACCTGTACACCCTTGTCCTGCTCCCCTTCTATGATGCACACTCAGGAGCTGAGCGCGGGTCATAGCGGTGTGGTCCCGGAGGCTATGTGCCACCGGGACCCGTGGCTAATGCTGGACATCACAGACCATGGTGATGCCCGGCATTAACCCGCTGCAATCAAAGTTGGTTGCGGCATCTAAGATGTTAAACACTTCCCGGCTGCTCAGCTGTGCTGATCGGGACCACCGCGGTAAAACCAGGGTGTCCTGAGAGAGGGCCCTTACCTGCATCCTCACCATCCAAATAGGTAATTCAAAGCTCCAGTCAGTTATGGCAGGTCTGAGCAGCAGAGCACCGATAACACTGATCAATGCTATGCTGTGGCATAGCATTTAACAGTGTATGCTATCTGAAGATTGCATGTTATAACCCCCTATGGGAGCTATAAATGTGTAAAAAAAAGTTTTAGAAAAAAGATAATAAAAGTGATTTAACCCCTTCCCTAATAAAAGTTTGAATCACCCCCCTTTTTCCATAAATTCTTTTTAAATATGTAAGCAAAAATAAAGATAAACATAAGTGGTATTGCCATGTGTATAAATGTCCAAACTATCAAAGTATAACATTACTTTAACCGCATGGTCAATAGCGTATACGTAAAAAAGAAACAAGTCCAAAATTGCATATTTTTGGTCACTATGTATACCCTAAAAAAATGTATAAAAAGTGATCAAAAAGTCCAATAAAAAAAAAATGATACCGATAAAAACTACAGATCACGGCTCAAAAAATGAGCCCTCACACATCCCTATATATATAGCAAAAAATAAAAAAAGTTATGGGGGTTGGAAGAGGACATTTTTAAACATGCAAATTTTTGTACAAAAAGTTATAATTTTTTTTAAAGAAGTAAAACCTATATAAGTTGGATATCATTTTAATTGTATGGACGATTGTGCACTGTGTGTAATTGAAAGCCCCCAAAAGTTACAAAAAGGTGTTTTGTTTTTTTTTATAATTTTGCCCCACAAATAATTTTTTTTTTGGTTCGGCCATAGATTTTGTGGTGAAGCGATTGATGTCATTGCAAAGTAAAATTGGTGGCGCAAAAAACAAGTGCTCATATGGGTCTGTAGGTGGAAAATTGAAAGCGTTATGATTTTTAGAAGGGGAGGTAGAAAAAACTAAAGTGCAAAGATGAAAAATGTTCCAGTCCTCAAGGGGTTAAATAAACAAGTTAAAAATATATAATCTGTAACTTTGTTTCCTATCCTATTGGTTTAGCTAATATCCCTGGTTGTGTTTTAAAGCTCCAAAGTGTATCATACCCTGACTTATAGTGTAGCTACTATGCAGAGGCACTAGAAAGCCAGCGGTCAACCTCTGAGCAAGACTTTGTTTGCATTACAGGTATATGAACCTCAAAAGTTTCAGTAAATAGGGCTAAATGCATAAACTGGGGTCGGCAGACAACAATCCACTAGGCCTGATGTGAACCTACACTTCGCTATTAGACTGAACAAATTCCTGGAGCAACAGGTTCAAATACCTTCTGGAATACTGAGTAATCCAGAAGGTACTGAGAAAATCTTTAGAAACCTCCAAATCTGTATCCTAATTGATAGGCCACTTGTATAATAGTGCTGTATAAAAATATCAATAAAGTCATGGTAACGGTGTCGAAATTGCATGTCTTAATGACTGTGTTGTATTTATTGCCCATTGAAATGCTAAAGACTAAGGGGTTCATTTAGCCCCTTTATGCACTTTTTATACATGATCTCCAAAGGCCCTCAATGATAGAATGTCACATGACATTAATGTTAGAGAAGAAGCTAATGTCATAATAACAATTGCTTAAAGGGGTACTCAGGTGGTCAATGTGTTTTTCCATTTTTGACGTTTTACCCTGTTTGTTTTGCTTCATTTATATTCTTGTTGTTTAGCCTACTCTATTTCTGTTCTTTGTTTTCCTATCTTTGCTTCTATCTCCTGTTTCTTGCTGTGCTGAAAACTACAAACCCCAGCATGCCACATGACTTGCTGGTTTGGAGTGGCTCCTTTTTTTGTTTGTTTGTTTTGTTCCGCCCTTTACCCATCCTACTATTTTCAGATAACACTTATCTTCTCTGTGAGGTCCTTCTCCTGTGCAGACCTGCGTCCTTAGAATACAGAGCAGGGGGGAGGGGAAGTTAAGAACTGTGTACTCAGCTGGACGAGATGAGGGGGCGTGGCTTATTCCTCTCATGCAGACAAAAAAAAAAAAAAAAAAGCCGTGACATCTTGTCCACAACAGACTCTGGACAACTGTGGACAACAATAAAAGAAAACTCTCTGAACTACAGAACTTCCTGCCCAACAAACAGGTAAGAAAAACACATGCATGCTGCCAAAATATATAACACATGTATATTGCAAAAAAACTAAACTTACAAAGAAGATGCCATATAGTCAAAAAAATTAACCCCCGGAGTACCCCTTTAAGTCTAAAAACAGCAGAAGGGTTGTCCATGACTCTCGTTGGATTTTAGTGGCTATTTCACCAGTACAGGTTAGAGAAGGTTGGCAGTGGGCAGCTTTTCTAATTTTCACACCTGCCTGTATATACAGTATGAAGCCACTGACTTTTTATATGGAGCCACCAAGCAGCACAGTGTATCTGTGGTCTCCCCATGTTTGCTTCATTATACTCTGGGTATTCCGGTTTCTTCCCACACACGAAAACCATACTGAAAGGTTCATTTGGAATTTGTATAGTAGGTCTCAATTAGGGACAGAGACCGATCAAAGTAATAAGAAGCTTTGTACTGCGCAGTGGAATATGTTGGTGATATATAAAGGAATTATTATTATTGTTAAGCACACTAAACAGTCCAATGCCAAATACCTTCTATATGTAGTTAATGGAGATAATCTCTGCTCAGGACACTCATCAGTAAGCTTAAAGAGGTACAATGTTTTTGTTTTGTTTTTTTTTCAAAAAAACTGGTGCCAGAAAGTTAAACTGATCTGTAAGCTACTCCTATTAAAAAATCTTTATTCTTCCAGTACTTATCAGCTGCTGTATGCTACAGAGGAAGTTGTGTAGTTCTTTTTTGTCTGACCACAGTGCTCTCTGCTGACACCTCTGTCCATGTCAGGAACTGTCCAGAGCAGGAGAGCTTTGCTATAGGGATTTGCTCCTGCTCTAGACAGTTCCTGACATGGACAGAGATGTCAGCAGAGAGCACTGTAAACTAAAAGATAAGAAACAACTCATCTTCCTCGACTTACTGGAAGGATTAAGATGTTTTAATAGAAATCATTTACAAATCTGTTTAACTTTCTGGAGCCAGTTAATATGAAAAAACGTATTTTTCCACCGGAGTACCCCTTTAAGAAGTGACCCACATCATTCCCGTCTCTGGATAATTATCAGCAACCACTAAAACAATGAAAGCATCTGCCTAGAAGAGACCAGATGAATTAAAAAGGTATTCCTCGCTATCTACACATGGCATTGAATTAAACGAATATTGAAAGTTTTGACACTTTGTAATAAAGTTCCAATGAAAATAGGGTCATAACCTGTAATGTAGAAGTTTGTGACTCCTGGACTAGTTACACATCTATAATAAACATGGGGTGTTCCACCAGATAACTCCATCCTTTCAGAGTAATGTCATTGGCTTAGGATGTTTTTACATGTGGAAAAACATTTGTGAAAACAACACACAATTATTGATATAGGGAGTTGTTAAAGGGGGTATTCCGGGCAAAAACATTTTATCCCCTATCCAAAGGATAGGGGATAAGGTGTCTGATGGCTGGGGCCCGCTGCTGAGACCCTCCGCGATCTCCCTGTAGCACCCGCATTCTATGCGGGGACTGCGTCTCTAGTTTTGAAATCTCCGGGTTTCCGGGACTGGGGACGTGACGTCACGCCACGCCCCCTCCATTCATGTCTATGGGAGGGGGCGTGACGTCCATCACGCCCCCTCCCATAGACATGAATGGAGGGGGCGTGGCGTGACATCACGTCCCCAGTCCTGGAAACCTTGAGGTTTCCAAAACTGGAGATTCAGCACCCGCATAGAATGTGGGTGCTACAGGGAAATCGCGGAGGGTCTCAGCAGCGAGCCCCCGGAATCAGACATCTTATCCCCTATCCTTTGGATGGGGGATTAAATATTTTTGCCCGGAATACCCCCTTTAAGACCTGAAAGTTATACATTTATGTCGAACAACAATTGTATGTTTATTCGGAGCCCCAAGGTCTTTCTCACTAATAACTAGCAGATGCCGGTTGTCATGTGGGGTATATGGCCAAGAAACCATTATTTTTAATATCGTGTAAGGTCCAGCCAATAAGAGACATGTCTACACTGGCCAATGTCTGCAAATCATTACTATATAACAGCATTTACATGATAATTCTCCATTTAAAAGACAAAAAAAAAAAACGCAAAATGAATGAAATGTAGAGGTCCAGCAAGGGGTAACACACTACACCTACACTACAAGGTATAGTATTCTACACCTGCTGGACCTCTACATCGCTTATTGACCCTAACGGACCTTCCAGACCTGATGACAACTATTGGCCAAAGGTGAAAACCCTTTATTTTTACATTGAACAGTTCATTGCTGTCTATACAATCACTGCGATCTGTGCTATATTGCTCATCTGGCTATTTTCTGGCTCCTGAAGTAGCATAGCCTCAGACTGGCTTCTGTGTCCATGGGGTCTTGTGTATTTTATTGATTATTCTAATAAAAGTTATATTTTATCAGGCTGTGCACCCCTTAGATTACAAGTAGAGATGAGCGAACTTACAGTAAATTCGATTCGTCACAAACTTCTCGGCTCGGCAGTTGATGACTTATCCTGCATAAATGAGTTCAGCCTTCAGGTGCTCCGGTGGGCTGGAAAAGGTGGATACAGTCCTAGGAAAGAGTCTCCTAGGACTGTATCCACCTTTTCCAGCCCACGGGAGCACATGAAAGCTGAACTAATTTAGGCAGGAAAAGTCATCAACTGCCGAGCCGAGAAGTTTGTGACGAATTGAATTTACTATAAGTTCGCTCATCTCTAATTACAATTGTTGACAGTATATAGGAAACATAATGTTCTGCAGTTACATTTAAACGAGTGGTGTTGCCCAACACCTTGATTAATCCGATCTACATGTTATGACTTCTCTGTAACTTTCGAAACGTTCCGTATCACAAGCGAGACCCTCCAAACTATTCCCTGTGTAGCCTAGAAAAGTTGTGGCAGTAGCCGGCAGTATGTCACCAATACACAGCTTATTCCAGCCAGCTGTGCTCTAAGGCCTTCATGACATCCAATCCGCTCTCACAGACACCGAGAGGCATGGAAAGAACTGTTACAGTCAGGATTTCGCAACGAAATAAGACTGAGATAGAAGAAGGAAGAAAAAAAACAAGGCTAGAATTATACAGTTCAGTTAAAAACATGTCAGATCGGATAATGAGTAATATAAAGATATTTTACAGGAGACGTCATATTTCTTTATCTCCCTCCGTTTGATACCTGATCTGCTGAAGGAAATGTCTATCAAAATCTATTAAACTATTTGCTATTGTAAAAGGATCTTTTAGAACATTTCCTCTTCAATCAATCAGAATTGAAATCTAAGCTCTAATTTTCCCACAGATCAATCAATTAGGTGAATGTTGAAGTGGCACAGCCCTGGGGCGCTTTAATATGAAGCTTTGCGTCTCGCTGTGAGCGTTGGATACCGGCTCAATGATGGGAGCTGAGAGCAGTAGAGAAGGCATGTAACTCAGGCAGCACTAACGCACATTTAGAATGGGAGAAATGCTAGGAGACGCTTCCGATTTATAAAAACCAGCCTCCTGCACCGTCTTGACTGTGAAAGGATGATATTAAGGGAATTGCACTGAGCAAGGCTTTGAACACTGCTCAGGGCAAAGAGAAAAGAACTTCCATTTGGTTTAAAATCACAATTTAAACAAATATTTACATGCATATTCTCCAGGCGAAAACAACTGCTACTGGTCTGTCAATGCCCGCCACTGCCTGCGTGTTCCCTCCGGTGACAGAGGGGTTAATGAGGTTAAGTTCTAACAAGAAGGCAATCCGAGCAGTGTTTTGCCAACTGTATACATAGACACACACACATATATATATAATTATTGGAAATTATAATTATTGGAAATTATTGTATAATGAAGTTGGAGTCTGTGGTTGCACATAGGCAATGGGGTGAAGGAAGAGCAAGCTGAAGATATTCTTGTGAATAGAGGCGCCTATTAGTAGCATTCACTTCTGGGACCTTTCCTCATGTCTGGCGTATAGGCATGAAGTGTTCTTGGCGTATACATCTAAGTATGGGCCCAACATAACCAACTATAAGCCATGAAGTTGCATAGGTCACTTGGTGAATGTTGGTTGGTGCTCTGAATAGCACGTGTCTAATCACTGTCTATGGAGCTGCTGGAAATTGCCGTGCACTGTATTTGGCGATCTCTGACAACTCCAACGACAATGAATGGAGCTGCAGCTTCATAGGCAAAACTGGTCTCTTAATTCCGGTTTTCAAATTAACTGGTGATAGAAAGTTATATAGAATTGCTACTTAGTTGTATTCAAAAATCTGAAAGGAGCACTCCAGTCATAGGATAGGGGATAAGGATAGCAGGGATAGGGGATAAGTTTCAGATAGCAGGGGGTCCGACTGCTGGGACCCCACGATATCTCGTACGGGGCCCGGCTCTCCAGCCCGATAGCGTGTGGCAGCTGACACACCCCCTCAATACAGTGCTATGACAGAGCCGGCTCTGCCATAGAGTTGTATTGAGGGGGCGTGTCAGCCGCCGCTTTGTGCAGTGGTCGACACACCCCCTTCCTGCGGGATGCCGGGGCCCCGTACGGGAGACTGCGGGGGTCCCTACGGTCGGAAACCCCTCTATCTGAAACCGATCTCCTATCCTTAGGATCCTTAGGATAAAACCAAATCTGACAACGATTGGTTTAGTCTGGGAAAAAAAAAAGTAGTTTTACATTTATTGTACCTTGATTGCTCAATCGGGGCACAAAACAACTTTTTTTTTTTTTTTTTTTTGAGATTACATAACTTGATTCCCAAGCCATCAGATTTGGTTTGGGACTGAACTACTGTGGCTCTGCTCCCCTCTGGTTGTGATTAAAGGGGTATTCCGGGCAAATTTTTTTTATCTCCTATCCAAAGGATAGGGGATAAGATGTCTGATCGCGGGAGGCCCGCTGCTGAGACCCCCCACGATCTCCCTGCAGCACCCGCATTCTATGCGGGTGCTGAATCTCCAGTTTTGGAAACCTCCGTGTTTCCGGGACTGGGGACATGAATGGAGGGGGCGTGGCGTGACGTCCCCAGTCCCAGAAACACGGAGGTTTCAGAAACTGGAAATTCGGCACATGCACAGAATGCGGGTGCTGTAGGGAGATCGCGGGGGGTCTCAGCAGCGGCCCCCCCCCCCCCCCGCGATCAGACATCTTATCCCCTATCCTTTGGATAGGGGATTAAATGTTTTTGCCTGGAATACCCCTTTAATAAAGATGAGCCATTCCAATGTATAAGTCTGTATACAAATAATTGTAAGTCAATTCTATCTTATTACAGTAAGACCTCTTTTATGGGGGTTTGTGGCCACCTTAAAAAATAAAAAAAACTATTATTTCTCATTTTATACTAATAGCAAGGTACACAATACTTAAAGAGTTAAACAGGCGAGAGATAAAGATGTTGTCAAGGCAGGGCTGAAGACTTGCACTGGGTGACTGATGGTCATGAATTTCATTAGCATGGAAGGCCTCAATCGTATGCCCACTGGTGATGTTACTCCAGCAATGGAAGACGTAACGTGAGAAGAGCCCAATTATACCTCCGCTGAACACTGTTTACGGGATTTCTATTCCCTTTCATTCCAGCACAGTGGCTGGCCATTATCACTCCTCTTTGTGGGGTGGCTCATGGAGGAGGGCGCAGGGGGGGAGGAAGAGAAACTGACAAAGAAAAATCTCTGCAGCTTCTGCTTCCCCCGGTGACCTCTGTCAAGCTTACAGGCCTTCAGAATTCTGCCACCAACATGCAAGATCAAAATAACAAAGGATCCTTCTCCCATTATGAATAATTCTGTCTGGACAAAGTCTCCCACATTTTAAAACATTTCTCTCTACGGTTCTGGTCTCACCTCTCACAACCTACCAGCAGAGGAGCCCAGTGTATCATTAAGTACAAAGCTATGTACATGTCACATTGTCCTCTTCCCCTGCTTACTCTTTCCAGCTCACCTCTGATTTAGGGACAGCTATTTTTTTCCCAGCATTCCTTTAGCACTTAATTAAAATACAGAAAAGACTCTTTAAATGTTCTTTTGGAGGTTTGGCGCACAATACGGATATTGATGCAAAGCACAAATTTTTTTATTTTTTAGCCTTGAGCTTCATGGGTTAATAGTCTTAACTACTATGGCCATATAAACTCAGCGCATGTAGGAATATATGACATGTACTTGAAGATATGAAACTGACAGTCTGCATTCTCCGGTAGTCGTCAGCAGAGAATGTTAGGTGGGGAAAGTGAGAGGCGTAAAATGGCCTGGAGGAGGCCACACAGGTAGAGGACATTCATAATAAACATTTTATCTATTTTAGAATTTGCAAGGTGCATTCTACAATAAATAAGACTACACAGAAAAAGAAAACATTAAACAGCCAAATTAAAAGGAACATAGGCTGATTAAAAATTAAAAAAAAAATGGCTGCCTTCTTCCAAAAACAGTGCCATATCTATTTATTGGTTATATTTTTAACTGCTGCACAATTCTATTGAAGTGAATGAGGTTGAGCTGCAATACCACACACATCATATCAAATTGCCATGTTTTATCTGAGCCTGGACAACCTCTTTTAACAGCCTCAAAAGCTTCTCTCAAAACACGTTATGGAAAAGTTCATCAAAAAGTATTCACAAGAACAAATACATTGAAATTATGGGGTAATCCCAAGATTAAAAGTTATCCCCTAAACATAGAATAAGGGACAACTAGCTGATTGGTTAGTGTCCAACTGATGAGACCCCAACGGAACATAAAAACAGAGGTCAAATGTCCTGTGCGAACACCACTTCATTCTAAGGAACTTCCGGACCTAGCTGAGATCAGCACTCAGGATACAATTGACCCCCATTCCTGTGATCAGTGTGGGGTCCTAGTGGTCCTCTACAGAATAGAGGGATAACTTTTTCTCATGGGATAAACACTTTTAACCGCTTAATGACCAAGGACCTACATTTACATCCTGAGTAGCATTCTGTCTATGTAGTGAGTCCAGGAGCTGCCCTTGCTTCATAGATCGAGATCATGCCAAAGTCTGCTATTAATCCCTTAAGTACCGTGATCAATAGTGATCACGGCACTTAAGAACCTGAATGACAACTCTTGTGACAGATTGGCACCCTGCAACAATTTATAGTAAAGTAAAAGGTGTCATTACAAAGTACAATTGGTCACACAAAAAACAAGCCCCATATGGGTTTGCGGATGGAAAAATAAAAGATTAATGGCTCCAAAAACATGGCTGTGTCCTCAAGGTCAAAACAGGCCTAAGAGGCCTTAAATGGGCACTGTCAGAATCAAAACATTTTTATATGTTATACATCTTGGCAAAACATTAACCTTTCTAATATACTTCATAAGAAAATGTTGTTTCCTTTTTATAGAAATCATGGCTTATAAAATCATGGCTTTGTCCAAGCTGAAGCACAGTCATGGACAAAGTCCAGTAAGTGAGGGTGGGCGAGCACTTCTCTGTGCTCTCTCCTCTCTGACAGTTCTACTCTGTGCTCTCTCCTGTCTGATAGCACTCCTCTGTGCTCTCTGTCTGATAGTACTCCTCTGTGCTCTCTCCTGTCTGATAGCACTCCTCTGTGCTCTCTCCTGTCTGATAGCACTCCTCTGTGCTCTCTCCTGTCTGATAGCACTCCTCTGTACTCTCTCCTGTCTGATAGGACTCCTCTGTGCTTTCTCCTGTCTCATAGCACTCCTCTGTGCTCTCTCCTCTCTGATAGTACTCCTCTGTGCTCTCTCCTGTCTGATAGTATTCCTCTGTGCTCTCTCCTGTCTGATAGCACTCCTCTGTGCTCTATCCTGTCTGATAGTACTCCTCTATGCTCTCTCCTGTCTGATAGTACTCCTCTGTACTCTCTCCTGTCTGATAGTACTCCTGTCCTCTCTCCTGTCTGATAGTACTCCTCTGTGCTCTCTCCTGTCTGATAGTACTCCTCTATGCTCTCTCCTGTCTGATAGTACTCCTCTGTGCTCTCTCCAGTGTGATAGTACTCCTCTGTGCTTTCTCCTGTCTGATAGCACTCCTCTGTGCTCTCTCCTGTCTGATAGCACTCCTCTGTGCTTTCTCCTGTCTGATAGGACTCCTCTGTGCTCGCACCTGTCTGATAGGACTCCTCTGTGCTCTCTCCTGTCTAATAGTACTCCTAAGTGCTTTCTCTTGTCCTATCAGACAGCACAGAGGAGTGCTAGCCTACCCTAACTTACTGGACTTTGTCCATGCTTGCGCTTCAGCTTGGACAAAGCTATTATTTTATAAGCCATGATTTCTATAAAAAAGAAATAACATTTTCCTATGAAGTATAATAGAAAGGTTAATGTTTTGCCAAGATGTACACCATATAAAAAGTTTTTTATATCTGACAGTGCCCATTTAAGGGGATAATCATTAGAAGGTCATTGGAAGGTATATAAAATATAAGGTAATGAAACCAAGAAGAAAATATTACGCAACTATTACTTTACTAAGAGGGTCTCTCTGCTCATTCTACATTTTCTAGTATTGGGAAATTCCAGATTATCAAACTAGAAATAAAAGTAGAATTTTCAGATTATCAGATAATAGATTTAGGAAAACCACCTTATCTAATATAACAAGAGAATCACAGTTGCATTTTTTGAAACACAGAGCTTCAAATCCACTGCTAAAATGCATATAGGTTTATATAGCTGGCACTGAGCTAAATTGGAATAGTATAAAGCTACATGCAGTGACCTTTCCCTACTGATCCATTCTAAGGGTCAAATTTTCCACTGTACTTATGACACTTATCATATATTGACTAATAACTGGGAACAGTAATTTATAACAACCAAGAAAAAGGAAAATAATACAAGTGTAAGCTGCAGAACTACAATTACGTGTGCAGGTGGGATCTGTAGGCAAGCACAGCATAGACAATAATGTAATGGTAAAAAACACCTTCAAAGACCTTCTGAGACTCATCAGTATGAGACTAGTTTCTGCTACTTAGACACAGCTTTCAGCAAATATGTATGCGCTTCCTGCAGCTTATAAAGAATATATCTGCCTTCTCGCTCTGGCAAATGTAAATGCGTCTTATATACATCCGCCACGGCCTTTAAATCTTTGACTTTCCATATATTTGTTAAGTGGATCTGTGTTTACATTTGCACAGTGTGTTAATTCAGATGCAGATGCTCGCAAGCGTACAAAGCTATCTATTAGTAAGAAGTATAGGTCAGGGGGTGTGTTATGCACCAATGGTTCCGCACTGCCGGATAATTCCACTTTCACAACAATTAGAGCGTTTTAACAGAAAATGTCAAGAAACGATTACATAGCGTTAACAAAGCTGCAGTTCAGAGGAATGAGTTGGCACAAGCAGCCGTGTGGCATGTAAACTTTTTGTCCAAAGAATCTTAGGCAGAACAAATATAGTGGGGCAAAAAAGTATTTAGTCAGCCACCAATTGTGCAAGTTCTCCCACTTAAAAAGATGTGAGAGGCCTGTAATTTCATCATCGGTATACCTCAACTATGAGAGATATATTGAGAACAAAAATCCATAAAATCACTGTCTGATTTTTAAAGAATTTATTTGCAAATTATGGTGGAAAATAAGTATTTGGTCACCTACAAACAAGCAAGATTTCTGGCTCTCACAGACCTGTAACTTCTTCTTTAAGAGTCTCCTCTGTCCTCCACTTGTTACGTGTATTAATGGCTCCCGTTTGAACTTATCAGTATAAAAGACACCTTTCCACAACCTCAAACAGTCACACTCCAAACTCCACTATGGCCAAGACCAAAGAGCTGTCAAAGGACACCAGAAACAAAATTGTAGACCTGCACCAGGCTGGGAAGACTGAATCTGCAATAGGCAAGCAGCTTGGTGTGAAGAAATCAAATGTGGGAGCAATTATTAGAAAATGGAAGACATACAAGACCATTGATAATCTCCCTTAATCTAGGGCTCCACGCAAGATCTCACCCTGTGGTGTCAAAATGATCACAAGAACGGTGAGCAAAAATCCCAAAACCACACGGGGGGACCTAGTGAATGACCTGCAGAGAGCTGGGACTAAAGTAACAAAGGCTACCATCAGTAACACACTAAGACGCCATAGACTCAAATCATGCAGTGCCAGACGTATCCCCCTGCTTAAACCAGTACATGTCCGGGCCCATCTGAAGTTTGCTAGAGAGCATTTGGATGATCCAGAAGAGGATTGGGAGAATGTTATATGGTCAGCCAAAGAAATACTTTTTGGTAAAAACTCAACTCGTCGTGTTTGGAGGAGAAAGAATGCTGAGTTGCATCCAAAGAACACCATACCTACTGTGAAGCATGGGGGTGGAAACCTCATGTTTTGGGGCTGTTTTTCAGCAAAGGGACCAGGACGACTGATCCGTGTAAAGGAAAGAATGAATGGGGCCATGTATCGTGAGACTTTGAGTGAAAACCTCCTTCCATCAGCAAGGGCATTGAAGATGAAACATGGCTGGGTCTTTCAGCATGACAATGATCCCAAACACAACAACCAGGAAACAAAGGAAATGCTTCCTAAGAAACATTTCAAGGTCCTGGAGTGGTCTAGCCAGTCTCCAGATCTCAACCCCATAGAAAACCTGTGGAGGGAGTGGAAAGTCCGTGTTGCCCAGCGACAGCCCCAAAACATCACTGCTCTAGAGGAGATCTGCATGGAGGAATGGACCAAAATACCAGAAAAAGTGTGTGAAAACCTTGTGAAGACTTACAGAAAATGTTTGAGCTCTGTCATTGCCAACAAAGGGTATATAACAAAGTATTGAGATTAAATTTTTTTATTGACCAAATACTTATTTTCCACCATAAATTACAAATAAATTCTTCACAAATCAGACAATGTGATTTTATGGATTTTTTTTTCTCATTTCTCATGTCTCTTATATTTGAGGTATACCTTTGATGAAAATTACAGGCCTCTCTCATCTTTTTAAGTGGGAGAACTTGCATAATTTGTGGCTGACTAAATACTTTTTTGCCCCACTGTATGTCCCTTTATTTAATCTTGAAAACAAAAATGGGCAAAAATGAAGGAGGTTGAGTTGCAACACTGCACATAGCAGATGGACGTAAGTGCCACCGCTCTTGTATAAGGCTATGTTCACATCTGAAAACTACCCTATCCTTGTGATATATACTTGCAAACTTGCAGAATGGTATGCCTAAATATACCAGCCTATAACCAAGCCCAATTCGTTCATTTTAATTCTAATAGCGTCTTTATTTGGTACCAGTGTATATAGTCATTTTTTGCAAGCCATCTGCAGCTGAGAGTACCACCAGAAATTCTGCTCCGTTTACCATTTGGTTTAATTGACATGTTGAGAATGGTTTTACAAAGGATTTGCAAGTTTATTAAAATCAAGATCCAAAAAGAAAAAAAGCAAACATACTATAGGTAATGCACATCCATGTATGACAAATAGAATTAAAGTACCCCTAATTGCTTATCCTCCTAATTTTTTTATTATATATTTTTTCATTTCAGCTTTTTCTATTGTATTGTTTGATCTATAGGTATATTGTTTTTTATTATAGTACTTGCACTTTACCTGTAAAGGTTTATTACTTTAGATTACTTATTGTATTATTATTGATTTTGGATGTACTATGAAGGGTATAGCTCTGTGATATTACTGTTATTGATATGTGGTGATCCTGAGGGTGGCCACTACTAGTCCTCTCTTGTTGTTGGGTAGGCTCTTTTGAGCATTTTAAGTGTTTTTAATTGTGTGCCTCTTTTTTTGTTGCCCCAATAAAGACTAGTTCTATTATGTAATACATGGGTGTGCATTGCCTATAGTGTGTTCGCTTTTTCTCTTTTTTTGGATTGTTGCTTGGTTTGCACTTAATAGCACCCCTTTTTATGTTATTTACATTACTGGCTGAGCCCCCCACCTTTGTTTTTCTTGCCTTTTAACATGCTGACAGGAGAAACAAAACAAGCACCAATCTTGCCGATCGGCGCTCGTTGGCTGAGCCTTTATAGGGATCAATAAAATGTGTCACTTAGCCGCAAGAAAGATCTTTGGATTTTTTGTGTGGTCCATAAAATTCATCACTGTTGGCTGCTCATCCCGTTTACAAGGGGCGCTGTGCAGCCAAAAGCAATAATGTAAATTGGCCAGTGAATAAGCATTTGAGCTTTCGTTAGCTGATCGCTGACCCTTACATGGGCCAGTTATTGGGAATAATCATTCCTAGGAATGCTCATTTGCCCAATAATCAGCCCATCTAAAAGGGCCTTTACAATGTCTTACCACAATATTACAGTATGTTAAGTACTACAGAAGTTGATAGCAATATATATATATATATATATATATACATATATATATATAATATAGCCTAGAGCATAATTTTTTTTGAGTTATCTTGATTCAATGACAACTTCAGTCATACTACCTATATACAGATGTCCATTTACATTGAATAATGCTTTTCTGTATAAAAGCTTTAGTCCCCCTATAATTCAATAACTTTGTCTATGTTTAAACCATTTAAAAAGGATTTTATGAGATAAGAATATTGATGTCCTATCCTTACTCAGATCAGAGTGGGGTGCTGATTCTAAGTAACCTTGTCAATCTGCTGGTTGAAGGTGTTGCATGCAGTTGGGTGACCTCTTCTTTACTTACATGGGTCCATACTGCATGTTGTACATTAGATAGCGTGTGTGCAGTAGATTGTAGCCTTGGCTTCTTCGACAAGAGGATTCCACTGATCCAATATTATTGGCTATCTTAAGGATAAACCATCAACCTTCTTATCTAAAAGAAAACCCTTTCATTCATAAGTAAACTGCATTCTAAAGAGAGCTATTATGTAACGGTGTAAAGGGGACGCACAATTTGCTTTCCGACTGACACTGACTAGACCAGGGTGCAGAATCTAAGGCATCTCCTGGAATTTACCCAAAAACCTCCATGAGGAGATGTGGACTTCACTGGAGATGGATCCCCAAGTCAAAGGCCACGATTGGTAATGAAAGTGCCATGGATGAATAGTGGGCCGTATTAAAGAAGGAGAAGAGGCAAATACAGTAAACAATGGGATAATCTAAAAAAAAAAAAAAAAAACTATTAGAAGCAAGCAGAGGTCAAAAACCCAAAAGTATAACTATAACTACTAGAACGACAAAGCAAGATGACTAAACAAGAAGTGAGAATAAAACTAAGCTGGAACAAAGATCAAGTCTCCAAATGACCAGAAAAGTCTAGGAAGAAATGTACTTCAGTCTCTAGGAAGTGCTCAACTGAACAATTCCTCTTCAAGTAGCTGCCAGGTCTAACATCATTCAGAGGCGCTAGTCAACTTGGCAAACCAGCACAGAGGACAGCGAAAAACAGGAGGAATCCTGGGCTGCACAGCTATCCAATAAAACTGAAAATTGATTGAAAATTCACTGAGGTAGTCAACAGGGATTCAGCGATTGAAGAAAGGATAAATGGCAATGTTCCGATCCATTAAGGCTTGAGAAAGATTCCATGGAGGGATGAAAACATTGCCTCTTTTCACTTGATGGGTGAATTAACTATTTGTTTCTTCTTTGGAGCACAGTTTCTTCCTCTTTTTGTCTTGGATTTACCTACCTTTTGGACATGGGTCTGGTCCAAGGAGCTGAACATCCACCACCTGGAGTACAAGTTCCAGCACTGTGCCTCTTTTCTCAATGTGAGGATTATATGTATATAAAATCTCAATCTCTTGAACTGAATCATATACTTAGCCTATTAATAGTAAACTTTCTGTATACTTCTGAATATTGCAGCCCCAAAGAGTTAAACAACAATGTAAACATTCCTATATAAGTAAAATTAGTTTGGCTGGAAAAAAAAAATTTGTGTCAAGGATAACAAGAAATCACATCGGGCTGTACCGTACATATAATTCGAGTGGCTTTCCTTTAAGAAAGGATTTCCGCAGATATTCTAGAACGCCTTTCAAAACATATATTAATTAGGACTAAATCTGACCGATATGACGGGGATCTGGCGAGATGAAGTTACTTGTTGTTAAGTTTAGAAAATATAAATAGATGAAGCATATATATATATATATATATATATAGGTATATATACATACATACATATATATATATATATATATATATATATATAAATAATAATAAAAAAATAGTATGAACCCCAAACGCCCATCCCCCATCTAGATAATGTGTCAAATAATAAAGAAGCAGCCAAGACTAGGACAGCTAGCTGCCGGCTCGCTAACAGAAAAGCTGATTAAAAATGTTCAAGCGGCAGCAGCTTGCAGACCTTTCCAGCGAGAATAAATAGAGTGTATGCAAATGTGTTTGTCACTCTGACAGCGTGTCTCAATTAAGGCATCTTACTGCTGTTGCCGGATTCAGGAGCTGCAGTCGTACAGCCAGGAGAAACTGCATTAGTGATACACGGGGCTTGACCTTAATCCGCATGCATGCATTTAAAAAAAATCTGCCTCCTCTACATAAACTAGCATAATGCCAGGAGATATGTAAAACAAGTGAGAAATGGAGAGAGGGACATCTCCTCTTCTCTGTATTAGAGGCAAAGCTTTTGTATCTTTTAATTGTGTCCCCGGCTCGCATGCATAGTAATGCTATATGACTTTAAAGGCAACCCTGGCTAATGATGACATTAAAGTATGGTGTGTTGCCTAAAACTGCGCTCGCTCTGCCTTGTAGAGCAAGAAAAAAAAAATTGTGCCGTCCTAGACGCGGGACAGATAATATTATGTGTGGGTGTGCTTAAACATCATATAGAATACACATGCATTTAGACAAGAGTGCCATAACCACATCTCAGATGATAATATTATACAGAAATGCTGGAGGAAAGTAACAGCTATCCCACGGCCTGTGCAGGGAACGTCTGTGAATGCCAAGTCCCAAGCTGTGGTAAAAAACAATGGGAGATGATGAAATAAGGCATGGATTAGTATAGCTGAATATAAACCTCCTATTGTTCTTTTCACAAAACCTTCTATCTTCATATATATATATATATATATATATATATATATATATATATATATATAAACACAACTATATAAGGCCACAGTGCAAGTGGGTGTATAAAGGTCATGGAACACATAGGTGACTTCTAAAGGTACCAATGCACGTGCAGTCAGCTGAACATGTGCTCGGGCAAACAGCTACCTCTTCTGATCCCCCCCCACAAACACTGGGCCCATTTGTGAATGGAGAAAGGAATGCAAAGCCCCTGCCAGACTCTTCTGATGGTAACCTCTAATTCTCAAAAAGAGAGAAAATTGAAATCTAGCATGTCTGATCTTTCTCTCTTCCCTAATATCCTTAGAAGATGGAGAATCAGTAGGCCCCCAAACACATTGGGTAGCCTATAGCCAGTTGTTCCCACTGATATTAGTGCACAATAGAGAGAAAAACTCCAGTGATCAAATAAAAACATTCACGCTTCAGTGAGAAAGCTTACAAAAAACAACAGCTTACAGGAAAGAAAAAAAAAAAAAAAAACTACTACTGACACGTTTCTGTCCTCTGGAGTCCTTAATCATGACTGGTAGCATTTCTTATTGCATGCCGTTTTAACAAAGCTACCTTAATAGAAAGATGTTTTTAATCGCTGGAGTATTTTGTACTGAAAGTGCTTCCCGGTACAGTGGCCCCTTAACTTACAATAGCCTCAGGTTACAATATTTTCAACATACAATTGTCTTATCTGGACCATTGCAACTTGAAACCATACACAACATACAATGCTACGGACAGTCGAGATCTGGGAAGTGTGTCAATGGCTGGAAGAACTGACCAATCAGAATGGGCATTTGCTGATAAAACACCTCTATTATGTACATGACTGGCTGTATGGTAGCGCCTACTTACTGTTATTTTTGGACAATATTTTGGGGCTTCAGAATCCATTACCAGGTTTCCATAGAGTTATGGTCTCATCATACAATGGTTTGAGCATAAAATGGTCATCCAGGAACCACTTCATATTGTAACTTGAGGGACCCCTGTAAATCTATGCAGCATAGAGCATTGTGGTTAAGGCTGCGTTCACATCAAACCCGATTTCAGACCCGAACAAAAATCGTGTGAAATCGGATGCGGATCAAATCGGATGTGTGTAATGGATCTGATTTTTTAATGGAGGTCAATGGATCGGACTTTATATACGATTTCACACAATTTTAAGTTATAAACTTGAGTACTCAAGTCGGATGGAGAAATCGTGAAGTGAATGCAGCCCAAGCCAATCATTACTGCTCAGGGATTTACCGAAATCGGCAGTTTCAATCCAGTTCTTCTATTGTGTGTGTAGGTCCTTTATATTGTTTTATTGTACTTTATTCTATAGTATAAACCTCAGCTGCAATAGAACCTTTTTCTTTGAAAGTAAATTCACAATTTTCATTGTGCAGATAAGAGAGTGTAAAATCTGCAGCATTTTGCAATACAATAAATGTGGATGAGATTTTACAAACGCACATTCTGCAACATTTTCTGTGCACAAAAAAATGAGCATACTTTGGCTTTTCAAGTCCGCCACACGCCAAGTATTTAGAGGATTCAACACTGATTTTCATTGTGGGTTTCTCAAATTTCAACATAGCAGGGATGGAATCTAAGCTGAATGCACACAAATCAGAATGTTACACAAGAAGACTTCTGCAAATCTGAGGCAAATTTTCCCTTCCACAGTGTACTCAGCCTAATAGGTAGATTCTTATCCATTCTTGATTGTTTGATAGAAAAATCCCACTTTCTTTTTATAAACAAATTCTACAACAGCCGTCCTACGATGTTTCAAAGAAGCAGAGGCAAAGTCATTTATAGTAATGTGCACGCGACAAGGGGCAGTACATGTCAATAGGAATTTACAACAATTACAGAAAGACAAATTTATGGCTGTTGTAGGCATCAAAGTTTGTTCCTTTTACAACATTTTTATTTAATATATTTGACTAAAACTACATCTCCTTGGAGACCTCCACTTATCAAATTTAGTGAGCATCGAGAAACAACTTTGTGCAAATTTTTGGTACGTTATCATTTGTTTTTTTGTGCAGTTTACATTAAAAAACTATTATTGAATGTGGGTCACTGTAAAGAAAAACTAATATGGAATATCAATGGCCAACATAGACCAGAGAGAACTTTTCTATAGACTATTTTTTTTATTAAGGAACTGGCATTGTTATTGTAACATACTTCAATAGGGGCAGGGCCAGATTAAGGCTGCCTGGAAGACGGAGCGCTTCATTATAATGCCCCCCCCCCCCTGACAGTTCCCCCGCATTAGGTGCAGTACAGTTCCCCCACATTAGGTGCAGTACAGTTCCCCCACATTAGGTGCAGTACAGTTCCCCCACATTAGGTGCAGTACAGTTCCCCCACATTAGGTGCAGTACAGTTCCCCCACATTAGGTGCAGTACAATATCCCCACATTAGGTGCAGTACAGTTCCCCCACATTAGGTGCAGTACAGTTCCCCCACATTAGGTGCAGTACAGTTCCCCCACATTAAGTGCAGTACAGTTCCCCCACATTAGGTGCAGTACAGTTCCCCCTAAGACATACAGCCTTCAGCCATATACAGTGTATGGCTGGAGGGCTGTATGCCTGTTTATTGCCCCACTTCAGTGTTCCGACCACTGCTCTAGGGTCACGATCTACTGCTATGGCCTATGGGCCATAGCAGTAGGTCTCGGGACCGGAGGTCGGAACACTGAAGATGACATGCTGGATACTTACCATGCGCACGCGTCCTCCTCACTGCTCCACTCTGCTTTTCTCCTATGGGCACACACAGGGACGTCAGTGACGTCCCTGCGTGCGCAACCTGCCGGCGGCCCCTGCGTTTTTAAAGTTAATGCGGGGCCGCAGAGAGGTAACATCCTTGTGTCCTGAAATTTTTTTTCGGGACACAGGGATGTTCAGAATGTGACGGGGGCCCCCTGCTGACACGGGGCCCGGAGCAGGCGCTCCATGAGCGCCACTGATGATCAGGCCCTGAATAGGGGTTATGTGTTTCTTTAGTGCAGAGCTTTAGAGGGTACTCCTCTGGAAAACATTCTTTTTTTAAATCAACTGCTGCCAAAAAGTTAAACAGATTTGTAAATGACTTCTATTTAAAAATCTTGATCCTTCCAGCACTTATCAGCTGCTTTTTTCTCCACAGGAAGTTCTTTTATTTTCTTTGGGTTTCCTTTCTGTCTGACCACAGTGCCCTCTGCTGACACCACTGTCCATTTCAGGAACTATCCAGAGCAGTATAGGTTTGCTATGGGGATTTGCTGCTACTCTGGACAGTTCCTAAAATGGACAGAGGTGTCAGCAGAGAGCACTGTGGTCAGACAGAAAATAAACAACTCATCTTCCTTGACTTACTGGAAGGATTAAGATGTTTTAATAGAAATAATTAAAAAATAAAAGAACTTCCTATGTAGTATACAGCAGCTGATAAGTACTGGAAGGATGAACATTTTTAAATAGAAGTCATTTACAAATCTGACACCAGCTGATTAAAAAAAAAAAGTTTTCCAGCGGAGTATCCCTTTAAGTCCGATGGTTCGCCACTTGTTACTTGTATTCACCTTAGCGTCCAGCTGCTGCCACTAAGCTGTGTGTTTTGAGCCATGTAGAGGTAATGCTGTGATCCCTTCATCCCCTGTATTAAATTGCACTGCATCCCAAAGTATGTAACCTAGAACTTTATCGTAATCTTGAATCTGTAATGGACCATTTGTAAGGAGATGCCTGGATTCTAACTCTATAAGCCTACAACAGTGTGGTTGGTGCTTGAGCTCAGTGAGCTGGCACAGCACAATGGCAGTATAGGTAAGGCTCTGTCCACATCTAAACAGGAGGCTCTGTTGCAGACCCCATTTTTTTTAAAACATATTTTTATGTTGTCTGCGCAGGGTTCATCATCTTCTTGTGCACTTCCAGGGGGCATGGTGAACAGATGCACTGGTTGGTAAACTGAATTTATCACTTGCACAAGAATTCTTTTTGAGCAAAATTTTGCACTACTCCAGTGACCGGCTGGGAATGTGTGCAAGATTTTCCCCCCTTTTTGCACTTTTCTGTGGATCTTTTCCTGTCATTTGCCCATATTTATGAAGTGAGGTACTCCACATAATAAAATGTGCGCAAGTTTCGCATTGTGCACAAATCTGCACTAATGATAAATTCCCCCTAAATGTTATGTTCCATGTAAGATCACACAATACAGAACTTTTTTTCATTACAGTAATTTTTCTAGCCTTGATATATTTTGCTATACCTGTCACGATATCACATTGTATAAATTGTAGCACTTATCAAGCATACGCATATTGTTTTCGTCACTTTTCTACTCCCAAATCGCCTATTTTTTTTTTTTTGCTACTCATTGTCACTGCCATTCTGGGAGGAGAAAAGGGCGTTCCCTTGAGCAAGCTGATGTTTGCCCGTGACATTTCAGGCGGGAACTTCCTCTCTTCCTTCTTAAAGCGTTGTTTGGCTTGGGTATGCACAGATTCACCAGCCAATCAACACAGACTACCGCCTTTGTGGCGCGTATTAAAGCTGGCTCTTTGACACGCTCCCAGCACTCGCTCTGAGCATAATAAGTGACAGCCCGGAGCCCATACTCTGTGTATTTAAGCAGAGCAACTGAGACACACAGTAAGTGCGACTGGCACAGGATAGCATTTGGCACTATAGGGAGACCCCTAGTGGCTGTAAGTAAAGAATACATTTTCTCTATAAAAAAAAATAAAAAAAAACTTTTTTCTTTTACAAAACGTTACAAAAATACCTATATCAATGTTTATTACAACATATAAACAATCATTCCTAATGACAGTGACCCTGATAAACCAACAATTTATATTATTTACACATTAGTCATTTTTCCATTTTTTGCCCAAATTAAACAACTTTTATTAATTATGAGAAACTAATTTTTTCCTTTACCATTTTACACCTATTTCTATTCTGAACAGCCCACTTTTATACTAATTACACATTGGTCATTCTGTTTGTTATTGTGCCAATTTGTACCCATTTCTAAGTAGCAACCCTCAATTCAGTTTTCAATCAAATGACTGAACTACTAGTGAAAAGACATAGAAACAAATAACAGGACATCCTATTGGCAGAGTGTTTTCAAAGTCTGAGTAAAAGTGCAAAAATGTCAACCCAACAGTGACTTTGCTATTGCTCCACATAATGAAAGTATGTTATGTGCCAATTCAACATCAGATCAAGAATCGGAAAATGCAAGAACAACACAAAGAGACAATGAAAACATTACTCCTACAGATCTCATTAAGGCAGGCATCAATACATAAGAGCCAAGCCAGTATACAAATTCAGACATTTCAGGTAATAAAAAGCAATATGTTCATTTGTAGAAAAGGTTATTTGAGTATAAAGAAAGCAAACAAACTGCACTCCTTAGAAATCCTAGGAGCTCTCTCTAATCTAAAAATGCAAAGTGATAAAGATAAGACACAACACCACAATTTTTGCTCATTGATCAACACTTCATATCTGAAAGCTCGGGAAATGTTAAAAAGAAAGATATAAAAACAACATCAAGACAAAATTCAGTACATATAAGAAAACAAATGTATATACAGCCCAAAAGTTTGGACACACCTTCTCATTCAATGAGTTTTCTTTATTTTCATGACTATGAAAATTGTAGATTCACACTGAAGGCATCAAAACTATGAATTAACACATGTGGAATTGTAGACATAACAAAAAAGTATCAAACAACTGAAAATCTGTCATATTCTAGGTGGAAAGTGTCCCCAAGTGCAGTCACAAAAACCATCAAGAGCTACAAAGAAACTGGCTCACATGCGGACCGCCCCAGGAAAGGAAGACCAAGAGTCACCTCTGCTGCGGAGGATAAGTTCATCCGAGTCACCAGCACCTCAGATTAGAGACCAGGTCAATGCCGCACAGAGTTCTAGCAGCAGACACATCTCTAGAACAACTGTTAAGAGGAGAATGTGTGAATCAGGCCTTCGTGGTAGAATATCTGTTGGAAACCACTGCTAAGGACAGGCAACAAGCAAAAGAGACTTGTTTGGGCTAAAGAACACAAGGAATGGACATTAGACCAGTGGAAATCTGTGCTTTGATCTGATGAGTTCAAATTTGAGATATTTGGTTCCAACCACAGTGTCTTTGTGCGACACAGAAAAGGTGAACGGATGGACTCTACAGGCCTGGTTCCCACCGTGAAGCATGGAGGAGGAGGTGTGATGGTGTGGGGGGGCTTTGCTGGTGACACTGTTGGGGATCTATTCAAAATTGTAAGGCATACTGAACCAGCATGGCTACCACAGTATCTTGCAGCGGCATGCTATTCCTTCCAGTTTGCGTTTAGTTGGAGCATAATTTATTTTTCAACAGGACAATGACCCCAAACACACCTCCAGGCTGTGTAAGGGCTATTTGACAAAGAAGGAGAGTGATGGGGTGCTGCGCCAGATGACCTCGCCTCCACAGTCACCGGACCTGAACTCAATCGAGATGGTTTGGGATGAGCTGGACCGCAGAGTGAAGGCAAAAAGGGCCAACAAGTGCTAAGCATCTCTGGGAACTCCTTCAAGACTGTTGGAAGACCATTTCAGGTGACTACCTCTTGAAGCTCATCAAGAGAATGCCAAGAGTGCGCAAAGCAGTAACCAAAGCAATCACAAAAGTGATCCAAGCACAAAATGCCATCAACTCCATTCTTTGCCGATAAATCAAACAATAGACTTGCATTACAAGTGTATTGTAATGCAAATCAGTGCCACTTTCAGTAATTCTGTATACCACTTGCTTTATTCAGTGGAAAATTAAGTTGCCAGGGTTTTTGCGCATCCTGCCATCTAGGTAAAATGAGAGGTACCCTTTAAAATTAAAAATGGCTGCTTCTTTTAATGTGTTCAGTTGACTGGGCCTCAAGTTGATGCTTCTCTGATCACAAGCGATACTAGCTTAAACATGCCGCATAGACATTGTGCAATACCTCTGCTGATAGATCCATCTACATTACTTAGACTTTTTAGTCCGGCACCTTTTTGGGGTAATGTGCCCCTCATATCAACCATCGCCCCTCAAGTCTCCACTTTATCAGTCTTAAAGAAACATCAACCCCTTTAGCACAGATGTTGGTGAAGGACTCAGCAATAATCTGTGCTCCATAAATTTGATTTAAGATAGGTTTATGTTACTTTTGCTTCCCATAGCAGTATGTAGAGAATATTCCTCTAACTTGCTGGCTGTCCACTCGCTGTGTTTTGTAGTCTAAGAATTCCACTAGGTGGTGTCTTGACTTCATGGATGTACAGTTGGTCGCTCACGTCTCAGAAAACACTGTGCAACTCTTCTATTGCATCAGAGTTAAAACAGCAATGAAATAATTACAGTAAAACTCCATTAAACCCTCTATTCTGGGTTACACAGTGGCAAATTTTTGCACAATACAACCCCAATACATGTGTTTCAGTGTAACAAAAGTCAATTTCGATACTGGATGACATTTTCATAAAAAAGCACAGACATTTACAACCATTTGAAAACTGTGCTGGACAGAGGATGCTATGTATGTCTCTACCTTTGAACTTTAAAGGGATTTTCAAGATTAGAAAAATCATCAACAGTCTTATTTGTGGTATTACAACATTGTTTCATTTACTTAAAGGGAACGGAGCCAGGGACTCCTTAAAGGGGTACTCCGCTAGACATCTTATCCCCTGCCGCTTATCCCCTGCCACGGGGATCCCTGTGATCTCGGCTGCAGCACCCCAGACATCCGGTGCACGGAGTGAACTTCGTTCCATGCTGGATGACTGGCGGTGTGGGGCGGAGGCTCGTGACGCACGGCCACACCCCCCCAATGCAAGCCTATGGGAGGGGGCCTGACGTCAGTCACGCCCCCTCCCATAGGCTTGCATTGAGGGGCATAACATCACGAGCAGGGCGTGACCGTGACATCACGAGCCTCCGGCGCTACACCTGACACTCTAAATGAATGCCAGGTTCAGCAGGGAGATTGCAAAGGTCCCCAGCGTCGGGACCCCCACGATCAGACATCTTTTCCCCTATCCTTTGGATAGGGGATAAGATGTCTAGGGGCAGAGTACCCCTTGAAAGGAAACCACACACGAACTGAGGACAAGAGTACTGCTGTTTCTGAAAAGAAAGATACTATGGTTTCTGTAGTCTGGATAACAACCTTAACTATTAGACCAATGACATGTCAAAAGTTTATTTTTAAATGACAGTAACATTTTATGAAGCACTGCTATATACGGTGGGGATCTGAGGAGTACTGTATACTTTCCATGATATATATATATATATATATATATATATATATATCACTTACAAAGTTGTGATGTGAGAGCATAACCTGTAAATAAAAGAGGTTTCTCCATAATGAAACATATCGCTTGTCCCATAGAATTTATATGAAGTGACAGTCAAGTATGTGTATTGGCAATCCATTTAACTAGAAACATTGGGACCACCATTGTTGTGATCAGTGGGGGTTCCAGAGCTTGGACCACGACAAAATTATTACTTTTTAACAGTGTGAGTTTCTTTTATGCAGGAACACCAAAAATTATTCTGCTTAATTATAAGTGTACTATAGAGAATAATATGTCAATAGGCATTAGGCATGCTAACACATTTAAGTGACCTACCTGACCAAAGTGAACTGTGATGGGCCTTCTTTCATCCCTGGTTTTCAGATCCTTCTTTTCAGCAGATGGGGAAGGAGACTTGCTAGGAAGTGGTTCTTCCACCGCTACACTACACCCATTTTCAGCCAAGTCCTGTTATAAACATAGGGATGGGGAAAGATTAAATGTAAAATTACAGAACTTTACCCTTGTTGCTTCATAGAATCCAACACTGAGCTGGCCAAAAACATAATTGTATGCATTCAAATCTCTCCATCTAGTAGCCATAGTTGTTTTATATGTGTGACTACTTGTCAAGTGTATAAATAAAGATCTTGACTGTTTCATGATTATGAACTTTAAGGGGGGTTGTCTACAAAGCGCACCGACATGACATTCATTTGTCCATTCAGCAATTTTACCTGATCCCTCTATACACTTAAGCGTTAAGTTTGGCCAAGCATTCATGTGCTCTAAATGTGGAAAGGAGGGTTAAGCTATTGCCAGACTAATCTCTCTGAGAACAGAAGGATTGGGCAGTTGAAATCCAACACTCCTGATCCTTTTCCCACTGGAGCCTTCAAAATCAGCATGTTGGGCTGACATTTCTTTATTGTGAAAGTGAGCCTATAGAGCAGCCCTTCTCTGTCAGGGATGTCACGTCTGTGTACTACATGGATGGCCACTGATCTGCACGAGCAGCATGCAACAATATATTTCCTCTCCTGAGGCTTCTATGAATGAAATGTTTGGCTTAATCTCACATCTCTTGTGGACAAGCTGATCATAGAGTGTTCCACTAACGGTACCTTAAGGGATCTAGAGTACACTCTAGATGATATCAGGGGAGAGAAGAAAAGGAGGGCTGGGCCAGTCTACTGGTACATCTGTAGGGCTGCTGTGGCTGCCAGTGGCACATTTAAAGCTAAACACATCTCAATGACTTTATAAGCATTATGGTATTAACCCCTTAAGGACACAGCCCATTTTCACCTCTAGGACGCAGCCCTTTTTTGCACATCTGACCACTGTCACTTTAAACATTAATAACTCTGGAATGCTTTTACTTATCAATCTGATTCCGAGATTGTTTTTTCGTGACATATTCTACTTTAACATAGTGATAAATTTTTGTGGTAACTTGCATCCTTTCTTGGTGAAAAATCCCAAAATTTGATGAAAAAATTGAAAATTTTGCATTTTTCTAACTTTGAAGCTCTCTGTTTGTAAGGAAAATTGATATTCCAAATATTATTTTTTTTGGATTCACATATACAATATGTCTACTTTATATTTTAATCATAAAATTGACATGTTTTTACTTTTGGAAGACACCAGAGGGCTTCAAAGTTCAGCAGCAATTTTACAATTTTTCACAAAATTTTCAAACTCGCTATTTTTCATGGACCAGTTCAGGTTTGAAGTGGATTTGAAGGGTCTTCATATTAGAAATACCCCATAAATGACCCCATTACAAAAACTGCACCCCCCAAAGTATTCAAAATGACATTCAGTAAGTGTTTTAACCCTTTAGGTGTTTCACGGTAAAAGCAGCAAAGTGAAGGAGAAAATTCAAAATCTTCATTTTTTACACTTGCATGTTCTTGTAGACCCAATTTTTGAATTTTTACAAGGGGTAAAAGGATAAAATTTATACTTGAATTTGTAGCCCAATTTCTCTCGAGTAAGCACATACCTCATATGTCTATGTAAATTGTTCGGCGGGCGCAGTAGAGGGCTCAGAAGCGAAGGAGCGACAAGGGGATTTTGGAGAGTACGTTTTTCTGAAATGGTTTTTTGGGGGCATGTTGCATTTAGGAAGCCCCTATGGTGCCAAAACAGCAAATAAAAAAAACATGGCATACCATTTTGGAAACTAGACCCCTTGAGGAACGTAAAAAGGAATTAAGTGAGCCTTAATACCCCACAGGTGTTTCATGACTTTTGCATATGTAAAAAAAAAAATAAAAATTTCACTAAAATGTGTGTTTCCCCCCAAATTTCACATTTTTGCAAGGGTTAATAGCAGAAAATACCCCCCAAAATTTGTAACCCCATCTCTTCTGAGTATGGAGGTACCCCATAAGTTGACCTGAAGTGCATTACGGGCGAACTACAATGCTCAGAAGAGAAGGAGTCATATTTGGCTTTTTGAGAGCAAATTTTGCTCGGGGGGCATGTCGCATTTAGGAAGCCCCTATGGTGCCAGGACAGCAAAAAAAAACGACATGGCATCCCATTTTGGAAACTAGACTCCTTGAGGAACGTAACAAGGGATAAAGTGAACCTTAATACCCCACAGGTGTTTCACGACTTTTGCATATGTAAAAAAAATTATTTTTTTTTTACCAAAAATGCTTGGTTTAGCAAAAATTTAACATTTTTAAAAAAGGTAATAGCAGAAAATACCCCCCAACATTTGAAGCCCAATTTCTCCCGATTCAGAAGACACCCAATATGGGGATGAAAAGTGCTCTGCTGGCGCACTACAGGTCTCAGAAGAGAAGGAGTCACATTTGGCTTTTTGGAAGCAAATTTTGCTCTGGGGGCATGCCGCATTTAGGAAGCACCTATGGTGCCAGGACAGAAAAAAAAAAACACATGGCATACCATTTTGGAAACTAGACCCCTTGGGGAACGTAACAAGGGGTAAAGTGAACCTTAATACCCCACAGGTGTTTCACGACTTTTGCATATGTAAAAAAAAAAATATTTTTTTTACACTAAAATGCTTGTTTTCCCCCAAATTTTACATTTTTACAAGGGATAATAGCAGAAAATACCCCCCAAAATTTGTAACCCCATCTCTTCTGAGTATGGAAATACCCAATAAGTGGACGTGAAGTGCACTGGGGGCGAACTACAATGCTCAGAAGAGAAGGAGCATCATTGAGCTTTTGGAGAGAGAATTTGGCCATGTGCATTTCCAAAGCCCCCCGTGGTGCCAGAACAGTGGACCCCCCACATGTGACCCCATTTTTAAAACTACACCCCTCACGGAAGGTAATAAGGGGTGCAGGGAGAATTTACACCCCACTGGCATTTGACGTATCTTTGGAACAGTGGGCTGTGTAAATTAAAAATTTTATTTTTCATTTTCACAGACCCCTGTTTCAAAGATCTGTCAGACACCTGTGGGGTGTAAATGCTCACTGTACCCCTTGTTACATTCCGTGAGGGGTGTAGTTTCCAAAATGGGGTCACATGTGGGTATTTATTGTTTTGCACTTATGTCAGAACCACTGTAAAATCAGCCACCCCTGTGCAAATCACCAATTTAGACCTCAAATTTACATGGTGCACTCTCCCTTCTGAGCCTTGTTGTGCGTCCCCAGAACACTTTGCGCCCACATATGGGGTATCTCCGTCCTCAGGAGAAAATGCGTTACAAACTTTGGAGGCTTTTTTTCTTTTACCGCTTGTGAAATTTTAAAGTATGGGGCAACACCAGTATGTTAGTGTACAAAAATGTTTTTTTTTTTACACTAACATGCTGGTGTAGACCCCAACTTTACCTTTTCATAAGGGGTAAAAGGAGAAAAAGCCCCCCAAAATTTGTTAGGCAATTTCTCCCGAGTACGGCGATACCCCATATGTGGCCCTAAACTGTTGCCTTGAAATACGCCAGGGCTCCAAAGTGAGAGCGCCATGTGCATTTGAGGCCCAAATTAGGGATTTGCATAGGGGTGGACATAGGGGTATTCTAAGCCAGTGATTCCCAAACAGGGTGCCTCCAGCTGTTGCTAAACTCCCAGCATGCTTGGACAGTCAATGGCTGTCCGGAAATGCTGGGAGTTTTTGTTTTGCAACAGCTGGAGGTTCCGTTTTGGAAACACTGCTGTAGGATACGTTTTTCATTTTTATTGGGGGGGAAGGGGTGGTGGTGGGGGGGGGGCAGTGTACGTGTGTATATGTAGTGTTTTACTCTTTATTTTATGTTAGTGTAGTGTAGTGTTTTTAGGTTACATTCACACTGACGGCGGATTACACTGAGTCTCCCGCTAGGAGTTTGAGCTGCGGCTGCTGCAGCTCAAACCTGAAGCAGGGAATTCACTGTAATCCGCCGCCAGTGTGAATGTAACCTGTACATTCACATGGGAGGGGGGGGGGGGGGGGGCAAAACTACAACTCCCAGCATGCACTGACAGAACGTGCATGCTGGGAGTTGTAGTTTTGCAACAGCTGGAGGCACACTGGAAAATACTGAGTTGGGTAATAGAACCTATTACCTAACTCGGTATTTCCCAACCAGTGTGCCTCCAGCTGTTGCAGAACTACAACTCTCAGCATGTACTGATTGCCAAAGAGAATGCTGGGAGATGTAGTTATGCAACAGCTGGATGCACGCAAGTACAACTCCCAGCATGCCGAGACAGCCATTTGCTGTTCCTGAATGCTGGGAGTTGTAGTTTTGCAAGATTTAGAGGGGTTCAGGCTGGAGATCACTGACAGTGGTCTCTAAACTGTGGCCCTCCAGATGTTGCAAAACTACAAATCTCAGCATGCTAAGACAGCAAACTGCTGTCTGAGCATGCTGGGAGTTGTAGTTTTGTAATATCTGGAGGGCTACAGTTTAGAGACCACTGTCAGTGATCTCTAGCCTGAACCCCTCTAAATCTTGCAAAACTACAACTCCCAGCATGCCAACACAGCAAACAGCTGTCAAGGCATGGTGGGAGTTGTAGTTTTGCAACATCTGGAGGGCGACAGTTTAGAGACCACTCTCTAAACTGTCGCCCTGCAGATGTTGCTAGGCAACAGACTCTGCACACGCGGCGTCATACTTACCTCCACCGCCGCCGTGATCACAGCCGCCGCCGGGTAAGTGATCGCCGCCGCCGCCGCTACTGCACGGTTCCCCCCGCTGTGCCCGGACACCGATGGGCGGGCATAGCGCGGGGAACCGAACTTTAACCCCCCCGCCCCCAGTCTGCTATTGGTCGGCCGCTCCGCCGATCAATAGCAGGGATAGGAGGGGTGGCAACCCTGCCACCTCACTCCTATCTCTTCAAGGGGGATCGAGGGTGTCTTGGACACCCCCGATCCCCCTTATTTTATCGCGGCGCCGCGATTGATGGGCAGGGGGAGAGCGCTCCCCCTGCAAACACCATAGATGCCGTGATCAGACTGATCACGACATCTATGGGGTTAATGCTGCCGGGACCGGCGCGATCGCGGCCCCGGCAGCTGCGGTGGGACTCCGGCTGTGATTGACAGCTGAGTCCCACCCGCGATCTCCTGCGCTGCCCGCGGCAGAGCAGGAGATCGCTTGGACGTATGCATACGTCCATTTGCGCGAACGTGTAATTCGCCTGGACGTATGCATACGTCCAATAGCGGGAAGGGGTTAAATATGGTAATAATATTTCACCTTATATACTGGTAATATTGTTCTTACTATACTGAATTTGGTCAGTTACATTACCATGCTAATACATATGGTAATATTATGCATTACTGAAATTATTGGAAATACTGTTAATGATATACTGGATTTGGTAAGTAACAGTATGATGGTAATATGTATGGTGATAATATTCCACCTCATATACTAGTATTATTGTTAATATAAGCCTCAATAGACAGGATTTGATTAGGAACAGTATGATGGTAATATGTATGGTGATACTTTCATCCATGCATACTGGTATTATTGGTAATATTGGTCTCAGTATACAGGATTTATTCAGTAACAGCAATATAATGGTAATTTGTATGGTGTTAATATTACTCCATGCATAATGGTATTATTGCCAATATTAGTCTCAGTATACTGGTTTTGATCATCAGTAACAGTATGACTGTAATATGTATGGTGATAATATTCCTCCATGCATACTGGTATTATTGGCAATATTGGTTTCAGTACACAGAATTTTGTCAGTAACAGTTTGATGGTAATATGTATGGTGATAATATTCCTCCATGTATACTGGTATTATTGGTAATATTGGTCTCAGTATACAAGATTTGTTCAGTAACAGCAGTATAATGGTAATATGTATTGTGATAATATTCCTCCATGCATACTGGTATTATTGCAAATCTTAGTCTCAGTATAGTGGATTTGATCAGTAACAGTATGATTGTAATATGTATGGTGATAATATTCTTCCTTGTATACTGGTATTATTGGTAATATTGGTCTCAGTATACAGGATTTGTTCAGTAACAGCAGTATAATGGTATATATGTATGGTGATAATATTTCCTTCTTGTATACTGGTAACATTGGACTCATTAAAGAAGATTTAATCAGTAACAGTATGACAATAATATATGGTAATATATATGGTGCTAATTCCTCTTTGTATACTGATATTATTGGTAATATTGTTCTCAGTATAGAGGATTTGGTCAGTAACATAATGGTTATATGTACGGCGATAATATTCATCCTTGTATACTGGTATTATTGGTCTCAGTAGAGAAGATTTATTCAGTAACAGTATGATTGTGATATGTATTTGATATTTCATCCCTATATACTGGTGTTATATGATTTATTTAAAGGTATATGTCACTATCATAGAGAACTGTCTTACCTACAAATATTAATTATGATTTTTCTTTATATACCCTATTAGTTCATGTTGCTGAGGTGTGTAGGGGGGTTGTTGTATGGGAAGGAGGAGTTTTAATAGGTGGGCCAGTGCTGTGTGCTTGTTGCCCCAAGAAAATGGGTTGTCCAAAACAGATACCCATTTAGGTTAACTTTGACTACAGCCCTTTTATTATTGTAGTATTGTAGCAGAAAGTGTATAAAGTCTTAGAAATAGAGCAAAACAAAACACTGGTCATACACGTCAAAATGTACCTGTCATTCGCAAATACTTTTTATATAATGTAGAGGATAAATTTATATGTATATTTGTAATATGCTTTGGTTATAAAATGTGTATATTTGTGGGTAAAAAGATGCTGTCTTGTCCCTGCAGCTATTGCTTACGCGTGGAGACAAAATAAAAAGTGTTTGGGCAGGAGAAGCAGGACTCTGTACACTGAGCACAAGCAGGGCTCTGTGCACTGAGGACAAGCAGGGCTCTGTGCACTGAGGACAAGCAGGGCTCTGTGCACTGAGGACAAGCAGGGCTCTGTGCAGTGAGGACAAGCAGGGCTCTGTGCACTGAGGACAAGCAGGGCTCTGTGCACTGAGGACAAGCAGGGCTCTGTGCAGTGAGGACAAGCAGGGCTCTGTGCAGTGAGGACAAGCAGGGCTCTGTGCAGTGAGGACAAGCAGGGCTCTGTGCAGTTAGGACAAGCAGGGCTCTGTGCAGTTAGGACAAGCAGGGCTCTGTGCAGTGAGGACAAGCAGGGCTCTGTGCAGTGAGGACAAGCAGGGCTCTGTGCAGTGAGGACAAGCAGGGCTCTGTGCAGTGAGGACAAGCAGGGCTCTGTGCAGTGAGGACAAGCAGGGCTCTGTGCAGTGAGGACAAGCAGGGCTCTGTGCAGTGAGGACAAGCAGGGCTCTGTGCAGTGAGGACAAGCAGGGCTCTGTGCAGTGAGGACAAGCAGGGCTCTGTGCAGTGAGGACAAGCAGGGCTCTGTGCAGTGAGGACAAGCAGGGCTCTGTGCAGTGAGGACAAGCAGGGCTCTGTGCAGTGAGGACAAGCAGGGCTCTGTGCAGTGAGGACAAGCAGAGCTCTGTGCAGTGAGGACAAGCAGGGCTCTGTGCAGTGAGGACAAGCAGAGCTCTCTGCAGTGAGGACAAGCAGAGCTCTGTGCAGTGAGGACAAGCAGGGCTCTGTGCAGTGAGGACAAGCAGGGCTCTGTGCAGTGAGGACAAGCAGGGCTCTGTGCAGTGAGGACAAGCAGAGCTCTCTGCAGTGAGGACAAGCAGAGCTCTGTGCAGTGAGGACAAGCAGAGCTCTGTGCAGTGAGGACAAGCAGGGCTCTGTGCAGTGAGGACAAGCAGGGCTCTGTACACTGAGGCTCTGTGACATGCCCCCTGCTCACACAGCAGGCAGATTGACAAGCCAGGACCCTGCACAGAACCCTGCTTGTCCCGCCCTCACTTCCTGTATTCTGTCTCCACAGAGAGAGACACAAAAACATAAAAAATGTGCACATTTTTTAACCAATGTATATTACAAATATACATATATGTTATAATCTACATTATATAAAAGGTTTTTGGAAACAACAGGTACACTTTAACTTTATTTCTATCATCATGTTGAGTTTACTGGTCTGATAATACATATTTACCATTCACAAATTTAAGGTTTACATTTTTAGTCATATTGGTGACCACATATGACCAGGTCAATAATTGTGGATATCTGTTGATGGTTATATAGTGCAACTTAAATGTTGATCTTTTCCTTAAAAAAATAAAAATCACAAATAAGACTGTGCAGATACGGACAGATATTTAAATGACAACCATTCCAGACAAATGTCACATAAGCTGCCTCTACGCTGACAGATTCCAGAATGACATCGGCGCGTACAGGTATCCAATGGACAGTCATAAAATGATGGATACATAGGCAGTGACATTTCTAGCATACAGATCTACACCTGACAATCTCACAAGTGAAAGAAAGTTTGACAGTCTCTGATGCGAAAGACATCTACCCATCACTGATATATATCTATTTCTGAACGGGTCATGACAGTAAAGTGCCATGGCACTGCAATACAGAGAGGCAGAATCAGCACTTCAGGGTAGTAAGAGAGTTACCACTATTATAGCAAGAAAACAGAAAAAAATCTCTCATTCTTACTATAATGGCCATTGTTTACTACTGGACTTCTGTATAAACTGTGGTGAAAAAAAATAAGTGGAAATGCATTTAACTTATTGCGCCAAACATGGGCCAAAACTATAATTTTTTTTTTCCGTTACAGTTGTCACTTTTTAGCTACTTGTCCGCAATGTGGGTTTGACTTTTTTCCAATCCAAGTCATTGATTACATTTTCTGCTCTGTTTTTGGCCTCTTTAGCTCCTGTGCTCTTACTTATAAAAGAGAGGTCAAATAAATGAAAACCTCTCTGTTTGGTCATTTGGGTGCACTTTGTCCAATACGTCAAAAGTTCACGACATTTCAAAATCTCATTCAAATTAACTCAATAGAAATTTAATTTGGAAAGAAAAAAAAACAAGTATTAGTAATATTGAGGGCTAATATGTCAGACAGAAGATCACATGTATACACTTTATTCTACAGGTAAATAAAAACTGTAAACTGTAATAAGGGATTTGACCGATCATAAAACATACAGCTCATCTAAGGTGAAGGAAACTATACTGTTTGAAACATTAGTGAAAAATAGGCTGGGCAACAAAAGATACAGGAGGTGCAAATGGCGCTGTTATGCCTATAGGTCTTTTTGGATATGTCGGCTTGCCCTCAAGACTTGAATAAAGGCGCCTAGAAAGAGACAATTCTATACTGCAGATCACAGCCAAATGTCCCTTTCTCTGGTTCACCAGTCAAAAAGAGATCCTGGCTTTTTAGTCAAATGTCATACGTTGTTGCGTTCGTTGTCTTTAATAACAAAATCGGTGTCCCTTTGTTATTCTTTTTGCCACTGTGTTTCCAAATAGGGCCTGTGGAAAACCCATCAAAAAATGTATTTTACAGTCACTAAATAGTTTGGAGTACCCTTTTTACTATTTCTTGCCACACCCTCTGGCCCCTGTTACTGAATAATGGCCCCTGTTACTGAATAGTGCAGGGGCCATTATTCGAATTCACAATAATTTGTGAATATATGGATGAATATTTATCCTATGAATATTTCGAGAAATTCGCATATTCGCTATGTTCGTTTTTTTTTCCTTGCGAAAATTCACAATGAAAGTTGCAGAGTGCGCATGCGCGATTATATTTTTTCACCTAAAAGAAGGGAGGGATCAGTGTTCTCCAACCGCTGGAACCCCCCGCGGTCTCCTGTACAGGGCAGGAAGCGATGTGCTGTCCCCAGCAGGAAGCCGTGGCAGACATGCCCCCTCCATGTATCTCTATGGGATACATGGAGGGGGTGCGTTGGCCACTGCGTCATGCGGAGACAGATAGGGAATAAGTTATAGTCCACTACAGTACTCCTTTAAAGTAAAACGGTCAGCCTGTTCACCCACATTAAGCCTGTTCGCCCACATTAAGCCTGTTCGCCCACACTAATCCCTCCAGTTCATTTACTTTTTCATAAATTGGCTTGCACACAATAAAAAAAGAAACAAGGTTTAAAGGATATGACCTAAACTGTAGAGGTCAAAGAAAAAGCAGAAACAGGTCCACCTCAATACAGTGGACAGATGAGGTCTAATCTCCATCCAGATCAAATTCATTGATCCCAAAAAAATACTTTATCATACAACTATCAGTGAAACTAGTTAAGAGATGACTTTAATTTCAGATAGACCCCCATACATTCAACAGCTGAGACATAAAACCAGAAAACAATCACTTGTACAGTACACCACTAAACGAATGTACTGTCATTCCTCCAATATCCTATTTTATCTTGCCTATGATTGACACAAATGCCTTCAGAAGGTTCCTGGCAGCCATGACAAGTGATCGTTAGAATCCAAAAAGTGCAGTTGGCACTAAGGATATAGGGAGGGTGCTCGTGGACGGGAAAGTCCGTAGAATTGAAGAGAGAGTCCCGACACTCAAATGCTTTTCAAATCTTTAGTTTATTGATGCATAAAGTTACAATACAAGAAACGCAAATTGCGTTTCTTGTATTGTAACTTTATGCATGAATAAACGACTAAAGATTTGAAAAGCATTGGAGTGCCGGGACTGTCTCTTCAACTCTACATGACAACTGATCGGCACCCCACAATTGAATCAGAGTGCCAATTGGAGTGATCAGATTAATCTTCAAAACCAAACTCTGATGGCAGGTGTCATCTGCAGATAGCAGACTTCACCCTCTAGTATGGACTGGCTTAAGTTGGAAATCTTTACGGATATAAAATGTGCAATTCGTTGAGAATAAAATTGTGTATCAATGCTAATATTTTTTATATACCGGTATATTTTTTCAAGTCCGTGTATTCACTTTTGTTTTTTTCTCCCCCTCCCATTGGTTCACATGCAGCAGCACTTTTTGTAACTTTAGTCTATCTACTGTATTATATGCCATCCAATCAATGGTTCGGACTCCCCCTCCTGGCAATTTTTATTAATATTTATCTACATTCAATACTATACCTAAACTTACTCTTTTTAATCTATTTTTATTCCTTTTTTATTGTGCCCCTATGTGGATAATACTAGTGTAATTATGTATTGAATAAAATAGATTGATCTCACAACATTTTTTTTTTTTTTTTACTCAGTTTATTATATTACATATTATCTTGGGGTTATTGGTCGTGCACTGTGTGCACATTTAGGTGGTTATTGCTGCTTTTCCTAACCCCTCTTTCATTATTTTATACCTTCTTGAGCTGTACACCGGGTTAGGCTATTTTTGGTCTCTTACATGTGCACAGTGTTAAGATAATAGGGGACAATGGTTTGGCAAGTTTGGCACATCTTCAGACTTACATTATGCCACGTATTGGTCGGCACACTGCTCAGAATTTTGGCACACAATGTTGCATATCCAGCCACAACCTCTTTACCACACTAGTTAAGCAAGGTGCAAAAGGTGTGTAAAACACCTAACAAATGTGGTTCAAGGAATAAATGCCAGATTTTTACTGCAGATTCTGCTGGGATTCTGGTGGATTTGAAATAGTAAATTTGAGTGCACAGCGACAATAAGTCAAAGAAAAACATAACAAGTACCTTCTGTTTCAGGCGGTTTTTCACTTCTTTTATTCCCATTCTGGCATGGTCCTTAGCCTAAAGGTGACAAATGTAAATAGACTTTAAAATATGGACTACAGCCAACTGTCAAACATTAGAATTGTCATTTAAATAGTCATGGCCATTTCTAACAGCTTCCCTGGCATTAATGGACAACCTCCATTCTCACAGTTGAACCCCCATCAATCAGCTAGTTATTCCCTGTTCTGTGGATAGGAGAATACTTAAAATCTGTGGATAATCCCTTTAAATGTTGAGAACTGCCCAAATGAAGAACAGAACAATGCATAAACCGAGACTCCCTGTTACATTCCTCACCTACACAAGCAGCAATGCTCCAGTAAAAAGAGGGAAATTCTATTGCCCTGCGAGTCTATGATCAATCAACAATATGTAGCATATCTGTAGCCTTAAAATACCCAACAAATGTTTGGCTTATTTCCGACCAGAGACCTTTGCTTCTAATAAATATTTAATGGGGTCAATGGAATCAACAGTGTTTCTACTAAGAAAGTCATTATAGCGCAGTTCAGTGGTACAGACTCTCCCTGTAATATCTCTTGTGCTTCCCGTCATGTTAGTGTGTGTGTTACTTACAAACTTGTAGACAGTCTTCATGGCTGGATTCGCTCTGGTCTTCATGGTGTTAAGAAAGGCCCCACTTCCTTTCTGTAATAAAGATGAATTCATCAGACGGTAGTCTTAAAGGGGTACTCCGCCCCTAGACATCTTATCCCCTATCCAAAGGATAGGGGATAAGATGTCAGATCGCCGGAGTCCCACTGCTGGGGACCCCGGGGATCGCCACTGCAGCACCCCGCCATCATTACTGCGCAGAGCGAGATCGCTCTGCACGTAATGACGGGCAATACAGGGGCCGGAGCATCGTTACGTCACGGCTCCACCCCTCGTGACGTCACGGCCCGCCCCCGTCAATACAAGTCTATGGGAGGGGGCGTGGCGGTCGTCACGCCCCCTGCCATAGACTTGCATTAAGGGGACGGGCCGTGATGTCATGAGGGGCGGAGCCATGACGTCGCGCTGCTCCGGCCCCTTTATCGCCTGTCATTACGCACAGAGCGAACTCGCTCTGTGCAGTAATGATGGCGGGGTGCCGCAGCGGCGATCCCCGGGGTCCCCAGCAGCGGGACTGCGGCAATCTAACATCTTATCCCCTAGGGGATAAGATGCCAGGGGCGGAGTACCCCTTTAATGTTTACGTAATGAACAAAGGAGTATAAACGGTGATCTTTTGTTTTTGGTCATGAAAGGTCCTGGACTACACAATGTGTTAGATAAAATACATTTTGGGGGGTATTTATCAATTTTGCCTGTTGACAGTTTCTTTTTACCCTTTTTTTTATCATTTGGTGCAAGTTTTTAGTAAATTTGGCTCAAATGTTGAAATCAGCTGTTCACAGCGCCTTTTACACAGAACTTACCGCCACAGAGGACGCGTATTTTACCCTGTAGAGAGGCCATTTTGGAGTCCCTCCTGCAGTATATCAGCAAGCGACATGAGTTATTTTCTTTTGTGGGGTTTATAGCCACCATGTGAAATGGATTTTATTTTCAATTTGGGTAGTTTTTTATTTTTTTTGTTACTTTAGTGCAGTGGTCTTCAACCTGCGGACCTCCAGATGTTGCAAAACCTACAATTCCCAGCATGCCCGGACAGCCATTGGCTGTCCGGGCATGCTGGGAGTTGTAGTTTTGCAACATCTGGAGGTCCGCAGGTTGGAGACCACTGCTTTAGTGCTTACCTTTCCTGAACCTGCGTGGCCATGTCCAATGCTGTCTCAACGGAGGGTGAAGGTTCCTCAGAGACAACTATGTCGCAGGATAGTATTGAGCAGCCCTGGAGGCGTCGCTGCTTTCACCCGAAAAAATTTTTTTTATGTATTTTGACGCCTTTACATTTTCTGACATTGCTAAGTGTGTTTTCCATGTGCAAAATTTCTTGGCGGGGATTTGCGCCAAAAAAACGGGATTTGTGCCAAAATTGCACCAAAGATGAATGATGAATTACTGACTAAAGTTGAAATCACACACAGGACCGAGTGATTTTGAGAAAGTTGTAAAAATGACAGTGGAGAAGATGAGCCAAACTTTGGCACAAAAAGACACTGCGCCAAAGTATTGCGCCAAAGTTACGTGAAAAAACACACATAAATCCTTTGATAAATACCCCCCTTTATGACTACAGTTGTTGAAGTACAGAAGTTGCACAGTATAGACCAATTTGAAATGGCATTGGCGTGTTCCTAAAGCTAGCCATACACATTAGATCAATTCAGTTAACCATCATTTGTGGGCTGAAATTAAACTAATTAAATAAATAAAAGCAATTCTGCAATGTTTGAGGGATTCCGTTTTTGTGCTGTCCATTATGCAGTAAAACCGATATCTTTATTCTGGAGATCAGAATAACAACCGCAATTGATATCATTTTTGTTATGGCAGTGAGCTGTGAAATCAGCGATCTTCTAGTACAGTCTGGTTGAGGCTTCAGGACGCCTCCAGCTGCCATAGTGACCCCTGACCGGTGCGGGACCTGTCAGTTTACTCTCTACATGCCGTGATTGCTATCAATTGATGCATGCAGAGGGTTAAACTGCTGGGATAAATCCAAGTCCTATATACAGCTGACACCTGTCGCATATAGAGACGTCTCAGCTAGTGAGCCTGATCTGTATGCAATGACTGCTTAGTGTTGTCAAAAGGTGTATCAGTGGTCATTAAGAGGTTAACTATTAAACTCCAGTCTCACTTTACAGTTTTCAATATTAGCCAAAAATACACATGTATAGGGGTATTATAACTGATGAAGTCGGTTGGTACTGACACAGTGTTACTGTCAAAAAAATTGTTATAGGCACCATATATTGTGATCTCCTACATTGAAAATAGCCAGAAAGAGAAAATTGGAGTCACCAAATCATTAAAAAAAAAAAAAAATATATATATATATATATATATATATATATATAGGTATGAATAAAAAATACTGAATATGTTGAGAGAAAGCAGCATGTAGCACAAAAAATTAACATTCCCATCATTTACATACATACAATACAATGTTTAGATTCAGTGCTACGCAATGGCACAGCACCAATCAGTAATATTGGTGATCTATGGCACATAGGAGGGTAAGAGACCTGCGACCACCATCTTTACTCATCCGACGCTTGCAACTATGCTGCAGGAGGTTAGATAAGTGTCCCGAAGCCCCGCAAACTGCTTAAGATGATCAGCACGGAGTAAATGGTGGACATGAGCTTTATCACTTGTGTCCGTCATAAGCGGTGAGATCTCAGCTGCTGATAGCAGTAGGAACCCACCGTCTATGAATCAAGTGCTGCTTCTGCGCTCGCTTCATGTTCCTGACGTAAATATATGGTACCGGGGCATCATGTTGTATATTTACTTTGTGTGTCCTCTAGTGGTTAAATAATAGTTACTATACTCCACTATATACTGGATCAGAAGCTGAGGATGCTGTACACTTACTTTTACTGTTGACAGCCATTGATGGTAGAGTTTGTCACTGCCTGCAGAAAAAAAAACAGAATATATAGCAATAAAAGCAGAGCAAACTACAGAAAATGATATACAGTGAAACCTCTCTAAAAGACCACCTCTTTGAGAAGACCACCCCGTGTACCCAGACCAGATTTTGTGTGATGGATTTTAGATCATGTATAGTGGCCCTTTTCTTTCAGAAGACAATCCCCACAGGAGGCAACTTTACAATGCAAATTTTTGGTGTAAAATAAACACAGAAAGGTGAAAATTAGTTAAATAGAAGTTACTTGTGAGGTTTGCAAGTGGAACGGATATATTTAATTAAGGGGCAACCTATCTAATAGATATTAAAACCGTTTGATTTACCTGCATATTCGCCCATATTTATTTCCTCTTCAAAGACATCACTGAATCCATTTCCAGTGTTCAGCAGGTCAAGACGCCCATCTATGAACTAGAAGAGAAAGAGATTACGGTATATACTCGAGTATAAGCCGACCCGAATATAAGCCGAGGCCCCTAATTTCACCTCAAAAACCCAGGAAAAGTTATTGACTCGACTATAAGCCTAGGGTGGGAATTACATCATCCCCCCATGTCATCATCCAGACCCCCGTCATTAACACCCCCGTAATCATCACCCCCGTCATCATCACCCTTGTCATTATTCCCCTCGTCATCATCTCCTGTCAATTCCTTCATCAGTGGTCTTCAACCTGCAGACCTCCATCGGCTGTCTGGGCATGCTGGGAGTTGTAGTTTTGAAACATCTGGAGGTCCGCAGGTTGAAGACCACTGCGGCCTTTGTCAACATCTGTTGCGCACGGACGCCCCTGTGCCTCATCGTCAGGCCAACGTCACTAGTCCGGGGCCAGCCCGGAGCCGAGAAGATAGTCTCCCGGTGAAGATGGACAGCCCGTTACGACTAACCCTCCCCACCGGACGGTCCCTGCAGCATAGATGGCCCGGACCAGCTCACCCTTCCTTCCCACCTAGGGGAGGTGAGTAGAAAACTAAAGGGGGGTCTGGATGATGACGAAGGCCGCAGTGGTCTTCAACCTGTGGACCTCCAGATGTTTCAAAACTACAACTCCCAGCATGCCCGGTCAGCCGATGGCTGTCCGGGCATGCTAGGAGTTGTAGTTTTGCAACATCTGGAGGTCCGGAGGTTGAAGACCACTGAGAAGGGATTGACAGGCGGAGAGTTCACTCGAATATAAGCCGAGGGGGGCATTTTCAGCACGAAAAAAATCGTGCTGAAAAACTCGGCTTATACTCGAGTATATACAGTAAATGCTATTCTAAGTAACTGTGCAATTCTGCAATAAGTTGCTCAAATCTCATACCTGCTTAAATAGCTGAAGCTGAATAGCATTCTGAAGGAATGGTCTCATCCCACTGGAGCGATGGGAGACAAATGTTTCCTCACAAAAGGTAATTGGCTCCTCCTGCAGGGGACAGACAGACAAGGGACATCAATGTCAGAAAAAGTTTATAGAGGGCAAAATGTAGCAATGAGCTTTAAGCGACGTTACAGACATTCAGAACTAGGGTAAATGATACATATAATTCCCATAATTAGTGGCCAACTAAAAAACATTGAGGTTTTAGTGTTGATAAATATCTTAGGGAGCCCTGATCACACACCTTTTTACAGTTTCTTTATACTCCCTTTCATTTCCGAGATATAAAAGGGGTTTATAGTTAGTTAGAAAATTCAGGAAATCAGTCACATGGGCGTGGGTGGACTTAATTAAAAAATTGGGAGTAACTATTAGGTGATGGGAGGGATTATACAGTCAGGGGGTGTGAATGTTTTACATTGAGAGAGGTGTACTCCTAATACACACCCCTTGACTCCCACTGTATAATCCTACCCATCACTTTATATTTACTCCCATTATTACATTTAAAGTTAACACCCATCTGGGTGATTCCCTGAATTGTCAGACTAAAAACCCTCATATCTCTGGAACATAAGAGTTTATCAAGAAACAGTAAAAAGGTGTGTGTATTTTGGGGGTTGGCTACAGGCCCTCTTCAATCTGATTTATTGCTCTGTAAAATAGTACACTTAAAAAAAGACAGAGTCTACCCAGTGCATCAAATTCTTTATCAATGCTGATCCCGAGGAAAATAACACCCCCTAAAGGCAGAATGCTACCTTTTTTTCATTTTAGGGAAAGATAATTCCTTCAGGACTAAAGTATAAATTCCTGAATCAATCACCCTCCTTTAGAATATACTTGTACTCAGGAAGCACTGTAGTTCATATGTCAAACAGTTTCTGGGGAAGTACACCCCCCTTCGCACCGTTATAAGGGCCTTGTGATTAGACTGATTTTCAAGTGGAAATAAGAGGGATCCACTTGAGGAATTCCTCCTAAGATGAAAGCCCAATACACTTCTATGGGAATCCACACTCCCATTCACACTTCTGCAGAATTTCCGCTTGGATTCCACACCAATTCCACACAAAATCCGCACAAGTGGAAGCGGAATTGGGGTGGATGTGCTGAAATTCTCCCGTGTGAATAGACCCCAAGAGTACAGTAAAATTTTAAAAGGGTCTCAGGCTGTTTTAAAATCTGAAGTAGCTTTAAAACTGTCTATTCTATGTTAAAAATGGTCTTACTTCAAAGCCAAATATGTGCCCTAAAAAGTACTGTAGTGCATTTTTGGTGCAGCCACACCCCTTTTACCCAAGCCACATCCCCTTTTCATTAACCTTTGCCCCCATGTGGAGCATGGTGCTAAATTCATTTTTTTTGTGTGATTTTTTTTCTAACAATTTGTCTAATAACATGGGCACCAGTTTCTTGGCACCAACTGCACTAAAAGTCTGGTGCACACACCTTTATTTATCTCCCACAATGTGTTTTGGGACTACAAGTGTATTCATTAGAATACTACACCATCATGATGTATTATTCTGTATATTGTGGTGCTTTATACTGAAGTCCAATCCAGAAAGAATGCTGAAGAAAACATCAAGCAGACCAAAAAGAGTCATTCTGTTCCATATAACATTGTCAATAGAGATGAGCTAATCTACAGAAAGATTCCCTAAAACAAACCTAATGATTTACCGTAGATTTGTTAAAGGGGAACTCCGGTGGAAACACGTGGAAAACAAATGTTATCAAATAAACTGGTGCCAGAAAGTTATACAGATTTGTAAATTACTTCCAGTACTTATCAGCTGTTGTATGCTACAGAGAAAATTGTGTAGTTCTTTCCAGTCTGACCACAGTACTCTCTGCTGACACCTCTGTCCATGTCAGGAACTGTCCAGATTAGAAACAGCTCCCCATAGAAAACCTCTCCTGCTCTGGACAGTTCCTGACACGGACAGAGGTGTCAGCAGAGAGCACTGTTGGTCAGACTGGTGAAAACTTCACAAATATCTCTGTAGTATATCTGTAGTATACAGCAACCGATAAGTACTAGAAGAAGTACTGGGTTAAGATTTCTAAATAGAAGTCGTTTACAAATCTGTTTAACTCTCTGGCACCAGTTGATTTAAAAACATTTTTTTTTCCACAGGAGTTCCCCTTGTTAAGAAACATTTCCATTCCTTAGAAAAGTCAGACACAGTCCTTGGGAACCATAGAGCCTCATTTTTTGAAATCGGACAACTTTGAAAGCATAACAAGACTAAACCAGTAGATGGCTAATTCATTACATTTGGATTCAGTGTATCTAAGGCTAGGATTACATATGTCCTGCACACGTGAACCCAGCCTAAATCTCGACGTAACTGATGCCACAACTGATGCCAACATGCACCAGTTGTCATCAGTTGTGTAACATCCGGCTTCCATTATTTTTGAACGCCGGAGGGGGGAACTAAGCAAAATGTGTTCCCCTGTCTGGTGCCGATCCAGCAAGTCCAACCATCCGGCATCCAAACTAAGATGCTGGATAATATGAACTGTCCTATTCAAATGAATGGGAACAGTTATAGCATCAGTTTCCCTCCGGCGCATTTTTTAAGATGCCGGACATGTAAAAGAGGTAGGGCTGCAACGATTGATCGACGTACTCGATAAAATTCGATAACGGGATTCTTTGTCGCCGAATCCAATTATCGAATAATCCGCCGATTCGTTGTCCGGGTTTCAGCTGTGATAACGCTGCTGCGGGCGCACGGTCAGACGCCAGTCCGACCGCCGCAGCCTCTGTTCAGTTAATTTAGTCCCTGTCCCACCCTCCGCTACCCACTGCTCACCAATCACATGTGCAGCAGCTTCTCTGAACTCCTCCCCTCCCCCGCCGCTTGTGGACGCTCTACACTTATGTATATACACATTAATATGACGTGAGCCTGTATAGCAACCGACCTAAAATTTAATTTAAAAAAAAGTAAAAAATTGCTGTTGTTTGGTCACTTCACATCACATGCTAGAATACTTTTAATATGGCCATTGTACATAATTCTTCAAGTAGAATCATCTGAACCACTTATTTTGGCATTTTGAAGTTTTTTTCCGATTAATCGATAAAATAATCAACAACTAATCGATTATTAAAATAATCTTTAGCTGCAGCCCTAAAAAGAGACATTACTGTAGATCTAATTGCCAATAAAAGAAGCCCTCTTTTTTATCCTTGGAAATCCTACATTATGAGAAAAATCTAATCTTGCCTGGCCACTGTCTGCCTGATGATCAGCCAATTCTTTACTTTTAGAGAGCCATATCAACACTAAATAATTACACCCCAAGCATTAATACAGTAAAAAAACACAATGTTGATATTTCACATTTCTGAGCATTTTTTTCCCTCAAGAATACAAATCTGTTAAATTATAAATGTCAATCAAATTCACCTATCTGTGAGCTAAAAAAAACTAATTTTCATTGCCTTCCACTTTTTTGAGATATGGGTTAACCTAACTATAAGATGAAAGGAGGATTTTACAAAGAGGCTCATTATGCTAATAGGACCTAGTTACCCACATTTTGGAACATAAACAGTATGTAGCACGTACTAAAAAAGTAAAAAGGAACAAAAATGACAAACTAATGTAATTGTGTGTATTATTCTTTATTAGGAATATAATTAGGACATATTTCTGTTACATGTGACAGTAAGTGTTTTGCTACCTATTTACGTCTGTAGATTTTCAGTGTTCTTTTGCTCCTTTTTCCTCCCCGTTTGCTTAATGAGTCTTACTTTTCTGTCTACACCCAAATAATTTTTTTTAGAGCACAACTGAGATATATATATATAGCAGCGAGCACCTGCATCAGGTCTATATAATAGTTTGGAACCAAATAGTGCTGGCTGACTTATCCATTGTCTATATATATATATATATATATATATATATATATATATATATATATATAGCTAGCAAGTAGAGAGTGTAGATAAAGCACTCACCGCAGTCAGAGGTTCAGCAACAGGATAGAACTTTTATTCCAGGCTTGAGCCGGTAAAACAGAGCAGACAGACACACAGGGAGCATGGATGGAACAGGTGAGGTGGGGGCGTGACGAAGGAATGGCAACCGGTTTCACGCACTGAGGTACTTCCTCTGGCCCACGCATGGGCCAGAGGAAGCGCCTCAGTGCGTGAAAGTGCGGCAACCGGTTTCACGCACTGAGGTGCTTTCTCTGGCCCACGCGTGGGCCAGAGGAAGCGCCTCAGTGCGTGAAACCGGTTGCCACCCCTTCGTCACGCCCCCGCCTCACCTGTTCCATCCATGCTCCCTGTGTGTCTCTCTGCTCTGTTTTACCGGCTCAAGGCTGGAATAAAAGTTCTATCCTGTTGCTGAACCTCTGACTGCGGTGAGTGCTTTATCTACACTCTCTACTTGCTAAAGTTTCTTTTACTGAACTTCTTTGATATGAGCACCGCCATCACCCGTAGCAACCATATAGCAGACAGACGCGGCCACTAGCTGTACTACACTGTGCGTAATATCGCTCTCTAGATGCATTTACAGTAATGGTGCCAGACTTATCTCCTTGTAAGAAATATATAAGAAACACACACACATGTATATGCGCTAGGTAGGGCAAGTGATCAGGATTATGGATAATATCGCTGAGATATGAGCTCTTTTTTTAATATGCAAATGACACTCAAGTGCCCAGGGGGCGTTTCTCGGCAAGGCAACAGTCCAGGTAAGTCCAGCCCATGTCCTCTTAACTTAGTGTCTAACAGTCAAACAAGGTAGGCGGATGTAAGCAGGCAGTGTGGCAGTAAAAAAAAAGGGGACATGGACCACTGCTAATAGTACAGCAAAGCAGTAAACATGAAAAAGGTTGTGATCTTCACATGATCACCATGGCCTCTTCAAAAAGCCAACTTGGTGGGGCTGCCATGAGTTAATATTGATGGATAGATCATTAGCATACAGCTTCTCTGGAGAGGTGAGTCCTGGACAGGTTACCAGTAGCAAAGGTGATGGGACCAACTAGGACTCAACCTCCGGGGGTCCCATAATTGCATAGTCTGTTATGTACACCCTTTAAAAAGTGTTATCCAGCATGCAGCCTCTCTGGAGAGGGGAGTCCTGGACAGTTGCCATGTTTAAGTAGCAAAGGTAATAGGACCAAATAGGACTTAACCTCTGGGGGTCCCATAACTGCATAGGCTGAATAACCCTTTATAAAGACTATGCAATTATGGGAACCCTGGAGGTTGAGTCCTAGTTGGTACCATCCCCTTTGCTACTTAAACAAGGAAACTGTCCAGGACTCCCCTCTCCAGAGAAGCTGCATGCTGGATAACACTTTTTAAAGGGTGTACATAACAGACTTTGCAATTATGGGACCCCTGGAGGTTGAGTCCTAGTTGGTCCCATCACCTTTGCTACTGGCAACCTGTCCAGGAAGAAAATAAGCAAGAAGAAAATGAGTGCAGCAGATAACTAATATGAGGCCCATTTGCCATTAGTGGCAAAATGTAGCATTATTATAGGGACATCATTCAAACCATTTCTTTGAGCCCCCTCTCTTTCACTTATATCATTGGAAAAATGCTAATTGTTAAACCATAAATAATAGCTGTATAAAAAACATAAAACTGCCCCAAAGGTTCAGATGAACCAAGTTGGCAGCCCGAGCTTTGCACATCTTTCCCAATTAAATTTTGATCCACATTCTTCCTTCCCAATATATTTCTTATTTCAGATTTGCCCATGAAGTTTCCATAATTATTTTACAAGACTGCTCACATCCAAAGGATAAATGTCAGATTTCAGCACAACAGTCACATCAGTAATATTACTCCAAGGTCTTTTAGTTTTTTTTGTATGCTAATTTATTTTCCGAAAAACAAACTGCCAACATTCAGCCCTACTTGTGCTACACTTATAAATGTTTTATGAATGCTATTTCTTCTCATTCTGTGATACACTTTATACTGGCGAGACATTGCTATTGACAAAACTGATGTGAAAATGTCTGCATACATTATAATAATTTACCAGTAGTTATTCATCCGGTGGGGGGTACATCGAAAAAGGCCACAGATATTCTTTACCTGCTGAACAGCGTGCCTTGCTTCTGAACACTCATCTGATCACTTCACAAGCAGTGTGTGTTTGAAATAGACACCTGCATTAGACCCGGTATTGTCAGAGTGCTAGGATGGATTAAAAAGGAAGATCTGCATGGTATACGCTCTTCGTGCAGAATAATTACACACTGATGAACACATGAATGCCTATCCTAACCTATATCTAGCGGGCAAAAAAAAAAAAAAAAAGCTGGGCCGTTACACTTCATTTAGAAGAAATATTGACTTTATAGTAAAATTATAATTTACTATGTATAGGGGGAAGATTTATCAAAACCTGTCCAGAGGAAAAGTTGCTGAGTTGCCCATAGCAACCAATCAGATCGCTTCTTTTCTTTTTCAGAGGCCTTAACGAAAATGAAAGAAGCGATCTGATTGGTTGCCATGGGCAACTCAGCAACTTCACCTCTGCACAGGTTTTGATAAATCTCCCCCATCAGTTTTACATTATCTTCTTAGATTAAAGATTGTTACAAAGATAGAGATGTTTTCTCAGGTTGTGCGCCAGATTCTATAGCATTGCGGCAGAAATTCTGTCTGCACCAAATTTTGCGCCAGAATTGGAAAAACCCTGACTAACTCTCCATTTTGCTAAGAAAACCCCCAAAAAGGGGCGTGGCCGCTAGGAAAATGGGGCATGGTCTACGAAAAGGGGCATGTTTTCACAAAAACCCAACATATTTACTAAGGTTTCCACATAAAATGTGGCGGATTTGAGCTGAGGAAAACCAGACAGATCGGAGCGTGTGTAAAAAAAGCAAAATGTAGGGAAAGTGGAAAATGTAGGGAAACCTTAGTAAATACCGTGGAAAATAAATTGTAGGGAATTAAAAACCACAAAGAAACCTACACTCCATTCTTAGTAAATGAGGGCCATTGATCACCACTAATAGATATAAGTAGACACAGTAGTCTGGAATAATTTACACCTGTGGATCTGGGTAGGTAAGTCACCGTTTGAAGACTACCCAATAGAAAAAACCTCTACAACAGATCCTATACAGCAGAAGTCACAAAGCTAGTCCCCAAGGCCCACTAACAGTCCAGGATTGGAACTTTCCCCTGTTCTGTTCCAATGGAGTAACTGAAAAAGCCAGGATCGTTGGATGGCCTTGAGGACAGGGTTGGTGCCACTGCTCTATAGCATAGTTTACATATCACATGAGGCATGCAACAAATGTCGGAGGTTGGGCTTCAGAAATTTCACAAGGTAGATGTGTTATGGTGTATCGTTGCTTGTCTCTGTTATTGGTGCACTGTTGCAAGATGGCTCAACTATGGTGACATGGTTGCTGACTGCTTTTGTTACCAGAGCATTGTTGCTGCCACTGTGGCAAACTAGCTTTGTTATGGTCAGCAAAATGAACTGAATGAACTTAGCAACAAAAGTTGGAGCCATGCAATCACTTCCAATTTTTATTCTTGGACCTCTTCATGACGTGGCAAAATTGATAAGCAAACAAAAATAAAGTATTTCAAGGTATCTAAACCCCCAGCACAATACACTTATCCAAGTAACAATGTTGACAGTTGTGAATGGACACAGCTTTCCAAGTACATGGATATAAGGCTAGGATCCCGCTGCAGCTGAACTCTACAAAAGGGAGCTCAATCGCTCAACCTGTTTAAAAGACGGAAGTTGAGCGGAGAAAAAATACTGCATACTCTATTCTTTCCCAGGTCAACTCCTCTATAATACCGGACCCCATTCAAGTGAATAGTAACCGTTAGAACTGGGTGGTGTCCGATATACAAAGGATCTGTTTGGCTACATTTATAGGCCCCGAATGGACCCTGAACAGGACATAGCTCAGCAGCAGTGTGAAGGAGCCCTAAATTGTATAACAAGGAATGCTTCACTACCTTTCTTAAAAAAGAAACCTTCAAGAAAAGCTCATTGTATAATAGTTCATCAAATATTTAAGTCCTTTGTTGGCATGTAAGAATGAAGAATACAGACTTGTATATTAGCAAATCTTTCACAGCCTAGTGGTAAAAAGACTGAACACAGTTTTTGCCAAATATGATTTTTATTCTGACTTTTCTACCTTCATAGATAGTAAAACTTTTCCATATAGAACAAGGTATAGACCCAATCCAGTAGGAGAATATAGATATAGGATTGTTATTACTACAAGATAACCATTACATCAATAAAATAGCATCAACTACAGGTCTATTTTATGCATTGCAATGCTAAATGTCTATACAATACTACCACTTCGACCATTTACCATGAAGCACTGTACTTTGCAGCTTCCATAACTCCTACAGAGACTGAATGGACTTGGCAGTACACAAGCTTGACTAACACTCCAGACAAACTCCTCTTCACCATGTTCTTGAAAGTGAAAAAAAAGAGCCCCTGATTTTAGTGATTGGTGGGAATTATATTGGCAGGGCCGCCAATGATGCTACATGGTGGGGAACCTCTTTAAATGGGTTATCCAGGAATAACATTTTGGGGGATAATATCATTCCCTGGGCCTGCATAGAGTTTGCACAAAATTTAGAAACTAGGCTTGCCCTATCTACAGTGGGGCAAAAAAGTATTTAGTCAGCCACCAAGTTCTCCCACTAAAAGGTGTACTCCAGTGGAAAACTTTTTTTTTTTTTTTTTTTTTTAAATCAACTGGTGCCAGAAAGCTAAACAGATTTGTAAATTACTTCTATTAAAAAAAATACATCCTTCCATTACTTATTAGCTGCTGAATACTACAGAGGAAATGGTTTTGTTTTTGAAACACAGTGCTCTCTGCTGACATCATGACCACAGTGCTCTCTGCTGACATCTCTGCCCATTTTAGGAACTGTCCAGAGCAGCATATGTTTTCTATGGGGATTTTCTCCTACTCTGGACAGTTCCTAAAATGGACAGAGATGTCAGCAGAGAGCACTGTGGTTACGATGTCAGCAGAGAGCTCTGTGTTCCAAAAAGATAGGAATTTCCTCTGTTGTATTCAGCAGCTAATAAGTACTGGAAGGATTAAGATTTTTTTAATAGAAATACTTTACAAATCTGTTTATCTTTCTGGCACCAGTTGATAAAAATAAATAAAAATAAAAGGTTTCCACCGAAGTACCCCTTTATAAAGATGAGAGAGGCCTGTAATTTTCATCATAGGTATACCCCAGCTATGAGAGACATAATGAGAAAAAAAATCCATAAAATCACATTGTCTGATTTTTAAAGAATTTTTTTGTAAATTATGGTGGAAAATTTGCATTTGGTCAATAACAAAAGTTAATCTCAATACTTCGTTATATACCCTTTGTTGGCACTGACAGAGGTCAAACATTTCTGTAAGTCTTTGCAAGGTTTTCAAACACTGTTGCTGGTATTTTTGCCCACACCTCCATGTAGATCTCCTCTAGAGCAGTGATGCTTTGGGGCTGTCGCTGGGCAACACAGACTTTCAACTCCCTCCAAAGATTTTCTATGGGGTTGAGATATGGTGACTGGCTAGGCCACTCCAGGACCTTGAAATGCTTCTTACAAAGCCACTCCTTCATTGCCTGGTCGGTGTGTTTGGGATCACTGTCATGCTGAAAGACCCAGCCATGTTTCAACTCCAATGCCCTTGCTGATTGAAGGAGGTTTTCACTCAAAATGTCAAGATACATGGCCCCATTCATTCTTTCCTTTGCACTGATCAGTCGTCCTGGTCCCTTAGCAGAAAAACAGCCCAAAAAGCATTGTGCTTCCATCCCCATGCTTCACAGTAGGTATGATGTTCTTTGGATGCAACTCAGCATTCTTTCTCCTCCAAAAATGAGGAGTTGAGTTTTTACCAAAAAATTCTATTTTGGTTTCATCTGACCATATGAAATTCTCCCCATAAACTTCTGGATCATCCAAATGCTCTCCAGCAAACCTCAGATGGGCCCTGACATGTACTGGCTTAAGCAGGGGGACACATATGGCACTGCATGATTTGAGTCCCTGGCGTCATAGTGTGTTACTGATGGTAGCCTGTGTTACTGATGGTAGCCTTTGTTACTTTGGTACCACAGCTCTCTGCAGGTCCTTCACTAGGTCCCCCCCTGTGGTTCTGGGATTTTTGCTCACCGTTCTTGTGATCATTTTGACACCACAGGGTGAGATCTTGCGTGGAGCCTCAGATCGAGGGAGATTATCAGCGGTCTTGTATGTCTTCCATGTTCTAATAATTGCTCCCACAGTTGATTTCTTCACACCAAGCTGATTGCCTATTGCATATTCAATCTTTCCAGCCTGGTGCAGGTATACAATTTTGTTTCTGGTGTCCTTCGACAGCTCTTTGGTCTAGGCCATAGTGGAATTTGGAGTGTGACTGTTTGAGGTTGTGGACCGGTGTCTTTTATACTGATAAGTTCAAACAGGTGCCAATAATACAGGTAACAAGTGGAGGACAGAGGCTGTTACAGGGCTGCGAGAGAAATCTTGCTTGTTTGTAGGTGACCAAATACTTATTTTCCACCATAATTTGCAAAGAAAGTCTTTAAAAATCAGACAATGGCCCTCATTTACTATTGCAAACCCAACATTTTCTGTTGGGTTGTGCCCCAGATTCTGGTGCATTGCGCCAGAAATTCTGTCTGCGCCAGAATTTGCGTCAGGATTTAGAAAAACCCGACTAACTCTCCAATTTACTGAGAAAACCTGAAAAAGGGGCATGGCCGTTGTGGTCACCAAAAATGTTCCTGACATATTCCCAAAAAAAACCCAAAACATATTTACTAAGGTTTCCACAGAAAATGTAGTGGATTTGAGCTGAGGAAAACCCGACAGTTCAGAGCATGAAAAAAAAAGAGAAAAATGTAGGGAAAAGTGCAAACTGTAGGGAAACCTTCGTAAATACCGTGGAAAAAAAAGTAGAGAATTAAAACTCACAAAGAAACCTACACTCCACTTAGTAAATCAGGGTCAATGTGATTTTATGGATTTTTTTTCTCATTATGTTGCACATAGTTTAGGTATACCTCTTGTATCTGCGCAATTTTGCTACTCTTGGCTCCAGGGACTGATACATCCACATTAGGCTAAGAGAATAAAATGAATACCAACCCACCATTGTTATCCCCCGACACCACCATTGGTACCACTGCTCACCATTTTATGGTCTTGTTCTCGACACAAGTAAGTGCCCCTTCAAACAATCCCTTATGAGGTGGGTAAACCCTGAGACCAGTGATTGGCTGAGCAAGCATTTTCCTGTGTCAAGACTGAGACCTAGAAACACTGTGCAGCAAGTAGGTAATAAAGGCAGCTGTGGAGGGGGGGGGGGGGTTTGGTGACAAGTGGGAAAATACTGTTTTATTATTTTTGCCCAGCTTGGCCATATTTACACAAAGAATAAGTCCCCCGACAATCCCTTCAATGTGTCAAACATACCCATCAAGTAGAAAGGTACACTCTAAGTACTTGATACCGTGACAGTCCGTGGCTCTCTCTACTTCACCCCATAATAACCAGACCGCACTGTAATCAGGATTACATATTATTTGGCTTTTCACAGTAAAGGCGGGGAGATAAATTACATGAAAATTGGTGCAAATCCTTTGATGAGAGATTTGTGAGAATAGTTATTTTTCCTGGCTCCCAAGACTTAGTGAAATGCACAGCCCGACTCTGGCAAGTATTAAAAAAAACTCTAGAAATAGGGAGCTTTCCAGCAAATTTTACTATTCTCTTTTTTTCACTGCTCATAACATACCTTTATGTTCTAAATCCACAGGGGTAATATATTGCGTTATTTAGTTTATATTTCTGAGCTGTATTTGATGATCTCATTAGTTGTAGCATATATTTCGGGCCTTTCCACATTCTAACTAATGGAAGGTGAAGGCTTTTTTTAAACCTCCTTTGGATTGTTTTATTGGAGCTCGTTAAAAAGTTGTTACAGCTTCCTGATGTTTTCGAGAATCCGTATAGTACCCAAATGAAAGGCCCGTACGGCAACTTATTTCAGACACAGCGGGGAAAACGATAGCGCGCACCGGCAAGATGGGAGCATAACGCAAATTAGTGAGATGGAAGAAGGCATGAGACATCGATATTGTGAGATTAAATTGATTAATTTTTGTAAGAACAAAAATATCAACAAAAGTTTTTCAGCTGCAAAAATCTATTGTCTGAAAAGAAAACAAGGGATTTGGAAGCTTCAGATGAGATACAGAAAGATATTTGGAGAAAAAAAATGCTGTGCTGCATTATTTTGTTCCTACCAGCTATAGCAGAGTGTACCATTGGTTGTATCACCTTGTTCTGTACAATTACATTCCTATATTGTATTATTAGTTCACTGGAAAATCCTTTGTACTTTTGTTGACTTCATGACAGATGTATTTATTTCAGTGCTGAAAGCACTTACAGTGCATACTGTATGGTCTAGGTCAACTATGACTGGAAGCCTGGCCAAAGTGTAACTAAAATTATTCTTACATACAATTATACTTATTCTACTGGAATTTCTGTAGTAACCAATATTCTGATTCTGTGTAGTTTTTAGTATGCTGCAAAGCCAATGACATCACATATTGCATTCTGCCCACCTGCCATTCATCTCATTTGAGTTGCTTCTAAGAGACTAAGCAAAAAGTTACTAGAGAGAATAGTACATGCTTTCTAAGAAAAACATGGCACTGCCATAGGTGACTGATTAATCTCAACGAATGCCATGTTTTACTGCATTACTAAGGCCACATAGAAGGCAGCTTATTGACTAGAGTTGAAAAAGCCGGGCCCATGACAAGAGCGGCAAATTGCCTACACGAGAAGATATTTGACCCCTTCACGACCCATGACGGACCTAGACCGTCATGGTGCCGCTCCATACCCAGCGGCCACCAGCTGATTCCTGTAGCTGAAGGCCGCTGCTGATAGCCGGCATGCAGTGATCGCAGCAGCCGGCTATTAATCCTTTAAATCGCTGCTGTCAAAGCTGACATCGGCGTCTAAAGGGAGCTTTAAATGCTCCCTGGTGGTCCAGTGGGTTGGCCCGTCTGAGCATAGCAATTACATAGTATTTTTTTTTTATGGGGCAGGGGTATGTGTGTGCTAAAGCATTTCACTCCTGGACCCAGTCAGCACAATGTCTTGGTCCGGCCCCGATTATGGCAGCATCATTTTGAGAGGGCATTACCTAGCAGAACCCTTTAAGGTGCTCATAATTTCTCTTCCTCGGCTTCTGTATTCCAGTATTGTGTAAATTTGCACTACACACGCAAAGATACCTGCCAGTGTTGTAACAGTGGAGTCAGTTGTGACCTGGCACCGTAGTCCAGTCGGCCCAGACTTCACCCCCATCCGGGCAAACACAAAGGGTCCTAATGATGATCCCTGTCAGAATATTGTGTGCAGAAGGTTTATTTACTAAGGAAAATCAGGAAGTCATTTGTTATGTTGCATACAATGTCTTAGCACTAGCTTCCATCATGTGTGGAGGACTGTGAAGACTAGAGAAGCTGGTAGCACCAAGACATAATCCCCATATGTCTTCTGAATTAATTTAGAGATCTGATCTATTATAAGGCAGGTAAAGTTATATTATATGTCTTATTTTGCTGAGAGGGGTATAGGAATTAAAAAAATGTCATACTCACCCATCCCAGTCCCCTAAAGCACCAAGTGTGATGTCATCTGATACCCCTTCCGGTGTGAAGTCGTCTCAGAAGGAAATCACCATTCAGCCAGTCAATGACTGAAATAGGACACTGCTGCGACCAGAGTTAGGCTGAGTGGGCACTCCCAGCTAAGATGACTCAGGGGTCTGGGTGAAATCACACCAGGAACTGCAGGGGATATGGTAGGACAGTATGAATTTTTTTTAAATTGCACCCTTTTAAGGGTATGTTCAGACGAGTGGATCCACAGAATATTTTATGCTGCGGAATCTGCCGCTGAAGGACCGCTACAGTGTGCTTTTAAATGTGCCTGCTTGGAGTTGCAATACGCCGCTACGAGCAGACACACTGCTGCGATGTGCGAGTCACCACGCATGTGTGGTATACTCACACACATTGCGGCCGCTCCCCCTGACCTAGGCCGAGAGTAGTCATGATGTGCGAGTATACTGTGCATGCACACGGTGGCTCGAACTTCTCAGTGTGTCTGCTTGTAGCGGCATATTGCCGCTCCAACCAGGCACACCTAAAGGCACCCTGTAGCGGTCCTTCAGCACCAGATCCGCAGCATAAAATACGCATACCCTAAGATCTGTTTTTTATTTTTGTTTATGTATTCTAAACTTCACGGTTACTGTCAGTTTGCTAATCTTCCTACAGTACAGTAATTTACTCATTATTTGACTGGTAGGGGTTCCCCAAAATAAGGATTTTTTTTTTTTTTTTTTAACTAAGGGTTTACCTATAGTAAAAAAAAGTTAGGAAATCCTGTCCTGTCAGTTTTGTTGGTGAAACCTACCAATAATCTAACTATAATCTAGTGTATTTTACACTAGGTACAAGTATGTTCTCCCCAGAGCTTCATCAGAGGGCTAATCTCTGATGAAGCTCTGAGGAGCAAAACATGTCAGGAGGGCTGTGTGTCTGAGCTTTTAATAAGCCTGTGTCGCCAGTTGATTTTTTCATTTATTGTTTGAACTACAGCCAAAATGTCTACAGTGAAATTACAAAGCTTTTGGTTATACCTTTTGGTCTTCTAATATGTAAAGGACAGTCAACTTGTTGATCACTATGTGCTAATGTCAATAAATGAAGGAAAAAAATAAAAGACCAAAAAAACCATAAAATGGGCATTACTTAAAATTACATGTTAAGAACTGAGCAAGCTACTATTCCTGTCTAATCGTTCCTAAATACATGTTTGTCTGCAGTAATAACAAAATGATGCAGAATGTTTCCCCAACAGATGTTGGCACAATGGTAGAGAGAATAAATTTGTAGTAAAAGATACTAGCCGCAGGGGAGCCATGTAGACTTCTAATAAAGTGCAGGCCTAATGAAAGCTGAGAGAGATGCGGAATTATAAGAGGTAAATCAAAACAAGGAACGTGAAGCTGGATGCCAAAATAAACTGCTGTAAAATGTCTCTAAAGATGAGTGAAAGCGACGGAGAGCCCACCCATTGGCAGCGCTGCTTGCCGAGGACTCGGCATCCTCACTGGTTTGTAAGGTGTACGCTTGCAGGAAAGAGGTTACCGAAATCAAAGAGTGACAGGAACAGGTTTCCTCAGGTGAGTCAGACCCTCTCCATGGGGAGAACGCTCGCCACGGCCAGTCACACACACAATGATGCATAAATTACACACTACGCCATAACAGTGGAGGAACCAAAAACTTTCAAAAATGTTTTACACGTCAAATATGAAGCTAACAAGGACAGATCAGAAGAGGGAATAAAACAGTGTTTCCCAAGGAGGGGGCCTCCAGCTGTTGCAAAACTACAACTACCAGCATGCTCGGACAGCCGTTGGCTGTCCGGGCATGCTGGGAGTTGTAGTTATGCAACAGCTGGAGGTAACCCGGTTAAGAAACAGTGGAATAGAAAAATGAAGAAGAATTTTTGTCGAACAAAAAAAAAATTCTCCTATTACCTCCGAGCACTGCTTTGTCCTGTTTTCATGCATGGGACCCACACCCGGAAGTGCTACAGCGTGTCTTTTTAAAGGGGTACTCCCGTGGAAAACTTTTTTTTTTTTTTTTTTAAATCAACTGCTGCCAGCAAGTTAAACAGATTTGTAAATTAAAAAAAAAGGAAAAATAGCCAGCACAACAACCTAATACACAGGTGCCCGCTGCTGTGGCAAATACAAAATGTACACAAAAGAAAGTTGCAACAGCACTCTTGGCCAAAAAAGAGCCTCCATTTTTTGACCTAGAGTGCTGTTGCAACTTTCTTTTTTGTACATTTTGTATTTGCCACAGCAGCGGGCACCTGTGTATTAGGTTGTTGTGCTGGCTATTTTTCCTTTTGTTTTTACTTTGTAAGTTGGGGGGTGTGGCACCCTCTTTAGCCATGCACCCCATCCCTCTCAGACTGGAGGTGGTTTAGTCAATGGCTGATCCAACATGTCACACAGTCAGAGGCTATATGCACAGCAGAGGTGAGTTATCATGTTAGGGTCCCATCCGATATGAGGCCACCTCCACGTGGTGGATGGGGGGGGACACATTTTGATCAAAAAGTGCGCTAAGAGCCTCCATTTTTTGACCTAGAGTGCTGTTGCAACTTTCTTTTTTGTACAGAATTGTAAATTACTTCTCCTAAAAAATCTTAATCCTTCCAGTACTTTTTAGGGCCTATATACTACAGAGGAAATGCTTTTCTTTTTAGATTTCTCTGATGTCATGACCACAATGCTCTCTGCTGACCTCTGCTCTCCATTTTAAGAACTGTTGAGAGGTGCATATGTTTGCTGAGGATATTCTCCTGCTCTGCACAGTTCCTAAAATGGACAGAGATGTCAGCAGAGAGCACTGTGGTCATGACATCAGAGAAATCTAAAAAGAAAAGCATTTCCTCTGTAGTATATAGCCCCTAAAAAGTACTGGAAGGATTAAGATTTTTTTTAATAGAAGTAATTTACAAATCTGTTTAACTTTCTGGCACCAGTTGATTTAAAAAAAAAAAAAAGTTTTCCATGGGAGAACCCCTCTACTTTACTGTTACCTTTCCCAGCATTCCATGTGGCCAGAGATAATAGGGGTGATTTGCTACTCCCTATTTTGCGAAGAAAAAACCCCATAAATAAACCCAAATAACTCTCCATTTTTCTGAGAAAACCCAGGAAAAGTAGTGTGTCCGCTGGGAAAGGAGGTATGTCCCCGACAGTTTAAAAAACATCCCAACAAATTATACTAATGTTCCCACATGTGGTGAATTTGAGCTCTGGAAAACCTGACCGCTCAGAGCAGTAGTAAAAAGCAGCAAAACCTTGGAAAAAGCGCCAGTTTAGTAAATGCCACTGAAAACTACCTGTCAGAAAAAAAAAACCACAATAAAAACAGTACTTTACAGTTAGTAAATAACCCCTGATAAGTCATAAGTCACATGATCCCCAGGGGAGCAGTAAATACCTTCCACCCTGTTATCAAACCCCCCACTGCAGCAAAGCCATGCCCCCCTGGAGACCATGTGACTTATGACATATTGGCCCTGATTTACTAACGTTTTCCCGACAGTTTTTCTTTGGTTTGTGCACCCAAATTGTGTCACGTCGCATGCGACACAATTTGCGACATTCAGCACCCAAAAAAATCCAAGTCTTCTCAAAACCCTCCAATTTCCCATGAAAACCCCAAAAGTGGGTGTGGCCTCTGAGAAAAGGGGGGTGGCCCGGACAAAAGGGGCGTGTCCCCAACAGTTTCTTAAAAACCCGACATATTTACTTACGTTCCCACATAAAATATGGTGGATTTGAGCTGTGGAAAACTCGACAGTTCAGTGCAGTTGTAAAAAAAGGAACATTTTAGGAATTGTGCACAATGTAGGGAAAATTAGAAAATACTGTGGGAAAAAACTGTCGGAAGTCATAACCCACAATGAAAACTACACCCTTAGTAAATCAGGGCCATAGTCTCTGGCTGCCTGGAATTCTGGGAAATGTCAGAGACAACAGTAAAATAAAAAGACATGCATTATAGCACTTTCAGTTGTGGATCCCGTGCATGAAAACGGGACAAAGAGTCCCCACACAGAGGTAATAGAAGCATATTACAGTATAATTACTTGTCTTAAAGGGGTACTCTGGTGGAAATTAAATTTTTTTAATCAATTAGTGCCAGAAATTTATAGAGATTTGTAAATTCTATTTAAAAAAATCTTAATCCTTCCAGTACTTATTAGCTGCTGTATATTACAGAGGAAGTTGTGTATTTCTTTCCAGTCTGACCACAGTGCTCTCTGCTGACACCTCTGTACGTGTCAGGAACTGTCCAGAGCAGGAGAGGTTTGCTATGGGGATTTGCTTCTACTCATGACAGTTCCAGACATGGACAGAGGTGTCAGCAGAGAGCATTGTGGTCAGACTGGAAAGAACTACACAACTTCCTCTGTAGTATACTGCAGCTGATAAGTACTGGAAGGATTAAGATTTTTAAATAGAAGTAACTTACAAATCTGTTTTACTTTCTGGCACCAGTTGTTTTGTAAGCATTTGTTTTCCACTTGTTTTTCACCGGAGTATTCCTTTAATGGGCTCCAAGGTTGAAAAAAATCCTGGAATTCCCCTCTAATAGTGATCATGAAAGCAGATTTATTTCAGAACTGTCAATTTCCAGCACATCGCACCACCTTTAAATAGGGGCATATGGGGAGCAATAGATTGAGATAAGATATGTATTTCACCGTTCCTTTAGTATTGGTTATACAAGCCAACATCCGAAATTCCTGGAAAAGAAATAGCACCCTCACAGAGTGCAGGCTGGACAGCTGCTACATTCGTTCCCACATTGTGTGGAACAATAATAAAAAAACATTTCTCCTTTGAGAAACCATAAACATAACAATGCCATCAAGTGACATGCTAAGGTGACAATGTTGGGGGGATGCAAGCCGCTGCATTAATATAAAGGGAGGCTTCAAAATAATAAAGGCCCTCTCATCAATTTATTGTAGGTCAACCCTGACGACACTTCCCTACAGACAGAATTTGTACTTTTTCTTTAACAAAATAAAAAAAAAAGTTTACAAATGGGGCTCAGAGTCATGAATATTAGATACAAATTAATTTATTGATAAAAAGATATTTGTAATACCGTATATACTCAAGTATAAGCCGAGTTTTTCAGCACGATTTTTCGTGCTGAAAACAACCCCCTCGGCTTATACTCGAGTGAACTCTCCACCTGCAGTGGTCTTCAACCTGCGGACCTCCAGAGGTTTCAAAACTACAACTCCCAGCAAGCCCGGACAGCCGATGGCTGCCCGGGCTTTCTGGGAGTTGTAGTTTTGAAACCTCTGGAGGTCCGCAGGTTGAAGACCACTGAGGGCGGATGATGACAAGAGGATGATGAAGGGGGGGTGTGGGATGATGACAAGAGGATGATGAAGGGGGGGTGTGGGATGATGCAGGGGGGTGGGGATGATGACAAGGGGATGATGAAGGGGGGGGCTGTGGGATGATTACAAGGGGATGATGAAGGGGGGTGGGGATGATGACAAGGGGATGATGAAGGGGGGTGGGGATGATGACAAGGGGATGATGAAGGGGGGTGGGGATGATGACAAGGGGATGATAAAGGGGGGTGTGGGATGATGACAAGGGGGATGATGAAGGGGGGGGTGTGGGATGATGACAAGGGGATGATGAAGGGGGGGTGTGGGATGATGACAAGGGGATGATGACAGGCGATGATGATGAGGGTCTGGATGATGACAGGCGGTGATGATGATGAGGATGTTAATGACGGGTCTGGATGATGACAGGGGGGGATGATGTATTTCCCACCCTAGGCTTATACTCGAGTCAATAACTTTTCCTGGGATTTTGGGTTGAAATTAGGGGTCTTGGCTTATACTCGGGTCGGCTTATACTTATACTTTGTCTTTTGACCCACAGGGCCCTTGTGGATCAGCAGAAATACACTGATATATTAAATAGTCTATACATAAAATATTCAATGCATAAAATATGGCAATTATTTAAAACCAATAAAATACATAAAATGAAAAAACGTTAAAATTATTCGCTAAAAATGAACATAGACAAGATAGGAATAATGCAGTTAATTTGACAAACTGTATAAAATAGCAAATATATGCATCCAAGGTGTTCAGACTAAGACGATTCCCAGGTGAACAAATGAATATGGCTAAAAAAGATCCCCCCCCCCCCCCCCCCCAAAAAAAAAAAATATATATATATATATATATATATATATATATAGATTTTAATTTTTTTTTGTAAGAAGCTCGAATTGATTGTAATTCTGGAATCACACACAGGCAATGTATATATTATATATAAAATCTATAAATACAGAAGTATAGAACACAACCAAGAGCCATACTTAATTATATCTTCAGCAAACAATCACAAACACACACAATCCCTGGTGTAGTAGGCAGAGTGAGTCTTAGCGGTGGACAGACCCGCAGAGATTACAGCAAGCTGTATACATGATGTCTGAGTGACTCGGTAGCCAGGTTGGAAAGATGCCAAGATGATGAGCAGACACACTGTGGGCATTATCAGGGGATTACAGACTCCGTCCTCCGGAGACAAGTGAAACTCAACTCACCTGCGTTCCCTAACACTACACTTTTAATGAGAAGATTAAAAAGCAGATTTTACATATAGGTTGCATCTAAAGAAGGCTGAACATAGCTAATATCCAGAATGAAATAATACAATATTTTAGGTCTTTTTTTTGTGTCAGGTTACAAACAGTAGCAGATGTTACAATGTAGGACTAATTGAAAGAAAATCAAAAATAGAAAAAATAATATATATCATACATAAAAAGACAAAAAGGTACCCACACTCACCACGAGGAAACAGCAAACCATTTTCTATGGCATCTCGGACAGATCCGACTTCAGACTGACAGCAGGGGGCTCAGAGTGGAGGCGACTGCCGACAAAGTCTTGCGCAGATCACGCTTCTTCCGGCCTCGAAATACGAGGCCGGAGGAAGCGCGATCTGCGCGAAACTTAGCCGGCAGTCGCCTCCACTCTGAGCGCCCTGCTCTCAGCATGAAGTCGGATCTGTCCGAGATGCCATAGAAGATGGTCTGCTGTTTCCTCGCGGTGAGTGCGGGTACCTTTTTGTCTTCTTATGTATGCTATTGAGTGACTTCGGGTTTCTTGGTTCCCAGCACCTCCGGACCCACAGGCATCAGGACTCCGCGTTGTTACAGTGACAGATTGCCAGCCTCCACAATACATGCTGACATAATTGGTCTTTCTCCACAGCAGTGCGCTCTAGCTTGTGTTAGTTTATGTATATATAGCAGAGAGATTAAAATTGCTTAAATGGGCACTGTCACTTTAAAAAAAACTTTTGAAATGTTCTAGAGACACGTGCAAAGATCTGATTGATCAGCCTGTACAGACTACAACCGATAGCTAAAACAAGCAAGCAGAAGAGCGCACTAAGCAAGACAGACTTACAATGGAGGTCTATGGGATTGTCTTGGTCATCCATGTTTCTCTCCCGGCTTATTCTAGAGATCAGTCGGGGTCTGAACATGTAAACCTCGACCAATCAAAACTTGGACAGGTGCTGTCTATTGTTGTCTATGGTCCATGGCTCCTGTTGTAAAGCATATTACTAAATGCTGTTAAATGCAGCTAAGGCAAGATGGTGGCCCCCCATAGTTATGTACAAAAAAATGTAATGATTATAAAATAGAAACAAATTAGAAAGACAATATCAGGTTGCAGCCCCCCTTCCAGTTGACTGCCAGGACCCTGTGCAGGAGATCGTGGGGGGCCCCAGTGCTCGGACCCCCCGCAATCTATAACTTATCTCCTATCCTTGGATAGGGGCTAAGTTATTTTTCACCAGACAACTCCTTTAAGTTAAGGTTGTATAAATATAAGATGACATCTGAGACATTCTCTTTGTAGTTTTCCAAACACCGTGTGAGTTCTGAGCATACTGAAGCTTGACCCCATTGACTGTAGCTGCAAGTGAACTACAATCCCAGTCACTGCAGAGCTGGTAAACTCTCAGGGCGCCATCTCTCAACCTTGCCACCAGTTACCTATGTAAAGAGATTGTAAGTCATTTCTGCCTCCGATTGTATCATGTCATTCTTAATTCAGTGCTGCATATAAAATTCTGTCGGTTGCTCTTGGTAACAGGGAGTTAATGTCAGACAATACAATGTCCAAGGAGCCTCTAAGCTCTCATGAGAAATTAGTTTTAGTAAATATTTGTATCCGTCATGAAATATTAATGCCGTGGCGTATCACTCTACATTGCGCATATTCCTTCTGTCCTGTCTGTACATACTGGGCTAATTAAAAGGGAAATCAATAAAATGTTACATTTATTTTAGCATTACAGCTGAGATGAATGCATTATGTGATTAACATTAGTACATGATCAGCTACATTTCTTAAAGGGGTTTTCCTACAACTGACCCCCTATTAAGAGAATAAAGGATAAGTATCTGATCGTTGGGGTCTGGCTGCTGGAACTCCCTAAGATCTGAAGAATGGACCTCCCAAAGAACCTGTCTGAATGGAGTAGCAGTGCATACACTTGACCGCCACTTGGTCCATTGTCTATAAAATTGCCAAAGATAGTCATGTCAACAGGAGGAAGGATGTGGCGGTTTGAGTCACATGATGCTTTTTAGCCAATTATATGAAACAAACTATTAAACCCTACACCTAGTGGAGTGTTCACCAGTCTGCTACTCAGACAGGACTCTCATCACTCTGCTCCTCCTAAATGTTTAGATAGATATTAGTCACAAGCCCAGGACCCAATGCAGCTTAGCTACTGTTCTATCTAAGGCCAAAGATGACTGAATTATAAATATCACATAAGCAGGTAACCATTACCTTCATGATACATTTTTTAAAGTGAACCTGTCATTTTCAAACACTTTTTATATAATGTAGATAATAGCATCATATGTTTATTTGTAATATACATTGGTCAAAAAATTTGAACATATTTTTGGATGATAAAATGCTGTTCCAGCAGCTATTGCCTGTGTGTCTTTGTGAGGAGATGAAATACAGGAAGAGAGGGTAGGACAAGCAGGGCTCTGTGCAGGATCCTGACTTTTCAGTCATCCTGATGTGTTAGCTGGGAGAGTGTCACAGAGCCTCACTGCACAGAGCCCTGCTTGTCCTCAATGCACAGAGCCCTGCTTGTCCCCAGTGTACAGAGCCCTGCTTTTCCTCAGTGTACAGAGCCCTGCTTGTCCTCAGTGTACAGAGACCTGCTTGTCCTCAGTGTACAGAGCCCTGCTTGTCCTCAGTGTACAGAGCCCTGCATGTCCTCAGTGTACAGAGCCCTGCTTGTCCTCAGTGTACAGGGCCCTGCTTGTCCTCAGTGTACAGGGCCCTGCTTGTCCTCAGTGTACAGGGCCCTGCTTGTCCTCAGTGTACAGAGCCCTGCTTGTCCTCAGTGTACAGAACCCTGCTTGTCCTCAGTGTACAGAACCCTGCTTGTCCTCAGTGCACAGAGCCCTGCTTGTCCTCAGTGCACAGAGCCCTGCTTGTCCCCAGTGCACAGAGCCCTGCTTGTCCCCAGTGTACAGAGCCCTGCTTGTCCCCAGTGTACAGAGCCCTGCTTTTCCTCAGTGTACAGAGACCTGCTTGTCCTCAGTGTACAGAGCCCTGCTTGTTTTCAGTGTACAGAGCCCTGCTTGTCCTCAGTGTACAGAGCCCTGCTTGTTCTTAGTGTACAGAGCCCTGCTTGTTTTCAGTGTACAGAGCCCTGCTTTTCCTCAGTGTACAGAGCCCTGCTTTTTCTTAGTGTACAGAGCCCTGCTTGTTTTCAGTGTACAGAGCCCTGCTTTTCCTCAGTATACAGAGCCCTGCTTGTCCACCCACACTTCCTGTATTTTGTCTCTGCACAGAGACACACAGGTAAAAGGTGCAGGGACAAAAATATATACATTTTATAACCATTGTATACTATAAATATACATATAATGTGATCATCTACATTATAAAATAAGTTTTTGCAAATAACACTACAATACAATAAAAGTAAATGTTATGACTAGTTTTTTCCTAACCTTCATAAAGTCTGGTTTCAAGTTACAATGGTCCAGAAAAGACCATGGTATGTTGAAATTATGGTATGTTAAGGCCATTGTAAGTTAAGGGATCACTGTATTTGGCAATACTCATAGCTTAGCCACTATATCATATATTATATGTGGCCAGGCCTACACTGGAGTTACTAACACCACCACTTAATAAATCCAACCTTGTTTCACAGTTCAATAATCTATTGGAGAATTATATAAGAATTTCCCAAAGGGATGAAGACCATCCCTGATATCATTCTGGAAACAACCTCAGCTTTGACAGAATCCCACCCTAAAAAGTCTGTCTGTTATGATACATTCAATAATAAGAAACTAGGCAGCTCACAAAAAATAAATAAATGTAATGAATTAAATCTGGATTATGGACTCACTTTGGCAAGACACAAGACTAAAAGTAAAAATGTTCATTTTTTGGCAGAATTCTGCCCTGACTGCATTGAGTCGATATTTAGTAGTGTGAACATACCCCAACACAGATTATTCAGGTCCTAACATACAAAAGTCAGTAAGGGTTGCTGGAAACTTTAAATCATTTTCAATAAAGATCCTCAAGGGGTTATTTGTTACTTACCTCCCTTCCATTCCCCATTCTGCCTTCAGTTGATGATCGTGTCTTAGCCTTAGCCAATCATAGCTCATCTCATACTGAACTGCTCTGGGCTGTTTGCAGCAGAGTGAGGGAGGAAGTTCTCCCCTGTATGGCTTCAGATGATGTCTGGGGAACGCCCTTTCCCAGTAGAAAATAGCAGAAAATACGGAGCGATATCAAGGTAGAAAACTAAAAAATAATAAAAGTAAAGGCAGGAGGTGGTTTATCATGATTGGGGCGGTGAACTGGGAGGATTATAAAATGTAACATGCTCTGTGCTCCTGGAATCATGTCTCTTGTCACTGAGCAGTGATGCCGGGAATACAGAGCATGGCCACTGAGGCCGCTGGTTGGCTTTAACGTTCACATGACCTCTACTCCTACTGCATGTTAAGCTACAATGTTCCATAAAAGGTTGTTAAAAATATTGTAACCCAAGGCCATGAACAGGAGTAGAGTTATTTCCCCTAATCTTAGACAACCCTAAAAATTCCTTCTTTATTCCCATTCTCTCCAAAGATTCTGTAAAGTAGGACGCCTGGTGCTCTAACTTCTGCAATGGCTGGAACAAAGATATGTAGCAGTTTTTATGGCAACATCTAAGGCCATACTGATGTATGTGTTTGGTTGTTGAGTTTGGGCACTTGCCATTCTCTGCACATAGGACATTATTATGACATTTTATATTTTCTTTACTCGCAGATGTCCATGTTCTGATTCCAAGTCCTGCACTGAATCTCTGAGGTCACTGTATGGTGTGACCTGTGCTATTTAAAGTTAAATTCTGTTCCTTCTCCACAAAGCACAAAAGAGAATTCACAACCATTTAACCCCCTCATGGCAACCAGGAAAACTATCCTCAAAGAGAGAGATGAGGCTTTCATCTTGTCCCTAGTGTGTTTTTATAAGCAGCCTGATGTATCATTCATAGGGCGGAGAGACAAAACCCACTATTTGTGTACTTTAACATCAAGAATTACATTTCCTTCTTCCAGAAAGTTTTTTTTTTACATGCTGGCTGCAGAGTAACCCATTTTTTTTCTTCTTCTCCGGATCGTTCAAACTATTATCACTTTTTCAGTTTAATCCACTCGCAAAGCGCATAAAATTATCACCCTATTTAGTTGGGATTGTGGCTCCCCGGCTCTTCAATCCATTTTATGGAACTCTGTGTCTCTCTGCTTGCAACCTGACCCTGTTCTTACCCATTCACCCAATTTTCACACTCGCACATATACTGAGCAGTAGCTTTCTTTCACCTCCTTCGCTTGCATAATCCGTGTCTTTTTTTCTGTCACTTAATTGTATCTTTTTTCATTCTTCTGAATTCTGCCAAACCAGGCTCTTTGAAGAAAGGGGCAAACGGGCTTCCTTCAGGTCAGGTATTTCTTGGAATACCCACCCCCCATCATCTACCATCTGTCTTACTGTGTCAATCAGTAAGTGATTCAGAATAAGACAAGCAAAAATGAATGTATATATTAAGGCTTGCCTGTAGGTACAGGTTTGGGAGCTGGATTATCCTTTAAGCAGGTCAATCAATAGTAGGTCAGATTTCCTCACAATATAACAAGTAAAAATAAATTAAAATTTATTTGCCACCACCATGATGTTTTGGCTCTTGTATATTGCATTTGGTAAAGGGGTTATACAGGAACAAAAAAAACGAACTAATTTCTTCCAAAAATCGCACCACACCAGTTGTGGTACTACAACTTAGTATTATTCACATCAATGGAACAATGGATCAATACCACACACAACCCGAGGACAAGGGTGGGCACTGTTTTTGGAATAAATCTCTGTTTAAATTTAAGAAAAAATGCCATTTTGTAACTTTAGGGGCTTCTGTTTCTACGCAGTGCATTTTTCGGTAAAAATGACACCTTATCTTAATTCTGCAGGTCCATACATTTGAAATGATACCCTACTTACTTGGATTTGATTTTGTATTACATCTGAAAAAAATCATAACTACATGCAGGAAAATTTACAACAATTGGCGCTGCACGCTATTAGCCCAGGGTCCCGGCTTTCATTAGCTGCTGGGACCGTCCCGGTATGATGTGGGGTCCCGGCGTGACCCCGTTTCATATACCGGGACTGGGCGCAGGGCCTTAAGAGGTTAAAGACAGATACATACTGCATCTTTTTACTGCATACAGTTTTTTCTTCATATATATATATATATTCAGAATTTATAAGGAACACATTTTTTTATAACTCCTTTTATCTCTTACAGTCCCTATTTAAAGTTCATATACCTTTCCTGTAAACATCTTCATTTTTATATCACAGCACTCTTCTGTACAGTCACACAGGTATGCACCTTGGTAAAATCACGTTATAACATATAAGTCCCATATAGTGCTTACTGTTTATATATATGTATAGCCTATAATATTGTATGAGATACGGGAATTCATACTTTCAGTATAGCAGCTTAGTTGGGCATATCCATACGTTACCACATCCATTTGTTTTGCGCTATTGTTACATTAAATATGGATACTGGACTTTACTGGCATTTAATACACTAGTGTTAAAAATAAATCTGATGGGCTTCCCCTCCCATAAAGCGCTAACTACTTTTTCTAATCACAATTACAGTGTTAAGGAGAGCTACAACAAGTTGCAAATCTTATACATTGCACAATAAATTGTGAATTTTGTACACCAAAAAACTAACGTTTTTGGTCTAACCCTCGAGAGGCAATGGTGATTTAGTAAATTCTGCGGCACCTTCAATGTTTATTCAGACAATATCTAGTGTTGCAGATGATTTGCAGTACCAAGTATAGGTCAAAAGTATGGACAAACTGCTGTGTCTGGGAAAACATTGATGAGAGATTAGCAAATTTTTGAAAAATTTGATTCGCCCAATTTAACAAATTTGCTGAAAAAAATTGGTTCGGTAAGAATTTACTTGCGGCAAATCGCTATTAAAGACGGCTATTTCTGGCCCACAGAGAGCCTCAATAGGGGCGCAGAATACTTTGCCTTGCTGTAACACACATAGGGTGTGTGCTGGGTTAGTGAAATAATACTGATATTCAGTATGACATGCAGATCAGAGCCATCACTATTTGAATCATTGTCGCAGAGCGGCACAATGACAGAGCCTGCAGGTGGTATCAGTATGAAGAGACCGTATAGTGGCTCAATGACACAGCGTGGAGGTGGCGGAAGCATGAGGAGACAATGTAGTGCCTTAATTACACAGCGTGGAGGTGGCGGCAGCATGAGTAGAACATATAGTGGCTGAATGACACAGCCTAGAGTTGGCAGCAGCATGAGGAGATCACATAGTGGATGAATGACACAGCGTGGAGGTGGTGGCAGCATGAGGAGAACATATAGTGGCTGAATGACACAGCGTGGAGGTGGCGGAAGCATATAGGCTCTATAGGGGTGTAGAACACTTTGCCTTGTCCTAACACGCATAGGGAGTGTGCTGTGTTAGTGAAATAATACTGTTATCCAGTATGACATGCAGATTACAGGCATCACTATAAGAATTACTGTCGCAGAGCGTCTGGATGTGGCAGCAGGGAGACCATATGGCGTCAAAATTGAAGAGAATAAAGAGACATTTTATGTCGTTTTTATTTACTTTAATTTGAAATTATTTCAATTTTTTGAGTACCCATTCTGGTGAGCATCAAGCTGGCGGTCCTCCGCCAGACGAGATACTACCTGTTCCAGTCCCTGCCTCTCAGCGCCCCCCTGACTGTGAAAATGTGAATGTTTCATTTAATCAGTTATGGTTCATTGTTATCGCTCTATCAATTTTTATAAATTTAAATTAAATGAATTTTCTAATTAAAATTTTAGATTTATGGTAGCTAGTGCCAAAAATAAAAATGTTTAGGTAATGTCCCAACAGCATGAGGAGACCATATAGTGGCTGAATGACACAGCCTGGATGTGGCGGCAGCATGAGTAGGAGACCATAGTACTATACAATCCCTAAAATTAAAAGAATAATTTTCAAATTGAAATTGAAGATTTATGGTAGCTAGTGCTACTTTGAAAATGTTTAGGTAATGTCCCAGCAGCATGAGGAGACCATATAGTGGCTGAATGACACAGCCTGTAGCTGGCGGCAGCATGAGGAAACCATATAGTGGCTGATTGACACAGCCTGGAGTTGGCGGCAGCATGAGGAGGAGACCATAGGGCTTTACATTCCCTAAAATAAAAAGATACATTTTCACATTTAAATTGAAGATTTATGGTAGCTAGTGCTACAATAACAATGTTTAGGTAATGTCCCAGCAGCATGATGAGACCATATAGTGGCTGAATGACACAGCCTGGAGTTTGCAGCAGCATGAGGAAACCATATGGTGGGTGAATGACACAACCTGGAGTTTGCGGCAGCATGAGGAGAACATATGGTGGCTGCATGACAAAGCCTGGAGGTGGTGGCAGCAGCATCAGGAGTCTTGAAAGTGACCCGGTGACAGAGTGGTGTGGTGGGTGGCAATACCAGTACTCTGTGATGAAGGTGGGTGAAAAAAGGTCTGATGCGGAGGAATGTTTGTAACTGGGGAGCAGTGCCTTAAATCCGTTTTGCACTATCCATATTTGTCCCAGCAGCATCATGAGACCATATAGTGGCTGAATGACACAGCCTGGAGTTTGCAGCAGCATGAGGAGACCAAATGGTAGGTGAATGACACAACCTGGAGTTTGCGGCAGCATGAGGAGAACATATGGTGGCTAAATGACACAGCCTGGAGGTGGCGGCGGCAGCAGCATCAGGAGTCTTGAAAGTGACCCGGTGACAGAGTGGTGTGGTGGGTGGCAATACCAGTACTCTGTGATGAAGGTGGGTGAAAAAAGGTCTGATGCGGAGGAATGTTTGTAACTGGGGAACAGTGCCTTAGATCTGTTTTGCACTATTCATATTTGTGAAGTGTTGGTGTGGCACCATGGTCAATCTACTCTGATGCATCAGGCATTGGTGGGTGGAAATCCTGGCTGATCCATGCCTAATTCATCTTCACAAAGGTCAGTCTCTCCACATTTTTCGTGGACAGACGAGTTCTCCTTGGGGTGACTATGGCCCCCACCGCACTAAACACCCGCTCTGATGGCACACTACCGGCCAGGCAGGACAGCAGAAGTCATCCCGCTGCAGAATGGTGACAATTCAGCGGTCACTACGCAAGAGAGCATGCATTGTGCCATTTGTGCAAGTGACTCGAAGGGACTCCCTGCTTCCATCTCCACTGCATACTGCCTGGGTCCTCTGTCTTGCTTTCCTCATAACCCTCTAGCTCCTCTGGCTGCTCCTCCTCTCCTGTCAGATGACTAGAAAAACCACCCATTTTGCGAAACCTAAACTGTGCTCCACTGTGCCCTTCCTCCTCCTCCTCCTCCATTTCAGCCCCAGTTAAGTGCTCTTGTGGCCATGAGATGAAAACGCCATGTCTCCAGTGCCCTGACCAGCCATGGTTTCCAACACGTGTTGTAGGAAATGAAGCAGTGGAATCATGTCGTTCATCCTGTAATCCTGGTGACTTACTAATAATGTGGCTTCCTCCAAGGGGCTGGGCAAACAGCAGGTGCCACGTATGAGCTGCCACTGGTTAACATTGAAGTTACACAGGGAAGTCACCCTATCCACTTGGATCTTCAAGAAATCAGTGATGGCTTTTGTCTGTTCGTATAGTTGGTTCAACATACGGAGGGAGGAATTCCAACGTGTGGCAACGTTGCAAATCAGACTATGTTGGGGGATACCGTTTTGATGCTGCAGTACAAGGAGGGTGTGCTTTACTGTGTAAGAGTGGCTAAAGTGCATCCAAAGTTTCCTTCCCATTGTTAGCATGTCTTGCAAACGGGGGGGGAAGACACTTCAGAACGATGTTTCCTTTTCGCAGCGCAGACAAGATGTTCTTCCCATTGTCAGTCACCGTGGTTCACATTTCCAGTTTTCGTGGAGTATGTCATGCTCTGATTTCTTTATGAATGACTTTTAGCAGTTCCTCCCCTATGTGACTCTGCTTGCCAAGGCAAACCACGTGAAGAACAGCGTGACACCGCCATGCCCTGCACACATGGTATGCTGAAGGAGCACTGAGACTTGTCCGTGCAGTGGAGGCTGAGGTCACGGTAGAGGATGAGGAGGCGGAGACGCACACTGTCACAGGAAAAACAGCCTGAGAGCGTGGAGGAAGTGGCGTGATCAGTCCAAGTTGCTGTTGTGGCTGTGCAGGAACCACATTCACCCAGTGGGCCGTAAAGGACATGTAATTGTCCCATAGTTACAGCTCCAGACGTCGACGCAGCCGTGCACTTTGGTACACACGGAAAGGCTCAAGGACTTGCCCACCTTCTCTTCCACAAAATTGTGTAGGGCTGGTACTGTCTTTTTCGCAAAGAAATGACGGCTTGGGACCCTCCCCCTCGGCCCAGCACAAGCCATCAGTTCTCTGAAAGGTACAAAGTCCACAACTTGAAAAGGGAGGGGCTGCAGCACCAGCAACTTGGACAGGAGCCGATTCAGCTTCTGCAATGTTGGATGAGTGGGCGCATACTGTTGTCTCTTGGACATGGCTTCCCTGATGGATTGCTGGCAGAATGACTGACTCAAAGTTGGAGGAGCAGGAGCATCTGGAGCGACAGAAGGAGGGTATGACACACAGCTCCCTTCAGCCGAGGTGGTGAAGCCATGGCTGGCTGAAACGTGGAGCGGCGTGCCACTGGGTGATACAGCAGGCTTGACCACCACATCGGAGGCACAGTTCTCCCAGGCCGCTTTATGGTGGCACAGCATATGTTGACGCAGGGCCGTAGTGCCAACATTGGGACCTTGGCCACGCTTCACCTTCTGCTGACACATCTTGCATGTGGCTATGTTAACTTCCTCCAGATGCTTGATGAAAAACTGTCACACCGCCGAGTAGCCGATTTTCCCACCAACAGTCTGCACTAATTGACTGCTACTGCCGCTGTCTTCAGGAACCTGTTCCACTACCTCCCAGGAAGGTAGGCTGCTGCGAAGAAGGTAGTCTCCCCAGGGCACGTTTGGCTCCAGAATTTCTGCGACGTTCTGGCACTTCACTGCCTGACATACTTAGTGTGTATATGAGGGGAACAGTACAAAGTATTTGTGTACAACATCAGCCGGTGAGTACTTTTGATGTGGCCTTTCACAGTATCTAGGCCCTTGAGACTTTAACAGAAACAAAATAGTACACTACTTAGATTTATGTATGTGCTATGCATTTATGAGGGCAGAAAAATGCGGTACAGTATGCTTAAAAAAGTATTTTGCACAACACGAGCAGTACACACCAGTGCTGCAGCACACAGTCGCTGTGTACTACACCCAAAATTGCACTCTCTCTCTCAATCTCAGAATACTGTAAACAGTGACTGGGAGGTGAATCGCTGCAGTAAGAATGCTTTTCTGTGAAACACACACTGTTCTCTGTCCCTTTCTTCTCAGAGAGAAGCTGACTTGACTAGGAAGTGAATTGCTGCTGGTAAAAGCTTTTCAGTGCAACACACAGCGCTGTCTTTCTCCTATCTATCTCTCTGTAGTGAAAGGCTGAAGTGACTGGCCGCAATATGGCTGCCGATTATATAGGGCTGCGACATCACAGGGGTGACTGGCTGCTGATAGGCTGCATCCTGCATGTGATTCAGGGTCATCCTGCCTACCCTTGTTCCCACCTTCCCAGGATTCCTTTCCCCATGTCCTCACATGTGGATCGACCATTTTAGATGTCCTGGAGCAAAATCGGCAGCCTAAAATATGCAGCAAAATACGACACAAGTGACCATACCCCAAAGGAATATTGACATCATAAAAGTAAGGAGCATGCTTGAGATCAGCTTGCTCATCCATTTCATGGTCGGGCATTCATTTAAGTGTCTGGTATGCAACATTTCTCCTATAGCTATGACTGGATGAGGTTAGAGAAAGTGGATCCAGCACCTGTAAACAAAGGGTTTCTTTAAAAAAAAAAAAAAAAAAATCACCTTTTTACAGTTAGTTAACACATAGTGCACATGGTACAAAAATGTTGTCAGGGAAATCAGCATTAAAGCAATGCTCTGGCCTTACACTGAGTCCCTGCTGATCACAAACTTCCTGGTCCTGTTTTGACACAAGAAAATGCTAACTCTGTCAACCACTGGTTGAGGCAGGTCACCATTGTGAAAGTGGTGATCATGGTGACCAGCTGCTCATTAAATTGGCAGTGGCAGGGAATTGGGTAGTTTCGTTTTTTTTTTGTTTTTTTTAAGCACAACGACTGATCAGGTGTTTAAAGGGACCGTGGTACTTGTGCGAGAACTGCTGCTTCCTTGAACAGTATGGTGATACCTGTCCTGTGTGGATGTACTCTTTTATAATTGAAGGCCTCTTTAAACAACTGATTGGCATGGTGGCAAAAATGAGACCACCACCGATCAAATACTAAAGGCTCAAGAAAGACTATCCATTTTAAAAGATTGAATTACTCCTTTAGGTCATGCCATCTATTTTTCCCCATAATCCCCTTTAAATAGGGACTATCATTTAAAAACAAACAAACAAACTTTTGATATGTCATAGTACCTTCAGACCCCGATTGACCAGTAGAATGAGCCGGGAGAAGTGCGCGCTGGGTGTTTTCACTCCTGGCTCTGTGTCATGTGACCAAAACAGTACCATAATGTAAGTCTAAGGAACCGTCTAACTCAAAGAGAGCAGGGGAGGGGTGGAGCTTGCAGGAGCGTACTTTTCTCTACGTTCGTTTGTTCTACTGACCAGTTGGATAAAAACTGTTGAAAGTTCCCTCGGACATTTTATTTATTTATTTTTTTTTTAAATAATGAAAGGTACACTTTAAATTAAAGGATTGTAGTAACTTGTTACAGCCACAAAAATCTTAGAGAGTGATAGGAAGCTCCAGCTTATGACTAGTATAGGGTTTCTGTAATTACAGGATTCAATTTTCACCTTCTTGCTCTTTATTCCTTCCCATACAGACAGTCTTACCAGCTTAAAGACTTTGTTCAGCGGTAAAACGGAATTATTTTTAATGATCTTAGCTGAGATGATAATACCTGCTTAACTACCATATGATGACAAACACTGCGACCATTTCTGGAAATAATCCCTTGGAATAAAAATCCATACTAATCCCATTTGTGAAATCACAGATAGTAATGGTATTATATGGAAACACACCAACTAATGCAAATCTGTGATGGTGTAATGCAGCAGGAGACCACACCAATTACCTACAATGTGTCTACATTACACACCAGGTTTTTGTCAAATGTAAGGGATCTGATAATGCAATATCACCTACTGCAGAATGGTGCAGGTGTAGTCCTGACCCTTGGTGCTCTATGGTCGCCCAGGTCTTGTTGGGCAGCAGTATACAGGGACAGCCCGTGTGTAAAGTGGTTGCACTTTTATGAGAGGTGTCTAATTAGCCGACACGTGAAGAGCAGCATCTGGCTCGGTGCTCGGCATTCGCACCACACCTCCAGTTGTCGTGGAGACCATCACATGACCAGCTCGAAGCTGAAACTCTGGGGCTTGGGTCCAGATGCACTCTTAACATAATCTGACAGGGACCAGATGGACAGCTTGTTTGGAGGGCCAAAAAATGCCAAGTTCACTGGCCTCCAAAGCAGTGCATCCCTCGCGTCTTCCCTCACCCTACCAGCGCTTCTCTCCCAGGGGTCTTGTGCAAAGCTAGAAGTATATTTTCCATTACAAATAACAAAATAACACATCCTGTTGCATTAAATTATCCCCTGGAGGCCCCCGATATTAACTCTTACTGTATCACATGAATTCCTCAATATTCTTAATCCATGCATCATGAAAAGCACAGTCATATATCATCTAGCTGAAATACATAGTACACATACAAGGAAAGAAAAAAGGCCTTGTTACTCCAGTCAGGAATAGTGTGCAATGGAAATGACTTTGGTAAAAAGTAACAGGGATTATTGGACGCTATCAGCTTTTTCTGTCCTTATGGCCTATGCACAACCTGACCTTTTGTGTGCCTCCTGAATACCACCCAATATTTGGCCATTCTTTAGGTTGGGATATCTAAGAAGTACTATTAACTTAAGTCAAAACCTAAATACCAAAGAAATAGTCTATACCGTACAGCTAGGCTGCCTTCACACAAAGTATTTAGGTCAGTTCCTTGTCAGCATTTTTAACCAAAAAGCAGGAGTGACAATGACACAAAGAAATACTTTTTCTATATTTTGGTCCCCCCTCCTGGTTTTGGGTAAACAAAAACACTGACCTAAATACTTTGTGTGAACACAGGGAGATTCCTTAGATAAAGCGGTCAGCAAAACACGCATCAGGGGTTCTGTGGAGTTGTCTGTATTGTATTCAATCTACTTTCTTGTCGATTATACGAGTCCTGTCTATTTTATTATTTCCTGCCTGGCCCTTTGTGCAACTACATTTTCTTCCTTAGGGTTACTATTGGGTTGGACTTTTTCCGCTTTGGTATTGCTAGGACTCCATTTGCCATACAGACCATTCCGCATTTTACTTTATACTTGCTACTACCCTTATGATTTGTAAGTCTCTTGTATACATTTTTATCTGTATTTAATTAATAAAATCATGCTTTATATGATATTTTGGTATGTGTGATCTAAATTTTTTGTAGGAAAAGTAATAATGAATAAAAGTTTACTGAAAATTAACCATAAATATTGGAATTTTTTTTTAAGGCAGGTGCATTCATAAACAGGAGCAACATATGTTTTTCAGAGGAAGTAAATACTGCGCATAACAATTCATTATTACTTTTGTCAGCTGATTTCATGGAGCATTGTTGGGTTTTCTGTCTTTAACAGAAGGGTATCAACAATTTTGCCACAACTGTAAGTCTATGAAGCTAAAAGGATGGATTTGCCAGTTGGCCGGGAAGTAAACAGTGCTGCCATGCCCTTTACCCGCTTACAACTCACGATCATAGCAGGACCTGATGCAATTAAAACATTTGGCATGTTTGAGCAACATGTTCTTGCCTTATGGAGGGGGCGTGTCCGTCTCTCTCCCTCACCGTGGTGACTTATCTGCTGGGAGCAGCCTGGCAGTTTGGAAATCGTTCTACAGTAGTTTTTATGCATACATTTTCTATTTGTTCCTAGCAAAGCTGGATGCTAATGATTATAGCTGTCACTATGTGTGTCATTCAGCTTTCACAGACTCCTGAATGTCTGATCAGCTTCTTTGTCATTCAGGATTCAGAGAAAGCTTTGGCTGTTCAAGAATGCTGGGAGTTGTAGTTTTGCATTGCAACAGCTGGAGCTGCAGTGTTTATAAAGCACTGTGTTAGAGCAGTGTTGCCCTTAGCTGTTGCAAAACTACAACTCCCAGCATGCCCACACATCCTTTGTCTGTAGTTTTGCAAGAGCTGGAGGCACACAGCTGGAGAATATGCAGCTCTAAAACAAAGTTTTGCAAAGATTGTACCCCAGCTGTTGCACAACTACAACTTCTATCATGGGAGTTGTAGTTTAGGAACAGCTGGAGGCTGTAGTGGTGCTGTAGAGTCTCCTTTACTGGACACCAACAGACCGGGAAGCCTTCTGAAATCATTCAGCAAGCACCCCGTGCAAACCCCTGGGGTGGTCCTGAAACAACCCCCCCCCCCCCTTGTTAGCGATCACAGTGAATCACTGGTCAATTCTGACCGGCGAATCACGGAATTTCCGGGCTGATCGAGTTTCTGGTGACCCGATCACTCAGAGAATAGGGATATGGCTGTCTGGGCATGCTTTGAGTTGTAGTTTTGGAACATCTGGAGGTCCACAGTTTGGAGACCACTGTGCAGTGGTCTCCAAACTGTGCCCTTCCAGATGTTGCACAACTACAACTCTCAGCATTCCCAGACAGTCCAGGCATGCTGGGAGTTGTAGTTCTGTAACATTTGGCCCTTCAGATGTTGCCGAACCCCCCCCATGTGAATGTACAGGGTACATTCACACGGGCGGGGGTTTACAGCGAGTTTCTCGCTGCAAGTTTGAGATGCAGAAAGTTTTCCACTGCAGCTCAAATTTCCAGCTGAAAACTCGCTGTTAACCCCCGCCCGTGTGAATGTACCCTAAAAACACTATACTACACCTACACAAAATGAAAAGTAAAACACTACATATACACATACCTACACAGTTACAAATTATGGGGGGGTTACGGCATTTTCTACTTTAACCCCTTGTAAAAGCTGGGTCAACAAGAACATGTTAGTGTAAAAAAATTGAGATTTTGAATTTTCTCCTTCACTTTGCTGCTATTCCTGTGAAACATCTAAGCGGTTAAACATTCTGAATGTCATTTTGAATACTTTGAGGGGTGCAGTTTTTATAAAGGGGTCAAATATGGGGTATTTCTAATATGAAGGCCCCTCAAATCCACTTCAAAACTGAACTGGTCCCTGAAAAATTCTGAATTTTGTGAAAAATTGCTGCTGAACTTTGAAGCCCTCTGATGTCTTCCAAAAGTAAAAACATGTCAACTTTAGGATCCAGACATAAAGTAGACATATTGTATACGTGAATCAATATATAATTTATTTGGGATGTCTATTTTCCTTACAAGCCGAGAGCTTTAAAGTTAGAAAAATGCAAAATTTTCAGATTTTTTTGATGAAATTTTGAAATTTTTCACCAAGAAATTATGCAAGTATTGACGAAAATTTACCACTATGTTAAAGTAAATTATGTCACGAAAAAAAACAATCTTGGAGTCAAATTCATAAGTAAAAGCAGCCCAGAGTTATTAATGCTAAAAGTGACAGTGGTAAGATGTGCAAAAAAATGCTCTGGCCCTGAAGGCAAAAATTGGCTTGGTCCTTAAGGAGTTAAATGAAAAAAACTGACTTTCTTTCCCCAGTTTTACAGTGTGTGAACCCAGCCTTATACTGTAAATACAGAGCAAGGTACTCGTGGACTTGATACAATGTGTCTTTTTTGCAATAACCTTAAAGGAGTACTCTGGTGGAAAAAAACTTTTTTTTTAATCAACTGGCTCCAGAAAGTTAAACTGATTTGTAAATTACTTTTATTTAAATTTTTTTATCCTTCCAATACTTATCAGCTACTGCATTCTACAGAGGAAGTTCTTTTCTTTTTGAATTTCCTTTCTGTCTGACCACAATGCTCTCTGCTAACACCTCTGTCCGTGTCAGGAACTGTCCGGAGCAGGAGCAAATCCCCATAGCAAACCTCTCCTACTCTGGACAGTTTCTGACAAGGACAGAGATGTCAGCAGAGAGCACTGTGGTCAGACTGAGGAGAACTTCACAACTTCCTCTGTAGTATACAGCAGCTGATAAGTACTGGAAGGATTAAGATTTTTATTTAGAAGTAATTTACATATTTGTTTACCTTTTTGGCACTAGTTGATTTAAAAAAAAAAAAAAATTCCACCAGAGTACCCCTTTAAAGAGGTTGTCTAACTTCAGCCACTGATTGGTTGAGTGGACATTTTCTTGTGCAAACACAGACTATGAAGTGCTGTGCAGAGGGAATTGGATAGATGTGAAAACATTTTTCCAACTCCAGCCTGAGCACATTTTATGCGTGACTCTAACGTTCAACTCCTGCCCAATCTTTAAAGTGTACCGGTCACTAAAAAACCTATTGACAAGTGGTAGAGACATGTCAATAATTTTGATCGGCGGGGGTTTGAGACTTTAGACCCCTGCCGATCAGGAGAAAGAGCCAGGAGAAGCCTGCATGGCCATGCGCTCCTCTTCATGCTGTGTATCACGTGACCGAGACACGCTTTACAGACTCAAGTTGAACGATCTCCTAATTGGTGGAGGTCTAAATACTCAGACCCTCACGGATCAATACTTTTGACATGATTTGACTGTTAAAAGTTTTTCTAAATGACAGTGTCCATTTAAAGGACATCTGCAGCGTTACAAACACTTCTCCCCTATCCTCAAGATAGGGGATAAGTGTTTGATCGCGGGGGGGGGGGGGGGTCCAAACGATAGGGCACCCGGTGATCTCCTGTATGGGGCCGCGGCTCTCCCGTGCAGGGGGCGTGCCAGCCGCAGCATGACGTTGCGGCCGGCACGCCTCCTCCATACATCTCTATGGCAGAGGCGGGGAGGCAGCATTTGTGCCTCCCCGCATCCCCCATAGAACTGTATGGGGACGGGGAGGAGATGGGGCATCACCGTCGACCCCTAGGTCGACGCTACGCGCCTTAGCGCTCACCATGAGCGCTTATGGCGGCGCCCTGTTAGGGAGATGGGGGGGTCCTAGCGGTCGGACCCCCCGCGATCAAACACTTATCCCCTATCCTGTGGATAGGGGATAAGTGTAATGCCACTGCAGTTGTCCTTTAAAGAGACACAGTCCACGCTGTGTGGTACAGTTGCCGAGGCAACTGCGCAATGCCCAGAAAGTTCCATGTATGAGTCCTTACAATTTGAAATGGGTTTGTGCATGGAACTTTGTGTGGTTGCCTGGCAACCATACTCCCCTTTATTAATTGCTTCTCTTTATGCCAGATCTAAAGATTAGGTGACTTTAGTCTTTTTGCTTTATCCGTACAAATAATTTTTCAGACAACCATTTTAAAGTTAATTTGTCATGATGATAATGTTACTTACCTATCCCCAATCCATGGTTCTGTTTGTCCATTATGCCCCTTATTCAATTGGCAGGCTTGATACACGGGTTGCACTCCAGGACCACGCTGACATCACTACTGCTGCTACCCCAAATACGCTCACAGCCAGGCAAAATGAAAAAGCAGCAGTGATGTCAGCGTTCTCCAGAAGCTCAGACCGTGCAGCAAGCCTGCCGCTCAAATAATAAGCATAACAGACTAATGGGACCACAGATTGGGGATAGGTAAGTTTCATTATAATCAGTGTCACCCACACTACATGCCTGTACCAATAGGTTAGTGCGGGGGACACTGATGACTGATTCCCTTTAAGGCCCTTATACATGGGGCAATTATCATCTAAACAGGCCATTAATTTTCCCATGTAAATAGCCTAGCTAACAGCCAACAAATAAGTAAAGGCATTTTATGCACAAATAAAGAATTTTCTGTAAGACTTCATACATTTAGCTGGATCTCCTTAATGAAAACAAGTCACCCCCACCAAGGTAATAAAATGCTAACTTATCCAAAAAGAGCGCCGGGGCGTCATACAGAAGAATGTGGGGGGTGGGGTCCCAGCAGTCAGACCATCCCCCCGATCTGACACTTATCCCCTATCCTTAGGGTAGGGGATAAGTTTTTGCATCCTGGAGTACTCCCTTAAACTAACAAAAATTCTCAATGACTACTAGAAGGATGTAGCTGACACGTTTCGCTCTCTACGAGAGATTAGTCACAGGCAGCCTATGATTAAACTCTCAGAGGGCAAAACGTATTCGACTCCTGGACAATTCTTATGTAATTATTTTAAAATGTAAGAAATAAAGCCTTTGCTATTCCACAAAATTCCTTGCGCTAGACCTTTTACGATGAATTATACACAGCATGTATACCAGTTCTAAAAAGGCATACATTACTAAGTGAACACCTGTGTTAATTAAAATAATGCTATATACAAGCATGGTTGCTCAGGAACTACTACATTGTATCCACAGAGACTATTCTACATGTAAGCCACTACAACTAAGCAACAGTGCCTGAAAACAAACTGTGATGCCTGTATTGGTAACATGAGATTTTATGAAGTATGCTTACAGATATCCGGTAACAACGTTGAGGAGGTCTGCTAGTGCAAGTTATAAACAGCAAGGTGGTGCAATTTAGAGGCAATATATAAGTGGGAAACCTGTAGTCATCTAGGAGATATTAAAGTAATAAATAATGCAGTATAATATACAGATTTAATCTCCTACTTATTATGCAAATTATATTTTTGTGTCACAAAGTTAGTTTGTTTTTTAGTTTATCTCATGGATGGCATTGTGTCTCAGGGCTCTTTTGATCACTGAAAACAATCTCGGACACCTATGATAATTAGATTGCCAGGTGAGCACAATTTAAGGAAAAACTACTAAAGGTGGGTGTTCCACATTATGAAGCAGACACCATTTTCAAGCCATATGGGGAAGAAAAAGGATCTCTCTGCTGCCGAAAAGAGTGAAATAGTTAAATGCCTTGGAGGAGGTATGAAAACATTAGATAGTTCACGAAAATGCAAGCGTGATCATCACACTATCTAGAGATTTGTGGCTGATTCAGAGCACAGACGAGTTTGTGCAGATAAAGGCATATTGAGGAAGATTTCTGCCAGATCCATGCATCGGATCAAGAGAGCAGCTGCTAAAATACCATTACATAGCAGCAAACAGATATTTGAAGCTGCTGGTGCCTCTGGACTCCCACAGACATCAAGATGTAGAGTCCTCCTGAGTCTTGCATCTGTGCATAAACCTTCTATTCGGCCACTACTAACCAATGCTAACACAGACAGAAACGGGTGCATTGGGCAGAAAAATATATGAAGACTAATTTTCAAACAGTCCTGTTCACTGATGAGTGCCGTGCAACCCTGGATGGTCCAGATGGATGGAGTAGTGGATGGTTGGTGGACGGCCACCCTGTTCCAACAAAGCTGCGACGTCAGCAAGGCGGTGGTGGGGTCACGTTTTAGGCCGGAAACATTGGAAGAGAGCTGGTTGGCCTCTTTAGGGTCCCCGAAGGCATAAAGATGACCTCTGCAAAGTATGTGGAGTTTCTGACTAACCACTTTCTTCCCTGGTACAGAAGGAAGAACTATGCTTTCCGTAATAAAATCATCTTCATGCATAACAATGCATCATCTCATGCTGCAAAGAATACCTCTGCATCAATGACTGCTATGGGGATAAAAGGAGAGAAAGTAATGGTGTGGCCTCCATCCTCCATTGATCTCAATCCTGTTGAGAACCTTCGGGGCATCCTCAAGCAAAAGATCTATGAGGGTGGGAGGCAGTTTACATCCAAACAGCAGCTCTGGGAGGCTATTCTGACTTCTTGCAAACAAATTCAAGCAGAAACTGTCCAAAAACTCACATGTTCAATGGATGCAAGACTTGTGAAACTGCTATCAAATAAGGGGGTCCTATGTTAAAATGTAACATGACCTGTTAAAATGATTAAAAAGTTAAAATGTTATAAGTTTGATTGAAATAGCTTTTGATTTCAGTAAATATGCTGCAAACATAATAAATGACAATTTTCAGTTCTTTACAACCTATAAAGTGTTTTGAAATTTGTAACAGTACATTGTAAGTTTTTATGTTTAAAAAAATACTGTTCTCATTAGGAGGATTGTTCAATAAATTTGAATTGTACTCGTAATAGTTGATAACATGAGACTTGTGCTGACTGTTATTTACATCAATTATTTAGGTAAATGAGAAAAATATCATTTGGATAATAATTTGGAACAGGGTGTAGTAGACTTTGGAGAGACCCCAACTAATAAGAAGAGGAATTAAAGGGGTATTTCAGGAATTTGTTTTTATTTGACTATGTTACAGGGGCTGTAAAGTTAGTGTAGTTCATAATATAATGTCTGTAGGTGTGTGTTTTCTCACAATTCTTATGTGATTTTCACCCCAATATTTATTTTAATAGCATACAAAATGACTCTTAGATTTTCCTCCGGTTGCAATGCGGCCAAGACCTGACATCACTAGTCAGCTGATGACAGGGAGCCTGTCTGCTTCAATGGGTGAAGCGATCGATTGGTGGGAGAGAGATTAATCTGCAACTAATACAACAGCTGTAGGCACCCTGATTGAAAACCACAGGTCTTTTAAATGGATGCAGCTCATTTATGTTTCAATGGGTGGGGTGGCTGATATGTGGGAGGGAGAGAGGAAAATGAAATTATTGGATTTGTAGTTAAAAAAAGCTAACTAAAACAGGAAATACCAGTTCACAAAAAGCTAGACACAGTGTTATGGTAATCTCATGGCATAGCCATTTAGCCCCAAGACAAGTGCAGATCCTTCCTAAGCATGTCCATTACTGCCTGCCAGGTAGGTGCTAAAATCACCTTATGGTGGATAACCCCTTTAACTCTCTTAGTGCCTCTGATTGTACCTGCTTGTATTTTTAACACACTACTGTTTTGGAGCACCGTGGGATTAAGTTAATTTAATAGTATAATAAAGGTTAAATATTTTAAAGGGGGATCCCTAAATTGTAGGGATTTAGTCCCTGGGGGACATAAGCCCTGAAGGGTATTGGCATTTTTGTCTTTTTTTCCTTAACACTTTTAGTCATTTTTAACAATTTTCCAGACTTACAGACTTTTTTCTGGCCAACAACAGCCTAAAAAAATGAAGACTTTTTGCAAATGAGACTTTTCTGTAATTTTTTAGGCTACGCGCAAAATTACACATATATTTTGGTACACTTATGGCTTATTGATATGCATACCAATTATGGGAGTAAAATTAAACTGGGAACTAAAACTATGTCCTCACTTTGTTTTTTTACCCACATTATGCCACACCCACTCCAGCTGTGGAATAAGATGTCTAGGGGCGGAGTACCCCTTTAAAACTCAATAGTAAAACCACAAATTTGTGCATACATACATAAAAGGAAATCTTTGGCGGGAGTTTTTTTATTTTATTATGGTCATTGTGTGGGGTATAAAACAAAACAAAATATCTACTTACCTTCAGCACTCCCGTGGTGTCCTGCTCCTTTTCTCCGTTGCATCGTGGCGTGTCATCTACGGAAGTACCCGGGTCCAAAGTGACACACTGCAGCTCAGTACAGTAACCCCCCGACATGCGATGGCCCCGACATATGATAAAATCGACATACAATGGCCTCTCAGAGGCCATCGCATGTCTATGTCAGCATCGACATACGATGCTTTTATATGTCATCGCATTAACTGCTATCCGACAGCGCAAAATGCTTAAGCTGCTGTCGGATAGCAGTTTAAGCATCCCAGACAGGTTCACTTACCTATCCCCGTTGTTCCGGGTCCACTTTGCGATCCACCGGCGTTTTCTGCATGTTCTCCGGGGTCCGGGCCTCGCTTACCGGCGTCGTTATTACGTCGCTGTACACGCCGCCCCGGCGCCGCAACGTAATAACGTCACTAGAAAGCGAGGCCTGGACACCGGAGAAGATGCAGAAAAAGCCGGAGGATCCCGAAGAAGACACCGGAGCAGCGGGACAGCATCGGGACCCCATGGGACAGCATCAGGAGTGGTGAGGATGCGGTCTGGATCGGCGGGGACAGGTGAGTATAACTTCCTATACTTTACATTGCACAAATCCCTCAACATACAATGGATACAACAAACGATGGGTCGTTTGGAACGAATTACCATTGTATTTTGAGGGACCACTGTACATCGCCGGCCGAGGTGGGACATTGCTGCAGCCACCAATTCACTGGGCTGCAGTCTGATACTTTGGACCTGGGTGCTTCCGCAGATGATACGTCACACTGCAGCTTTAGAAGGACTATTCACTGGGGAGGAAAGGAGCAGGACACCGGAGGCATTGCGGGAGCGCTGAAAGTTCTTTCAATTTAAGGCACAAATTTTTACAACAATAAAATAAATGCTTTATTTTTTTTTTTATTATTCCCGGATAACCCTTTCGGGTCTGGTCACACATTCTGTATTTTGCTGCATATTTTCTGCAGCTGATTTTGCTACCTATTGACTTCAATCAATAGAAAAATATGCAGTAGATAATCAGAAAATACACAGCAAAATATGCAACAAAATACGGCATGTGTGACCTTACCCTTAAAAGGGTACTCCGTTGGAAAACAAATAAATCAACTAGTTTTAAAATCAACTGGTGCCAGAAAGTTATACAGATATGTAAATTACTTCTATTTAAAAATCTTAATCCTTCCAGTACTTATCAGCTGCTGTATACTACAGAGAAAGTTGTGTAGTTCTTTCCAGAGCAGAAGCAAATCCCCATAGCAAACCTTTCTTGTTTTGAACAGTTCCTGACACGGACAGAGGTGGCAGCAGAGAGCACTGTTGTCAGACTGGAAAGAACTACACAACTTCCTTTGAAACATACAGAGCTGATAAGTACAGGATTAAAAATGTTAATAAAAGTAATTTACAAATCTGTAAATCCCTCTGAAACCAGTTGATTTGAAAACATTTGTTTTTCACAGGAGAACCCCTTTAACGCTGGTCTGATAACACGGTACACAATATCACTACTGAGATCCAATTATGGGTTTCATCCATTAAAACAATGTTTCCTAACCTGGAGCTCTCCAGCTGTTGCAAGATTACAACTTCTGCATTCTGATAGTAGTAGTTTTGCAAACACTGGAGAGCCCCAGATCAGGAACATAGTTCTAATGGATGATATCCAATAAAGGCATAGTCACACTGTTTTTTTCTTTTTTTTTTGTGTAGACAATGTAGTGTAGAGCTCAGAGGGCTCGAAAAGAGTTAAGAACTTCTAACACTGCCATTGTAAACAAGCTGTATTCCAGGTCGGCAGCATCACTCAGGCGACGGGAGTCACAAGGCTTTGCAGGTTTGGGGCATTAATTAAAGGTTTCAGCAGCCGCCCCTACCTGTGTGAGGTATGTGTGCCTGATATTCTAAAAAGAAAGGCCTCTCTGCGGAGAGCAGGAGAGCTCATTAAGGAGGCTAATTAGGTGTAAAGGGGGTAGAGGCTGGCATCAGCTGCGTCTTGGACTAGCTAATCATTAAACTGGGTAATCTCCAGCATGTAACAGCAACTGAGCCGCTCCTGGGTGTTGGTGCTAAGAATGTCTCCGGCACCTGAGCTCTGGAACAAATGGAGAAAAATTCCCTTAAAGCTGCAGTGCTGCCAGGGCACTGAGAAAACGCCCGGGCCAAGAACGCGGGTCAGGACAGTGACTGTCATCTCATTAGGCAGCAGAGGGGTGCAGCTATTTCCTAACAGGGCATCATTGACTTTCTACCAAAAACTATAATCCATAACGCTTCTAGAAGAAAACTACAATAGTCAGGCTGGTGTCATATACAGTTTCTTTTTGATTTTCAGTTTTATTGATTTTCAACAGATAATAACATACAAAATTGTGGTGACACATATAAGCTCAAGTGGTAACATTCGAACAGGAACAAGCACTCATAACAGAAACTTCACCAAAGTGCAATATATCAATCAGGGGAGGAGGGGCAGGGGGGGGGGGGGGGAAGGGGGTAGAGGTTTAGAGGGAAAATTTATCGGAAACTCATCCTAAGCATGTGTATACCTCAGCCACGGGCCCCAAATGGTCAAGAATTTGTCATGAGTTCTCTCCGACCGACTAAACAGTTCCTCAAACCGACATATCTGGTGGACCTTAGCTTCCCACTCTAAAATGGAAGGTGGCGAAGTAGTCAGCCACTTCAGAGGGATTAACGACTTGGCAGCAGCTAATAGGTGGGCAATAAGGTGATCTCTATGTGGACGAAAATTTGCGGTGGGTCTGCCAAGTAGCGTAACATCAGGGGTAAGGGAGATTGGGGGCGTTACGAAAGCATAGATAGTCATTTCTATGTCTTTCCAGAATGTCTGAATGACCGGGCAGGTCCACCAAATTTGAGTGTGACTTCCCACCTATGAGTCATATACAGTTTTTGATGCCGTTTTTTTCAGCAAAAGCCAGAAAGTGGATCCAGAAGGGAGAAGTATGAGGCTATGTTCACATGACGGAATGTCCACATGAAGAAGCTAGGACCAAACAGGAATGTGCCGTCTTATAAATGACTGGAGGGTATAAGATAATACCGGGTGCCAGGCGCGATCCACTGCAAGAAGCTTGTTCCAGACGGGTAAATTGTAAAAGTTTCTTTAATAGACGAAGTACACAGATGCGTTTCGAGGTAACAACCTCTTACTGGCTTTACCATATTCTCATTGAGAAAGAGATTACTACCTCGAAACGCGTCTGTGTACTTCGGCTATTAAAGAAACTTTTACAATTTACCCGTCTGGAACAAGCTTCTTGCAGTGGATCGCGCCTGGCACCCTGTATTATCTTATACCCTCCAGCCATTGTTGTACTCATTGGTCCGGGGAACCCGTGACGCCGATAACCGGGAGGCGGCAGCACCACCATCACGGATAAAATGTAATACCTATATAAGTTGTTGTGTCTTGGGAAACACAACAACTAAAGGTGAGCAGCTTATTCATTGAATCATTGTCTGCATCACCTTTTACAATACTACTTTATGGGAAGCTCTGCTCTCCGTACCGTCTTATAAATGGCTATGCATTCAGTGCATACTCAGCACAGAGAATGAACGTGTTCATTCTTTGTGCGGACACAGAAAATGGAATTTTCATGCCGGAAACATCTGACAAGGAAATTCGGCCATGTCCATAGCACAGCAGAATGGGCATGAAAATCAGCAGCAGAAAATGTGCAGAAAAATATGCTGCAGATAGTGTACGTGTGAGTGTACCCTTAAATGGGCACTGTCAGATACAAAAACTTTTTATATATTGTACATCTTGGAAAAACAATAACCTTTCAAATATACTTCATATTTATAGAAATCATGGCTTATTAAAAAAATGGCTTTGTCCAAGCTGAAGAACAGGCATGGACAAAGTCCAGTAAGTGAGGGTAGGCTAGCACTCCTCTGTGCTGTCGCCTGTCTGATGCAGGAGTACAGATGTGGCCAGGTGGGAATCCCGGCAGGGGTTTCCTTTCCTTCCAGTGAAGATCCAACTGCGGCAAGGTAGTGCTACACTGGTGTGAGGAGGAGTCGGGTGTATAGTAGTAGTAATTTTTATTAATAGTCATAAAAAGTGACATACAGGGGTAGACTATGCATTTCGGAGGGGCTCCCTCCTTCCTCAGGTCCAGATTACAGTGTATAGGTAAAGCATCTTATATATACACATACATGAATACATTACACATTTGAATTTTGGGCGGGACTGGAGGCTGAGTGTGACGTCAGCCTCCAGGGTCTGTTGTACAGGTCCTGTTGGTGAATAGGAGTGTATAGGGTAGCTCTATAACATTGTGATTTTTAGGCCCATTGTGGTCTATAGACATCTTGAAGCAAGCGGGGCGGAAAGCTAAACAGCAAGGTCCTAGTAGTAGCGTGGATGGGAGTTCACGGTGTAAATAGCAACAGAAAATAACAACAATAATAATAATCGTTTTAATAATAATACCATGGTAGGCTACCAGAAGAAATTATATGGTAGCTTGCAAGCAGTAGTTGATTGGGGTAATATGAGTAGTATATATGGAGGAATTTTCCTTATTCTTTAATCTTTTTTGTTGAAGCTGAAGGTGTCTGGGGGGTGTTGGGACCATTTAACCTCTTAAGCAGCCCCTTTTCCCCTTAAGGACCTGGTCATTTTTTGCACATCAGACCACTGTCACTTTAAACATTAATAACTCTGGGATGCTTTTACTTTTCATTCTGATTCAGAGAAAAAATTTTTCTTTAGATATTCTACTTTATGTAAATGGTAAAATGTTGTCAATACTCGCATCATTTCTTGGTGAAAAATTCCCAAATTTGAAAATTTTGCATTTTTTTTACTTTCAAACTCACTGCTAGAGATGAGCGAACTTACAGTAAATTCGATTCGTCACGAACTTCTCGGCTCGGCAGTTGATGACTTATCCTGCATAAATGAGTTCAGCTTTCAGGTGCTCTGGTGGACTGGAAAAGGTGGATACAGTCCTAGGAAAGAGTCTCCTAGGACTGTATCCACCTTTTCCAGCCCACGGGAGCATCTGAAAGCTGTACTTATTTATGCAGGAAAAGACATCAACTGCCGAGCCGAGAAGTTCGTGACAAATCAAATTTACTGTAAGTTTGCTCATTTCTACTCACTGCTTATAAGGAAAATGGACATCCCAAATAAATTATATACTGATTCACATATTGAATATGTCAACTTTATGATTGCATCATAAAATTGACACGCTTTTAGTTTGGAAGACATCAGAGGACTTCAAAGTTCAGCAGCAATTTTCCAATTTTTCACAAAATGTTCAAAATCAGAATTTTTCAGTAACCAGTTCAGTTTTGAAGTGGATTTGAGGGGCCTTTATATTAGAAATACCTGATAAATTACCCCATTATAAAAACTGCACCCCTCAAAGTATTCAAAATGACATTCAGAAAGTGTGTTAACCCTTTAGGTGTTTCAGAGGAATATCAGCATAGTGAAGGAGAAAATTAAAAATCTTCTTTTTACACTCGCATGTTCTTGTAGACCCAGTTTTTAAATTTTTATAAGGGGTAAAAGGAGAGAAACCACCCTAAAAAAGTAAGGAAATACCGCATATGTGTACGTCAAGTGCTTTGTGGGTGCACTAGAGGGCTCAGAAGGGAAGGAGCAACAATGGGGGAGATTTATCAAAACCTGTCCAGAGGAAAAGTAGCCCAGTTGTCCATAGTAGGGATCGACCGATATCGTTTTTTTAGGGCCGATACCGATACTGATAATCGGTGGAGGTTAGGGCCGATAGCCGATAACTTATAACCGATAACCGATATTCCTGTATAAGTTATCGGCTATTTATCTCCCCTCGACACCGCTGCAGAACATTGATTTAAAGCGGGCGCTTTAAATCAATGCACTGCAGTGGCTTTTGCGGTGCCATAGGCCGCCACCGCCACCACCCGCTTCTCTCCCCTACCTGTCAAGGTGGTCCGGGCCATCCATCCTTCCTTCCTGTAGTGTCCGGCGGCATTCCGGGTGGAGGGTGCACCGGTCCAGCTGTCGTTCTTCTCCGGGGGTCCTCTTCTCCACTCCGGGCAGGCTCCAGCCTAGTAGTGCAGCATAGACGCCGCTGCGCAGTGATGCCTGTGCGCAGCGACGCACCTGACGTCACGGCGTAGCGGCGTCTATGCAGCGTACTAGGCCGGAGCCTGCCCGCAGTGGAGAAGAGGACCCCCTGAGAAGGACAGCCTGTACCGGTTCACCCTCCACCCGGAATGGCGCCGGACACTACAGGAAGGAAGGATGGATGGCCCGGACCACCCCCATTACGGGTAAGTTTATTTATTTATTTTTTTATTGACTCGGAGGGTGGGGGAGGGGCCCAACCGGTATAGCGGTATGGGCAAAAATCCATACCAGTATACCGTCCAGCACTACGGTGGGGGGTGCGACGCGGTGGGTCGGGGGGGGGCGGTCGCGGTGCGGTGGGTCGGGGGGGGCGGTCGCAGTGCAGTGGGGGCGGTGCGGGGGCGGGGCATTTTCGGCTTATCGGCAAGGTAATTGCCGATACCGATAATGCCCAAAATCGTGATTATCGGCCGATAATATCGGCCATACCGATAATCGGTCGATCCCTAGTCCATAGCAACCAATCAGATTGCTTCTTTCATTTTTAACAAGGCCTCTGCAAAATGAAAGAAGCGATCTGATTGGTTGCTATGGGCAACTTTTCCTTTGGACAGGATTTGATAAATCTCCCCTAATGTGATTTTGGAGAGTAAGTTTTGCTGAAATAATTTTTGGGGGGCATCTATGGTGCCAGAACAGCAAAAAACACATAACCTCCTATTTTGGAAATAACACCCCTCAGGGAACGTAACAAGGGGTACAGTGAGCCTTAACACTCCACAGGTGTTTGATGACTTTTCGTTAAAGTTGGATGTGTAAATGAAAAAAAAAAAATCACTTAAATGCTGTTTTTCCCCCAAATATTACATTTTTACAAGGGGTAATAGATATGGGGTTACAACTTTTGGGGGGCATTTTCTCCTTAGTATGGAAATACCCCGTGTGTGGATGTCAAGTGCTCTGCTGGAGCACTACAATGCTCAGAAGGGAAGGAGTGCAAATGATATTTTGGGGAGAGAATTTGGTTGGAATAGAAATCGGGGGCCTTGTGCGTTTACAAAGCCCCTCGTGGTGCCAGAACAGTGGACCCCCCCACACAGGTGACCCCATTTTGGAAAATGCAACCCTCACAGAAATTAATAAGGGGTGCAGAGTGAGCATTTACACCCCACTGGCATTTGACAGGTCTTTGGAAAAGTGGGCTGAGCAAATGAAAAATAACTTTTTTCATTTTCATGGACCACTGTTCCACACCTGTGGGGCATAAATGATCACTGTACCCCTTATAACATTCCGTGAGGGGTGCAGTTTACAAAATCAGGTCACATGTGGGGGTGGGACCATTGTTCTGGCACTATGAGGCTTTGTAAACACACGTGGCCTTCAATTCCAGACAAATTTTCTTGCCAAAAGCCCAATGGCGCTTCTCTCTTCTGAGCATTGTAGTGCGCCCGCAGAGAACTTTACATCCACATATGGGGTATGTTCTTACTAAGAAGAAATGGGGTTACAAATTTAGGGGCTTTTTTTTCTATTTTCCCTTGTGAAAATGAAAAATTTAGGGTAAAATTTTTTTTTTTCGTTTTCCCATTAGTGATTATATGCAACTTTAATTCTTTTACTCAAATTAATTTAGATCATTTAACCGGATATGACTATACAATATCCTTATCATTTTTTTATTACATTTTTTAGATAGACAAACCTTTAATACTACTGAGTGTTTGTTCAATTCAAATTATATACAAATATGATACATTGTTTTATAATGTTCTTTTGGCCGTGTTTTGTTTTCTTTGGCCAACATTTCTTGGTGTAAAAATTTTCTCATAAAACAATAAAAATCATTTCAACCAACTTAAACGGAAATTTGTCAAACAACTGTGGGGTGTTAAGGCTCACTATACCCTTGTTAGGTTCCGTGAGGGGTGTCATTTCCAAAATGGGGTCACATGTCGGTATTCATTTTTTTGCATTTATGTCAGAACTGCTGTAAAATCAGCCACCCCTGTGCAAATCACCAATTTAGGCCCCAAATGTACATAACGTGCTCTTACTCCTGAACCTTGTTGTGCGCCCGCAGAGCATTTTGCACCCACATATGGGGTATTTGCGTAAAAAAATTTGGGGGTCTTTTTTGCCTTTTACCTCTTGTGAAAATAAAAAGTATGGGGCAACAGCAGCATGTTAGTGTAAAAAATTTTTACACTAGCATGCTGGTGTAGACCCCAACTTTTCCTTTTCATAAGGGGTAAAAGGAGAAAAAAGCCCCCCAAAATTTGTAATGCAATTTCTCCCGAGTACGGAAATACCCCATATGTGGCCCTAAACTGTTTCCTTGAAATACGAGAGGGATCCAAAGTGAGAGAGCGCCATGAGCATTTGAGGACTAAATTAGGGATTGCATAAGGGTGGACAAAGGGGTATTCTAGCTGTTGCTAAACTCCCAGCATTCTAAAAAATAAATGGGAGCTCAACATAAAACATGAATTACCAAGCCAAGAATACTGTGTTGCACATAAACACAATGTGCCAAAAGGATAACCAACAATAAATATAGGAAAACAGTCCTACTAGGCTAGGGATGAAGGTGAAAATATAAGAATGTAAAAGAGAATAAGAGGAATAAAAGAGAGTAAGAATGAAGTAAAGAGATAGAGTCCAATGATAAAATAATATTTAATAGGTACATGCAGTCTTCAGCTGAGCCCTTGCCTCAGACTGTCCATAAATAAAAATGCTATAAAATAAGCTAAAAGATTAATGCAAAAATATTTATACAGTATTTCTCATATAAGATTGTTCATGCAATACTAGGTGCTACCCTTTGGGACAGGTCAGGGAAAATAGGACATTCGGCAATTTAGTCTTTCCACAATTAAAATTCACTTGATACAGTCATTGTTTTATCTGCAAAGACAGCTGCGTGTCTGAATTGTAATAATATCAGTTGAAAGTATTTGGTGGCAGAATTTTTGCAGCGCTGGAGGCCCCCTTTTTTGAGCCCACTTTACCCTGTGGGCACAAGGCTAGGTGTAAGCGGTCTCAAAGCTGGGGGTTTACTGTTGTATAATTGGTTGCTCTATTTAGCCTCAGAACCTCGCTACCACCGACGGAGTGGGGACCAATGTGCGGGGTTCTGAGCGCAATGATGTTAGACACAATAACACACAGAGTTCACAATTTGTAATCCTCGCTAGTGCGCTAGTGCGGCGCGGGGACAAGTGCGCGGGGTTCCGAATGAGCTGTGATGTGGCACTATGTGCCTCTTCCCGGCTTCTTCGCTGTAGCTAGCCTTTTTCAATAGCAGTGAGAACATTCGGAAATGCTGGGAGTTGTTGTTTTGCAACAGCTGGAGGCTCAGTTTTGGAAACACTGCCATTCGATACATTTTTCATTTTTATTGGGGGGGGACTGTGTAAGGGGGTGTATATGTAGTGTTTTACCCTTTATTATGTGTAAGTGTAGTGTTTTTAGGGTAAATTTAAAACTGTTGGGAGTTTACAGTGAGTTTCCTGCTAGGAGTTTGCGCTGCCGTGGAAAATTTGCCACAGCTCAAACTTGAAGCAGGAAACTCACTGTAAACCTGCCCATGTGAATGTACCCTGTACATTCATATGGGGGACAAGCCTCCAACTATAACAAAACTACAAATCCCAGCATGCACTGACAGACATGCATGCTGGGAGTTGTACTTTTGCAACAGCTGGAGGCACACTGTTTGGAAAACCTTCAGTTAAGTTCTGTTATCTAACTCAGTATTTTCCAACCAGTGTGCCTCCAGCTGTTGCAAAAGTACAACTCCCAACATGTACTGATCACCGAAGGGCATGCTGGAAGATGTAGTTATACAACAGCTGGCGGTACGCAACTACAACTCCCAGCATGGTGAGACAGCCGTTTGCTGTGCATGCTGGGAGTTGTAGTTTTGCAAGATTTAGAGGGCCAGGGTTTAGAAACCACCGCACAGCGCCCAGTGATCTCCAAACTGTGGCCCTCCAGTAGTTGCAAAACTACAAATCCCAGCACGCACAGACAGCAAACTGCTGTGTGGTCATGCTGGGAGTTGTAGTTTTGCAAGATCTAGAAGGCCACAGTTTAGAGTTCACTGCAAAAAGACCTCCAAACTGCAGTCCTCCAGCTGTTGCAAAACTACAAATCCCAGCATGCACAAACAGCAAACAGCTGTCTGGGTATGCTGAGAGTTGTAGTTTTGCAACATCTGGAGGGTTACTGTATAGTGGTCTCCAAACTGTAGCCCTCCAGATGTTGCTAGGAAACTCACCGGCTTCCGTAGTCTGGAGCACGCCGCAACAGGGAGCCAGCCGCACATCATTGCCGCCCGCGGATCACAGGACAGTTCCCCCATTCTGCCCACACTACTGTGGGTGGGCAGAATGGGGGAACTGAACTTTTACCCCCCCCCCCCCGATCTGCTATTGGTCGGTCGCTTCTGACTGACCAATAGCAGGGATAGGAGGGGTGGTACCCCTGCCACCTCACTCCTCTCTCTTCAGGGGGATCGTGGGTGTCTTGGACACTCCCGATCCCCCTTATTATCCGGGTCACTTGAGACCCATATGACCCGGAATTGCCGTAGATCGCCGTTCTGAATTGACATGGGGGGGGGGGGGTCTCAGTGGCTGAATGACACAGCGTGGAGGTGTTGGCAGCATGAGGTGACCATATAATGGCTGAATGACACAGCGTGGAGGTGTTGGCAGCATTAGGAGACCATATAGTGACTGAATGACACAGCGTGGAGGTGTTGGCAGCATGAGAACATATAGTGGCTGAATGACACAGCTTGGATGAGGCTGAAGCATGAGAAGACCATATAGTGGCTGACCAGCGTGGAGGTGTTGGCAGCATGAGGAGACCATATAGTGGCTGAATGACACAGTGTGGAGGTGTTGGCAGCATGAGAAGACCATATAGTGTCTGAATGGCACAGCCAGGAGTTGGCAGCAGCATGAGGATACACTAGGCCTTCACAATCCCTAAGATTATAAAATTAATTCTGAATTTTAAACTGAATATTTTAGGTAGCTAGTGCGATCATAACAAAAATGTTATTCCCAGACCCAGGCCCAGCAGCATCAATAAACCATATATTGCTTGAATGGCACAGCCTGGAGTTGGCTGAAGCATGAGGAGATCATATAGTGTCTGAATGGCACAGCCAAAAATGTAAGGTCCAAGCCCAGAAGCATCAATAAGCCAAGTAGTTCCTAAAACACACAGTCAGGAGCAGGCATCAGCAGTACACCCGAGGGTTTCATAACCCCTTACATTGAAAGATCAATGTTGAAATTTCTATTAAGCATGTATTTAGCTTGTGCTAAACATCCAAAAATGTAAGGCTCAAGCCCAGAAGCATCAATAAGCCAAGTAGTTCCTGAAAGACACAGGAGCAGTCATCACCACTACCCATGAGGGTTTCATAAACCCTTACATTGAAAGATCAAGCTTGAGATCTCAATTAAGCATTTATGTTAGCTAGTTCTACCAGAACATATTTGGAGTTAATATCCCAGTCCTAGTAGCATCAGAAAACGATATATTGGCTGAATGACACAGCCTGGAGGTGGGGAAAGCATAAGGAGGCCATTTAGTGTCTGAATGGTACAGCCTGAAGGTGGCTGAAGCATGAGGAGACCATTGAAATACAAGAATTTTAAATAGAAATCTAAGATTTTGAAATTGAAATTGAGGATTTTGAAATTGAACTTTTAACTCCCAAGTTTTAGTGTCCTAGGCCCCGGCATGTGGGTACAAAGGAACTAATCTAACAAGGAGTCACGTCAGCACAATGACAGAGCCTGGAGGTGGCATCAGTAGGAGGAGACCATATAGTGTCTGAATGGCACAGCCTGGAGTTGGCTGAAGCATGGGGAGACCCGAGGGCTTCATAATCCCTAAGAATAAAAGACGAAGTTTGAAATGTAAACTGAATATTTTGGATAGCTAATGCTACTATAACAAAAATGTTTATTCCTAGGCCCAGGCCCAGCAGCATCAGTAAACCATATATTGGATGAATGACACAGTCTGGAGTTGGCTGAAGCACGAGGAGTCCATATAGTGTCTGAATGGCACAGCCTGGAGTTGGCAGCAGCATGACGAGACCATTGAAATCTATGATTTTTAAATTTAAGATTTTGCAATTGATATAATGGATGTAGTAATTGAAATTTCACTACTCTGCCTGACATACTTATTGCGTATATGAGGGGAGTACAATACGCTTCAGTTCGCTTAAAACAGTATTTGTCTAGAACAGCAGCAGATGTGTACTATTGGCTGCCTTTCACAGTATATAGCCCCTTGACAGATTAACAGATACGAAATGGTACACTACTTAGATGTAGGTATGTGGTATGCACATATGAGGGGAAAAAAATGCGCTACAGTACACTTGGAAAACGTATTTTCATAAAACACCAGCTGGTGATTACTTTTGCCTGGACTTTCCCGGCATCTAGACTTGTTACAGATTTACAGATACAAAATAGTAGACTGCTTTGATGTAGGTATGTGGTATGCACGTATGCGGGCAGAAAAATGCACTACAGTTCGCTGAAAAAAAAAATTTTTTTGTACAGCAGCAGGACACAACAGTGTAGCACCACAAAAAAAATAATAATAATAAAATAAAATGTGTATTGAACGCAGATGATTTCTTGTGGAAAAAATACACAGAACTGCGCTGAAAAATCATTCCTGCCTCCTGTTATACAGTTCATGAAGTTAAGGCAGCTTGTTGATATGTATGAGACAACAAATAGCTATCTGCCCCCCTCTGATAAAATGCTGAATAAAGTGACTGGGAGGTTAATGGCTGGCATAAAAATCCTTCTGAGAACAAGCAAAGCACTGCACTGCTCTCTGTCCACAACGCTGATGTGACTAGCAGTCGGCAGTGGAACGCTGCGTTTTAATCAATTCAGCGTGTCTGTGTAACACACAGACACGCAGTCCATCCTATCCCTCTGCAGTGTATGGCATGAAATGAGCAGCTACAAAATGGCTGCTGATTATATAGGGCTGTGACATCACAGGGGTGAATGAATGCTGATAGGCTGCATCCTGCATGTGATTCAGGGTCATCCCGTCTACCTCCCTTCCCGCCTTGCCTTCCCCCCTTCCCAGCATCCCCTGCCCCATGTACTGACATGTGGATCTGCCATTTTAGGTGTCCTGGAGCCTGGAACACTGTTAAATGGAGTTTAATGAAGCGATTTGCGCAATAGAATTGCGGTGAAATTCGCATTCGTTGCAAATCGAATAAATCCTGAAATTCGTAACAAATTCTGGTTCGTCTGCTTCTATTCGCTCATCTCTAGTAGTATGTTCCAGTGGTGTGCGAATAGCTTTGTGTGAGCAGTTGTATCTAGTGATGAAGTTCAAACGGATGTTTTCCGCTGCATCAATGGCCATGGTTTTGGGTTCTTTTGGTTTGAGGCAATCATCTTGAGTGAGTCTCTTGGTTTTTTCGTAGGCCTCTTTTAGGAAGGGTTCGGGGTATCCTTTTGCTTTGAATCTGGTCTGTAGGGTTTTGGCTTGTTGTTCAAAAGTTTAATTCCTAGTACAGTTTTTGCGAATTCGCTTGTACTGACTGAATGGGACTTTTTTTTACGACACTTTTTGAAGTGCCCACTGTCGAATGCCAAGTAGCTATTAGAATCTACTTTCTTGAAATGGGTTGCTTTCATGATTTCTTCACTTTCATTGCTGATCTCGAGGTCTAGGAATTCTATTCTCTCGCTGGAATGATTTAATTTAAGTTGTGGTTTGTGGTTGATGTTCTCCATAAAAAACACACCCCCATAAAGAACAAATCAAAATTTTACCCCATACAGTGTCAAGGCCACATCATCAAAACCTTCCACGATCTGATGGACAAGGAATTAAAACAGCTACCGGCTACTGCCAGAAAAACCCAAAAAGAAGGGAAGCTCACAAGATCCGAACAATGTGCCCTCAAAGACCTAAAAGAAAATGAAAATATAGTAATCAGACCAGCGGATAAACATGGGGACTCGTCATCCAGGACTATGAAAACTACCACAAAGAAGCACTGAACATTTTGAATGATCCTGAATACTACTGTAAATTAAACTACAACCCTTTTCCACCACTACAAGAAAAATGTCAATACATGCTGGACCAGGCACTAAGTCAGAACACCATCAGCAAAAATGAAAAGTGTTTCTTATTCATTAATAACCTATCAATACCATTCTACTACCACCTACCTAAAGTTCATAAAAATACTACAAACCCACCCAGTCACCCAATCATTTCTGGCATAAGCAGCCACATATCTCAAATATCACACTATATGGACCTCATTCTCCAGGAATACGTCAAACTACACCCCAGCTATTTGAAGAGCTCCAATGATTTTATGTCCCCTGAAATGGGAAGAAGACCACAGATTCATCACATTAGATGTCACTGCATTGTATTCAAACATCAAATACATCATCCTAGACTGCATCAGAAACACCCTCGAAAATAACACCTCAATACCCCCCAATCAAAAAGAGTTCCTTCTTTATTGCCTCTGTACCATTCTCACCAACAACTACTTCAGATATGACGGTGCCACCTATCACCAGACGCGCGGCACCGCAATGGGCATGCAGTTGGCGCCATCTTACGCTAATTTGGTTATGGGGCCTTTGAAGGAAGATTCATAACAACCCAAGCACTGTATAAAGATTATGTGGTCATCTATCGATGCAACATAGATGACCTCTTCCTGATATGAAAAGGACCCCCACACCTCATCCAACTTTTTGTGGAGAAGATCAACCACAATGACTGGGGGATCAAACTTACATCAAATCATTCCAGCCAGAGAATAGAATTCCTCGACCTCGAGATCAGCAATGAAAGACCCCTTTATGATCTGCCCTATTGATCATGTCCCCAATCACATCCCCAACAGGTTCGAAACCCTGACCAAAAGGGAAATGTTCTGGATCTTTCATCTCGACACACTACAACCGTAAGGACCTAATGAAGCCATGGAGCTAATCCAATGAACCCTCCTCTCAGTCCCCTCCCGCAATCACACCCATGTCCCCCACCCCTTCCACATTAAATGGTCCCAATACCCCCCAGCCAGCTTCAGCAAAAAAAATAATAATAATTCCTCGATGTATACTACTCAAATTACCCCAATCAACTACTACTTGCAAGCTACCATATAATTTCTTCTGGTAGCCTACCATGGTATTATTACTAAAACTATTATTATCATTACTGTTGTTATTTTCTGTTACTATTTTATTTTTAATGCTACTGATAACATTAATAACACCAGTATCCACACAAACACACAGCCATCGCAAAAAAACTAGCTTTTCTTATTTACTCTTAACTACTCACAACTTTGATTTCTTTATGCATGTTACCATCTCCTGCTATTGTGTAATGATTTGCTGCCATCTACTGGCGACCAGTGTAATTTAAAACCCTTTCATTCATACTACACAAGCTGTTTACACTGTATACAATCCTTCCTGTTCCAACTGACCTAGTTATCCATATATGGAATCCAATTGACCTAGTACTAATTTCAGTTCGGGACTTGAACCCATACCCAGGTCTCCCATCCACGCTACTACCAGGACCTTGCTGTTTAGCTTTCCACACCACTTGCTACAAGATCTCCCAAAAAAATCCACAAGAATCTGTCTGAAGAAAGAATGGATCCAGCGCAGGCTTTGTGCAAATAGGAACTTCTTTTGTTCAGGTAACAACATACAGGATAAAAAGTGACGCGTTTCAGCCAGACATGCTAGCCTTACTCATGTACGAGTAAGGCTAGCATGTCTGTCTGAAACGCGTCACTATTTATCCTGTATGTTGGTACCTGAAAAAAAGAAGTTCCTATTTGCACGAAGCCTGCGCTGGATCCATTCTTTCTTCTTCCATGTGAATCTTTGCTGGTGCTGGGGTGCACCTGTCCGGGCGCGGACATTGAGCGTAACCAAGGGTGAGCTGATGAACTCTCTTTTTCTCTGAACAAGAATCTGGCTGTATTTTTTACATCAAAATTGGCATGCTGCTGACCTGAGATCCGCATCCCAGGGCAGTTTCCATACAGATTTTGAACACATTTTTTTTAGCAACAGTGTGCAATGGACTAAGTTGGTCAATCATTATGTCTTGTTTTACAAAATCCTCTATATTAATAAGCAGTATTCATAAAGGTTTGATAAAGTATGGCCTGACTGGACCGAGAACCCCGCAACAGCTCATGTATCTGTCTGTTAAAGAGGACTTTGCTATGTACTGGTAGGTATAGGTTCCTTAGGGGTCTGATCACAAACCTTTTTGTAGTTTGTCGATATGAACATCCCCCCAGTCCCCCCTTCTGTACTTATGCACTGTTTTGTTCCCATTTGTTCCCAGTATGCGCTCCCCTCGCTTACTTCTGACATAGTCAATCTAAAGAAATTTGCTGACTAGGTCAGAAGGAAGCAATGGGAGCAGGTACTGCAGGGAAGTAGGTTATTCATGCGTCTGGCCTAATAAGTCTATACCAATACCTCCAGCACATCATAATTATTCACGCCCATCTAAATGATTAAGGAATATGTCAGATGGTAATAAAACTAAGCATAACTCCAGAAAAGGGGGAGAAGAATCTATACATACTACCACATAGCAATTTTACAAATGACCACAGGTCCTCTTTAGTATAACCATACTTTTGGATTGGTCTGGATGTCCTCTTGGTCTCTCATGCCTTACATGAACCTTCTGTGCCTCCCACCTCTCCTCTTTACCTATGTCTAGTTGTTAAATATTGGACTACCTGCTGTGGGCTTTATTGACATTTGGCCTGGTTAGTTGGAATAATATTTTTTTTTCCTTTTTGGATTGGATTCTTTTGTGAAATGCTTAGAGAAAAGAAAACAATATAAATAAATAAAAAAAACTAAAAAAAAAATATATGAGACTGCAGACTGTTCAGCTGCGGGTTGTGTACCTTGTTTACAGTACCAAGATGTCCTTTAAACCATTTAATTTAATACATGTGTATATAAAGTTTTTCATGCATTTATAAAGTGTCTTTTACTGGAAATATAAAAAAAAACTAAAAGCCCCCTAATGATTTCCTATTAAAAAAAGAGATATCACCTGTAAAAACTGCACACACAATGACATTTTATATTTCTCTTTTTGATGGCAATGGGAAAACACCACCACAAAGACACCAGAGAACGCAATGGTTGAAAGAAAAGCTATCAGGGGATGAAAACCACATAGGACTCGTGAGGATAGGAACTGTTGGGAATCTAGAGACATCTCCTAAGTCAATTTAATTTGTAGCTTGGAATTTGTTGGCGACTCTGGGCATCAAAGTGTTAAACCAGCTCTGAAATGTTGGCAGCTAATTAATGCGGGCCACGTATGTATTCAGCTCGGAAGTGCCTGCAGGACACAACACCAGCTACTTACAACTGGCGCCAACTTTTATGTTCACTCGCTAGAAAATGACACCTCTTCATTTTGTCAGGCAACAATCTTCTATACAAGAGCCCACGCTGTGTCCTGTATATCCCTGTAAGGTTTTGTGATGCTCTAAGAATGGAAGTGAATGCCTGTGGCAGGATAGTGAGCTGTTATATCAAGGAACGCGGTATCAATATGTTACCAAGACGGTATTACAATACTGTTATCTGAACCAAGCTGACAAATACACAGTTTTTTCTGCTTTCATAAATCACTACTGTTGACATTTGACAGCTATGAAGAGAATTTCTCAGACCCTATAATATATTGGCCATACATTTCCAAATGGAAAAATGTGCTTCTTATACTATATACAAAGATTATGGATAATGGTATTAAAGTGTAATACCAGCTTTGCTTTCCCACTCATTCTGCAAAATTTGGTATGGAAAGACGTTGCACTCACTGGGTGGTTGGGTTGCCGAGGCAACTGTACCATGCCAAGCGAGTTCCGTGCACGAGTGCTTGTCTAATTCTTAGGACTCGTGCATGAAACTTTCTGGGCGTGGTTTGGTTGCCTCAGCGTGGCCTACATCTCTCATTGTCATGCCTAGTGTTATGATTCGGCTAGCTGGATGTGGATCCTCTGTGTCAGAGAGGGATTGGCGTGGACCGTGCCGGCGGACCGGTTCTAAGTTGCTACTAGTATTCACCAGAGCCCGCCGCAAAGCGGGATGGTCTTGCAGCGGCGGTAGCAACCAGGTCGTATCCACCGGAAACGGCTCAACCTCTCTGACTGCTGAGATAGGCGTGGGACAGAAGGACTAGGCAGAGGCAAGGTCAGACGTAGCAGAAGGTCGGGGCAGGCGGCAAGGTTCGTAGTCAATAACAAGAGGTCAGGTACACTGGTAAGGCAAGCACAGTAATAGCTTTCTCAAGGCACAATGGCAACAAGATCCGGCAAGGAAGTGAGGGGGAAGTGAGGTTAAATAGACAGGGAGCAGGTGGAGGCTAATCAGACAGATTGGGCCAGGCACCAATCATTGGTGCACTGGCCCTTTTAATCTTAAAGAGCCGGCGCGCGCGCGCCCTAGGGAGCGGGGCCACGAGCGCCGGGACAGCACAAACGGGGAACGAGTCTGGTAAGTGACTTGGGATGTGATTCGCGAGCGGGCGCGTCCAGCTATGCGAATCGCATCCCCGCCGGCAGTGTCAGTGCAGCGCTCCCGGTCAGCGGGTCTGACCGGGGCGCTGCAGAGAGAGGAACGTCGCGAGCGCTCCGGGGAGGAGCAGGGACCCGGAGCGCTCGGCGTAACACCTAGTTGGGCGGAGATAAACAAAAACTGTCTAAGGCTAAGTTTCTTTTTTTTTTTTTGGCAGTTTTTGGAAAACTGTCAGTGCAGTTTTTGAGCCAAAGCCAGAAGTGTATTCAAAAGGAATAGGACATATAAAGGAAGGACTTATACTTCTCCTCCCTTATGGATCCACTTTGCGGTGGCAGTTTTCACAAAACTGCCACAAAAAAAAACTAGTGGAAATTTAGCATAAAAGTCCTTTTACATGGGAAAATTATCAGCAGAATGAGCATTCGCAGACCTGTGTAAAACGACCAGCGATCAACTGGAAAATAAGAAAAACTCATTTTGCATAACTTGCACTGAAGTAACTCTAACTGCTACACTGCTTACTCAACTTCTATGAAAGAGGACCTGTGGCCAAACCCCAAAAATTGAGAATTTACTTAGAATAGCTTAGGGTGTCCTGATTACACGCCTTTTTAAAGTTTCTTGATACACCCTTCCGCTCCTCAAATATGTGGGTTTATAGTTTGTCTGACAATTCAGTGAATAAGTCAGATGGGTGTGAACTTAATTTTAATAATGGGAGTGATGGGCTGGATTATATAGTCAGGTGATGTGGGTGTTTTACATTGAGGGTCGTGTATGCCTAATAAAAACTGATTGTATAATTCTGTCCATCACCTTATAGGCAATCCCATTATTAAACTATACACCCACATATCTTGGGAATGGAAGGGGGGTATCTCCCTGTGTTTGCTTAGGTTTTATCCCACACTCCAAAAAGATAGTGATAGGTCGATTTAGAGTTTAGACTGGGAGCCCCATTGAGGACAGGAACCATTGAGTGATGACAATTACTGTACAGCACTGCAGAATAAGCTGGCGCTAGTTATTTATAAAGGAATGACTATTATTTTATTATAAAGATCTAAAGTAGCAGGGCAGTGCTGCCCGCTTCTGTAGGAGGGAGGCTACGTGAGCTCTCACATGTCACCATTCATCTATTGACTGCTAATGTAAACCTGCAACATATTCCCAGATCATTTAAAGGGGACTCCGCCCCTAGACATCTTATCCCCTATCTAAAGGATAGAGGATAAGATGTCTGATCGCGGGGGTCTTGCCACTGGGGACCCCCACGATCTCTCCTGCAGCACCCCCATTTCATAGCTGCAGAGAGCGAGGATCCCTCTGTGGCTGATGACGGGCGATGCAGGGGATGGATAGGGGATCTTATCCCCTTTGGATAGGGGATAAGATGTCTAGGGCAGAGTACCCCTTTAAGCTCCACCCTGGGAGTGCAGAAACTCCACCCACTCAAAGCTTGGCGACACCCAATGACAACTTTGGCTGAGGTCAGTAATGTTTGCTAGGAGGCGGTACAGTAGTGTCAACCCTGTGCTCCAGAATAACAGGTTACCTACCACCTATAGTGTGTATGTATTCCAAGATTATAACTCCTGCACATGATGAATGTTGTAGTCCTACAACTGCTAAAAGATGCAGTAATGCACATGCAACCCCACACAATAGAAAATAGTTCATTTGATAATATAAGTGATTAAAAGTATTTATTTATGCTTGTTTTCCAATTTAAAAAAAAAAAAAACATAAGCAAAAACAACAAGAAACAAACCAACTAAACACCGGGCAGCCACAGCAGAGAAGCCAAATGATTAATGAGCATGTACAACACACCAAAAAAATAGCCACTCAGGGGCGAAAGAGCAAACACCAACTGTAAATATGGCAGCAAAAAAAGGAACAGTGACACAGGAGGGAGTCATACACTGCGCAACCCCCAGAGTACAACCAGCCCCACGACATCCAGACAAACACTCACAGACACTCACCATTCACCCTCCGGACCCCCCAAAAAACACACCTAAATTAGATTGGGACACACCTAGTCATGCTGAGAGACTCGAACAGGAGGATAATATAAGTGATTGACCATACTGCTGATATGCACTCAAAAAACACGATTCAAGATTTTGTTATTGTATTTGGAAAAAAAAATAGAACTGCTTAGTACTGTTCCATAATGTCCCCGATACATCTGCTAATTTTGGGAATGTGTGATAGAGATTTAGAATATCAGGACTCCCTTATTTCTGAGTTTCCTGTGTATGGAACATTTTAGCAGCTAGTCTTCATTCTGGAGCTAAGCTCAGGGAACAATAAAAGATGATGCAGTCAGAAATAGTGACGTACCTCCTGTAAACACAAACATGGCAGCTTGTCCTAAAAAATTAGCAGAAAGTACAAGTATACTCTACTTTAAATTATTTCCCAAAAACATTACTTTTATTCAATGTTTGCTAAATGAATAGACATCCTTGCTTGAATCTCAACAGTCACATGTGTCTGTGAAAGGTTAGCCTGTGGGACTTTTCTAAACTCATGTCACAAAGAAATAAAATCTCATTCCAAGAACAGGCTTATATGTGTGAACTCTGACTGCGAGTGAGATCACGGCAGGGAGATGTGTTGAGTCATGAAAGACCTGCTGGAAGTTTTTCGTAAAGGCAGGGTATTTGCAAGCTGTCCTGGATTTTATTCCGACAGCGCTGGCGATGAGGCATCTGACAGAAAGTCATTTATTTTCTTCTTGTAATCTTTTCTGCAAAGGTTTCATTAAGTCCTGAAACTATTGTAATAATGAGACATGACTATGTTTACCACATCTCCAGTTAGATGAAAACTCACTCGAGCGTTTCTATCTTGTGGGGTGGCAGGTGCATTCTCTGCTAAATACACAATGTGAATGGCGCGCTCCAATGGGTAAAGGCTGCCTCGCCAACAAGAGCATACATAGCAAGAGCATAAATAATGTAAGAAGGTCCCATGGTAAAGACTAAAGTGTGATCATTGGGTTAATTCCTCATACCTTTGCTCGTTCGTGATAAGGGGCCTCGACATTGACTTTTACCACCCTGGTAAATAAGGGCTGCAGTCAACCTGGCCTGGGCTGCTTCTTTTCAGGGACCACATAGAGGCAATCCAAGTGGCTACTAATGTACAAACCCCTTGTTAGTCAGCCAAGTATACTTTAAATACTCACTGAACTGGTTCCTTGCTGTATTTTCTGACATGAATGAGGACTTATGATACCCCCTAATGCCATACATGAAAGAGGGTTTGAGACTAAGTAGAGGATGGTACACAGCCGTGATGAGTCCTGTATTAAAAGAAAAACAGACAACAGGGTCACCAGTACTAAACTGAATATACAGGTAGGTGACCCTGTTTCTAACGCTTCTTACCAGATGAAAACTGGTGCAGCCATTCCGAGGATATTCATTTTGTTCATAATATGGAAATTTCTTCTTAACTGCAATGGAGGTAGCTGCTGGTGTGCGTGCAATGCTTTCTCCCTCTTGCTCAGGCCAATAACTCCGCCCCCTCCAAAAACATGCCGAGGAAGAGTGGATTAATATATGGAGGGGTGGAGTTATTGGTAGAAGGGTGTGGGGTTATTGGCGGAGCAATGGCCCACCTCTATTGCATTCAAGAAAAAATAACCATATGGCAAAACAAGATGAATCTTGTTGAATATTTAGGTTAGTGCGGGAAACCCTGTTGTCAGTTTCCCTTTAAAGGGTACCTCTCATCAAATAAACTTTTGATATATTTTAGATTAATGAATGTTGAATAACTTTCCAATAGCATGTTAATGAAAAATATGCTTCTTTCTATTGTATTTTTCCCGATCAGTACTGTCAGCAAGCATTTCTGACTCATGCTGGAGTCCTAAACACTCAGAGCTGCCAGGCTGTGAACAAAGCAGGCTGGCAGCTCTGAGTGTTCTCCTTTATGAACAAAGCAGACTGGCAGCTCGTAGTGTTTAGGACTCCAGCATGAGTCTGAAATGCTTGCTGCCAGGACTGGTTGGGAGACCCCCTAGTGGTCATTTCTTCAAAGTGGATAATTAAATAGAAAGAAGCATATTTTTTAATAACATGCAATTGTAAAGTTATTCTGCATACATTAATCTATAATATATCAAAAGTATTTTTGATGAGAGGTACCCTTTAAGACTTGTTGCATGCCATAGCTTAAATTCAACTAAAATCAGTGCAGTATTAGTGGACACGACTGGAGGCTAATCCTAGCCAAAGGGATTGCGTCCTGTAGCCCACATCTGGTTCTAGACTTTGCACCAACGTCCCTTCTGAACACTACCAACAACTAGACAAGAGAACCCCTTAAGCTAAATTCACACAGGATAAATTTGCCGCACTTTTTAGCTGTGAATTTGTTCAGATAAAATCCCCTGTAGATTACAGTACAATACATATGGATGAGATTATACAAAAGTCATACAAAGCTCATCTACATGCTACAGGCTTTTTCTGCATAGCAAACTGAGTATATGTTTTTATTGATTTGTCACAGATTTTCACTTACAATGAATCCAAAATCCAATGTGGATTTTCCCCAATGCGTGGACTTAGCTTTAAAAGTTCTTAAACTATGCTATGGATATGCAAATCTATTCCAAAAAGTTAGTACAATTATTAAAACTGTTAAATTGTTAGGACCCATTCACATTGGCAGACTATGTACCCAGATAAATTCCAGGAAGACATTCTTTGTGCAGCAGGTTACGAATCAATTAGGCACTAGGACTGCTCGGAAGTGCATTGTCTCCGGTGTCAGTAACTTTCCAGAGCAGAAGAGGTTTGCTATGAGAGTTCCTGACACGGACAGAGGTGGCAGCAGAGAATACTGTAGTCAGACTGGAAAGAACTACACAACTTTCTCTGGAGCATACAGCAGCTGATAGGTACGTGAAGGATTAAGATAAAATAGAAGTAATAGAAGTAATTTGAAATAGGAGTAATAGAAATTATTTACAAATCTCTAGTATTTTCTGCCCCCCCCCCCCGTTGATTTAAAAACATTTTTTTTTCCATCCAGAGTACCCCTTCAACTAAAATGTAAAGCACAGATGTAAGAAAACATAGGAAAACGCAAGTCAGCTTACCACCTACAAGGACAGGGATCCAGTGGGAACACAGCTTGAAGGAAGCACGCATGATTAAGAGATATGCACAGCTCGAAACGGGTTGGCATCTTCTTTGTTTTTATTGACATGATCTTTTTTGGGGGGCTTTGGATTTTAAAATGATGGATTAAAGTCTTGCCTTTAGCTAGTTTTCATATTTTTTGGGTGCTGGAATTCTGTCTATATTAGTAGAGATGTTTGACGGACATAAAAATAAACCTGTTATATGGGTTTTCCAAGACTTTTTTTTTTTTTCTTTCATTGATGGTCTATCCCCTGGATAAGTCATCCATATCTGCTTGGTGGGTGTCAACATTGTGTAGTAGCCACACTGAGTTATTGCTGCTTAGGGAACTGTAGTAACCCAGTTATAGCTACTACACAATGTATGGAGAGGTCTACTTCTTTTTCTTTCTATGGGAATGCCAGGGCTCTGAGAAACATCTGATCGGCAGGGGTTGCCATGTTTTAATGAGGAAAATTCCTTAAAATTTACAATAAATGCTACAATTCCCTATGCATGTTTATGCAGTGCGGGCTATAAAAAAATACATTCACTAACAGCTAATTCCTTACTACGTCCCCCACACTAGAAATTTTCCATTTTTGGGGACTACCTCCATCAGTTTCCTCCATTGCAAAATGGTCTCTTTCTGTGTTCTGGGCATGCAGAGTGTCAAAAACCACATATCACATAATGTACCGGATATTGTGGTGCAGTCCTTCTCTGCAAGTTGCACAAAATTAGGCTATTTTTTGCCCGACCACGTTTTTGCCTGCGGTCGGGAAACCGCATACGGCCGAAAAAGCAGCCAACCGGAGGCTGCGGTTCACTCCGGTCGGCTCATAGAAATACATTAACTACGGTTCCCTATACGGCTGAGTGCGGGCGCCGCGATTAAGCCCTGCCCACCCCTCCTCCCAGCCGTATACGGGAACCGTAATGACAAACCGTAGTGTGAACCCAGCCTAAGAATAGGGTTAACTATAAACTAGACACAGTTAGCCAAGCATTGAGTGAAGGCAGTGGTGGTTCAGTGTGCCTACCTGTCCCCGTAAATACAGACAAGGAGAACGCTCTTAGTGTGATAACGTATTGTAAAGAGGAGATGGAAAATAAGCAGAAATGCTCACCGAGTATAGTTCTACTGCGACCAAGTACAACTATGGTGAAAGCGTGGGATAACCGTTCAACGGGCGAAGATCGGCAGCCGCTCCTGGCAACACAGGTGAAGCACTCAGACGGATCCCTCCAAGGAACAGCCCAGGATAAAAGCAGCACACAAGACTTCAAAAGGTAAAAATGGTTTATTTACCCGGCATGCAACGCGTTTCGCTGGATTACCAGCTTCATCAGGCAGATGAAGCTGGTCATCCAGCGAAACGCGTTGCATGCCGGGTAAATAAACCATTTTTAACTTTGAAGTCTTGTGCGCTGCCTTTATCCTGGGCTGTTCCTTGGAGGGATCCGTCTGAGTGCTTTACCTGTTCCCGTGGCGTCCATGCGTCCAGGCTGTCCGCTTGTCAGAGGGACCGTCTGGCTGAGCCCGTTTAAGAGGCCGCAGGACCAGAAGTGCATCACAGGAGGCCGTGCCGGAAGTGGGACGCATGCAGGCGATCGCGTAGGAGCGGAGCCACAAAGTATAAGAGGCTTCCTTTACAGTAGGGTAAAACAGTAACTAAACAAAATTGGAAAAGGGAGCCACTCAGCTCACTCACCACCTAGCCCTGTACAGTCTTTGCAGGGGTGTGGAAATAAAAAAATAAAAAAAACTACTTGTCCAAGGGACTAAAGCGGAACACAATCTACTTGTCCCTCAAGAAAATAATCCACTTGTCCTGGTAGATAAAATAATTTCAACCAAAATAGTCTGATCCACCCCACTAGACCACCAGGGATGGATATAAGATTCCTTTAGACACTGCTGTCAACTTAGACAGCAGTGATCTAATGGTTTAATAGCGGCCACGGTGATCGCAGCATGCCAGGCTATTAGTGGCGGGAGAGCTGTAGCTAGATCCTTTTACACCCGAGGTAAGCCCAGAAAATTGCACCCCCCATCTGACCCCCATAACTCCAATTTTTCCATATACAGGGATGTATGAGGGTAATCTTATGCGCCGTGATCTGTAGTTTTTATCGGAACCATTTATTATCAGAACTTTTATTAGGAAAGGGGCTTATTCACATATATACGCACTTTTTAAAAATATTTTAATCACTTTTTCAGTCTTCTTAGGGACTTATATATGGAGACTTTTGATTGGAAAACACTGAACAGCACTGTCTTACACTGATACAGCCTATGGTTGTGTGGGTGTTGCAGCATGTTGCACTGTATAGTAGTACAGTTAAGGTTAGTGTGTAACATGCTGGGAGTTGTAGTTTTGGTCCGTGTCAGCTGCAGAGCCATAGGCTGTGTCAAGGAATATTGGGAATTGCAGTTAGTAACTACAACACCCAGCATGCCCTGATGCAGCCTATGGCTCTGCAGCTGACCCGAACCAAAACTACAACTCCCAGCATGTTGCACTTTATAGTTCTACAGTTTAGGTTATGGTGCAACATGCTGGAAGTTGTAGTTTTGGTTCGGGCGTGTTTGCGTGCATCCGTGGGGCTCTTGGTCGGCGGGCGAGTATGAAGGGGGCGGCATTCTGGTGGTGCAATTCAGTGCGGGTGGCCAGAAACCACTAAAAAAAAATAAAAAAAATTAGATAGCACAACTGGCGGCAGCACTTGTCGGTCCGCCCCTGTACAAAACATACATGCATACACATATCATACATACAAATATACATACACCGGCCACTGCCCCCTACATCACACATTACATACATCAGTGTTTCCCAACCGGGGTGCCTCCAGCTGTTGAAAAACTACAACTCCCAGCATGCCCGGACAGCCGCATGCTGGGAGTTGTAGTTTTGCCACAGCTGGAGGCACCCTGGTTGGGAAACACTGACATACATACATCATACATAGACACATCACACATACACCCGCCGCTGCCCCCCACCCCCCACATCATACATTACATACACACATCATATACACATCACACATACACTCCCACCATACATATGCACACATCATACATACACCTGCTGCTGCCCCCCCACATCATACATTACATACACACCACACATACACCATACACACATCATACATACACCGGGCTGCTGCCCCCTATATCATACATTACATACACATACACCATACACACATCATACATACACCGGGCTGCTGCCCCCTATATCATACATTACATACACACATCACACATAGACACATCATACAGACAACATACACACATCATATATACACATGACACATACAGCATACATATGCACACATCATACATACACCTGCCGCTGATACACCCCCATACATTATATACATACATACATGTCGGTGTGAGGTGAAATCCCCAGCCTGTACAGTGTGCAGTTCAGTATGTCTCCTCACACATGTCCTCTCCCCTCCCCCCGCTCTGTGTTTTCCCCTGTGAAAACTTGAAACCTCCCCGTGATAAGTGAGGTCCTGTGTAGACAGAGCAGGGGAGGGGCTGTGTACGTCCTCATTCTCCCCTTGTCTTATTGTATTCAGAGCTGCGCTTAATCATCTCCTGCAGACTGTCCTCGTGCTCTGCCCTCGCTCCTCCCCTCTCTAGCTTCGGCAAACTTCGGAGAGCGGAGGGGAAGAGCGGTGCGGTGAGGTGAGATCCCCTCACACCGGCTGGGGGGGCTCTGAGCAGCTGCCCCCGGCTACTGAAATCAGCTGGGGGCCGCTGTGAGGTGAGATGGGTTCGGAAATCTCACCTCACACCACCGCCCCCTCCATACACCCTGAGCGCTGGTGAGAGGTGCAGACTTGCATCCACTCCTGTGCCTCTTACCGGCATTAAAGAAAAATAAGGGGGAAGTCGGTCTGTCCCTGCTCACGAATCATATGAGTCGGGTGTGTGTCTTGACCTTCGCAGAACCTGAGAGACTGACGAACCAAGGTTAAGAACCACTGTACTAAACTGTCTGACCACAGTGCTCTCTGCTGACACCTCTGCCCATGTCTGGAACTGTCCAGAGCAGGAGAAAATCCCAATAGAAAACCTCTCCTTCTCTGGACAGTTCCTGACTTGGACAGAGGAGTCAGAAGAGAGCACTGTGGTCAGACAGAAAATAAATTCAAAAAGAAAAGAGCTTCCTATGGAACATACAGCAGCTGATAAGTACTGTAAGGATTAATAATTTTTTTATAATAGTAATTTACAAATCTGTTTAACTTTTTTGCATCAGTTGATTTAAAAAAAAATTGTTTTCCACCGGAGTACCCCTTTAAACTAAAACCATATAGGGGGAAATTTATTATTGTTGTCTTTGGCAAGTGAGTTTTGAAGTCTTTTATTTATTTTTTGCTTTGGTTTTACTTATGCACAAGACATTTATAACACTCTCAAAGGGGGTTGAAAAATTTGGTGCCTCCTCTCCTCTGTGGCTTTTATTGCACAAAGAGTTGCAGTTGCAACTTTTTGTGCAACTTTTTAAAAGTGCTCTCCAAAGTCAGTTTTGTAAGCCAGGTCTAACCTGGCTTAAGTTTGCAACTTTTTTTATGTTACATTCGCACTCCATAAATTTCCAACAATTGCTAAGTAAAAACTGAAATGGTCACTGTCAGATCCAAAAACTTTTTGATATGTTCTTACTGATGAAAATGAAAAATGTTTTGTAATATAGTTGTTTAAAATTTCTTGAATATTTAATAAAGAAAACGGCTCCTGAAAATCCCACCACTAGGGGTCCCAATACCTACTGGGACAAGAACCAGTCCTGCAGCAGCATCAGGATTGTCCATGAGTCATGGACAAGGCTGCAGGAGCAGATACACCAATCACCTCCCACCACCACAAGGGAGGGACACGCCTCTTCCCCTGAGAGGATTGTTAACACTGTGAGCTAATGAAAAGAGGTATTTTATCATTAATATAGGTGACAGAGGCATAAAAATTAGATGTATATGGTAAGGATTAGGTACTGCATAACATAATAAAAATTTTTTTGTGGGATCTGATAGGTATGCTTAAAGGGGTACTCCCATGGAAAACACTTTTTTTTAATAAGTGGTGCCAGAAAGTTAAGCAGATTTGTAAATTACTTCTATTTAATAATCTTAATCCTTCCAGTACTTATTAGCCGCTCTATGCTACAGAGGAAGTTGTATTTCTTTCTGGAATTCTTTTCTGTCTGACCACAGTGCTCTCTGCTGATACATCTGTCTGTGTCAGGAACTGTCCAGAGCAGGAGAGGTTTGCTATGGGGATTTGCTTATACTCTAGACAGTTCCTGGCATGGACAGAGTGTCAGCAGAGAGCACTGTGGTCAGACAGAAAAGGAACACAACTTCCTCTATAGCATACAGCAGCTGATAAGTACTGGAAGGATTAAGATTTTTAAATAGAAGTAATTTATAAATCTGTTTAACTTTGTGGCACCATTAGATTTTTTTTTTTTTTTAAATGTGTTTTTCACCCGAGTACCCCTTTAAGGATGATTAAAGGGGTTATCCAGGAAAAAACTTTTTTTTATACATCAACTGGCTCCAGAAAGTTAAACAGATTTGTAAAAATCCTTCTATCAAAAAAATCTTAATACTTTCAATACTTATGAGCTGCTGAAGTTGAGTTGTTCTTTTCTGTCTAAGTGCTCTCTGATGACACCTGTCTCGGGAACTGTCCAGAGTAGTAGAAAATCCCCATAGCAAACCTCTTCTACTCTGTGCAGTTCCCGAGACAAGCAGAGATGTCAGCAGAGAGCACTGTTGCCAAATAGAATAGAACAACTCAGCAACTAATAATTATTGTCAGGATTAAGATTTTTTTAATAGAAGCAATTTACAAATCTGTTTAACTTTCTGAAACCAGTTGATATAAAAAAAAAATATTTTTTTTTTCCTGGAATACCCCTTTTTTCCTTAAGGAAAGGCTGTTTGCTACTTGCATACCCACAAAAGTTGCAAAAAAAAAGTGCTTAGGCGCACATATTCTAAACGCAATGATATTCTCCATCATAGGGATAAAGGGGACAGATTATGCTTTTGTTTGTTAGAAGGCAATTCTTTTCTTTGCCGGGGTCAATATTAAGTCCAACAAGAAGGATCTCGCTACATGATCAGTGGTGGTGTTGGAGAAGGCTTAACAAGCGCCTCCCGCTTCAGAGAAACGTTAAGCTCCGAGTACAGCAGGATACGTGTTTCCCTTCTTCCATACTACGAAAAAGCGACTCAACTGCCAATACCTTCCAGCCGTCTCTGGTTTTTTTGGGGGCAGAGCTGCTGGAGTTCCTGAGAATAGACCCCCTTTAGTATTTCAGACAAGTGCTCTATTGTTCTTTATCAGTGTACAAGCCTCATTCGAGTAATTAGCTGTCAAAGAAGGCCCTGAAAGCAGCTTAATGCTGTCCGCTCCAATCATTTTAATGAAATGCAATTCACTCAGATGTCCTGGATGCATATCTGTAATTGCATTAAGTAAAGAGGCTGGGGACATCAGGATCAAACTTCAGTCTCTGAACACTGCACTGCGATCAAACGCGTTAATCCATTAGTTTTTCGCGACCTGACAGCCAATTAATACTACAGCGTTTCAGACACCATGGAAAGGCCGGATACTTGTGACATTATTTTTTATTATGGCTAATATTATTATACCTAGTCGGGGGGGGGGGGGGGGGAGAAAGATAGGTTTGTTAAAAAGGTGAAACCTGCCGGATGCGTTGTGATATTTCAATACTGCCTCGTAAATTTCTGTGACATCCTGACAGATTGTCTGCCTTCCAGTTATGGGTAGAAAAAAAAAAAAAATAAATCTATATTTGAAATGAAAAATAAATAAATAAAATATATAAATAAAAAATATTATTTTTTTTTATATTGTATAGTCTCAAAATAGAAAGGTATCATTCACTTTACTGACAAATTTAATATTTTCGCTCCAAAAAACAAAACAAAAAAAAAAACTGAATATTCGCGTTACTGTCAGCTAATATATTAATATAATATATGTTCCTATTTAATCAATAGAATTCTTGTTGCTATATCAGTCTATTTTAACCAGTGTTTTCCAAACAGTGTGTCTCCAGCTGTTGCAAAACTACAACTCCCAGCGTGCCCAGACAGCCTTCGGCTGTCCGGGCACGCTGGGAGTTGTAGTTTTGCAACAGCTGGAGACACACTGTTTGGAAAAAATTGACTTAAACAGTCCTTTCAACAAGGAAAAATTGTCCAGCACCTGGTGTGCACTTAAAAACTTGCTTTATTGCTTGACTGGAGTCACAGTACAGGTAAAGGAACGACTGACGCTTTTCGCATTCGCAGGTGCTTAATCGTAGACTGAATTCACATATATAAACAGTCCTTTCCTTATACTTGTAGCAGGGGGATGAGAAAAGACAGAGAGACGGCGGTGGGTTAACATACAATTGTGAGGAAAATAGGAAATGCCGCTTACCTTGTGGGGTTGTGCTGTCGGCAGGCACAACTCTGTTTAGCGCTTGTAGAGAGATGCAGCACGGTCCAGGAGCCGCCGGTTGTCGGTACCGCACGCATCGGTCGAGAACGTGGCAGAGGTGGTTGCGGGAATCCCTGGCGGGAGTTGTCACAAAAGATCTGACTTGCGGGAGCGGCGCTGCGCCGGGAGATGAAAGCAATGGACGTAGGCAGTAGATGTGTGAAAAACGTTTTTATTCGCCAAAGTGCGGGTAGTACAAAGGCAAACAGGCTTTCACAGAGATCTTTGGCGGCTGGGCAACGCGTTTCGAGAGAGGAATCCTCTCTCAAAACGCGTTGTCCAGCCTCCAAAGAAAGCCCGTTTGCCTTTGCCTCTGTACTACCCACACTTTGGCGAATAAAAATGGTTTTCACACATCTACTGCCTACGTCCATTTCTTTCATCTCCCGATGCAGCGCCGCTCCCGCAAGTCGGATCTTTTGGGACAACCCCCGCCAGAGACTCCTGCAACCACCTCTGCCACTTTCCTTATATTTGACATTTTGTTGGACGCACTGGGTTACATCCAGCAATAGCAAGCGCTAATTTTTTACATGGCAAATTGATGCATAGGAGGCGGGTGTATATAGGGTAGGAAAGCGATGTGCCTAAGTAGTATTTCTGTGAAAAGGCACAATGAGAGCTATATATCAAGAGTCATTTGTAAGACACATTAGTAACAATATAACAATCTCAACTGCGCTGAATATGCAAAATGTTGTGTGGGCATAGTATTGCCTGATTGCAACTAGTGCAAGGTGAGAACGAACCACAAACCACAGTATTTTGGTCAGAATTTAGATTTTCAGTTTGGTCAGTATTTTCAGCCAAAACCAGGAGTGGGTCTAAAACAAAGAAAAAGGAATTTTACCACTGATATGGGGCAATTGGCATTAGCCTCATGTTTTTGCCTTCTTTTGGTTCAACACAGTAGGGACACAATAGGTTGAGCTTGATGAATTATAGTTTTTGTCAACCTTATGTGTTACAATTTTATTCCTGGCTTTGGCTAAAAATACTGTGTGTGCACCAAGCCAAACAATTGTTCATATGGCGGAATCAAGCAGCAAAATTCTGTTGCCTTAGAGCCCCATTGATTTCAATGGGATTCTGCTTCTCTATGTACACAGTGGAGTTTCTGCACCAGAGTTTCGGTATGGAAATTTAAATCCCAATCTCAGCAGAAAGAATTGGCATGTCAATTCTTTCAGCGAAATCAGTTTGGAAATGCATTGCAGTCTATGGAGAAAGCGCTTTTCCAAGTGGTCCTAGTGACAGCTATGTTCTGCTGTCTGTGGAATGTCCGCTGGAAATTTTTCGACCAAACAGTTCGCAAAAATCCCTCCTTACACTGTTCTCTCACTATGTCCATCCAATTGTAGTAAACCACGTCCTTCTGACTTTTTTTTTATAGGTCGTAGGTAAATAATCAATATTTGTATTTTTAAATACACTACAGTAAAATCTCCCTTAGTGGACACCTCCCAATAGGGGACACCTCCCAACAGGGGACAGTTTTTAATTCCTCGGCAGAGTCCCATGAGACTTAATGTATTTGCACCCTCCAAATAGGGGACATTCTCAATAGTGGACGCAGACACACCCTATAGGGAACAAAACACTCCCAATAGGGGACAAAACACTCCCAATAGGGGACAACCATGCTTGCGTGTCGGCCCTACCTTGTACACAGGGTCGCCGTCAGAGGGTACAGCCAATACCCCAAGTAAGGGGACCAGACTCCCAGGGGGCCCAAGCCCCCACTGCAGCCCCCTGCAGCAGCCCCAGCACAGAAGCATAAGACCTCAGTGGTCTTATGCTTCTGTACATCAACCAGCCACATCATTCATTCACCCCCTCCTTCCCTGATCCTCCCGTGCCACTTTATTTCCCCTGTCAAATCAATCCCCCCCCTTTTTTTTGTTTACCCCCTGTGCCACATCAATTACTCTTGATCCCCCCCCTTGTGCTATTTTATTCCCCCTTTATCCCTCTTTGCCACTTCAAAAAGAGGGGGGGGGGTGCTGAATTTACACAGAGGGTAATAATAGGGATATGAAATGGCTCAGGGGGGATCAAGGGGAAATGATGTGGCACAGGGGGTAAGGGGGTTAATTTGGCATAAGGTGGCACAGCGTATAAAGAGTAAATGAAATGATGGGGGGAATAAGGGGTGATTAAACATCACTGGGAGATTGTTCTGTAATATTGCTCTTTATCATGTTTTACAGGTGATTACACTCTGGAGTGAGTATAGTACAGTATTCAGAAATGTAGAAAGTTTTTTTGAGCCTTTTTTCCCAATAGAGGACACTTTTTTATTCCCCGGGAGTGTCCACTATTGGGAGATTCAACTGTTTTGAAAGAACATATTTTAAACAAATATATTTCCATGTATTCACAAGCTCTCCTGTCGGACAGTCAACGGAAACTATTTAGTTACAACCAGTGATTACAAACCTGTACAGACCTAATATGTCTCCCAGACGATGATTTGGTAAACCCTGCAGCTTCGACAACTGTACCACTCAGTGTGTAGTTGCCTATTTACGCCCGATGCCTGACTGAGCACAAGAGTATGTGGAAGAGAGTGATTGGCACTTCCGTAGCTGGTGGTGGTACGCGTGGCAAGAAGGTATCAATGTAAATTACAAAAGGCCCAGCACTCACCAGTTTTGCAGAAAAGGTAGATATTTATTCACATAGTGTAGGGTAACAGGACTCGTTTTGGCGGGATGCCTTCCTCTACTGTCAGCAGAAAAAGCCATCCTGCCGAAACCCGCCCTGTTACTTGACACTATGTGAATAAATATTCACATTTTCTGAAAAACTGGTGAGTGCTGGGACTTTCTTAAATTTACATTAGGCACAAGAGTATGACTGCAGAGACAGTTGTGCTATGGTGTGGCAGGTTTTCAACAACGTATAAGTGTAAGCAAGGAGAAAGCAATGTATAACTGTAAATATGTAAAAGGCTGGAGTCTAAGCACAATAACCAATACCTCCCACACACCCTATTTTTGGAACCAATCATCTATAATCAGGTAGAAACATCTAATAGTGTACAGTTACCTTGGTATTGAAAGATGCAGGTTACCATTGGTCACATTTTTGGAAAAAAAAGAAAACAACAAAAAACATAAAAACACAAAAATGCTACATTGCAGTACCTAGATGACAGGTCTACTTTAATGGAGTGTTCCATGGTTATGGCAGAACAACAGTCTTGGCAGTCTTCTATTAACTTAATGGGGTATTCCAGGAATTTGTTTTATCTGACTATGCTACAGGAGCTGTAAAGTTAGTGTAGTTCATAATATAGTGTCTGTACCTGTGTGTGATGGTTTTCTCCCAATTCTTCTGTGATTTTCACCCCACTATTTATTTTTACCAGCATACAAAATGTCTGTTGTCTAAGATTTTTCCCAGGCTGCAATGCGGCCGAGACCTGACTCACTAGTCAGCTGATGACAGGGAGCCTGTCTGCTTCAATGGGTGAAGGGATCAATCTGCAACTAAATAGCTGTAGGCACCCTGATTGAAAACCACAGGTCTTTTGTTTCAATGGGTGGGGTGGCTGGTGTGTGAGAGGGAGGAAAATGGCATTGTGGGATTTGTAGTCAAAAAAACATAAGTCAAGTAGGAACTACAAGTTCACAAAAAGCTAGACACAGTGTTATGGTAATCTCACAACATAGCCATTTAGCCCCAAGACAAGCACAGATCCTTCCTAAGCATGTCCATTACTGTCTGCCAGGTACATACTAAAATCACCTTATGGTGGATAACCCCTTGAAGGAATTATTTGGGCCCTTTTCTAAATCACAAGGGAACTGATTGTGGGGGTCCCATTTTTAGGACCACCTGCAATGTGCTATAGTGGGGGGGGGGGGGTATAAGAAACTGGAAAGTCTTGATGTACCCTGCATTGTTGCCCACTGGTCTGTCAAGGTGGGATTTGCAGATCATCCGTGTAATGCTGGGATCAGCTTGAGCCCCCCATCTTCTTTTTTCTTAACAGCAAGTTCTATGAGGGGGATCCATAAGTGTAGGGTATGGGTTGTTAAAAAATAGACAAACCTTGAGAGCAACACACTTCATTAATGGGAAAAAAAAGGCTCAAAACCACAGTTACCAGTGTCATGGGGGCGGCAGTCAGACTCTTTTTAATGGGAACACCTATTTAGCTAGAAAGGTAAGTTCATACTGCTATTACTTCTTCTTCTACATTGTTCTGCTGCATCATAGGGGATGAACAACAAAAGTTGGACACCAATGGCACCCGATGAATCCGATTGACTAATGGGATCTGTTGGGTGTCTATCATAGTGCCCGGCATTTTACCATTAAAAAAACCATGACATGCTCTATGTTATCCAACACTTTCAGTGAAGTCTGCGATGCAGCCTTGAGCCTAGCCATTATTGCCAACTTAGTATGAATTCTTTATCATTCTATGAATCATCTGTTAAATAATTGCAATGTAACTAATCGATTAATGAGAAAAAAAAATAACAATTGAAGCTGTCCTTTGGAGTCCTCGGTGAAAAATATGCTAAATCCAATAACACTTTCTGAAGAACTCTCAAACGGTTAAGCAGCCTTTTTTTTTCTGTTTCTTCTTCGTCTGTCCTCCCCACACAGAATCCCAATTATAAAAGTACTTTTTAACCTAATTATGAAATAGTCTTTGATAAAGAAGGGCAGCATGCGGCATGGCCAACCTATGAGAACATGCCCCCTGGATAAGAGGCTGCACACAGATTTCAGGTCAGCGGTGACTTTGAGATTTGACAAAATTTAATTAGACTTGGGCCCAGTAAATGATGCCAGCTCCGCAGACTGTGTGGCTGAGAGGCAATTCTATTGTATCTACTATTTAATGGCTAAATCCATTTCTCCTGGTCACTGAACTCACTGAAGAAAAGTTGCTTGGTCAACTGTGTCCGCGTGCGAAGGAATTCTGGGTAAATTGATTCAATTGACAACGTGTTATATTATTAACAGCTATACCGTAACACAAGGGATATGACAAGATGAGAAGAACCGCAAACTAAAAAAAGGACTTAATGGCATGTGTATTGTAAATGACTTTAGATTAAGGCTGCAACAAACAATTTGTTGATGATCAATTAATCAATTGATGAATCGGGGAAAAACGGCAAAATTACCAAAACAGTTTTTTTTGTGCTTCAGTTTAAAATAATATGTACAGTAGGCATATAAAACAAGTGAAAACGTTTTTTGTTTTTTTTTATGTTTCCCCCGCGCCCCTATTATTACTTGGCCCAGTGTTTCCCAACTAGGGTTACTCCCGCTGCCTTCGGCTGTCCGGGCATGCTGGGAGTTGTAGTTTTGCAACAGCTGGAGGCACCCTGGTTGGAAAACACTGACTTAGCAATTAAAGTGAAACTGTCGCCTCCGTACGAGGTGCAGGTACCATCAGTTACAATCAGGGCATAATGCAATCTGATAGAAGGTCCTTTTTCTTACTTTACCTGCAGTTTGTGAAGTTATATTCATGCTGTCTTACAATGCCTTTGAACAGTCAGAGGGGCCGGATGACTCTCGCAGCTCACGCCCCCTCCCTGCCCTAACCCGCTCGCATGGAGCACTGTATGTCAATCATGCGGTAGCAGCAAAGTAAGGAAAAGGACCTCATATGGAGGTGAGGGCCACACTGTGCTTTGCCCCTCCAGAGTGGAATGCAAAGTTACCGTGCTGTGATTTCATATGCCCCGCCGGGAGCTCTGATTGGTCAATTGGTTGTGACCAATCAGCGCTCCTGGCAGGGAATATGACATCACAGCACTGTAACTTTGCATGCCCTGGCCAGCTAGTGCAGTGCTGACCCGAAAAATTTGTTAAAAATGTCATAATGCCGAAGTTATGACATTTGTAACTCGCTTTTTGCTCAACAAGATATCGAAGCTCGATTCACCGATGAAGGGATTCAGCGATAATAATTAATTGTTGCAGCCCTAGTTTAGATGCAGTAGTTGAAGTCTTGCTCCACCACAATTAATGTCCCTGTATGAACTCTCATGAAAGCACTTAAAATGTAGCCTGTAATGAATAATACAGGATAACACGTCTTCCTCCATACTGCATTTCCATTGTATAAAAGCGTCTGGTGAAGCCTGTGGATGTAATTTCTCTTTCTGTTGCTCATCATACTGTATTGAAGATCAGGTTCTGATCATCCTGACATGACTTGGAGGATTACACAAGCTGCAGACCCCAAGGACCATGTTAAAGAAATCTTCCCTTTATCCTATCGTTAGATCAAAACAGGAGCACACCTGATAGTGTTAAGCTGAGACCCCCGGGGCTCCAGGTATCACGAGTCATTAACTGACAAACCTGCGCTGTACGCGCCCCACATGTACAGGGACAGATGGGCTAACTGAAGCCAAGATAATCACCTTGATAATCCCTACAAATGACTTTGGCAGGTTACAGAGATCAGATGGTCCCGATTTGTCTGACTTTAATAATTACAGAGCATAGATGAGCAGGAGAGGATCAGGTGTTACCTAGAAAGAGTTCTTGTTCCGGAAGACACTTTATAAGAAGTTGTTTTGTTTATTTTTTGCTATATACAGTATCTATACAGGCTTTTGAGTTCTTTTGAAGATACTCTTAACTTCGATAAGAACTAAATAATGTATCCATATAGCATTATCTACTGAAGGTAACCTTCCACCAAGACATGCGTCCTATAGATGAACTAGGTAGGGGGCATCTAATGAACATCACCTAAAGGTCCATGAGTCAGAAGAAGGGAAACTACTGAGAAAACAAGTTCTTAATGTTTGCTACAAGTCTTGGCATTTGTTCCAAGAGAAGTTCTCTTGGTGAGGGGGGGTCACAAATATACATATATCTGTAATTTAGTAATTTAGAGTTATGGGGAACTCTGTTATCTCTAAGGGCATGCTCACATGGTCAGTAACCACAAGTGGAGCCACACCGATCTCCACATCAATAAGCATTAAAAGGAGACTGTGAACCGGTTAAAAAAAGGGACATGTCACTTCTGTGCAGATTTTCTCTAAAGCTTCCATTGGAATTGGTGGAAGCTTCAATACAAGCCCCCAAGCGCTGACTGAGGCACAGAGAAAGCTGCTGTGCAACGCTGCAAACGGCTGCAAAAGGTTTTTGACTGTGTGAACATGCCTGATGCAAAAAGAACACCTCAATGACAAGTGAAGGGATGATAGGGCGGAATTCATGTAAAAATTGTTTATTAGCCCAGAAGTAAAATAAAAAAAAAAATACACAGAAATATGTCTGTAGGGTCAGATTTTCTGCAGATACCTACAAAGGAAATCCTACATATAATCTGTAGGGAAACACTAGAGAAAAATAGCAGCAAATTGTGCTGATTAATGAATAGTTTAAATAAAAATGTAAAAACATTTCATTTCACACACACATATACATATGTTTATTAAAATAATAATCAAAATTATATATATATATATATATATATATATATAAATATATACACACACACACACACAAATATATACATATGTTAGGGACGGACTGATTATTGGATTGGCCGATATCGCCCGATATTCACGATTTTGTTAGTTATCGGTATCGGCATCTAACCTTGCTGATAATGCCGATACTGCATCTTGCCCGCGACACCCGAGCCCGATGCTGCTGGCTACTTTTTTGCATCTCCCACACAGCCATGGCAGCCCTGTAAGAGAACCTCAGTGGCTGCCTGGGAGAGGTGCTTTGAACTCTGGCGTGGTGCTGCAGCGCTTAGACGTGAGGTCACGTCACTGTGGGGGTGACATGAACTCACGTCTAAGCGCAGCAGTGCCACGTCAGAGTTCACTGTGCAACCGATCAGTGTGCCCGCCGCCCTGCTCTCTCTCTCTCTCGTACAGGGCCCTGCTTGTCCTTAGGTACAAAGCCCAGCTTGTCCTCAGTGTACAGAGCCCTGCTTGTCCTCAGTGTACAGAGCCCCGCTTGTCCTCAGTGTACAGAGCCCCGCTTGTCCCCAGTGTACAGAGCCCCGCTTGTCCTCACTGCACAGAGCCCTGCTTGTCCTCAGTGTACAGAGCCCTGCTTGTCCTCAGTGCACAGAGCCCTGCTTCTCCTCAGTGCACAGAGCCCTGCTTGTCCTCAGTGCACAGAGCCCTGCTTGTCCTCAGTGCACAGAGCCCTGCTTGTCCTCAGTGCACAGAGCCCTGCTTGTCCTCAGTGTACAGAGCCCTGCTTGTCCTCAGTGTACAGAGCCCTGCTTGTCCTCAGTGTACAGAGCCCTGCTTGTCCTCAGTGTACAGAGCCCCGCTTGTCCCCAGTGTACAGAGCCCCGCTTGTCCCCAGTGTACAGAGCCCCGCTTGTCCTCACTGCACAGAGCCCTGCTTGTCCTTAGTGTACAGAGCCCTGCTTGTCCTCAGTGCATAAAACCCAGAAAAGCAGCACATCCACAGAAAATCAGCAGTAAATTCCAGTAAGATGCACGCAGTCATAGGAGACTTGGTAAAGGACTCCAACTTCAATACAAAAGATAAAAACGCAGCACACAGGAGTAAAAAAAGGGGATTTATTCCATCCTCAACAAAAATGTATCAGGTGCAACGTTTCGGTAGTCTCACACCACCATCTTCAGGCATAGTGAATCAAACAAACACAGGCTCCTAAATAGCCTCAAAGGTGTCACAGTTAATTGACAATCAATAAAAATACATAAAAGAAATATTACAATCAATAAAGTGCTAGTGCATAATCAAACACAGTACTTACATCATAGGGGTGTGGAACTCACAGTGTGTGCGAGAAAGTGGTTGTGACAGCTCCATAGTTAATACACGGCTTATATAAAACATTTTTTTAGAAGGAATATTTTTTAACACATTATGTTCATTGTCTGTGGATTGTGGGGGAATGCGTCAGTGGCCATGGGGGCAGATGCGACAACCGATGGGTGCCGTGATGCCCCTAATGCCACCCGGATAGATGCACGGCCCCGGGGTTCTGTATTTAAACCAGAGCTGACGGATTCGCCCGCATTACACAGACATCTTATTTGCCCACAAACAGGATGGTGCCATATATCTTGATACTTATCTACGCATGCGCAAGCCATATGGCTTGCTTTACTACTATGGCAACCCGATGCCACTCTCTGATAGGTTCTGATTGCGGATGTGGTTCCAACCCCTTTAGCGCGCCGCTTCCTGTCAGCGGAAGCGCGGTGGGGCAACGTCCCACGTGTATGAGAATTCCTTGCTTTTACAGTAAGATTGGTGAGTGTTCCGCCCCCTGCTTCATGTCCTAATCATGTTTTTAATTAGCACAAGCACCTGTATTCGTTGGAAATAAAGGGTATGGGGTCCGCGAATAGCTTAATCTATGCACTTTATATTAGTATATATGCACTTTATCAAATGTTTCATTCACTGATGTAAGTACTATATTTGATTATGCACTAGCACTTTATTGATTGTAATATTTCTTGTAAGTATTTTTATTGATTGTCAATTAACTGTGACACCTTTGGGGCTATTTAAGAGCCTGTGTTTGTTTGATTCACTATGCCTGAAGATGGTGGTGTGAGACTACCGAAACGTTGCACCTGATAAATTTTAGCTGAGGATGGTATACATCACCTTTTTTTGCACCAAGTTACTCCTGTGTGCTGAGGTTTTATCTTTAAAAAAAAAAAATATATATATATATATATTATATACACACACATATATATATATATATATATATATATATATATATATATATATATATACACACACTGGAGATCAAACTCAGAGAACAATTTTTGAACACTTGATTTTTTTCAGAAATAATGTACATTGATCATCATTTGAAGGATTTTTTTGTAAGGGTACACCATTCCATTAGAACAGTGTTTTACAAAATAACCAAAGCATATCAACCAAAAACCTTTGTTTTTCAAAAAACCTAATGATCATAATTAGAGAACAGCAATGACTGTAGCACAGAGCAAGATTGTAAGTAAATTTTCTGAAGGTTCCAACTGTCACCAATAAGTAGGAAGTGTACAGGCCTTTGCTTTGAATTACTTCAGCTCATCTGCGCCCCCCACAGGACATCACTAGTCTCTCACACGGCTCTGGTGGGATTTTGCTCCACTCTTCTTCCAGTCCCTATCACAGTTATGTGACTGTTGTGGGTTTCTTGGCCATTACTTTGTCACCAAGGATTTTCCAGAGGTTGTCTATTGGGTTTAGATCAGGACTCTACGCTGGCCATTTCATTCTTTCAATGTTTTCAGTTCCAAGGAATTGCTTTACCCATTTTGCTGAGTGACAGGGGGCATTGTCCTGCATGAGAATTGCTGCTGATTGGAGGGAGGAACCATGTGTTGTTGAAGAAGGTTCTGATACACACTTGCATTCACTCTTTACACACTTTGGGTTCAGTTTTTTCTCCAGTTTGTCGGCAAATATAATGTTTCCCATCAGACCCATATAAACTTTCTTTCATCACTAAAATTTACTCTGGACCACTTCTCCTCTGTCCACACAACATGTTCCTCAGCAAAGGTGAGTCGAGCCTTTTGATTCTTTCTGCTAATGAGAGGTTTGGTCACTGCAGAGTGGGCTTTCAGTCCAAATGCTCTTAAACATCGAGACACTGTATGACGAGACAGATCCTTACCCTGTTTAGTGCTGAACTGGCAGGTATTTCCAGTTGCAGTGTTAAAATTATTACCGATGGAGATTTTCCAAATTATCTGTCCTTGCATTTGTCTTTTGAGGGTGACCAGCCTTCTAGGGGGACTTGAATGAGTTTGTGATGTTGTAAAGATGCAATATACTAAAAACCACAGACTTGGAACGACCAACTTCACTTGCTATGGCTAATAAGGTCACCCCTTTGGCCTTCATCTGGACAACCTGCTGACGGAGGGTTTCAGTCACTTTGGAACGGCACACCATTTTTGCAAAGTCAGTGAAAACTGGAAAGTTAGGCTGCCAGTTATATTGGGTTTGTTAGATCATTAAAGGGGTACTCCGGTGGAAAACTTTTTTTTTTTTTTTTTAATCAACTGGTGCCAGAAAGGTAAACAGATTTATAAATTACATCTATAAAAATCTTAATCCTTCTAGTACTTATTAGATGCTGAATACTACAGAGGAAATTATTTTATTTTCGGAACACAGAGCTCTCTGCTGACATCATGACCAAAGTGCTCTCTGCTGACATATCTGTCTATTTTAAGACCTGTCCAGAGTAGAAGAAATTCCCCATAGCAAACATATGCTGCTCTGGACAGTTCCTAAAATGGACAGAGATGTCAGCAGAGAGCACTGTGGTCATGATGTCAGCAGAGAGCTCTGTGTTCTAAAAAATAAAAAAAAAATTCCTCTGTAGAATACAGCAGCTAATAAGTACTAGAAGGATTAAGATTTTTTAATAGAAGTAATTTACAAATCTTTAGAAAAAAGTAGAAAAAGGCCAGCACGGCTGAATAAAATCTTCAAAGCTTTATTCATGAATCCTCGTTAAAAACCTTCACGGTGGCAGAAAGAGGTGGACATATACAAAAATAGAAAATATTGCACATGGAAAAAAAGTCCCAAACAGTAGCTGAAACGTTTCAGGTTGCCATACCCTTACTCATAGCTGAGTAAGCTATGAGTAAGGGTATGGCAACCTGAAACGCATCAGCTACTGTTTGGGACTGTTTTTCCAAATGCAATATTTTCTATTTTTGTATATGTCCACGTCTTTCTGCCACCGTGAAGGTTTTTAACGAGGATTCATGAATAAAGCTTTGAAGATTTTATTCAGCCGTGCTGGCGTTTTCCTACTTTTTTCTACATATGTCTGGAGGTAGCCGTGCACACCTCAGGTGAGCTGAGACTTTTTCTCTTATTTAATTTACAAATCTGTTTAACTTTCTGGCACCAATTGATTAAAAAAAAAAAGTTTCCCACAGGAGTACCCCTTTAAGGAAATTAGCACCAGTTTCGAGATTAACACCAATAACTTGCAGGTATCTGAAAGTGTCTTTCTAATTTTGATCAGTGTTCTATTTCATTTAGAATTTTATTCTGTGCTTTAGAATAAGTACAATGTATGAAATAAGCTTAAAACACTGCTGTTTTACTCATGTTAGGATATATGCACATAGGACTAAACTATGACCTTGACATTTAGGAAAGTGTGTGTTGTTCTCTAATTTTGATTTTGAGTGTGCATATATATATTCTGCCAGGGGTGTAAAATAATGAAATACACTGCATCTATCTCGTGGGTCCAGTGCAAATGTTCCAGTCTGCCCCACTGCCTCAGTTTATTTTCCCTGATGATGCTCTTTCCTTTTCGTATGGAACATTAGTGGAAATAAACAGAGGCATTGGGTTAGACTAGAGTGCTTTTTGGGAATGTTTATGGCGATTTTTCTGCAATCGGTTGTGTGCAAAATGCTTGGAAATTGAAAGCAATGACCTAATTTGGTTGAAATGTCCATAAAACCCCCAAAAAGGTCCAATAAACATAAAAAATGATCCATAAAGCAGAAAAATAACTGAAAATGTTATGCTCACGTTGCTAGTCAAACACTCAGAATACATTGTGTGAACATAACCCTTAGTGTCTGTAAACTCAAACTGCCAAATAAACCAGATATACCTTTAACCTTTTAAGCACCAATTACAGAGAATCCATGCAACGAAGTGGCCAAAACTCGGGTAGCATATCAGTAGTACGGGTTAAGAGAATAACACATTAAATTACCTAGTTCATTAAAGTGATGACAGTACAAAGAAGAGCTCACAATAAAGCTAGGGCTGACTGGAAACAGGCGAGTGTCCTAATAGGACACCAGACCTGAAGTCCATATTATTTTTTGGCTGTAAAGATAAATGTACTGTTCCCAGCCAGGCTTGGGAGAGGATAACTAATGTTATTCAATTCAATGTCAAAGCCTGGAAATATTTCTGCTCCCCAATGATAACTTATGTATCTCATATCCCCGAAAGATAGGTGCAGATGTATTATTTAAGAGATTCTGACCACAAGTAACAGGTGTGCTATCCAGAGGTCAAGGTTGGAACATAGTCAGAAACAGCCAGTAACAGGAACAGGGGTAGCACTATAAGTACCAGGCAAGCATCAGGAATAGCACTATAAGTACCAGGCAAGCATCAGGAGTAGCACTATAAGTACCAGGCAAGCATCAGGAGTAGCACTATAAGTACCAGGCAAGCATCAGGAGTAGCACTATAAGTCCCAGGCAAGCATCAGGAGTAGCACTATAAGTACCAGGCAAGCATCAGGAGTAGCACTATAAGTATCAGAACAAGGCAAGAAGGAACAATATATATTATATAAATATGCAGGGATAAAACCACAAAAAAATCACATTCAACGTGGAATATTTTGCAGCAGAGTTCCCAAATATGACATACACATGAAGCAAACGTAAAAGAGGTTATTCATGGTGATACTCAGACGGTTGTGAAAATTGGCAATTTCAAATAAAAAGATGTTTGAAAAAAAAAAAGAGGTTATCCAGGAATCAAAAAACAGATATAATTTCTTTAAAAAATTGTTCCCTGTCTGTCTCCAGGTTGGGTGTGGTATTACAACTTAGCTTCATTCACTTCACTGGAACTGTGCTGCAGAACCACACCCAACCTGGAGAGAGACAGGGAGCGTTTTTTGAAAGAAACTAGCTCTGTTTTTGATTCCTGGATGACCCCTTTAACTTAATGGTTTCAATGAGATTTGTTGTGTTAAAGAGGAACAGTGGCCAGCCCCCCAAAATTAAAATGTTTATGCCTTAAATTGCTTCAGGTGCCCTGATCACACTATTTTTTTTTCTATCTATCTATCTATCTATCTATCTATCTATCTATATATATATACAGATTCTTAATATGTTTTTCCATCCCTCATATGTGGGTTGATAATTTGTCCATTGTTTGACAAATTAGCAAATGAATCAGATGGGCGTGCACTTATCTTAATAATGACAGTAAATATCATGTGATGGGCAGAATTATACAGGCAGGGAGTGTGAATGTTTTACATGGAGGGGTGTGCAAGCCCAATACACCCCCCCCCCCCTGATTGTATAATCCAGCCCATCACCTCTTTAAGAGTCAAGTTAACGTTTGCTACATCTGTATTTTTACCCACCACAGCCAAAAATTAAAGGGGTATTCCAGGCCAAAACTTCAACTGTCTGCGGAAAGTTAAACAGATTTGTAAATTACTTCTATTCAAAAATCTTAATCCTTCCAATAGTTATTAGCTTCTGAAGTTGAGTTGCTGTTTTCTGTCTAACTGCTTTCTGATGACTCACGTCCCAGGAGCTGTGCAGTTCCTATGGGGATATTCTCCCATCATGCACAGCTCCCGGGACCTGACATCATCATTGAGCAGTTAGACAGAAAACTTCAGAAGCTAATAACTATTGGAAGGATTAAGATTTTTTAATAGAAGTAATTTACAAATCTGTTTAACTTTCCGGAGCCAGTTGATATATATATATAAAAAAAGTTTTTGCCTGGAATACCCCTTTAAGAGTTTCTGTTAGACTCAATTTATGTTCCAAGTCTTAGCATTAAATAGCTAATAATAATGACCACATCGATATTCTCAACTAAAAATAATGGGGACGCTATTTAGGCGCTTCTTAAAAACAAGGGACAGCAGAGGAGCCTGTGGCTGGGTTTATACAACTATCTTTCCCTTAATGAGGTATTAAAAGAAAGTATAATCTTTTATTATCTTAACCAAATTCCCTTTAAGGCAACAATATGCTCCCCTCTGTCTTTCTTTTAATTGGGGTTAGCTACAAGGCTGGCTGCCTTCACATGCTTTATTTACTGCTCCGCATATTCATAGATAAAGCTGCAACAATAATGATTTTAATAATACCATAAAAGATGCATTTTGTCCCAAAAAAGAGAACAAAAGCAATTTACAGTAAGACAATGTAAAACAAAACATGTGCATGGAGCTGTATATACCACACAATAGACGGTGACGGCTGAAGAACAGGCCAAGAAGGCCAGACTGGATCCTAGTCCTTTAATTACAGTAAAGCATATCATTGTCGAAAAGTCCTTAACAGACATCATGCTGCATAATATATATGCATTTATGGGCTTTATACCTAAAGCAGGCTTGTGGCTGGGCTGGCACACATTCCAAGCAGATAGTTAACCTCTCCAACATAGAAGGGTCAACCAAGAACAGCTCTCCAGCAAAGAAGCCAAAGAATCCTTCCCAGAAACTATACTGGATCAGTCACAGATTGTACAGGACACATTGTTCAGACTGCTGTGCAACATTTCACCCCTTTGCTCTCTGCTCCGGTGTCTGAGAGAACTGTCATATCCCAAAATCAAGCCAAGGCACAAATTGAACCTGTGGACCCCGGCAGCTGAGAGTACACGGAGAACGTACAAACTGGAGAAGGGGACGTCTTGCTACTAACACTTCTCATTCTAGATCATACCTATTTATATCCATTCAGCTCTGAAATCTGTCACAACTGAAAATCAAGCCAAATCAAGCAAAAGGATGACCCTCTATGTTACACAGACTGCTCGGAACGTTTCTGTATGAATCTGTATGATTAAATGACAAAAATAGGAAGAAAAAAAACGCCTCAATAGAACAGCTGTCTCTGTTAGGAACTCTTTGGCAATGCATGCCATATAGTCTCTGGGGAGAATACCTCCATACATTAGAGTCCAATGAAATGTGACACTTTCAGATGGAGACTATAAAAATTTGGTGGTAGAGTTAAGGCCCTGTGCACCTCTATGGTAGCCATGCGATATGGCCATGCAATTTTGATTATGGCCACTAAGCCTAATAATATGCTAACACTTCTTGTTCTTTAGATAAAACTTTTCCGTAGTTCCCCCACTATAATCATTATCAGGATTACAGTGAAAAGTGTAAACACTAGATAGATAAAATGGGATTGGACAATTCACAATAAGTGATGGGCACATCTTGCCTCATCCCCTGTCTCCAATATCCCTATGCACAAGCACAGAGCATGACAAGAGAACTAGTCATGCTCTGTGCTTGCACACAGCCAGAGATTCTGCAGTATGCACTCTTATTATCATGTGTCCCAACATATTAAAGCTGACTGTGGGTCCCATCAGGGAGGGAAACTTTATAAACAGCTTATTCTCAAGGGACCCTATTAACAAAGTAGTGAAAGTCCAAAGTAAAGAACCCCTATCAAGACTATTCACATGGCATCCAAACCTGTACCTTTACCAATTTCTGTCAATTTGCTCAATTTTAAAATCAGCATTTCGAAAATATTATTATTTGACTGTACTAAAGGATTTGCAGATAATGCAATGACCCCAATGCAATATATCGTACTGTGTGTTTATTCCATTTCATAACTATATTATATATATATCGTTACTATATGACTTAATATTTTGTTTGCCCTTTTTTCACATTTTTTTTACATTATAAAAAGACACAATTTGATTAATAGGGTTGACACTAAAGACCTCAGTGATAATAAATATAGAAATGCAAATGGGGGTTTGGTTATGATGTATAAATCATTATATAGCAAAACAATGGGCCTCAAACAAAGAAAAACAATGAAACCTTAGAGGTGCAAGCAGTTCTGGATCATCTGACTGATCTGCGGAAACAAAGGGTGTGAAGTCTCCATAGACCTTAGTATAATTCATTAACAGGAGGACACATAGGTAGACTGGCTTGTTGTATATGCCATAATGAGACAAAAGGCACATAACCCAATTAAGGCTGTCTATAATGTATCAAATGTTGTCATCAATGATAAATCCCTAATGTTTTTACCTTCTCATGTTCCCTTTAGGAATTGTTTTCTTTCTATCTTAAAATTGTGTGTGTGTGTGTGTGGGGGGGGGGGGGGTTTAATAATTTAGCCCTAAATATCAACCTACAATAGCTGCTTTGCTCTTGACCATGTGCCCTCGTACACCAAATATATTATAAGTTATAGCCATTACAAATCCTATTGATTTGCTGATAAAACTTATAACAAAATGCACCTAAAAAGAAAATTTCATTTAGTTTTGTATCTACAGTTTCAAAGCAGACCTATGACTTTCCATAGTAAAAGACAATAATCGCGGATACTGAACCCAATAATTTAAAGGGTACCTCTCATCAAAAAAACTTTTGATATATTATAGATTAATGTATGCAGAATAACTTTACAATTGCATGTTATTAAAAAATATGCTTCTTTCTATTTAATTTCCCACTTTGAAGAAATGACCACTAGGGGTCTCCCTACCAGTCCTGGCAGCAAGCATTTCAGACTCATGCTGGAGTCCTAAACACTACGAGCTGCCAGTCTGCTTTGTTCACAAAGGAGAACACTCAGAGCTGCCAGCCTGCTTTGTTCACAGCCTATTTGGCTGTGAACAAAGCAGGCTGGCAGCTCTGAGTGTTTAGGACTCCAGCATGAGTCAGAAATGCTTGCTGACAGGACTGATTGGGAAAAATACACTAGAAAGAAGCATATTTTTCATTAACATGCTATTGGAAAGTTATTCAACATTCATTAATCTAAAATATATCAAAAGTTTATTTGAGGAGAGGTACCCTTTAAGCTCTTTAAAGGGGTACTCCAGCATTTACAATAATGACTTATCCCTTAACCAAAACATGGGATAAGTATCTTCCCCGAATCTCCCAGCTGCATAAAGCGTGGGGTCAGCATGTGATTCAAGCATTCTCTATGCTGGAGATACATTATTCCTGTGCTCATGTATCTCCATGGCCCCATAGAGAATGCATGAAGTGCATGCTAATCCTACGCTCCATGCAGCAGGGAGATTCAGGGCCCCATTGTGGAGATCTTACTGTACCTATATAAACCGCAATTTAGGATTTTCTTTTTGTCGTTTATGCCCTTGACCTGTGAGATTAGGAATATGGTAATTTCATAGTCCTAAAAGTGCGGCACTGAACAATATCAAATATGTTCTTGCTTTTTTTTTTTTTTTAGTTTTTTTTTTCTTAGTTTTTTTTTTCAAAATTAGAAAAAGGTGTTGATTTAAAGTTTTATTATGGAAGGGATTTTTTTTTACTTTACTTGACCCGCACAATGATTGTAGAGGACTGCACCTCGGTCAGCCTCTCTGACTGTTCGGCTGGATAAGAAGATGAAGTTTACAAACTGCGGCCACACTACACAAAGGTACCATCTTTTTTATATCCTGGTTCCCTAACTGCTGAGGTGTGCAGTTCTGTACCTTACTTTTCTGTCTATGGTGCTGAGGGCTTCCTGTTACGCCAAGATTTGTAATTTTTTATTGGTATAATTTTTGTGTAGATGTGACTTTTTATTAAAAAATAAATAAAAAAATTCTGCAATGTCATTTGACCAAAATTGGCAATTTTGAAGCATAGTATTTTTTTTTTTTCCTCCATTCACTGAACAGGAAGAATAACTTAGCTGTATGTCATGGGTAAAGAATGGGTAAAATAAAGTTTAGTTTTTTTTCTATTTTACTATCTACATTATAAAATAAGCTTAAAATTTTGTCTAAAAACAAGATGGGGTCATGCCATTAACAATTGGTGATTGTCACCGTTTAGCTTCCCTGCATTTATGGGGATAGAATGTTGATCCAGGGATTTATTCTGATCACCAAATTGGAGTCAGGAAGGAGAGAGAGAGAGAGAGGGAGGGCGTGTGTGTGTGTCATGGCAGTAAATGTTGGCACCTCTGAAATTTTTCTAGAAATGTAGGTATTTCTCAGAGAAATGGATTGCAGTAACACATGTTTTGCTATACACGTTTATTCCCTTTGTGTGTATTGGCACTAAATCATGAAAAGGGAGGAAAAAAAGCGAATTGGACATAATGTCGCACCAAATTTAAAAAAACGTGCTGGACAAAATTATTAGCACCTTTTCAAAATTGTGGAAAAATAAGATTTTTTCAAGCATGTGATGCTCCATTAAACTCACTCGGGGCAAGTAACAGGTTTGGGCAATATAAAAATCACACCTGAAAGCAGAGAAAAAGGAGAGAAGTTCACTTAGTCTTTGCATTGTGTGTCTGTGTGGGCCACACTAAGCATGGACAACAGAAAGAGGAGAAGAGAACTTTCTGAGGATTTGAGAACCAAAATTGTGGAAAAAGTCAATCTCCAGAGATCTAGATTTGCCTTTGTCCACAGTGCGCAACATTATCAAGACGTTTGCAACCCATGGCACTGTAGCTAATCTCCCTGGGAGTGGACTGAAGAGAAAAATTTATGAAAGGTGTCAATGCAGGATAGTCCGGATGGTGGATAAGCAGCCCCAAACAAGTTCCAAAGATATTCAAGCAGTCCTGCAGGCTCAGGGAGCATCAGTGTCAGCGTGAACTATCCGTCAACATTTAAATGAAATGAAACCCTATGGCAGGAGACCCAGGAGGACCCCACTGCTGACACACAGACATAAAAAATCAAGACTACATTTTGCCAAAATGAACTGGAGTAAGCCAAAATCCTTCTGAGAAAAAGACTCGTGGACAGATGAGACCAAGATAGAGCTTTTTGGTAAAGCACATCATTCTACTGTTTACTGAAAATGGAATGAGGCCTAAAAAGAAAAGAACACAGTACCTACAGTGAAATATGGTGGAGGTTCAATGATGTTTTGGGGTTGTTTCCCTGCCTCTGGCACTGGGTGCCTTGAATGTGTACAAGGCATCATGAAATCTGAGGATTACTAATGGATTTTGGGTCGCACTGTGCAGCCCAGTGTCAGAAAGCTGGGTTTGCGTCCAAGATCTTGGGTCTTCCAGCAGGACAGTGACCCCAAACATACGTCAAAAAGCACCCAGAAATGGATGGCAACAAAGCGCTGGAGAGTTCTGAAGTGGCCAGCAATGAGTCCAGATGTAAATCCCTTTGAACAACTGTGGAGAGATCTTAAAATTGCTGTTGGGAAAAGGCGCCTTCCAATAAGAGACCTGGAGCAGTTTGCAAAGGAAGGGTGGTCCAACATTCCGGCTGAGAGGTGTAAGAAGCTTATTGATGGTTAAAGGAAGCGACTGATTTAAGTTATTTTCTCCAAAGGGTGTGCAACCAAATATTAAGTTAAGGATGCCAATAATTTTGTCCAGCCCATTTTTGGAGTTTGGTGTGACATTATGTCCAATTTCCTTTTTTTCCTCCCTCTTTTGGTTTAGTTCCAATACACACAAAGGGAATAAACATGTGTATAGCAAAACATGTGAGAAATACTTCATTTTCTAGAAGATTTTCAGGGGAGCCAACATTTACGGACATGAATGTGTATTCAGGCAAAACCAAAAAATGTTGCAGTATCTTGTAATACTTTTTTATTGGACTAACAGAATTTTGTAGAGAAGCTTTCAGGATTCCTCCCTTTATCAAGTCTAAAGCAAATCTAAGCTCACAAGTAGAAGACACAAGTTCCATCTCACAAATATGCAGGTGTTAAGACAATAGATGTGGATAATTGACACTAAGGCCATAAATTGTCCTGCTATAGGAATATAGACTTTATAGATAAGACTGAGAAAAAGGGTGAGGGAGGGGGAGCAGGGGAGAGACTGGTATTTAAGCAGGACAAAGTGGGATGCAAAAGAGAATCCAGCACAGGTTATAAGAAGTTTTGATAATGCGATAAGAAGCTCAAATCCACATTGAGTCCCCTGTTTTTGGAATTAAAAAAACACTATAAT